>NC_051245.2:121369273-121969273 GCF_015237465.2 Chelonia mydas
GTTCTTAAGATTCAAGGGTTTGGGTCTGCGCTCACCTGTACCAATTGGTGAGGATTATTCCCGAGCCGTCCCCAGGAAAGGGGGAGTAGGGCTTGGGGGGGTATTTTGGGCGAAGACTTCTCCAAGTGGTCTCTTTCCCTGTTGTTTGTTAAACCATATGCTGCCACCACCAAGCCTTTCAAAGGACAAGGCAAAGCCTGTACCTTGGGGAAGTTTTTATCCTAAGCTGGTAAGAATAAGCTTAGGGGGTCTCTCATGCAGGTCCCCACATCTGTACCCTAGAGTTCAGAGTGGGGAAGGAACCGTGACAGGGTGACTTGCAGATACTCCCATCTCTCGCTTTCTCCTTCCAGCAGGTTGAAGCTCAGGCTCTAGCCATGTCCCAGAGCCTCACCCAGCAACTGAAAACCACCTGCCTTACTCTCCTGGGCAGCATCCAGGGCCTTCCCAGCACTATCCAGGACAAGGCCCAGCAGGTCTCAAGCAGTATAGAAGAGCTCCAGGCCTCCTTCTCCAGTGCCAGCTGTTTCCAGGATCTCTCCAGCCATGCACTTGCCCAGAGTCGGGAGATGGTAACCAAGGCCCAGGAGTCCCTGGATGAGCTGTTGGAATACATGATGCAGAATGTTCCCCTGGACTGGATCGTGGGACCCTTCACTCCCGCGGGAGACTCCCCATTGTGTCCTGATGAGCTGGTGGAGGAAGGAAAGAAGGTGGAGGCCTGAAGGGTTCCCCCTGCTGCTGGAAGGAATCCGGCTGAATTGCTTGCATAGCTAGTGTGGGGTCTCCTTGCTGAGGCTGCAGTTCTGCTTTGGCAGATGGTGGACTGAGGTCAGCTCTTCCTTCTGCAGAATTAAAGAACGTGAATGTCATTTCCCAGGCACACTTCCCCAGAACCATGTATTACCGGTTACAGGGTGGCATCACTAGTCATACAGGATTGCATCCCTTGCAGGGCTAGTCTGCTTCTGTCAGGACATACATACAGCTGTCTTCCTCTGTGTATATAGGAAGTGCTCCTGAGCTTGATCTTTTTCCTAGCTTTGTAATGTGTAAAACTAGGGTTTAATGTAACAATAAACTGCAACTGCATTCAAATTGCTGTCTGCTTAATGTGATTCCCTCCCTGGCTCATGCTCCATTCAAACATATATTGAACAGGTGACCCCATTCCCCCTCTTCTTCACACACCCCCACACCCCCTTTTTCTGTGGCAGGGCTCCAGAATGGCTGAGCTCATCTCCTGGGTGAAGGCATCTCTTAGGTGCCTCCCTTTGACACTCTTCCACTGAGACTTTTCTCATGTAGAAGGAGGCAACAGCCCCTTGAGAACACGCATCTGGCTTCCAGTGTGTAGCAAGGCAACATTACAGACTCTGAGACCAACTAACAGAGGGAAAGACCCAGGTTGTTGAGATAGGGCACTATGGCCTTGAGAGGAAATGGGGTGTGGAGAACTGAGAACCTACAACTGGTAAGGAGCAAAGTTAAAAGGGTCACATACAGTGGTGGGAGACTGCCAAGCCTTGCCTCAAGCCCCGTGCAAGAAGCTCAACAGGTTGGAAGTGTCTAGGAGAAGAGATGGTGAATTGACAACTCCAGGCAACTGGGATTTAACAAAACACACACAGGGAGACCAGCTGCAAGAAATAGAGCAGCAGACAGTCTTGCTGATGTCCATGCTTCAGCCAGCCTGCGTCCTTCTTCCCTGCTATTAGCCAAGCACCTGCCTAACCTTTTCTACTGCCTAGTGTAAACCTAGCCAGGCCAATAACCATACAGGCACGTGGCTCAGGGTTGTGGGAGATCCATAATAGGACTAGTGCTGGGCTTGTAATGCATTTTCCTAAGAGCTTGTGTCTAGCCTTGAAGTCACAAGTGGGTAGTGGCATCTAGGCAGCTCCATCACTGTTCCTTATCCTAACTAGGACTTGAGCTATTAAAAAGCTTCAGGCAAGGAAATGTCTCTTGGGTTCAGTACTGCAACAGGACCATGACCAGGAATGGGTGTGTAGCTCTCAAAGATGGAGATGTAAGTAATCAAAGTGGTGATGTAAGCAGCTCCCAGGGCTGGTTATGCCTGATCTCATTGGACAGGGCCTGTCTTGTACTCCAGTGGACTGGGGATACAAAGCTTTTCATAGACTCCTAGAATATGAGGGTTGGAAGGGACCTTAGGAGGTCATCTAGTCCAACCCCCTGCTCAAAGCAGGACCACTCCCCAACTAAATCATCGCAGCCAGAGTTTTGTCAAACCCGACCTTAAAAACTTCAAAGGAAGGAGATTCCACCACCTTCCTAGGTAACGCATTCCAGTGCTTCACCACCTTCCTAGTGAAAAAGTTTTTTCCTAATATCCAAACTAAACCTCCCTCACTGCAACTTGAGACCATTGATCCTTGTTCTGTAATCTATACCACTGAGAACAGTCTAGACCCATCCTCTTTGGAACTCCCTCTCAGGAAGTTGAAAGCAGCTATCAAATTCCACCCCCCCCCCCATTCTTCTCTTCTGCAGACTAAACAATTCCAGTTCCCTTAGCCTCTCCTCATAAGTCATGTGTTCCAGTCCCCTAAACATTTTTGTTGCCCTCTGCCGGAAACTTTCCAATTTTTTCACATCCTTTTTGTAGTGTGGAGCCCAAAACCGGATATAGTACTCCAGATCAGGCCTCACCAATGTTGAATAGAGGGGAACAATCATGTCCGTTGATTTGCTGGCAATGCCCCTACTTACACAGCCCAAAATGTCATTGGCCATCTTGGCAACAAGGGCACACTGTTGACTCATAGCCAGCTTCTTGTCCATTGTAACCTCGAGGTCCTTTTCTGCAGAAAAGTCAGAAACTCCCTGATTGACAGGGAGCGATCACTGAGGCTAATTTGCCTGTGTAACTGGAAGTGTGTTACATACCCTGCTGTGTTCTGGATTAACAGAGGTCCCTCCAACACACTAGCTAGGTGGAGCCCTGCTCGGGTGAGTAAAGGTCCTAGCCTGCTCCTTTTAGGGATATGGAAGAGTAAGTGCAGACTTCAGGAGTGCTGGTCAGCTAACGTGACTTGTTTGTTCAAGCCCAGTGAAGCTCTTTCCTCTTTAGTCCAAGTCTAATAAAAATGTGTGATGTCAATGAGTGGATTTCACATCAACCGATATTAGCTTCAAACTTGGGTAGAAGTGGGAGCTGGATTTTCTTTACAGCATGAAGAACATTGCAGCCTATGTTTCCCGAGCGCAGCCCCTGCAGCTAATCTTTCCGTAGAGAAGGAGCGGTTCTAACACATCCCCAAGCCAGGGTCAGACCTAAGAAACTCGATCGAAAATGTTGCTGGGCCAGTCTCAAGTTATGCAAAGCAAATGTAGTGACTGACTAACCCACTGGGTGCAGTATTTATGGCACAAGGAGCAGTGAGTTATTTCAGCAAACCCCAAACCAACGGGCTCGAGTGTTTAATCCAAAGGCCTGTTGGAGGATCCAAGGTGTGAGCATAGAGATCACACTAGCTACACTCCAATGGTCTGAATATTAGAAGGAGGAATGGGAAAAGGAAAGAGATGCTTTCTGCCCCCAGCTGGCTATCTTTCCTGGGCACTACCGCCTGCATAATTAGTGATTGTAGCTACCACGTAGAAAGACTTGTAGTGTGCTCTGAACATGGTTGGGCTTGCTTTTTCTGCTGGCTGCATATGTGGGAGGGCTATGGATGGGAAGGTGGTTGCTAAGCCCTGAGCATACAATGGTCTCTCTGTGCTGGTGTTACTTGCACCTGTGCAGAGCTCTCTGGAACTCAGCTACTCTTCCCAACTGCCTGTTGAAGTTACTGAGGTCTGAGTAAATGCAGGGGCTGGTTTGTGCAGGGCTCATTGTAGAATCAGGGCCTAAAACTGCCCCGCTCTGGCCCTGGCAGCCACTGAAGCTGAAGATCGTGTCTCTGGATGGAGGCCCACTCACATCCCTCTGTGGGACAGACACATGGGTGTGAACAGCTAGGCTTGCTTTAAAGGAGTAAGGTGAGCACCTGCCTCAGCCCCAAGCCACTGTCACTCTGCTCAGCTGCTCCAGGCATTTGCACTCCCTGCTTTGATTTTACTCCCTGTGTGAAGGGTGATGGGGAGGTTATGGGACGAAGTTATGCCTGGTGTGATCTGCTGTCACTCTGGCTGGGAAAGACCCTGGCACTGAAGTAACTAGGCCAGGAATGATAATGGGGAGAGGGCAGAGCCGAGCATAGTGGCTATAACTGACAACCCCCCCCAAACTTTTCCCTGACCTTGTCTCCCCACTTAGTGCTTCCTGTGGCTGTGTCACCCCCAGCATCTGCCCAAATGCTCCCCTGATTCCCCCTGAGGCTGGGGGTTCCACGTATCGAACTGACACTTATATTGGAACTGCTAACTGCACTCAGTCTTTAACCCCTTATTGCCCAGAGTGGGGCAACCTAACTCTCTTTGAGCTACCAGCACTCTCCTCTCTTAGATTGTTTTACTGACAAAAAACCTTCTACACTGAAAATGTTCCCAGGGAAATGGAGCGTAAAGGCGCTCTTCAGAGAGAACAACTGGAGCACTCTGAGAATATGAAGAATTCTTATTATTTGTATTACCATAGCATTTCGAAGCCAATCCCATCGTTCTAGGTACTGTCTTAACACAAAGTAAAAGACCTGCCCCAAACAGCTCATAATCTGAAACTAGGTTTCCAGCCCTCCAGGACTGTCCTGAACTGTCGAGGAATTAAAGATTAATCTTTAATTAAAGATTGTCATGTGATGAGACCTCCAGGAACACATCCAACCAAGATTGGCAACTCTGAAACCCTGTAACTTTTCAGGGGCTCACAGCCCTCACTGGGCAAAGTTGAGAATGCAGCTGTGTGATTGGTGTCCTGAGCTGTCTGTCAAGTGTGTCCAGCCCCATGATGACCTCATCACAGGAATATAATGGCTGAGGGGGGGTAAATCCAAGTACTGGCAAAGGATTAGTAGTGTGCAAGTTTGGTAAGATGTGTGTTTAACCTCTATGTTATGTCTCTGGTTCCTAGGTTCTGCCTGTGTTTAGATGGGGGCTCTTTTCTTACACAGAGTGTGACTCAATGTCTTGCCTGATGGCCAGTAGAGGCTAGGATTAAATGACCAGAAACTCTTAGCTACTTTCAGTTCTTGGAAGCTGTTCTTGTGTGTTCTTGTGTTTAAAGCATTTTGAGTTGAGTCTTCTGAGCAAACAGTCCAGGGAAGGAAACTATCTGCCTTCCAGACTGGGAGGCCTTGATTAATGGTATGTTCTAAGAGGTGGAGTCTTCCCTAGAGAAGAATAGAATATTTAACAAGGAGAATTAAATTAGGGCTTGGACTATGGGAAAACTCTCCACTCACCTCTCTACCTGAGCTAAGCTATGCTGTTCCCACTCAGGAATGGGGATTGGGACTTCTGGCTGTGGTCTGAGTTCTGGATTGTCCTAAAGATCTACAGGTGGAAACACTTCACTGGGGTGGCTGATTCAGCTGAGACTGGAGTGCTGGGTAACCAGTATGTATCTGAAACAGATAATGCAGGAAACATTAAAAGAAAACAGGCCTGGTGCCTTCCCATAAGGGAAATGCATCCTGGCCCTAGCTTTCTAGTTAGTGGTCTCACTCTCGCCTCTGGGGTGATGGTGTAAATTTACCTGAACTGGAATCTGTTTCTTTACCAGACCAGTCTTTAAAAGACAATAGAAAATATTTGTATTTTTATTAGCTAAATTGGCTTTAAAATAACCAGCCTGCCATAGTGGGCATCTCCTATGTAGACTCTTAGATATTAAGGTCAGAAGGGACCATTATGATCATCTCCTATGTAATTCAGTATCCAGGGAGACTCCTACACTAATCACTCAAGAGGTCCCTGAAAGCTCACCAGTGGTACCTTCTCAATTCAGTGTTGTGTGTGTGTGTGTGTGTGTGTACTCAATGGCTACTACCTTCAGTAGGATAACTTCTGTCAGTGATTGTACTCTGGGACAAATGGAATTATCCCTGGTATTATCTGGGAAAAGACTAAACTAGGAGGGTGCCTCTGAGCTGTGCAGGTGTCCTGGTGCTCCCCTTGGGAGGGATCGTTGGGTCTAGAAGTCTGAGGAGAAGCTTTGGGAGTGTGTAACACCGACAGACCCTGGTGATCGGCAGGATCAAAACTGGGACCTCTGGACCTAAATGCATGAGCTAAAAGCCATAAAGCTCTTAGCTAAGACTGTCGAGCCAATGCGTTAATCTCTGTCTCTCTAACTGGCTCTGGTGCCATGAGATGGGACAGAAGAACATACCCAGAAGGTGTGTGGATTACAAGTGCATCCCTGGGCTTGAGGAACTGGCTGTCTCTGAGCCTGCCTTAGATCAAAGGTTTAAGGCCCTGGCCTGTTCTCTGTACAGAGAGACTTACTACAGGGGGACAACCTGATCGGGCGCTTAGACAAAACAGACCGGGAGCAGCTCTCCTGGTGTTCCTACACAACATTGATTTCGCTGTGTCCTGCTGTAGCCACTCAATATTCCTTTTTGGGTCTTGCAGGGACATCTCACTCCACCATGTCTGCTCAGGAAAATGAACCACAGGTGGAGATCCAGGCAGAGGAGCAACAGGTGGGTCCCTCCTGGGGAGGAAGCTGTGCTTGGCAGCTGGAAGGGCTGTTCTAGCTTGAATGTCTCCACTGCTGGAGACAGGGACTCGTAACCACACTAGCTAATGCTCCAAGTTCTAGTTCTCAGAGTGCTGTAGTCACTGCCCACAAGTGCCTCCTGAAGCCAGGAGGAGCACCAGCACTGGTGACCCTGTGAATGCTGTCTGCACTCGAACACCGGCAAATGCCGTTGATTGTAATGCCCAGTGGGGGCACTGTGCTCGACCGAGACATGGCTCCTGATCGGGAGAGACTGCACTTGGAAAGACAAAAGGTCTCTCCATTCCTACTCTCACTGACGGAACGAGATCGTGACACAGTTCTGTTTTGTTGGTGGGCGTACCAGGATGGAAACGGCGTTCCTGAGACCTTGCTGTCTATAGGCAGCTGTTCCAATGGGCCCAGGCTTCTGGGTGTGTAACGAATGTCACAGGCAGGCCACTGAACCCCTGCTGACAGGAACAGGAGACTGCCTAGCTCTGGGGACAGTCTCCTACAGAATCAGTAGCTGCAGAAGGAAAGAGACAGGAGGGGCACCTTGAAAAGCCAGGAGCTCTTCCTCAGCTGACTCCTCTTTCCCTCCCACAGACTGCAGGGGACAGGGTCGCTGGCTTGCCCTTGGTCAGCTCTGCCTGTGAGATGGCCTCTGCCAGCTACGCTGCCACAAAAGAGACCCACCCAACCATCAAAGCGGACTGTGAGGTGGCAGAGACAGGGGAAAGGGCCATCACCTCTGCTGCCATCACCGGGGCACAGCCCATCCTGGACCAGCTGGAGCCACAGCGTGAGTAAGGGAAGGGAGGCAGGAAGGCTCCTGTGTGTGTGGTGGGGGAGGTGGGTCTGGGGGCAGGCTCAGTCTACAGTGGCTCTAGGCCCACTACTGAACTCGGCCTCCAACTGGCAGCAAACAGAATCCAGACTCCCTGCTCCCCTCAACTCGGCCAGCTCCTAAGCATGATCTGGCCAAGGCATTGGCCTTGTGCGGAGTGGCTCTGACGGCTGCAGCAGCTGCTGTTGGGGACTCTTGCTCAGGTACCAGCGGTGAGCTGGGCCAGCCTAGAGGCAGGCAGTGCCCAGCCACAATACCTGGTGTGCGTGGCTGGCCCAGTACCACACAGCCACATGCACTGTGTATCGCACCTAATGCCATGGAGCACCTAATGCCATGAAACCCTCTAGGAGAAGCTGGGGGTGGACGAACAGATGACTTGCAGCCGGATCTCCTGAGTGGTAAACCTACGCTGACCCAGACTGGCTCCATAGCCTTGGTCAACTTGCCCAACCCCTCTTCCTTGGCTTTCCCATCAGTATCCTGGGGACACTTGCTTAGGAACACCAGTCCTCAAATGTACACGGATTAGCAGTCCCACGAGATCTGTGCACATGAAGGAATTAGGGGAACGAGTTCTGTGGTTGTGTTACAGTTGCAGCAGCCAATGAATATGCCTGTCGGGGTCTGGACAGACCGGAGGAGCAGCTGCCCATCCTGCAGCCGATTGAGAAGGTAACCACACGAGTGTCACGGCTGGTCCTGGAGCAGGATGAGGTTGTGGGCCCTTCACTTCCGCTAGGTGTTCAGTGACCTCTCTTCTGACCCCTTTTCCTCTAGGTGGCTTTGGATGCCCAAGACCTCATGCGTGCCACAATGGTGGGTGCCAAGGATGCAGTCTGCAGCACGGTCACTGAGGCCAAGGATGCAGTGACCAGCATGGTGGGCGTGGCCCAAGGGGCTGTCCAGGAGAGCGTGGAGGTGACCAAATCCGCCGTGACCAGCAGCATGAGCACAGTGATGGGCTCCACTATGGGGCAGATGGCTGCGAGTGGCATAGACACAGCATTGGGGAAATCTGAGCAGCTGGTGGACTACTACCTCCCCATGACAGAGGAGGAGCTCGGTAAGATCCCCTCTGCTGAATACAAACCAATGTGACCCTGGTGTCTTTGGGCGCGGCTTGGACTCAGTGTCCACAGCTGATCTGCCAAAAGAGCCACCTCCCCTCTCCTTCGGGCTTCCTTGCAACCTAGCTGGGCTACTAGCCCTCCCTTAGTTCCTTCATGCTGGGCCCTCTGCTAGTCCTGTCTGATGGCTCTGACACTGCTCCCTGTGCAGTTACTCACTGCTTTACTGGTCGGTGCTGTAGGGCATCCAAAGGTGCCCTGGGAAAGATTGCATAGGTCACAAGCTTTGGGAGGGCTGAAAGCATCCCTGCCTTGTATCCTGGCCCTGCCAACTGGTGGTAGAAGTAGGTTTTAATTCTTACCAGTACGGCGACTATTGGGAGGGATCCAAAAGGGCAGGGGGGGCACATGACTCCCCCCCAAACAACTGCATCCTGCCTTGTGCGGGGGGGTCTACAGACTCCAGACAGGAGATGCAACTATGTGGAAGGGCTGGTGGGGGGCCAGCTGGGGGCAGTACAGCCACACCAGAGGAGGTGCCAGGGTTCTCCTCCTTTCGCTGCTGCGGTTCCTGAGAGCCCTGCAGATTTCAGTGGATACCAAACGTCATTCCAGTACGTCATACCAGCAACAAATGTCTTAATGGTGTGTCGTACCTGACCTTACTGCCTTACTTGCACCACTGCTGCCAACTGACCCCTTCCCCCTTCCAGCTGAGCTTGCCACAACTCCCGTTGAGGGGCCTGGAGAGACTCCTGCAGAGCAGCGGAGTTACTACGTGCGTCTGGGTTCCCTGTCAAGCATGCTGCGCCAGCAAGCCTACCAGCACGCCCTGGGCAAGATGAGACAAGCCAGGCAGAGCACCCTGCAGGCCCTCTCCCAGCTCCAGCAAATCATTGACCTGGTAGGAACACGACCCCTCTCCCCTGCCCTGTAGCTGCTGTGGGTCACGGTCTGTCATAAATATAAAGGGAAGTGTAAACTACTTTAAAATCCCTCCTGGCCAGAGGAAAAATCCTCTCACCTATAAACGGTTAAGAAGCTAAAGGTAACCTTGCTGGCACCTAACCAAAATGACCAATGGGGAGACAAGATACTTTCAAAAGCTGGGAGGAGGGAGAGACACAAAGGGTCTGTGGCTGTCTGTAGGCTGTTTTTGCCGGGAACAGAACAGGATTGGAGTCTTAGAACTTCTAGTAAGTAAGCTAGCTAGGTATGTGTTAGATTATGATTTCTTTAAATGGCTGAGAAAAGAACTGTGCTGAATAGAATGACTATTCTGTCTGTGTGTCTTTTTTGTAACTTAAGGTATTGCCTAGAGGGATTCTCTATGTTTTGAATCTAATTACCCTGTAAGGTATCTACCATCCTGATTTTACAGGGGTGATTCCTTTACTTCTATTAAAAGCCTTCTTGTAAGAAAACTGAATGCTTTTTCATTGTTCTAAGATCCAAGGGTTTGGGTTGAGGTCACCTATGCAAATTGGTGAGGATTTTTACCAAACCTTCCCCAGGAAGTGGGGTGCAAGGGTTGGGAGGATTTTTGGGAGGAAAGACGTGTCCAAACTACGTTTCCCAGTAAACCCAGTCAAAGTTTGGTGGTGGCAGTGGAAATTCCAAGGTCAAAGGGTAAAATTTATTTGTACCTTGGGGAAGTTTTAACCTCAGCTGGTAAAAGTAAGCTTAGGAGATTTTCATGCAGGTCCCCACATCTGTACCCTAGAGCTCAGAGTGGGGGAGGAACCTTGACACGGTCTCTGCAGCCTCCCATGCTCAGTGCCATTGGCACTGTTTGTTCCTGGGCCCAGCTGTGTCGCTGCAGTAGTGCTGCCTGCCTGCTGCCCACACCTAGCTGTGGGAGAGCTTCCCTGGCCAGCCACCTCCTGCTCTTCCCAGCTAACTGCCCTCCTCTCCTGCAGATCAAGCAGGCCGTAGATCAGAAGCTCCACAATGGCCAGGACCGTCTGTACCAGATGTGGCTCCAGTTCTGCAGGGGGAAGTTGGAAGGGCAGGAGGAACCGGACTCTGCAAAGGTATTCTCCTCCTTCTTGCCCTCACAGCCTTGTTTCAGTGAACTCCCCCCATCTGTAGGGGAGACTTGCAGATACTCCAGTCTCTTTGTCCTTCCAGCAGGTTGAAGCTCAGGCTCTAGCCACGTCCCAGAGCCTCACCCAGCAACTGAAAACCACCTGCCTTACTCTCCTGGGCAGCATCCAGGGCCTTCCCAGCACAATCCAGGACAAGGCCCAGCAAGTCTCGAGCAGTATAGAAGAGCTCCAGGCCTCCTTCTCTAGTGCTGGCTGTTTCCAGGATCTGTCCAGCAGTGCCCTTGCCCGGAGTCGGGAGATGGTGACCAAGGCCCAGAAGTCCTTGGATGAGCTGCTGGAATACGTGATGCAGAACATTCCCCTGGACTGGATCGTGGGACCCTTCACTCCTGCTGGAGACTCCCCACCATGTCCTGATGAGCTGGTGGAGGAAGGAAAGAAGGTGGAGGTCTGAAGGGTTCCCCCTGCTGCTGGAAGGAATGCAGCTGAATTGCCTGCATAGCTAGTGTGGGGTCTCCTCGCTGAGGCCGTAGTTCTGCTTTGGCAGATGGTGGGCTGATGTCGGCTCTTCCTTCTGCAAAATTAAACAACTTGAATGTCCTTTCCCAGGCCCACTTCCCCAGAACCATTTGTTACAGGGTGGCATCACTAGTCATGCAGGACTGCATCCCTTGCAGGGCTAGTCTGCTTCTCTCAGGACATACATACAGCTGTCTTCCTCTGTATATAGGAAGTGCTCCTGAGCTTGATATTTTTCCTAGCTATGTAATGTGTAAAACTAGGGTTTAATGTCACAATAAACTTCAACTGCATTCAAATTGCTGTCTGCTTAATGTGATTCCCTCCCTGATTTGTGCCCTGTACAAACATACTGTGCAGGTGACCCCATGCCGCTCTTCTCTACACACACACACACACCCTCCACCCACTTTTTCTCTGGCAAGGTTCCAGAATGGCTGAGCTTGTCTGGTGGGTGAAGGCATCTCTTCAGGTGCCTCCATTTGACACTCTTCCATTGAGACTTTTCTCATGTAGAAGGAGGCAACAGCCCATTGAGAACACTCGTCTGGCTTCCAGTGGGTAGCAAGGCAACATTACAGACTCTGAGACCAACTAACAGAGGGAAAGATAGGGCACTATGGCCTTGAGAGGAAATGGGGTGTGTGGAGAGCTGAGAACCTACTACTGGTAATGAGCCAAGTTAAAAGGGTCACATACAGTGGTGGGAGACTTCTGGGCCTTGCTTCTAGTCCAGTGCAAGAAGCTAAACAGGTTGGAAGTGTCTAGGAAAAGAGAGGGTGAATTGACAACTCCAGGCAACTGGGACTTAACAAAACACACACAGGGAGACTAGCTGCAAGAGAGCAGCAGATAGTCTTGCTGAAGCATGGACACTAGCCAGCCTGTGTCCTTCCTCCCTGCCATTAGCCAAGCACCTGCCTAACCTTTCCTACTGCTTAGTGTAAACCTAGCCAATAACTGTACAGGCACATGCCTCCGGATTGTGGGAGATCCATAATAGGACCAGTGCTGGGCTTGTAATGCATTTTCCTGAGAGCTTGTGTCTACACTTGGTCACAAGTGGGTAGTGGCATCTAGGCAGCTCCATCACTGTTGCTTATCCTAACTCAGGCTTGAGCTATTAAAAAGCTTCAGGCAAGGAAATGTCTCTTGGGTTCAGCATTGCAACAGCACCATGACCAGGAATGGCTGTGTAGCTCTCAAGGATGGAGACTAGTAATCAAAGTGGTGATGTAAGCAGCTCACATGGCTGGTTACTCCCGATCTCATTGGACAGGGCCTGTCTTGTACTCCAGTGGACTGGAGCTACAAAGCTTTTCATAGACTCCTAGGATATGGGGATTGGAAGGGACCTTAGGAGGTCATCTAGTCCAACCCCCTGCTCAAAGAAGGGCCAATTCCCAACTAAATCATCCCAGCCAGGGCTTTGTCTAGCCTGTCCTTAAAAACTTCAAAGGAAGAAGATTCCACCACCTCCCTAGGTAATGCATTCCTGTGCTTCACCACCCTCCTAGTGAAAAAGTTTCAGAGTAACAGCCGTGTTAGTCTGTATTCGTAAAAAGAAAAGGAGTACTTGTGGCACCTTAGAGACTAACCAGTTTATTTGAGCATGAGCTTTCGTGAGCTACAGCTCACTTCATCGGATGCATAGATGAAGTGAGCTGTAGCTCACGAAAGCTCATGCTCAAATAAACTGGTTAGTCTCTAAGGTGCCACAAGTACTCCTTTTCTAGTGAAAAAGGTCTTCCTAATTTCCAACCTAAACCTCCTCCACTGCAACTTGAGACCATTACTCCTGGTTCTGTCCTTTGCTACCACTGAGAACAGTCTAGATCTATCCTCTTTGGAACCCTCTTTCAGGTAGTTGAAAGCAGCTATCAAATCCCCCCTCATTCTTCTTTTCTGCAGACTAAACAATTCCAGTTCCCTCAGCCTCTCCTCATAAGTCATGTGGTACAGTTCCCCCTAATCGTTGTTGTCCTCTGCTGGACACTTTCCAATTTTTTCACATCCTTTTTGTAGTGTGGGGCCCAAAACTGGACATCGTAGTCCAGATGAGGCCTCACCAATGTCGAATAGAGGGGAACAATCATGTCTGTTGATCTGCTGACAATGCCCCTATTTACACAGCCCAAAATGCCATTGGCCATCTTGGCAACAAGGGCACACTGTTGTCTCATATCAAAGTCAGAAACTCCCTAATTGAGAGGCTAATTTGTCTATGTAACTGGAGGTGTGTTACAAACCCTGCTGTGCTCTGGCTTAACAGAAGCCCCTCCAACGCTAGCTAGGTGGAGCCCTGCTGGCATGAGTAAAGGTCATAGCCTGCTCCTTTTAGGGATATGGAAGAGTAAGTGCAGACTTCAGGAGTGCTGGTCAGCTAATCTGTGTCCTGTGTTCAAGCCCAATGAACCTCTTTCCTCTTTAATCTAAGTCTAATAAAATGCATGAGGTCAATGAGTGGATTTCACATCAGCAAATATTCGCTTCAAACCTGGATAGAGGTAGGAGCTGGATTTTCTTTACACGGTTGTCAAGGTTCCTCCCCTACTCTGAACTCTAGGGTACAGATGTGGGGACCTGCATGAAAACCTCCTTACTTTTACCAGCTTAGGTTAAAACTTCCTCAAGGTACAAATTAATTTTATCCTGTGTCCTTGGAATATCCACTGCCACCACCAAACTCTAACTGGGTTTACTGGGAAACATAGTTTGGACACGTCTTTCCCCCCAAAATCCTCCCAATCCTTGCACCCCACTTCCTGGGAAAGGTTTGGTAAAAATCCTCACCATTTGCATAGGTGACCACAGACCCAAACCCTTGGATCTGAGAACAATGAAAAAGCATTCAGTTTTCTTACAAGACAACTTTTAATAGAAATAGAAGTAAAGGAATCACCCCTGTAAAATCAGGATGGTAGATACCTTACAGGGTAATTAGATTCAAAACATAGAGAATCCCTCTAGGCAAAACCTTAAGTTACAAAAAAGACACACAGACAGAAATAGTCATTCTATTCAGCACAATTCTTTTCTCAGCCATTTAAAGAAATCATAATCTAACACATACCTAGCTAGATGACTTACTAAAAGTTCTAAGACTCCATTCCTGGTCTATCCCAGGCAAAAGCAGCATATAGACAGACACAGACCCTTTGTTTCTCTCCCTCCTCCCAGCTTTTGTCTCCTCATTGGTCATTTTGGTCAGGTGCCAGCGAGGTTACCTTTAGCTTCTTAACCCTTTACAGGTGAGAGGATTTTTCCTCTGGCCAGGAGGGATTTTAAAGGGGTTTATCCTTCCCTTTAGATTTATGACAACCGTGAAGAACATTGCAGCCCACATTTCCCAAGCACAGCCCCTACCGCTAATCTTTCTGTAGAGAAGGAGCGGTTTTTGCACATTCCCAAGCCAGAGTCAGACCTAAGAAACCCGATTGAAAATGTTGCTGGACCAGTTTGAAGTTATACAAAGAAAATGCCGTAACTGACTAACCCACCGGGTGCAGTGTTTATGGCACAAGGAGCAGTGAGTTATTTCAGCAAACCCCAAACCAACGGGCTGGAGTGTTTAATCCAAAGGCCTGTTGGAGGATCCAAGGTGCGAGCAAAGAGATCACACCAGCTACAACCCCAATGGTCTGAATATTAGAAGGAGGAATGGGAAAAGGAAAGAGATGCTTCCTGCCCCCGGCTGGCTTTCTCTCCTGGGTGGCACCCTCTGGATAATTAGTGATTGTAGCTGTAGATCCCAAGTAGGAAAACTTGTAGTGTGCTCTGAACATGGTTGGGCTTGCTTCTTCTGCTGGCTGCGTATGTGGGAGGGCTATGGCTGGGAAGGTGGTTTCTAAGCCCTGAGCATGCAATGGTCTCTCTGTGCTGGTGATACTTGGAGCTGTGGAGAGCTCTCTGGAACTCAGCTACTCTTCCCAACTGCCTGTTGAAGTTACTGGGGGTCTGAGTAAATGCAGGGGCTGGTGTGTGCAGGGCTCATTGTAGAATCAGGGCCTAACACTGCCCCACTCTGGCCTTTGCAGCCATTGAAGCTGAAGGTCATGAGTCTCTGGATGGAGGCTCACTCACATCCCTCTGTGGGACAGACACATGGGTATGAACATCTAGGCTTGCTTTAAAGGAGTGAGGTGAGCAGCTGCCTCAGCCCCAGGCCTCTGTCACTCTCCTCAGCTGCTCCAGGCATTTGCACTCCCTGCTTTGATTTTACTCCCTGCGTGAAGGGTGATGGGGAGGTTATGGGACGAAGTTATACATGGTGTGATCTGCTGTCACTCCGGCTGGGAAGGGCCCTGGCACTAGAGTAACTAGGCCAGGGATGATAATGGGGAGGGAACAGAGTCGAGCATAGTGGCTATCACTAGCCCCCCCCTAAAACTTTTCCCTGAGCTTGTCTCCCCACTTAGTAATTTCCTGTGGCTGTGTCATCCCCGTCATTTCCTAAATGCTCCCCTGATTCCCCCTGAGCCTGGGGGCTCCACGTATTGAACTGACACTTATATTGGAACTGCTAACTGCACTCATTCTTTAACCCCTTATTGCCCAGTGTGGGGCAGCCTAACTCTCTTTGCGGTTCTGGGCCTAAGTCACTTAGGCCTTGCAATACTGAGAGGAGCAATAGCTAAATACCTTTAAAAATCTGCCATGTTCTCTTCCCTGGACAAGTCAACCAACAGGAAAGCTATAAATGAACTTAGGAAGTATCTTGTGCCAGCTGGGCCAGAATAACTTCCCCAGCCTCTTCTGGAGTGGGCATGAAAGGAAAATAATACAACAGCTACCAGCACTCTCCTCTCTTAGATGGTTTTACAGACAAAAATCTTCTACACTGAAAATGTTCCCAGGGAAAAGGAGCGTAAAGGCGCTCTTCAGAGAGAACAACTGGAGCACGCTGAGAATATGAAGCATTCTTATTATTTCTATGACCGTAGCATTTCGAAGCCAAAATCAGAACTGGAATCCCATCGTGCTAGGTACTGCCTTAACACAGAGTAAAAGGCCTGCCCCAAACAGCTCACAATCTGAAACTAGGTTTCCAGCCCTCCAGGATTGTCCTGAAGTCTCCAGGAATTAAAGATTGTTATGTGATGAGACCTCCAGGAACACATCCAACCAAGATTGGCAACTCTGAAACCCTGTAACTTTTCAGAGGCTCACAGCCCTCACTGAGGAAGTAGAGAATGCAGCTGTGTGATTGGTCTCCTGAGCTGTCTGTCAAGTGTGTCCAGCCCCATGATGACATCATCACAGGAATATAATGGCTGAGACCTGAGGGGAGGTCTGAGTATTGGTGAAGGATTAGTAGTGTAGAAGTTTGGTAAGATGTGTGGTTAACCTTTGTGTTATGTCTCTGGTTCCTAGGTTCTGCATGTGTTTAGATGGGTGCTCTTTTCTTATACAGAGTGTGACCCAATGTCTTGCCTGATGGCCAGTAGTGGCAGGGATTGAATGATCAGAAACTCTTAGCTACTTTCAGTTCTTGGTAGCTGTACTTGTGTAAAGCATTTTGAGTTGAGTCTTCTGAGCAAACAGTCCAGGGAAGGAAACTATCTGCCTTCCAAACTGGGAGGCCTGGATTAATGGTATGTTCTAGGAGATGGAGGCTTCCCTAGAGGAAAATAGACTATTTAACAAGGAGAACTAAATTAGAGCCTGGACTATGGGGAAAAACTCTCCACTCACCTCTCTACATGAGCTAAGTTATGCTGTTCCCACTCACGGATGGAGATTGGGACTTCTGGCTGTGGTCTGAGTTCTGACTTGTCCTAATGATCTATAGGTGGAAACATTTGACTGAGGTGGCTGATTCAGCTGAGACTGGAGTGCTGGGTAACCAATATATACTTGAAACAGATAATGCAGGAAACACTAAAGGAAAGCAGGCCTGGTGCCTTCTTTTAAAGGCCCTAGCTTTCTTGTTAGTGGTCCCACTCTCGCCTCTAGGGGTGAAGGTATCAATTTACCTGAACTAGAATCTGTCTCTTTACCAGACCAGTCTTTAACTGACAACAGAAAATATTTGTATTTTCACCAGCTAAATTGGCTTTAAAATAACCAGCCTGCCATAGTGGGCATCTCCTATGTAGATTCATATATATTAAGGTCAGAAGGGACCATTATGATCATCTCCTATGTAATTTGGTATCCAGGGAGACTCCGACACTACTCACTGAAGAGGTCCCTGGAGGCTCCCCAGTGGTACCTTCTCAATTCAGTGTTCTGTGTGTAGTCCAATGTCTTCTACCTTCAGCAGGATAACTTCTGTCAGAGACTGTACTCTGGGACAAATGGAATTAGCCCTGGTACTATCTGGGAAAGGACTAAACTAGGAGGGTGCCTCTGAGCTGTGCAGGTGTCCTGGCGCTCTCTTTGGGAGGCGTTGTTGGGCCTAGAAGTCTAAGGAGAAGCTTTGGGACTGTGTAACACCGACAGACCCTGGTGATGGGCAGGATCAAAACTGGGACCTCTGGAACTAAATGCATCAGCCACTCCTGCATGAGCTAAAAGCCATAAGGCTCTTAGCTAAGACTGTAAAGCCGATGCGTTAATCTCTGTCTCTCTAACTGGTTCTGGTGCCATTAGATGGGACAGAAGAACATACCCAGAAGGTGTGTGGATTACAAGTGCATCCCTGGGCTTGAGGAACTGGCTGTCTCTGAGCCTGCCTTAGATCAAAGGTTTAAGGCCCTGGCCTGTTCTCTGTACAGAGAGACTTACTACAGGGGGACAACCTGGTCTGGCTCTTAGAGAAAATGGACCGGGAGCAGCTCTCCTGGTGTTCCTACACAACATGGATTTCATTGTTTCCTGCTGTAGCCACTCAATATTCCTTTTTGGGTCTTGCAGGGACATCTCACTCCACCATGTCTGCTCAGGAAAACGAACCACAGGTGGAGATCCAGGCAGAGGAGCAACAGGTGGGTCCCTCCAGGGGAGGCAGGTGTGCTTGGCAGCTGGAAGGGCTGTTCTAGCTTGAGGGTCTCCACTGCTGGAGACAGGGACTCGTAACCACAACACTAGCTAATGCTCCAAGTTCTAGTTCTCAGATTGCCCTAGTCACTGCCCACAAGTGCCTCCTGAATCTGGGAGGAGCACCAGCACTGGTGACCCTGTGAATGCTGTCTGCACTAGAACACTGACAAATCCTGTTGATTGTAATGCCCAGTGGGGGCATTGTACCCGGTGCTGGACCGAGACATGGTTCCTGATCGAGAGAGACTGCACTTGGTAAGACAAAAGGTCTCTCCATTCCTGCTCTCGCTGACGGAACGAGATCGTGACACAGTTCTGTTTTGTTGGTGGGCATGCCAGGATGGAAACAGCATTCCTGAGACCTTGCTGAATATTGGCAGCTGTTCCAATGGGACCAGGCTTCTGGGTCTGTAACTCATGTCACAGGCAGGCCACTGAAACCCAGCTGAAAGGAACAGGAGACGGTCCTCAGAGCTGGGCAGTCTCCTACAGAATCAGTAGTTGTAGAGGGAAAGAGACAAGAGGGGCACCTTGAGAAGCCAGGAGCTCTTCCCCAGCTGACTCCTCTTTCCTTCCCGCAGACTGCAGTGGACAGGGTGGGTGGCCTGCCCTTGGTCAGCTCTGCCTGTGAGATGGCCTCTGCCAGCTACGCTGCCACCAAAGAGACCCACCCAGCCATCAAAGCGGTCTGTGAGGTGGCAGAGACTGGGGTGAGGGCCATCACCTCTGCTGCCATCACCGGGGCACAGCCCATCCTGGCCCAGCTGGAGCCACAACGTGAGTAAGGGAAGGGAGGCAGGAACACTCGTGTGTGTGGAGGGGGAGGTGGGTCTGGGGGCAGGCTCAGCCAACAGTGGCTCTAGGCCCACTACTGAACTCAGCCTCCAACTGGCAGCAAACAGAATCCACGGACTCCCTTCTCCTGCTCCCCTGAACTCAGCTAGCTCCTAGACGTAATCTGGCCAAGGCATTGTCCTTGTCCAGCAGGGCTCTGACGGTTGCAGCAGCTGCTGTTGGGGACTCTTGCTCAGGTACTGGTGCTGAGCTGGGCCAGCCTAGAGGCAGGCAGTGCCCAGGCACAATCCCTGGTGTGCGTGGCTGGCCCAGTTCCACACAGCCACATGCACTGTGTATGGCACCGAATGCCATGGAGCAATACCTGCTAGAGGGCACAGGAAGCAGCTCCAATGCTAAAAGGATCTGAGCCCATTGCAGGCACTGGAGACTCCTGAAACCCTCTAGGAGAAGCTGGGGGTGGATGAACAGATGACTGGCAGCCCGATCTCCCGAGTGCTAAACGTGGCACTGACCCAGACTGGCTCCATAGTCTTGGGCAACTTGCCCAACCCCTCTTCCTTGGCTTTCCCATCAGTAACCTGGGGACACTTGCTTAGGAACACCAGTCCTCCAATGTACATGCATTAGCAGCCATATGAGATCTGTGCACATGAAGGAATTAAGGGAACGAGTTCTGTGGTTGTTACAGTTGCAGCAGCCAATGAATATGCCTGTCGGGGTCTGGACAGACTGGAGGAGCAGCTGCCCATCCTGCAGCAGCCGATTGAGAAGGTAACCACACGAGTGTCACGGCTGGTCCTGGAGCAGGATGAGGCTGTGGGCCCTTCACTTCCGCGAGGTGTTCAGTGACCTCTCTTCTGACCCCTTTTTCTCTAGGTGGCTTTGGATGCCCAAGACATCATGCGTGCCACAATGGTGGGTGCCAAGGATGCAGTCTGCAGCACGGTCACTGAGGCGAAGGATGCAGTGACCATCATGGTGAGCATGGCCCAAGGGGCTGTCCAGGAGAGCGTGGAGGTGACCAAATCCGCCGTGACCAGCAGCATGAGCACAGTGATGGGCTCCAGCATGGGGCAGATGGCTGTGAGTGGCATAGACACAGCACTGGGGAAATCTGAGCAGCTGGTGGACTACTACCTCCCCATGACAGAGGAGGAGCTCGGTAAGAACCCCTCTGCTGAATACAAACCAATGTGACCCTGGTGTCTTGGGGTGCGGCTTGGACTCACAGCTGTTCAGAGTGCTCACAGCTGAGCTGCCAAAAGAGCCACCTCTCCTTCAGGCTAGCTTTCAACCTAGCTTGGCTACTAGCCCTCCCTTAGTTCCTTCATGCTGGGCCCTCTGCTCGCCCTGTCTGATGGCTCTGACGCTGCTCCTTGTGCAGCTCCGCGCTGCCTTACTGGTTGGTGCTTCAGGGCATCCAAATGTGCCCTGGGAAAGATTCCATCGGTCACAAGTTTTGGGAGGGCTGAACGCATCCCTTTGTATCCTGGCCCAACGCTTTGTATCCTGGCCCTGCCAACCGGTGGTGCAAGTAGATTTTAACTCTTACCAGTACGGCGACTATTGGGAGGGATCCAAAAGGGCAGGGGGGGCACATGACTCCCCCCAAACAACCACACCCTGCCTTGTGCAGGGGGGTCTACAGACTCCAGACAGGAGATGCAACTATGTGGAAGGGCTGGTGGGGGGCCGGCTGGGGGCAGTACAGCCACACGGGAGGAGGTGCCAGGGTTCTGCTCCTTTCGCTGCTGCGGTTCCTGAGAGCCCTGCAGTTTTCAGTGGATACCAAATGTCATTCCAGTACGTCATACCAGCAACAAATGTCTTAATGGTGCGGTGTACCTGACCTTACTGCCTTACTTGTCCCACTGCTGCCAACTGACCCCTTCCCCCTTCCAGCTGAGCTTGCCACAACTCCCCTTGAGGGGCCTGGAGAGGCTCCTGCAGAGCAGCGGAGTTACTACGTGCGTCTGGGTTCCCTGTCGAGCACGCTGCGCCAGCGAGCCTACCAGCACGCCCTGGGCAAGATGAGACAAGCCAGGCAGCGCACCCTGGAGGCCCTCTCCCAGCTCCAGCAAATCATTGACCTGGTAGGAACACGACCCCTCTCCCCTGCCCTGTAGCTGCTGTGGGTCACGGTCTCTGCAGCCTCCCGTGGTCAGTGCCATTGGCACTGTTTGTTTCTGGGCCCAGCTGTGTCGCTGCAGTAGTGCTGCCTGCCTGCTGCCCACACCAAGTTGTGGGAGAGCTTCCCTGGCCAGCCGCCTCCTGCTCTTCCCAGCGAACTGCCCTCTCCTCCTGCAGATCAAGCAGGCCGTAGATCAGAAGCTTCACAATGGCCAGGACCGTCTGTACCAGATGTGGCTCCAGTGCTGCAGGGGGAAGTTGGAAGGGCAGGAGGAACCAGACTCCGCAAAGGTATTCTCCTCCTTCTTGCCCTCACAGCCTTGCTCCAGTGAACTCCCCCCATCTGCAGGGGAAACTTGCAGATACTCCAGTATCTTTCTCCTTCCAGCAGGTTGAAGCTCAGGCTCTAGCCACGTCCCAGAGTCTCACCCAACAACTGAAAACCACCTGCCTTACTCTCCTGGGCAGCATCCAGGGCCTTCCCAGCACTATCCAGGACAAGGCCCAGCAGGTCTCAAGCAGTATAGAAGAGCTCCAGGCCTCCTTCTCCAGTGCCAGCTGTTTCCAGGATCTGTCCAGCAGTGCCCTTGCCCGGAGTCGGGAGATGGTGACCAAGGCCCAGGAGTCCCTGGATGAGCTGCTGGAATACGTGACGCAGAACATTGCCCTGGACTGGATCGTGGGACCCTTCACTCCCGCGGGAGACTCCCCACCGTGTCCTGATGAGCTGGTGGAGGAAGGAAAAAAGGTGGAGGCCTGAAGGGTTCCCCCTGCTGCTGGAAGGAATCCAGCTGAATTGCCTGCATAGCTAGTGTGGGGTCTCCTCGCTGAGGCCGCAGTTCTGCTTTGGCAGATGGTGGACTGAGGTCAGCTCTTCCTTCTGCAGAATTAAAGAACCTAAATGTCCTTTCCCAGGCACACTTCCCCAGAACCATTTATTACCGGTTACAGGGTGGCATCACTAGTCATGCAGGACTGCATCCCTTGTAGGGCTAGTCTGCTTCTCTCAGAACATGGATTGTAACTGACATACAGCTGTCTTCCACTGTACATAGGAAGTGCTCCTCAGCTTGATATTTTTCCTAGCTCTTTGTAATGTGTAAGACTACGGTTTATAGCAACAATAAACCTCAACTGCATTCAAATTCCTGTCTGCTTAAATTGATTCCCTCCCTGGCTCATGCTCTGTACAAACATATACTGTATAGGTGACCCCATGCCCCTCTTCCCCCCGCCCACACACACACACCCCTCCACCCACTTTTTATCAGGCAGGGCTCCAGAATTGCTGAGCTTGTCTCCTGGGTGAAGGCATCTCTTCAGGTGCATCCATTTGACACTCTACCATTACTAGGTTCTCAGTTCTCCACATACCCTCTTTCCTCTCAAGGCCAAAGGTGCGCTATCTCAGCAACCTGGGTCTTTCCCTCTGTTAGTTGGTCTCAGAGTGTGTAATGTTGCCTTGCTACCCACTGGAAGCCAGACGCCTGTTCTCAAGGGGCTGTTGCCTCCTTCTACTTGAGAAAAGTCTCAATGGAAATGAGCGAAGTTAAAAGGGTCACATACAGTAGTGGGAGACTGGCAGGCCTTGCCTCAAGCCCAGTGCAAGAAGCTGAACAGGTTGTAAGTGTCTAGGAGAAGAGATGGTGAATTGACAACTCCAGGCAACTGGGATTTAACAAAACACACACAGGGAAACCAGCTGCAAGAGAGAGCAGCAGATAGTCTTGCTGAAGCATGGACATCAGCCAGCCTGTGTCCTTCCTCCCTGCTGTTAGCCAAGCACTGGCCTAACCTTTCCTACTGCCTAGTGTAAACCTAGCCAGGCCAATAACACTACAGGCACATGGCTCAGGGTTGTGGGAGATCCATAATAGGACCAGTGCTGGGCTTGTAATGCATTTTCCTGAGAGCTTGTGTCTAGCCTTGAAGTCACAAGTGTGTAGTGTCATCTAAGCAGCTCCATCACTGTTGCTTATCCTAACTAGGGCTTGAGCTATTAAAAAGCTTTAGGCAAGGAAATGTCTCGGGTTCAGTATTGCAGCAGCACCATGACCAGGAATGGGTGTGTAGCTCTAAAGGATGGAGACTAGTAACCAAACTGGTGATGTAAGCAGCTCCCAGGGCTGGTTACGCCTGATCTCATTGGACAGGGCCTGTCTTGTACTCCAGTGGACTAGAGCTACAAAGCTCTTCATAGACTCCTAGAATATGGGGCTTGGAGGGGACCTCAGGAGGTAATCTAGTCCAATTCCCTGCTCAAAGCAGGACCTATTCCCAACTAAATCATCCCAGCCAGGGCTTTGTCTAGCCTGTCCTTAAAAACTTCAAAGGAAGAAGATTCCACCACCTTCCTAGATAATGCATTCCTGTGCTTCACCACCCTTCTAGTGAAAAAGTTTTTCCTAATATCCAGCCTAAACCTCCCCCACTGCAACTTGAGACCATTACTCCTTGTTCTGTCCTCTGCTACCACTGAGAACAGTCTAGATCTATCCTCTTTGGAACCACCTTTCAGGTAGCTGAAAGCAGCTATCAAATCCCCCCTCCATTCTTCTCTTCCGCCGACTAAACCATTCCAGTTCCCTCAGCCTCTCCTCATAAGTCATGTGTTATAGTCCCCTAAACATTTTTGTTGCCCTCTGCTAGACACTTTCCAATTTTTTCACATCCTTTTTGTAGTGTGGGGCTCAAAACTGGACACAGTACTCCAGATGAGGCCTCACCAATGTCGAATAGAGGGGAACAATCACATCCATTGATCTGCTGGCTATGCCCCTATTTACACAGCTCAAAATGTCATTGGCCATCTTGGCAGCAAGGGCACACTGTTGACTCATAGCCAGTTTCTTGTCCAGTGTAACTTCTAGGTTCTTTTCTGCAGAAAAGTCAGAAATTCCCTAATTGACAGGGAGCGATCACTGAGGCTAATTTGCCTGTGTAACTGGAAGTGTGTCACATACCCTGCTGTGTTCTGGATTAACAGAGGCCCCTCCAACACACTAGCTCGGTGGAGCCCTGCTGGGGTGAGTAAAGGTCCTAGCCTGCTCCTTTTAGGGATATGGAAGAGTCAGTGCAGACTTCAGGAGTGCTGGTTAGCTAACGTGACTCCTGTGTTCAAGCCCAGTGAAGCTCTTTCCTCTTTAGTCCAAATCTAATAAAAATGTGATGTCAATGAGTGGATTTGACATCAACCGATATTAGCTTCAAACTTGGATAGAAGTGGGAGCTAGATTTTCTTTACACCATGAAGAATGTTGCAGCCTACGTTTCGTGAGTGCAGCCCCTGTAGCTAATCTTTCCGTAGAGAAGGAGCGGTTCTAACACATCCCCAAGCCAGTGTCAGACCTAAGAAACCTCATTGAAAATGTTGCTGGGCCAGTCTTAAGTTATGTAAAGCAAATGCAGTAACTGACTAACACACCAGATGCAGTATTTATTGTACAAGGAGCAGTGAGTTATTTCAGCAAACCCCAAACCAACGGGCTGGAGTGTTTAATCCAAAGGCCTGTTGGAGGATCCAAGGTGTGAGCAAAGAGATCACACCAGCTACACCCCAATGGTCTGAATATTAGAAGGAGGAATGGGAAAAGGAAAGAGATGCTTCCTGCCCCCAGCTGGCTTTCTCTCCTGGGTGGCACCCTCTGGATAATTAGTGATTGTAGCTGTAGATCCCAGGTAGGAAGACTTGTAGTGTGCTCTGAACATGGTTGGGCTTGCTTCTTCTGCTGGCTGCGTATGTGGGAGGGCTATGGATGGGAAGGTGGTTGCTAAGCCCTGAGCATGCAATGGTCTCTCTGTGCTGGGGATACTTGCACCTGTGCAGAACCCTCTGGAACTCAGCTACTCTTCCCAACTGCCTGTTGAAGTTACTGAGGTCTGAGTAAATTCAGGGGCTGGTTTGTGCAGGGCTCATTATAGAATCAGGGCCTAAAACTGCCCCACTCTGGCCCTTGCAGCCACTGAAGCTGAAGATCGTGTCCCTTGATGGAGGCCCACTCACATCGCTCTGTGGGACAGACACATGGGTATGAACATCTAGGCTTGCTTTAAAGGAGTGAGGTGAGCACCTGCCTCAGCCCCAGGCCACTGTCACTCTGCTCAGCTGCTCCAGGCATTTGCACTCCCTGCTTTGATTTTACTCCCTGTGTGAAGGGTGATGGGGAGGTTATGGGAAGAAGTTATACATGGTGTGATCTGCTGTCACTCCGGCTGGGAAGGGCCTTGAAGGTGGAGTAACTAGGCCAGGAATGATAATGGGGAGAGGGCAGAGCCGAGCATAGTGGCTATCACTGACATCACCCCCCCCCAAACTTTGCCCTGAGCTTGTCTCCCCACTTAGTCCTTCCCTGTGGCTGTGTCATCCCCGTCATTTCCTAAATGCTCCCCTGATTCCCCCTGAGCCTGGGGGTTCCACGTATCGAACTGACGCTTATATTGGAACTGCTAACTGCACTCAGTCTTTAACCCCTTATTGCCCAGTGTGGGGCAACCTAACTCTCTTTGCGGTTCTGGGCCTAAGTCACTTAGGCCTTGCAATGACGAGAGGAGCAATAGCTAAATACCTTTAAAAATCTGTGCCACGTTCTCTTCCCTGGTCAAGTCAACTAACGGGAAAGCTATAAATGAACTGAGGAAGCAACTTGTACCAGTTGGGCCAGAATAACTGCCCCAGCCTCTTCTGGAGTGGGCAAGAAAGCAAAATAATACAACAGCTATCAGCACTCTCCTCTCTTAGATGGTTTTACTGACAAAAAACCTTCTACACTGAAAATCTTACCAGGGAAATGGCGCGTAAAGGCGCTCTTCAGAGAGAACAACCGGAGTACTCTGAGAATATGAAGCATTCTTATTATTTGTATTACCATAGCATTTCGAAGCCAATCCCATCGTCCTAGGTACTGTCTTAACACAAAGTAAAAGACCTGCCCCAAACAGCTCATAATCTGAAACTAGGTTTCCAGGCCTCCAGGATTGTCCTGAACTCTCCAGGAATTAAAGATTAATCTTTAATTAAAGATTGTCATGTGATGAGACTTCCAGGAATACATCCAACCAAGACTGGCAACTCTGAAACCCTGGAACTTTTCAGGGGCTCACAGCCCTCACTGGGCAAAGTTGAGAATGCAGCTGTGTGATTGGTCTCCTGAGCTGTCTGTCAAGTGTGTCCAGCCCCATGATGACATCATCACAGGAATATAATGGCTGAGACCTGGAGGAGGTCTGAGTACTGGTGAAGGATTAGTAGTTTGGTAAGATGTGTGGTTAAGCTATGTCTTAAGTTCCGGGGGTGTTTAGATGGTGGCTCTCTCCTTACACAGAGTGTGACTGAATGTCTTGCCTGATGGCCAGCAGAGACTAGGTTTGAATGATCAGAAGCTCTTAGCTACTTTCAGTACTTGGTAGCTGTACTTGTGTAAAATGTTTTTAGTTGAGTCTTCTGAGTAAACAGTCCAGGGAAGGAAACTATCTATCTGCCTTCCAGACTGGGAGGCCTGGATTAATGGTATGTTCTAGGAGATGGAGACTTCCCTTGAGGAGAATAGAATATTTAACAAGGAGAACTAAATTAGAGCCTGGACTATGAAAACCTCTCCACCTGAGCAAAGTTATGTTGTTCCCACTCAGG
This sequence comes from Chelonia mydas, assembly GCF_015237465.2. NCBI lineage: Eukaryota > Metazoa > Chordata > Testudines > Cheloniidae > Chelonia > Chelonia mydas. Next base: position 121,395,933 of record NC_051245.2, read on the forward strand.
GATGGGGATTGGGACTTCTGTCTGTTGTCTGAGTTCTGGCTTGTCCTAATGATCTGCAGGTGGAAACACTTGACTGAGGTGGCTGATTCAGCTGAGACTGGAATGCTGGGTAACCAATATGTATCTGAAACAGATAATGCAGGAAACACTAAAGGAAAACAGGCCTGGTGCCTTCCCATAAGGGAAATACTTCCTGGCCCTAGCTCTCTAGTTAGTGGTCTCACTCTCGCCTCTAGGGGTGATGGTGTGAATTTACCTGAACTGGAATCTATTTGTTCCTTTACCAGACCAGTCTTTACCTGATAATAGAAAATATTTGTATTTTTACCAGCTTAATTGGCTTTAAAATAACCAGCCTGCCATAGTGAGCATCTCCTATGTAGACTCATAGATATTAAGGTCAGAAGGGACCATTATGATCATCTCCTATGTAATTCGGTATCCAGGGAGACTCCTACACTACTCACTCAAGAGGTCCCTGAAGGCTCCCTAGTGGTACCTTCTCAATTCAGTGTTCTGTGTGTGTAGTCAATGGCTACTATCTTCAGCAGGATAACTTCTGTCAGTGGTTGTACTCTGGGATAAATGGAATTAGCCCTGGTATTATCTGGGAAAAGACTAAACTAGAAGGGTGCCTCTGATGAGCTGTGCAGGTGTCCTGGTGCTCCCCTTGGGAGGCATTGTTGGGTCTAGAAGTCTGAGGAGAAGCTTTGGGAGTGTGTAACACTGACAGACCGTAGTGATCAGCAGGATCAAATCTGGGACCTCTGGAGCTAAATGCATGAGCTAAAAGCCATAAGGCTCTTAGCTAAGACTGTAGAGCGGATGCGTTAATCTCTGTCTCTCTAACTGGTCCTGGTGCCACGAAATGGGACAGAAGAACATACCCAGAAGGTGTGTGGATTACAAGTGCATCCCTGGGCTTGAGGAACTGGCTGTCTCTGAGCCTGCCTTAGATCAAAGGTTTAAGGCCCTGGCCTGCTCTCTGTAGAGAGAGACTTACTACAGGGGGACAACCTGGTCTCCATCTTAGAGAAAATGGACCGGGAGCAGCTCTCCTGGTATTCCTACACAACATTGATTTCGCTGTGTTCTACAGTAGCCACTCAATATGCCTTTTTGGGTCTTGCAGGGACATCTCACTCCACCATGTTTGCTAAGGAAAATGAACCACAGGTGGAGATCCAGGTGGAGATCCAGGCAGAGGAGCAACAGGTGGGTCCCTCCTGGGGAGGCAGGTGTGCTTGGCGGCTGGAATGACTGTTCGAGCTTGAGGGTCCCCACTGCTGGAGACCGGGACTCGTAACCACAACACTAGCTAATGCTCCAAGTTCTTGTTCTCAGAGTGCTGTAGTCACTGCCCACAAGTGCCCCCTGAAGCCAGGAGGAGCACCGGCACTGGTGACCCTCTGAATGCTGTCTCCACTCGAACACCGGCAAATCCCGCTGATTGTAATGCCCAGTGCGGGCATTGTACCGGGTGCTGGACCGAGACATGGTTCCTGATCAGGAGAGGCTGCACTTGGAAAGACAAAAGGTCTCTCCATTCCTGTTCTCACTGATGGAATGAGACCGTGACACAGTTCTGTTTTGTTGGTCGGTGTGCCAGTATGGAAATGGCGTTCCTGAGACCTTGCTGAATATAGGCAGCTGTTCCAATGGGACCAGGCTTCTGGGTCTGTAACTAATGTCACAGGCAGGCCACTGAACCCCTGCTGACAGGGACCGGAGACTGCTTAGCTCTGAGGACAGTCTCCTACAGAATCAGTAGTTTGCAGAAGGAAAGACAGGAGGGGCACCTTGAGAAGCCAGGAGCTCTTCCTCAGCTGACTCCTCTTTCCCTCCCTCAGACTGCAGCGGACAGGGTGGCTGGCCTGCCCTTGGTCAGCTCTGCCTGTGAGATGGCCTCTGCCAGCTATGCTGCTACCAAAGAGACCCACCCAGCCATCAAAGCAGTCTGTGAGGTGGCAGAGACTGGGGTGAGGACCATCACCTCTGCTGCCATCACCGGGGTACGGCCCATCCTGGCCCAGCTGGAGCCACAGCGTGAGTAAGGGAAGGGAGGCAGGAACACTCGTGTGTGTGGAGGGGGAGGTGGGTCTGGGGGCAGGCTCAGCCTGCAGTGGCTCTAGGCCCACTACTGAACTCGGCCTCCAACTGGCAGCAAACAGAATCCACGGACTCCCTTCTCCTGCTCCCCTGAACTTGGCTAGCTCCTAGACGTGATCTGACCAAGGCATTGTCCTTGTCCAGCAGGGCTCTGACGGCTGCAGCAGCTGTTGTTGGACTCTTGCTCAGGTACCAGCGGGGATCTGGGCCAGCCTAGAGGAGGGCAGTGCACAGCCACAATCCCTGGTGTGCGTGGCTGGCCCAGTACCACACAGCCACATGCACTGTGTATGGCACCTAATGCCATGGAGCAATACCTGCTAGAGGGTACAGGAAGCAGCTCCAATGCTAAAACGATCTGAGCCCATTGCAGGCACTGGAGACTCCATCCACCCCCAGCTTCTCTAGAGGGTTTCAGAACAGATGACTGGCAGCCGGATCTCCTGAGTGCTAAATCTGCGCTGACCCAGACTGGTTCCAAGGCTTTCAGCAACTTGCCCAACCCCTCTTCCTTGGCTTCCCCATCAGTAACCTGGGGACACTTGCTTAGGAATACCAGTCCTCCAATGTACACGGATTAGCAGCCCCACGAGATCTGTGCACATGAAGGAATTAAGGGAACGAGTTCTGTGGTTGTTTCAGTTGCAGCAGCCAATGAATATGCCTGTCGGGGTCTGGACAGACTGGAGGAGCAGCTGCCCATCCTGCAGCAGCCGATTGAGAAGGTAACCACATGAGTGTCACGGCTGGTCCTGGAGCAGGATGAGGCTGTGGGCCCTTCACTTCCGCTAGGTGTTCAGTGACCTCTCTACTGACCCCTCTTCCTCTAGGTGGCTTTGGATGCCCAAGACCTCATGCGTGCCACAATGGTGGGTGCCAAGGATGCAGTCTGCAGCACGGTCACTGAGGCCAAGGATGCAGTGACCAGCATGGTGGGCGTGGCCCAAGGGGCTGTCCAGGAGAGCGTGGAGGTGACCAAATCCGCCGTGACCAGCAGCATGAGCACAGTGATGGGCTCCAGCATGGGGCAGATGGCTGTGAGTGGCATAGACGCAGCATTGGGGAAATCTGAGCAGCTGGTGGACCACTACCTCCCCATGACAGAGGAGGAGCTCGGTAAGAACCTCTCTGCTGAATACAAACCAATGTGACCCTGGTGTCTTCGGGCGCAGCTTGGACTCAGTGTCCACAGCTGATCTGCCAAAAGAGCCACCTCTCCTTCGGGCTCCCTTGCAACCTAGCTTGGCTACTAGCCCTCCCCTTGTTCCTTCATGCTGGGCCCTCAGCTAGTCCTGTCTGATGGCTCTGACACTGCTCCCCGTGCAGTTACTCGCTGCCTCACTGGTCGGTGCTGCAGGGCATCCAAACATGCCCTGGGAAAGTTTCCATCAGTCACAAGCTTTGGGAGGGCTGAACGCATCCCTGCCTTGTATCCTGGCCCTGCCAACTGGTGGTGCAAATAGATTTGAACTCTCTTACCAGTACAGCGACTCATAGGAGGGACCCAAAATGGGGGGGGGCACATGACCCCCACATGATTCCCCCCCAAACGACCCCACCCTGCCTTGTGTTGGGGGGCTCTACAGACCCCAGACAGATGCAACTACATGGAAGGGCTGGGCGGGGAGTGGGCAGCTGGGGACGGTACAGCCACACCAGAGGAGCTGCCAATGTTCTGCTCCTTTCGCTACTGCGGTTCCTAAGAGAGCTGCAGTTTTCACTGGATACCGAAGGTCCTTTCCAGGACGTCTTATCAGCAATAAATGTTTTAATGGCGCGGCGTACCTGACCTTACTGGCTTGTTTGCACCACTGCTGCCACTGACCCCTTCCCCTTGCCCCTTCCAGCTGAGCTTGCAACAACTCCCCTTGAGGGGCCTGGAGAGGCTCCTGCAGAGCAGCGGAGTTATTACGTGCGTCTGGGTTCCCTTTCGAGCACGCTGCGCCAGCGAGCCTACCAGCACGCCCTGGGCAAAATGAGACAAGCCAGGCAGCGCACCCTGGAGGCCCTCTCCCAGCTCCAGCAAATCATTGACCTGGTAGGAACACGACCCCTCTCCCCTGCCCTGTAGCTGCTGTGGGTCACGGTCTCTGCAGCCTCCTGTGCTCAATGCTGCAGTAGTGCTGCCTGCCTGCTGCCCGCACCTAGCTGTGGGAGAGCTTCCCTGGCCAGCCGCCTCCTGCTCTTCCCAGCTAACTGCCCTCTCCTACTGCAGATCAGCCATGCCAAGCAGGCCGTAGATCAGAAGCTTCACAATGGCCAGGACCGTCTGTACCAGATGTGGCTCCAGTGCTGCAGGGGGAAGTTGGAAGGGCAGGAGGAACCAGACTCCGCAAAGGTATTCTCCTCCTTCTTGCCCTCACAGCCTTGCTCCAGCCAACTCTCCACATCTGTCGGGGTGTGTCATAAGTATAAAAGAAAGGGTAACCACCTTTCTGTATAGAGTGCTATAAAATCCCTCCTGGCCAGAGGTAAAACCTTTCACCTGTGAAGGGCTAAGAAGCTAAGGTAACCCCGCTGGCACCTGACCCAAAATCCCCAAGGAGGGGACAAGATTCCTTCAAATCTGGAGTGGGGGGCAGGGGAACAAAGGTCTTGGTCTGTCTGTGTGATGCTTTTGCTGGGAACGGATCAGGAATGCAGCCTTACAACTCCTGTTAGGTTAGTAAGTAAGCTAGCTAGAAAATGTGTTAGATTTTCTTTTGTTTAATGCCTTGTAAAATATGCTATGCTGGAGGGAATGTGTATTTATTTATTTTTTGTAACTTAATGTTTTGATAAGAGGGATTCTCCATGTTTTGAATCTGATTACTCTGTAAGGTATTTACCATCCTGATTTTACAGATGTGATTCTTTTACCTTTTCTTTAATTTAAAATTCTTCTTTTAAGAACCTGATTGGTTTTTTCTATTGTTCTCAAGATCCAAGGGTTTGGGTCTGTGCTCACCTGTACCAATTGGTGAGGATTATTCCCAAGCCTTCCCCAGGAAAGGGGGAGTAGGGCTTGGGGGGGATATTTTGGGGGAAGACTTCTCCAAGTGGTCTCTTTCCCTGTTCTTTGTTTAAAAGGCTTGGTGGTGGCAGCGTACGGTTGAAGGACAAGGCAAAGCCTGTACCTTGGGGAAGCTTTTAACCTAAGCTGGTAAGAATAAGTTTAGGGGGTCTTTCATGCAGGTCCCCACATCTGTACCCTAGAGTTCAGAGTGGGGAAGGAACCTTGACAGGGTGACTTTTGCAGATACTCCCATCTCTCGCTTTCTCCTTCCAGCAGGTTGAAGCTCAGGCTCTAGCCATGTCCCAGAGCCTCACCCAGCAACTGAAAACCACCTGCCTTACTCTCCTGGGCAGCATCCAGGGCCTTCCCAGCACTATCCAGGACAAGGGCCAGCAGGTCTCGAGCAGTATAGAAGAGCTCCAGGCCTCCTTCTCCAGTGCCAGCTGTTTCCAGGATCTCTCCAGCAGTGCCCTTGCCTGGAGTCGGGAGATGGTAACCAAGGCCCAGGAGTCCCTGGAGGAGCTGCTGGAATACATGACGCAGAACATTCCCCTAGACTGGATCGTGGGACCCTTCACTCCCGCTGGAGACTCCACACTGTGTCCTGATGAGATGGTGGAGGAAGGAAAGAAGGTGGAGGCCTGAAGGTTCCCCCTCCTGCTGGAAGGAATCCAGCTGAATTGCCTGCATAGCTAGTGTGGGGTCTCCTCACTAAGGCTGCAGTTCTGCTTTGTCAGATGGTGGACTGAGGTCAACTCTTTTGCAGAATGTGAATGTCCTTTCCCATGCACACTTCCCCAGAACAATGTATTACCAGTTACAGGGTGGCATCACTAGTCATGCAGGACTGCATCCCTTGCAGGGCTAGTCTGCTTCTGTCAGGACATACATACAGCTGTCTTCCCCTGTGTATATAGGAAGTGCTCCTGAGCTTGATCTTTTTCCTAGCTCTTTGTAATGTGTAAAACTAGGGTTTAATGTCACAATAAACTGCAACTGCATTCAAATTCCTGTCTGCTTAATGTGATTCCCTCCCTGGCTCATGCTCTGTAGAAACATATACTGTACAGGTGACCCCATGCCCATCTTCTTCATACACACAAACCCCCTCCACCCACTTTTTCTCTGGAAGGACTCCAGAATGGCTGAGCTTGTCTCCTGCGTGAAGGCATCTCTTCAGGTGCCTCCATTTGACACACTTCCATTGAGACTTTTCTCAGGTAGGAGGCAACAGCCCATTGAGAACACTCGTCTGGCTTCCAGTGTGTAGCAAGGCAACATTACAGACTCTGAGACCAACTAACAGAGGGAAAGACCCAGGTTGTTGAGATAGGGCACTATGGCCTTGAGAGGAAATGGGGTGTGTGGAGAACTGAGAACCTACTACTGGTAATGAGCGAAGTTAAAAGGGTCACATACAGTGGTGGGAGACTGCCGGGTCTTGTCTCTAGTCCAGTACAAGAAGCTGAACAGGTTAGAAGTGTCTCGGAAAAGATGGTGAATTGACAACCCCAGGCAACTGGGATTTAACAAAACGCACACGGGGAGACTAGCTGCAAGAGAGAGCAGTAGATAGTCTTGCTGAAGCATGGACATCAGCCAGCTTGTCCGTCCTTCCTGCCATTAGCCAAGCACCTGCCTAACCTTTCCTACTGCCTAGTGTAAACCTAGCCAGGCCAATAACACTACAGGCACATGGCTCAGGGTTGTGGGAGATCCATAATAGGACCAGTGCTGGGCTTGTAATGCATTTTCCTGAGAGCTTGTGTCTAGCCTTGAAGTCACAAGTGTGTAGTGTCATCTAGGCAGCTCCATCACTGTTGCTTATCCTAACTCGGGCTTGAGCTATTAAAAAGCTTCAGGCAAGGAAATGTCTCTCAGGTTCAGTACTGCAACAGGACCATGACCAGGAATGGGTGTGTAGCTCTCAAGGATGGAGACTAGTAATCAAAGTGGTGATGGAAGCAGCTCCCAGGGCTGGTTACTCCTGATCTCATTGGACAGGGCCTGTCTTGTACTCCAATGGACTGGGTATAAAAAAGGTTTTCATAGACTCCAAGAACATGGGGGTTGGAAGGGACATTAGGAGGTCATCTAATCCAACCCCCTGCTCAAAGCAGGACCAATCCCCAACTAAATCATCCCAGCCAGGGTTTTGTCAAACCCGACCTTAAAAACACCAAAGGAAGGAGATTCCACCACCTTCCTAGGTAACACATTCCAGTGCTTCACCACCTTCCTAGTAAAGATTTTCCTAATATCCAACCTAAACCTCCCCCGCTGCAACTTGAGATCATTGATCCTTGTTCTGCCCTGTGTACCATTGAGAACAGTCTAGATCCATCCTCTTTGGAACTCCCTCTCAGGTAGTTGAAAGCAGCTATCAAATTCCCACCCACCCACCCCCCCCTCAGTCTTCTCTTCTGCAGACTAAACAATTCCAGTTCCCTCAGCCTCTCCTCCATAAGTCCTGTGTTCCAGTCCCCTAAACATTTTTGCTGCCCTCTGCTGGACGCTTTCCAATTTTTTCACATTCTTTTTGTAGTGTAGGGCCCAAAACTGTACATAGTACTCCAGATGAGGCCTCACCAATGTTGAATAGAGGGGAACAATCATCTCTGTCGATTTGCTGGCAATGCACCTATTTACACAGCCCAAAATGTCACTGGCCATCTTGGCAACAAGGGCACCCTGTTGACTCATAGCCAGCTTCTTGTCCACTGTAACCTCGAGGTCCTTTTCTGCAGAAAAGTCAGAAACTCCTTAATTGACAGTGAGAGATCACTGTCACTAATTTGTCTGTGTAACTGGAAGTGTGTTACATACCCTGCTGTGTTCTGGATTAACAGAGGCCCCTCCAACACACTAGCTAGGTGGAGCCCTGCTGGGGTGAGTAAAGGTCCTAGCCTGCTCGTTTTAGGGATATGGAAGAGTCAGTGCAGACTTCAGGAGTGCTGGTCAGCTAACGTGACTTCTGTGTTCAAGCCCAGTGAAGCTCTTTCCTCTTTAGTCCAAGTCTAATAAAATGTGTGATGTCAATGAGTGGATTTCACATCAACAGATATTAGCTTCAAACTTGGAAAGAAGCTGAATTTTCTTTACACCATGAAGAGCATTGCAGCCTACATTTCCCCAGCACAGCCCCTACAGCTAATCTTTCCATAGGGAAGGAGTGGTTCTAACACATCCCCAAGCCAGGGTCAGACCTAAGAAACCCGATCGAAAATGTTGCTGGGCCAGTCTCAAGTTATATAAAGCAAACGCAGTGACTGATTAACCCACCGGGTGCAGTATTCATGGCACAAGGAGCAGTGAGTTATTTCAGCAAACCCCAAACCAACGGGCTGGAGTGTTTAATCCAAAGGCCTGTTGGAGGATCCAAGGTGTGAGCAAAGAGATCACACCAGCTACAACCCCAATGGTCTGAATATTAGAAGGAGGAATGGGAAAAGGAAAGAGATGCTTCCTGCCCCCAGCTGGCTTTCTCTCCTGGGTGGCACCCTCTGGATAATTAGTGATTGTAGCTGTAGATCCCAAGTAGGAAAACTTGTAGTGTGCTCTGAACATGGTTGGGCTTGCTGCTTCTGCTGGCTGCCTGTGTGGGAGGGCTATGGATGGGAAGGTGGTTGCTAAGCCCTGAGCATGCAATGGTCTCTCTGTGCTGGTGATACTTGCACCTGTGCAGAGCCCTCTGGAACTCAGCTACTCTTCCCAACTGCCTGTTGAAGTTACTGGGGTCTGAGTAGATGCAGGGGCTGGTTTGTGCAGGGCTCATTGTAGAATCAGGGCCTAAAACTGCCCCGCTCTGGCCCTGGCAGCCACTGAAGCTGAAGATCGTGTGTCTGGATGGAGGCCCACTCACATCCCTCTGTGGGACAGACACATGGGTATGAACATCTAGGCTTGCTTTAAAGGAGTGAGGTGAGCACATGCCTCAGCCCCAGGCCACTGTCACTCTGCTCAGCTGCTCCAGGCATTTGCACTCCCTGCTTTGATTTTACTCCCTGTGTGAAGGGTGATGGGGAGGTTATGGGACGAAGTTATGCCTGGTGTGATCTGCTGTCACTCTGGCTGGGAAGGACCCTGGCACTGAAGTAACTAGGCCAGGAATGATAATGGGGAGAGGGCAGAGCCGAGCATAGTGGCTATGACTGACCCCCCCAAACTGTTCCCTGAGCTTGTCTCCCCTCTTAGTCCTTCCCTTTGGCTGTGTCATCCCCGTCATTTCCCAAATGCTCCCCTGATTCCCCCTGAGCCTGGGGGTTCCACGTATCGAACTGACACTTATATTGGAACTGCTAACTGCACTCAGTCTTTAACCCCTTATTGCCCAGTGTGGGGCAACCTAACTCTCTTTGAGGTTCTGGGCCTAACTCACTTAGGTCTTGCAATGCTGAGAGGAGCAATAGCTAAATACCTTTAAAAATCTGTGCCACGTTCTCTTCCCTGGACAAGTCAACTAGCAGGAAAGCTATAAATGAACTGAGGAAGCAACTTGTACCAGCGGGGCCGGAGAAAGTGCCCCAGCCTCTTCTGGAGTGGGCAAGAAAGCAAAATAATACAACAGCTATCAGCACTCTCCTCTCTTAGATTGTTTTACTGACAAAAAACCTTCTACACTGAAAATGTTCCCAGGGAAAAGGAGCGTAAAGGCGCTTTTCAGAGAGAACAACTGGAGCACTCTTAGAATATGAAGCATTTTTATTATTTGTATGACCGTAACATTTCAAAGCCAAAATCAGAACTGGAATCCCATCATGCTAGGCACTGTCTTAACACAGAGTAAAAGGCCTGCCCCAAACAGCTCATAATCTGAAACTAGGTTTGCCAGCCCTCCAGGATCGTCCTGGAGTCTCCAGGAACTAAAGATTGTCATGTGATGAGACCTCCAGGAACACATCCAACCAAGATTGGCAACTCTGAAACCCTGTAACTTTTGAGAGGCTCACAGCCCTCACTGAGCAAAGTAGAGAATGCAGCTGTGTGATTGGTCTCCTGAGCTGTCTGTCAAGTGTATCCAGCCCCATGATGACATCATCACAGGAATATAATGGCTGAGGGGGGGTAGATTCTAGTACTGGCAAAGGATTAGCAGTGTGGAAGTTTGGTAAGATGTGTGTTTAACCTCTATGCTATGACTCTGGTTCCTGGATTCTGCGTGTGTTTAGATGGGGGCTCTTTTCTTACACAGAGTGTGACCCAATGTCTTGCCTGATGGCCAGTAGTGGCTAGGATTGAATGACCAGAAACTCTTAGCTACTTTCAGTGCTTGGTAGCTGTACTTGTGTAAAGCATTTTGAGTTGAGTCTTCTGAGCAAACGGTCCAGGGAAGGAAACTATCTGCCTTCCAGACTGGGAGGCCTTGATTTAATGGTATGTTCTAGGAGGTGGAGGCTTCCCTAGAGAAGAATAGAATATTTAACAAGGAGAATTAAATTAGGGTTTGGACTACAGGAAAACTCTCCACTCACCTCTCCACCTGAGCAAAGTTATGATGTTCCCACTCAGGAATGGGGATTGGGACTTCTGGCTGTGGTCTGAGTTCTGGCTTGTCTTAATGATCTGCAGGTGGAAACACTTGACTAAGGTGGCTGATTCAGCTGAGACTGGAGTACTGGGTAACCAATATGTATCTGAAACACTAAAAGAAAACAGGCCTGGTGCTTTCCCATAAGGGAAATGCTTCCTGGCCCTAGCTTTCTAGTTAGTGGTCTCACTCTTGCCTCCAGGGTGATGGTGTAAATGTACCTGAACTGGAATCTGTTTCTTTACCAGACCAGTCTTCAACTGACAATAGAAAATATTTGTGTTTTTACCAGCTTAATTGGCTTTAAAATAACCAGCCTGCCATAGTGGGCATCTCCTATGTAGACTCATAGATATTAAGGTCAGAAGGGACCATTATGATCATCTCCTATGTAATTCAATATCCAGGGAGACTCCAACACTAGTCACTCTAGAGGTCCCTTCTCAATTCTGTGTTTCGTGTGTGTAGTCAATGGCTACTATCTTCAGCAGGTTAACTTCTGTCAGTGATTGTACTCTGGGACAAATGGAATTAGCCCTGGTATTATCTGGGAAAAGACTAAACTAGGAGGGTGCCTCTAAGCTTTGCAGGTGTCCTGGTGCTCCCCTTGGGAGGCATTGTTGGGTCTAGAAGTCTGAGGAGAAGCTTTGGGAGTGTGTAACACCGACAGACCCTGGTGATCGGCAGGATCAAATCTGGGACCTCTGGAGCTAAATGCATGAGCCTCTGCTGCATGAGCTAAAAGCCATAAGGCTCTTTAGCTAAGACCGTAGAGCCGATGTGTTAATCTCTGTCTCTAACTGGTCCTGCTGCCACGAGATGGGACAGAAGAACACACCCACAAGGTGTGTGGATTACAAGTGCATCCCTGGGCTTGAGGAACTGGCTGTCTCTAAGCCTGCCTTAGATCAAAGGTTTAAGGCCCTGGCCTGTTCTCTGTAGAGAGACACACTTACTGCAGGGGACAACCTGGTCTCCATCTTAGAGAAAATGGACTGGGAGCAGCTCTCCTGGTGTTCCTACACAACATGGATTTCATTGTTTCCTGCTGTAGCCACTCAATATTCCTTTTTGGGTCTTGCAGGGACATCTCACTCCACCATGTCTGCTAAGGAAAATGAACCACAGGTGGAGATCCAGGCAGAGGAGCAACAGGTGGGTCTCTCCTGGGGAGGCAGGTGTGCTTGGCAGCTGGAAGGGCTGTTCTAGCTTGAATGTCCCCACTGCGGGAGACAGGGACTCGTAACCAAAACACTAGCTAATGCTCCAAGTTCTAGTTCTCAGATTGCCGCAGACACTGCCCACAAGTGCCTCCTGAAGCCAGGAGGAGCCCCAGCACTGGTGACCCTGTGAATGCTGTCTGCACTAGAACACCGGCAAATCCCGTTGATTGCAATGCCCAGTGGAGGCATTGTACCGGGTGCTGGACCGAGACATGGCTCCTGATCTGGAGTGACTGCACTTGGAAAGACAAAAGGTCTCTCCATTCCTACTCTCACTGACGGAACGAGATCGTGACACAGATCTGTTTTGTTGGTGGGCGTGCCAGGATGGAAATGGCGTTCCTGAGACCTTGCTGAATATAGGCAGCTGTTCCAATGGGACCAGGCTTCTGGGTGTGTAACAAATGTCACAGGCAGGCCACTGAACCCCTGCTGACAGGGACAGGAGACTGTCCCCAGAGCTAGGCAGTCTCCTACAGAATCAGTAGCTGCAGAAGGAAAGAGACAGGAGGGGCACCTTGACAAGCCAGGAACTCTTCCCCAGCTGACTCCTCTTTCCCTCCCTCAGACTGCAGGGGACAGGGTCACTGGCTTGCCCTTGGTCAGCTCTGCCTGTGAGATGGCCTCTGCCAGCTACGCTGCTACTGAAGAGACCCACCCAGCCATCAAAGGGGTCTGTGAGGTGGCAGAGACAGGGGTGAGGGCCATCACCTCTGCTGCCATCAACGGGGCACGGCCCCTCCTGGACCAGCTGGAGCCACAGCGTGAGTAAGAGAAGGGAGGCAGGAACGCTCCTGTGTGTGTGTGGCGGGGGAGGTGGGTCTGGGGGCAGGCTCAGCCTACAGTGGCTCTAGGCCCACTACTAAACTCGGCCGCAAACAGAATCCACAGACTCCCTTCTCCTGCTCCCCTGAACTTGGCTAGCTCCTGGATGTGATCTGGCCAAGGCATTGGCATTGTGCGGAGCGGCTCTGACGGCTGCAGCAGCTGCTGTTGGGGACTCTTGCTCAGGTACCAGCGGTGAGCTGGGCCAGCCTAGAGGCAGGCAGTGCCCAGTCACAATCCCTGGTGTGCGTGGCTGGCCCAGTTCCACACAGCCACATGCACTGTGTATGGCACCGAATGCCATGGAGCAATACCTGCTAGAGGGCACAGGAAGCAGCTCCAATGCTAAAAGGATCTGAGCCCATTGCAGGCACTGGAGACTCCTGAAACCCTCTAGGAGAAGCTGGGGGTGGATGAACAGATGACTGGCAGCCAGATCTCCTGAGTGCTAAACCTGCGCTGACCCAGACTGGCTCCATAGCCTTGGGGAAGCCAAGGAAGAGGGGTTGGGCAAGTTGCCCATCAGTAACCTGGGGACACTTGATTCGGAACACCAGTCCTCCAATGTATACGGATTAGCAGCCCCACGTGATCTGTGCACATGAAGGAATTAAGGGAACGAGTTCTGTGGTTGTTACAGTTGCAGCAGCCAATGAATATGCCTGTCGGGGTCTGGACAGACTGGAGGAGCAGCTGCCCATCCTGCAGCAGCCAATTGAGAAGGTAACCACACGAGTGTCACGGCTGGTCCTGGAGCAGGATGAGGCTGTGGGCCCTTCACTTCCGCTAGGTGTTCAGTGACCTCTCTTCTGACCCCTTTTCCTCTAGGTGGCTTTGGGTGACCAAGACCTCGTGGGTGCCACAATGGTGGGTGCCAAGGATGCCGTCTGCAGCACGGTCACTGAGGCCAAGGATGCAGTGACCAGCATGGTGGGCGTGGCTCAAGGGGCTGTCGAGGAGAGCGTGGAGGTGACCAAATCCGCCGTGACGAGCAGCATGAGCAGAGTGATGGGCTCCAGCATGGGGCAGATGGCTGCAAGTTTCATAGACACAGCATTGGGGAAATCTGAGCAGCTGGTGGACCACTACCTCCCCATGACTGAGGAGGAGCTCGGTAAGATCCCCTCTTCTGAATAAAAAACCAGTGTGATCCTGGTGTCTTGGGGTGTGGCTTTGAACAGCTGTGAGTCCGTGTTCACAGCTGAGCTTGCAAAAGAGCCACCTCTTCTTCAGGCTCCCTTGCAAACTTGATAGACTACTAGCCCTCCCCTTGTTCCTTCATGCTGGAACTCAGCTAGCCCTGTCGTCTGCTCTGACGCTGCTCCCTGTGCAGCTCCCCGCTGCCTTACTGGTCAGTGCTGCAGGGCATCCAAACGTGCCCTGGGAAAGATTGCATCAGTCACAAGCTTTGGGAGGGCTGAACGCATCCCTGCCTTGTATCCTGGCCCTGCCAACTGGTGGTGCAAGTAGATTTGAACTCTCTTACCAGTACGGCAACTCATGGGAGGGACCCAAAAGAGGGGGGCGGGGGCACATGACCCCCACATGTAACTCGACCCACCCAAACGACCCCACCCTGCCTTGTGTGGGGGGCTCTACAGACCCCGGACAGGAGATGCAACTACATGGAAGGGCTGGCAGAGGGCAGCTGGGGGTGGTACAGCCACACCGGAGGAGCTGCCAGCATTCTGCTCTTTTCACTACAATTCCTGAGAGCCCTGCAGTTTTCAGTGGATACCGAACGTCATTCCAGTACGTCATACAAATGTCTTAATGGTGCGGTGTACCTGACCTTACTGGCTTGTTTGCACCACTGTTGCCAACTGACCCATTCCCCCTTCCAGCTGAGCTTGCCACAACTCCCGTTGAGGGGCCTGGAGAGGCTCCCGCAGAGCAGCGGAGTTACTACGTGCGTCTGGGTTCCCTGTCGAGCACGCTGCGCCAGCGAGCCTACCAGCACGCCCTGGGCAAGATGAGACAAGCCAGGCAGAGCACCCTGGAGGCCCTCTCCCAGCTCCAGCAAATCATTGACCTGGTAGGAACACGACCCCTCTCCCCTGCCCTGTAGCTGCTGTGGGTCACTGTTTCTGCAGCTTCCCATGCTCAGTGCCATTGGCACTGTTTGTTCCTGGGCCCAGCTGTGTCGCTGCAGTAGTGCTGCCTGCCTGCTGCCCACACCTAGCTGTGGGAGAGCTTCCCTGGCCAGCCGCCTCCTGCTCTTCCCAGCTAACTGCCCTCTCTTCCTGCAGATCAAGGAGGCCGTAGATCAGAAGCTTCACAATGGCCAGGACCGTCTGTACCAGATGTGGCTCCAGTGCTGCAGGGGGAAGTTGGAAGGGCAGGAGGAACCAGACTCCGCAAAGGTATTCTCCTCCTTCTTGCCCTCACAGCCTTGCTCCAGCGAACTCCTCCCATCTGCAGGGGAAACTTGCAGATACTCCAGTCTCTTTCTTTCTCCTTCCAGCAGGTTGAAGCTCAGGCTCTAGCCATGTCCCAGAGCCTCACCCAGCAACTGAAAACCACCTGCCTTACTCTCCTGGGCAGCATGCGGGGCCTTCCCAGCACAATCCAGGACAAGGCCCAGCAGGTCTCGAGCAGTATAGAAGAGCTCCAGGCCTCCTTCTCCAGTGCCGGCTGTTTCCAGGATCTGTCCAGCAGTGCCCTTGCCCAGAGTTGGGAGATGGTGACCAAGGCCCAGAAGTCCTTGGATGAGCTGCTGGAATACGTGACACAGAACATTCCCCTGGACTGGATCGTGGGACCCTTCACTCCCGCTGGAGACTCCCCACCATGTCCTGATGGGCTGGTGGAGGAAGAAAAGAAGGTGGAGGCCTGAAGGGTTCCCCCTGCTGCTGGAAGGAATCCAGCTGAATTGCCTGCATAGCTAGTGTGGGGTCTCCTCACTGAGGCCATAGTTCTGCTTTGGCAGATGGTGGGCTGATGTCAGCTCATCCTTCTGCAGAATTAAAGAACCTGAATGTCCTTTCCCAGGCCCACTTCCCCAGAACCATTTGTTACAGGGTGGCATCACTAGTCATGCAGGACTGCGTCCCTTGCAGGGCTAGTCTGCTTCTCTCAGGACATACATACAGCTGTCTTCCTCTGTACATAGGAAGTGCTCCTCAGCTCGATATATTTCCTAGCTGTGTAATACTAGGGTTTAATGTCACAATAAACCTCAACTGCATTCAAATTCCTGTCTGCTTAATGTGATTCCCTCCCTGACTCATGCTCTGTACAAACATAGACTGTACAGATGACCCCATCCCCCTCTTCTTTACTTAAACACACACGCACACCCCTTGCACCCACTCTTTTTCTGGCAGGGCTCCAGAATGGCTGAGCTCGTCTCCTGGGTGAAAGCATCTCTTCAGGTGCCTCCATTTGACACTCTTCCATTGAGACTTTTCTCAGGTAGAAGGAGGCAACAGCCCATTGAGAACACTCGTCTGGCTTCCAGTGGGTAGTAAGGCAACATTACAGACTCGGAGACCAACTAACAGAGGGAAGAACCCAGGGTGTTAGGGCACTATGGCCTTGAGAGGAAATGGGGTGTGTGGAGAGCTGAGAACCTACTATTGGTAATGAGCGAAGTTAAAGGGGTCACATACAGTGGTGGGAGCCTGCCAGGCTTTGCCTCTAATCCAGTGCAAGAAGCTCAACAGGTTGGAAGTGTCCAGGAAAAGAGATGGTGAATTGTTAAATCCCAGTTGCCTGGAGTTGTCAAAATGCACCCCTGCACGCGCGCGCACACACAGGGAGACTAGCTTCAAGAAATAGAGCAGCAGATAGTCTTGCTGAAGCATGGACATTGGCAGGGAGGAAGGACGCAGGATGGCTATTAGCCAAGCACCTGCCTAACCTTTCCTACTGCCTAGTGTAAACCTAGCCAGGCCAATAACTGTACAGGCACGTGGCTCAGGACCAGTGCTGGGCTTGTAATGCATTTTCCTGAGAGCTTGTGTCTACACTTGGTCACAAGTGGGTAGTGTCATCTAGGCAGCTCCATCACTGTTGCTTATCCTAACTCGGGCTTGAGCTATTAAAAAGCTTTAGGCAAGACCATGTCTCTCGGGTTCAGCACTGCAACAGCACCAGGAGCAGGAATGGTTGTGTTGCTCTCCAAGATGGAGACCACTAACCATAGTGGTGACGTAAGCAGCTCCCATAGCTGGTTACTCCGGATCTCATTGGACAGGGCCTGGCTTGTACTCCAAAGGACTGGGGACAGCAAGCTCTTCCAAGTCAGAAACTGCCAAACTGACAGGCTAACCTGCCTGTAGAACTGGAGGTGTGTTAGAAACCCTGCTGTGTTCTGGATTAACAAAGGCCCCTACAACACACTCAGGGGGAAGAGTGAGTAAGAGCACTCGCTAGGTGGAGCCCTGCTGGGGCGAGTAAAGGTCCTAGCCTGCTCCTTTTAGGGACAGGGAAGAGTAAGTGCAGACTTCAGTAGTGCTGTTCAGCAAATGGGACTTCTGTGCTCAAGCCCAAGGAAGCTCTTTAGTCCAAGTCTAATAAAATGTGTGAGGTCAATGAGTGGATTTCACATCAGCAGATCTTAGCTTCAAACATGGATAGAAGTAGTAGCTGGATTTGTTTTACACCATGAAGAACATTGCAGCCCGCATTTCCCACGCGCAGCCCCTGCAACTAATCCTTCCGTGGACAAGGAGTGGTTCTAACATATCCCCAGCTAGGGTCAGACGTAAGATACCCTATAGCAACTGCTGCTGGACCAGTCTTAAATTATATAAAGCAAACGTAGTAACTGACTAACCCACTGGATGCAGTATATATGGCTCAAGGAGCAGTGAGTTATTTCAGCAAACCCCAGCATGATCCACCAACAGGCTCAGGTGTTTAATCCAAAGGCCTGTTGGAGGTTCCAGAGTGTGAGCATAGAGATCATACCAGCTACACCCGAATGCTCTGAATATTAGCAGGAGGAATGGGAAAAGGAAAGAGATGCTTCCTGCCCCTGGGTGGCGCTCTTTGGATAATTAGTGATTGTAGCTGTAGATCCCAGATAGGAAGACTTGTAGTGTGCTCTGAACATGGTTGGGCTTGCTTCTTCTGCTGGCTGCCTGTGTGGGAGGGCTATGGATGGGAAGGTGGTTTCTAAGCCCTGAGCATGCAGTGGTCTCTCTGTGCTGGTGTTACTTGCACCTGTGCAGAGCTCTCTGGAACCCAGCGACTCTTCCCAACTGCCTGTTGAAGTTACTGGGGGTCTGAGTATCATAGAATATCAGGGTTGGAAGGGACCTCAGGAGGTCATCTAGTCCAACCCCCTGCTCAAAGCAGGATCGATTTCCCTAGTTAAATCATCTCAGCCAGGGCCTTGTCAAGCCTGACCTTAAAAGCTTCTAAGGAAGGAGATTCCACCACCTCCTTAGGTAATGCATTCCAGTGTTTCACCACCCTCCTAGGGAAAAAGTTTTTCCTAATATCCAACCTAAATCTCCCCCACTGCAACTTAAGACCATTACTCCTTGTCCTGTCATCCTCTACCCCTGAGAATAGTCTAGATCCATCTTTTTTGGAACCACCTTTCAGGTACTTGAAAGCAGTTATCAAATCTCCCCTCATTCTTCTCTTCTGTAGACTAAACAATCCCACTTCCCTCAGCCTCTCCTCATAGTCATCTGTTCCAGTCCCCTAATCATTTTTGTTGCCCTCCGCTGGACTCTCTCCAATTTTTCCACATCCTTCTTGTAGTGTAGGGCCCAAAACTGGACACGCTACTCCAGATGAGGCCTCACCAATGTCGAATTGAGGGGAACAATCACATCCCTCAATCTGCTGGCAATGCCCCTACTTATATATCCCAAAATGCCATTGGCCTTCTTGGCTACAAGGGCACACTTTTGACTCATATCCATCTTCTCGTCCACTGTAACCCCTAGGGCCTTTTCTGCAGAACTGCTGCCTAGCCATTCGGTCCCTAGTCTGTAGCGGTGCCCTGGATTCTACCGTCCTAAGTGCAGGACTCTGCACTTGTCCTTGTTGAACCTCATCAGATTTCTTTTGGCCCAATCCTCCAATTTGTCTAGGTCCCTCTGTATCCTATCCCTACCCTCCAGCGTATCTACCACTCCTCCCAGTTTAGTGTCGTCTGCAAACTTGCTGAGTGTGCAATCCACACCATCCTCCAGATCATTAATGAAGATATTGAACAAAACCGGCCCCAGGACTGACCCTTGGGGCACTCCGCTTGATACCGGCTGCCAACTAGAAATGAAGCCATTGATCACTACCCGTTGAGCCCGACAATCTAGCCAATTTTCTACCCACCTTATAGTGCATTCATCCAGCCCATACTTCTTTAACTTGCTGACAAGAATACTGTGGGAGACAGCGTCAAAAGCTTTGCTAAATTCAAGGAACACCACGTCCACTGCTTTCCCTTCATCCACAGAGCCAGTTATCTCGTCATAGAAGGCAATTAGATTAGACAAGAATGACTTACCCTAGGTGAATCCATGCTGACTTTTCCTGATCACTTTCCTCTCCTCTAAGTGCTTCAGAATTGATTCCTTGTGGACCTGCTCCATGATTTTTCCGGGGACTGAGGTGAGGCTGACTGGCCTGTAGTTCCCAGGATCCTCCTTCTTCCCTTTTTTAAAGATGGGCACTACATTAGCCTTTTTCCAGTCGTCCGGGACTTCCCCGGATCGCCGTGAGTTTTCAAAGATAATGGCCAAAGGCTCCGCAATCACATCCGCCAACTCCTTTAGCAGTCTCAGATGCAACGCATCCGGCCCCATGGACTTGTGCACGTCCAGCTTTTCTCAATAGTCCCGAACCACTTCTTTCTCCACAGAGGGCTGGTCACCTCCTCCCCATACTGTGCTGCCCAGTGCAGTAGTCTGGAAGCTGACCTTGTTCGTGAAGACAGAGGCAAAAAAAGCATTGAGTACATTAGCTTTTTCCACATCCTCTGTCACTAGGTTGCCTCCCTCATTCAGTAAAGGGCCCACACTTTCCTTGACTTTCTTCTTTCTTCAACGTACCTGAAGAAACCCTTCTTGTTACTCTTAACATCTCTTGCTAGCTGCAACTCCAGGTGTGATTTGGCCTTCCTGATTTCACTCCTGCATTCCTGAGCAATATGTTCATACTCCTCCCTGGTCATTTGTCCAGTCTTCCATTTCTTGTAAGCTTCTTTTTTGTGTTTAAGATCAGCAAGGATTTCACTGTTAAGTCAAGCTGGTCGCCTGCCATATTTACTATTCTTTCTACGCATCGGGATGGTTTGTCCCTGTAACCTCAATAAGGATTCTTTAAAATAAAGCCAGCTCTCCTGGACGCCTTTCCCCCTCATGTTATTCTCCCAGGGGATCTTGCCCATCAGTTCCCTGAGGGAGTCAAAGTCTGCTTTTCTGAATCCAGGGTCCGTATTCTACTGCTTTCCTTTCCTCCTTGTGTCAGGATCCTGAACTCAACCATCTCATGGTCACTGCCTCCCAAGTTCCCATCCACTTTTGCTTCCCCTACTAATTCTTCCCGGTTTGTGAGCAGCAAGTCAAGAAGAGCTCTGCCCCTAGTTGGTTCCTCCAGCACTTGCACCAGGAAATTGTCCCCTACATTTTCCAAAAACTTCCTGGATTGTCTGTGCACCGCTGTATTGCTCTCCCAGCAGATATCAGGGTGATTGAAGTCTCCCATGAGAACCAGGGCGTGCAGGGAGTAAATGCAGGGACTGGTTTGTGCAGGGCTCACTGTAGAATCAGGGACTAAAACTGCCCCACTCTGGCCCTGGCAGCCACTGAAGCTGAAGTTTGTGTCTCTGGATGGAGGCCCACTCACATCCCTCTGTGGGACAGACACATGGGTATGAACATCTAGGCTTGCTTTAAAGGAGTGAGGTGAGCACCTGCCTCAGCCCCAAGCCACTGTCACTCTGCTCAGCTGCTCCAGGCATTTGCCCTCCCTGCTTTGATTTTACTCCCTGTGTGAAGGGTGATGGGGAGGTTACGGGAAGAAGTTATACATGGTGTGATCTGCTGTCACTCCGGCTGGGAAGGGCCTTGACGCTGGAGTAACTAGGCCAGGAATGATAATGGGGAGAGGGCAGAGCCGAGCATAGTGGCTATGACTGACACCCCCCCGCCCAAACTTTTCCCTGAGCTTGTCTCCCCACTTAGTCCTTCCCTTTGGCTGTGTCATCCCCGTCATTTCCCAAATGCTCCCCTGATTCCCCCTGAGCCTGGGGGTTCCACGTATCGAACTGACACTTATATTGGAACTGCTAACTGCACTCAGTCTTTAACCCCTTATTGCCCAGTGTGGGGCAACCTAACTCTCTTTGCGGTTCTGGGCCTAAGTCACTTAGGCCTTGCAATGCTGAGAGGAGTAATAGCTAAATACCTTTAAAAACCTGTGCCATGTTCTATTCCCTGGACAAGTCAACCAACAGGAAAGCTATAAATGAACTTAGGAAGCAACTTGTACCAGCTGGACCAGAATAACTTCCCCAGCCTCTTCTGGAGTGGGCAAGAAAGCAAAATAATGCAACAGCTATCAGCACTCTCCTCTCTTAGATTGTTTTACTGACAAAAAAACCTTCTACACTGAAAATGTTCCCAGGGAAATGGAGCGTAAAGGCGCTCTTCAGAGAGAAAACTGGAGCACTCTGAGAATATGAAGCATTCTTATTATTTGTATGACCGTAGCATTTCGAAGCCAAAATCAGAACTGGAATCCCATCATGCTAGGCACTGTCTTAACACAGAGTAAAAGGCCTGTGATGAGACCTCCAGGAACACATCCAACCAAGATTGGCAACTCTGAAACCCTGTAACTTTTCAGAGGCTCACAGCCCTCACTGAGCAAAGTAGAGAATGCAGCTGTGTGATTGGTCTCCTGAGCTGTCTGTCAAGTGTGTCCAGCCCCATGATGACATCATCAGAGGAATATAATGGCTGAGACTTGGGCAGAGGTCTGAGTATTGATGAAGGATTAGTAGTGTGGAAGTTTGGTAAGATGTGCGGTTAACCTCTGTGTTATGTCTCTGCTTCCTAGGTTCTGTATGTGTTTAGATGGGGGCTCTTTTCTTACACAGAGTGTGACTCAATGTCTTGCCTGGTGGCCAGTAGTGGCTAGGATTGAATGATCAGAAACTCTTAGCTACTTTCAATGCTTGGTAGCTGTACTTGTGTAAAACATTTCTAGCTGAGTCTTCTGAGCAAACAGTTTCCTTCCCTGGACTATCTGCCTTCCAGACTGGGAGGCCTGGATTAATGGTATCTTCCAGGAGATGGAAGCTTCCTTAGAGGAGAATAGAATATTTAACAAGGAGAACTAAATTAGAGCCTGGACTATGGGGGAAAAACTCTCCACTCAGCTCTCTACCTGAGCAAAGCTATGCTGTTCCCACTCAGGAATGGGGATTGGGACTTCTGGTTGTGGTCTGAGTTCTGGCTTGTCCTAATGTTCTGCAGGTGGAAACACTTGACTGAGGTGGCTGAGACTGGAGTGCTGGGTAACCAATATGTATCTGACACAGATAATGCAGGAAACGCTAAAAGAAAACAGGCCTGGTGCCTTCCCATAAGGGAAATGCTTCCCAGCCCTAGCTTTCTAGTTAGTGGTCTCTCTCTCGCCTCCAGGGGTGATGTAAATTTATCTGAACTGGAATCTGTTTCTTTACCAGACCAGTCTCTAGCTGACAATAGAAAATATTTGTATTTTTACCAGCTAAATCGGCTTTAAAATAACCAGCCTGCCATAGTGGGCGTCTCCTACGTAGACTCATATATATTAAGGTCAGAAGGGGCCATTATGATCATTTCCTATGTAATTCAGTATCCAGGGAGACTCCTACACTACTCACTCAAGAGGTCCCTGAAGGCTCCCCCGTGGTACCTTCTCAATTCAGTGTTCTGTGTGTGTAGTCAATAGCTACTACCTTCAGCAGGGTAGCTTCTGTCAGTGATTGTACTCTGGGACAAATGGAATTAGCCCCGGTACTATTTGGGAAAAGACTAAACTAGGAGGGTGCCTCTGATGAGCTGTGCAGGTGTCCTGGTGCTCCCCTTGGGAGGGATTGTTGGGTCTAGAAGTCTGAGGAGAAGCTTTGGGAGTGTGTAACACCGACAGACCCTGGTGATCGGCATGATCAAAACTGCGACCTCTGGAGCTAAATGCATAAGCCTCTACTGCATGAGCTAAAAGCCATAAGGCTCTTAGCTAAGACTGTAGAGCGGATGCGTTAATCTCTGTCTCTCTAACTGGTCCTGGTGCCACGAGATGGGACAGAAGAACATACCCACAAGGTGTGTGGATTACAAGTGCATCCCTGGGCTTGAGGAACTGGCTGTCTCTAAGCCTGCCTTAGATCAAAGGTTTAAGGCCCTGGCCTGTTCTCTGTAGAGAGAGACTTACTACAGGGGGACAACCTGGTCTCCATCTTAGAGAAAATGGACCGGGAGCAGCTCTCCTCATGTTCCTACACAACATTGATTTCACTGTTTCCTGCTGTAGCCACTCAATATTCCTTTTTGGGCCTTGCAGGGACATCTCACTCCACCATGTCTGCTAAGGAAAAGGAACCACAGGTGGAGATCCAGGCAGAGGAGCAACAGGTGGGTCTCTCCTGGGGAGGCAGGTGTGCTTGGCAGCTGGAAGGGCTGTTCTAGCTTGAATGTCTCCACTGCTGGAGACAGGGACTCGTAACCACAACACTAGCTAATGCTCCAAGTTCTAGTTCTCAGAGTGCCGTAGTCACTACCCAAAGTGCCTCCTGAATCCGGGAGGAGCACCAGCACTGGTGACCCTCTGAATGCTGTCTCCACTCGAACACCGGCAAATCCCGCTGATTGTAATGCCCAGTGCGGGCATTGTACCGGGTGCTGGACCGAGACATGGTTCCTGATCAGGAGAGGCTGCACTTGGAAAGACAAAAGGTCTCTCCATTCCTGCTCTCACTGACGGAACGAGATCATGACACAGTTCTGTTTTGTTGGTGGGCGTGCCAGGATGGAAATGGCGTTCCTGAGACCTTGCTGAATATTGGCAGCTGTTCCAATGGGACCAGGCTTCTGGGTCTGTAACTAATGTCACAGGCAGACCACTGAACCCCTGCTGACAGGAACAGGAGACTGCCTAGCTCTGGGGACAGTCTCCTACAGAATCAGTAGTTGCAGAGGGAAAGACAGGAGGGGCACCTCGAGAAGCCAGGAGCTCTTCCCCAGCTGACTCCTCTTTCCCTCCCCCAGACTGCAGTGGACAGGGTGGCTGGCCTGCCCTTGGTCAGCTCTGCCTGTGAGATGGCCTCTGCCAGCTATGCTGCCACCAAAGAGACCCACCCAGCCATCAAAGCGGTCTGTGAGGTGGCAGAGACAGGGGTGAGGGCCATCACCTCTGCTGCCATCACTGGGGCACGGCCCATCCTGGACCAGCTGGAGCCACAGCGTGAGTAAGGGAAGGGAGGCAGGAACACTCCTGTGTGTGTGGTGGGGGAGGTGGGTCTGGGGGCAGGCTCAGCCTACAGTGGCTCTAGGCCCACTACTGAACTCTGCCTCCAACTGGCCACAAACAGAATCCACAGACTCCCTTCTCCTGTTCCCCTGAACTCGGCTAGGTCCTAGACGTGATCTGGCCAAGGCATTGGCCTTGTGCGGAGCAGCTCTGATGGCTGCAGCAGCTGCTGTTGGGGACTCTTGCTCAGGTACCAGCGGTGAGCTGGGCCAGCCTAGAGGCAGGCAGTGCCCAGGCACAATCCCTGGTGTGTGTGGCTGGCCCAGTACCACACAGCCACATGCACTGTGTATGGCACCTAATGCCATGGAGCAATACCTGCTAGAGGGCACAGGAAGCAGCTCCAATGCTAAAAGGATCTGAGCCCATTGCAGGCACTGGAGACTCCTGAAACCCTCTAGGAGAAGGTGGGAGTGGATGAACAGATGACTGGCAGCAGGATCTCCTGAGTGCTAAACCTGCGCTGACCCAGACTGGCTCCATAGCCTTGGGCAACTTGCCCAACCCCTCTTCCTTGGCTTTCCCATCAGTAACCTGGGGACACTTGCTTAGGAACACCAGTCCTCCAATGTCACACGGATTAGCAGCCCCATGAGATCTGTGCACGTGAAGGAATTAAGGGAACGAGTTCTGTGGTTGTTACAGTTGCAGCAGCCAATGAATATGCCTGTCGGGGTCTGGACAGACTGGAGGAGCAGCTGCCCATCCTGCAGCAGCCGATTGAGAAGGTAACCACACGAGTGTCACGGCTGGTCCTGGAGCAGGATGAGGCTGTGGGCCCTTCACTTCTGCTTGGTGTTCAGTGACCTCTCTTCTGACCCCTTTTCCTCTAGGTGGCTTTGGATGCCCAAGACCTCGTGCGTGCCACAATGGTGGGTGCCAAGGATGCCGTCTGCAGCACGGTCACTGAGGCCAAGGATGCAGTGACCAGCATGGTGGGCGTGGCCCAAGGGGCTGTCCAGGAGAGCGCGGAGGTGACCAAATCCGCCGTGACCAGCAGCATGAGCACAGTGATGAGCTCCAGCATGGGGCAGATGGCTGCGAGTGGCATAGAAACAGCATTGGGGAAATGTGAGCAGCTGGTGGACCACTACCTCCCCATGACAGAGGAGGAGCTTGGTAAGAACCCCTCTGCTGAATAGAAACCAATGTGACCCTGGTGTCTTGGGGCATGGCTTGGACTCCCAGTGTTCACAGCTGATCTGCCAAAAGAGCCACCTCTCCTTCAGGCTCCCTTGCAACTTAGCTTGGCTACTAGCCCTCCCCTTGTTCCTTCATGCTGGGCCCTCTGCTCGCCCTGTCTGATGGCTCTGACGCTGCTCCCTGTGCAGCTACCCGCTGCCTTACTGGTCGGTGCTGCAGGGCATCCAAACGTGCCCTGGGAAAGTTTCCATAGGTCACAAGCTTTGGGAGGGCTGAATGCATCCCTGCCTTGTATCCTAGCCCTGCCAACTGGTGGTGCAAGTAGATTTTAACTCTTACCAGTACGGCGACTCATAGGAGGGACCCAAAAGCTGGGGGTACATGACCCCCCACATGTGACTTCCCCCAAATGACCCCACCCTGCCTTGTGTGGGGGGCTCTACAGACACCAGGCAGGAGATGCAACTACCTGGAAGGGCTGGGCGGGGGCAGCTGGGGGCAGTACAGCCACACCGGAGGAGCTGCCAGCGTTCTGCTCCTTTAACTACTAGATTCCTGAGAGCCCTGCAGTTTTCAGTGGATACCAAATGTCTTTCCAGTACGTCTTTCCAGCAATAAATGTTTTAATGGTGTGGCGTACCTGACCTTACTGCCTTACTTGCACCACTGCTGCCAACTGACCCCTGCCCCTTCCCCCTTCCAGCTGAGCTTGCAACAACTCCCGTTGAGGGGCCTGGAGAGGCTCCTGCAGATCAGCGGAGTTACTACATTCGTCTGGGTTCCCTTTCGAGCACGCTGCGCCAGCGAGCCTACCAGCACGCCCTGGGCAAGATGAGACAAGCCAGGCAGAGCACCCTGGAGGCCCTCTCCCAGCTCCAGCAAATTATTGACCTGGTAGGAACATGACCCCTCTCCCCTGCCCTGTAGCTGCTGTGGGTCACGGTCTCTGCAGCCTCCCGTGGTCAGTGCTGCAGTAGTGCTGCCTGCCTGCCTGCTGCCCACACCTAGCTGTGGGAGAGCTTCCCTGGCCAGCCACCTCCTGCTCTTCCCAGCTAACTGCCCTCTCCTCCTGCAGATCAGCCATGCCAAGCAGGCCATAGATCAGAAGCTTCACAATGGCCAGGACCGTCTGTACCAGATGTGGCTCCAGTGCTGCAGGGGGAAGTTGGAAGGGCAGGAGGAACCAGACTTCGCAAAGGTATTCTCCTCCTTCTCGCTCTAATAGCCTTGCTCCAGACAACTGACACACTCTGACAGAGTGTGTCATAAATATAAAGGGAAGGGTAGCCACGTTTCTGTATAGAGTGCTACAAAATCCCTCCTGGCCAGAGGTAAAATCCTTTCACCTGTGAAGGGCTAAGAAGCTAAGGTAACCCTGCTGGCACCTGACCCAAAATGGCCAAGGAGGGGACAAGATTCCTTCAAATCTGGAGTAGGGGGCGGGGGAACAAAGGGTTTGGTCTGTCTGTATGATGCTTTTGCTAGGAACAGATCAGGAATGCAGCCTTACAACTCCTGTTAAGTTAGTAAGTAAGCTAGCTAGAAAATGTTAAATTTTCTTTTGTTTAATGCCTTGTAAAATATGCTGTGCTGGAGAGAACGTGTATTTATTTATTTTTTGTAACTTAATGTTTTGACGAGAGGGATTCTCCATGTTTTGAATCTGATTACTCTGTAAGGTATTTACCATCCTGATTTTACTGATGTGATTCTTTTACCTTTTTCTTTAATTTAAAATTCTTCTTTTAAGAACCTGATTGTTTTTTTTTATTGTTCTCAAGATCCAAGGGTTTGGGTCTGTGCTCACCTGTACCAATTGGTGAGGATTATTCCCAAGCCTTCCCCAGGAAAGGGGGAGTAGGGCTTGGGGGGGATATTTTGGGGGAAGATGTCTCCAAGTGGTCTCTTTCCCTGTTCTTTGTTTAAAACGCTTGGTGGTGGCAGCATACGGTTGAAGGACAAGGCAAAGCCTGTACCTTGGGGAAGCTTTTAACCTAAGCTGGTTTAGGGGGTCTTTCATGCAGGTCCCCACATCTGTACCCTAGAGTTCAGAGTGGGGAAGGAACCTTGACAGGGTGACTTGCAGATACTCCCATCTCTCGCTTTCTCCTTCCAGCAGGTTGAAGCTCAGGCTCTAGCCATGTCCCAGAGCCTCACCCAGCAACTGAAAACCACCTGCCTTACTCTCCTGGGCAGCATGCGGGGCCTTCCCAGCACTA
The DNA here is from genome assembly GCF_015237465.2 of Chelonia mydas. NCBI lineage: Eukaryota > Metazoa > Chordata > Testudines > Cheloniidae > Chelonia > Chelonia mydas. Next base: position 121,423,455 of record NC_051245.2, read on the forward strand.
TCCAGGACAAGGGCCAGCAGGTCTCGAGCAGTATAGAAGAGCTCCGGGCCTCCTTCTCCAGTGCCGGCTGTTTCCAGGATCTGTCCAGCCATGCCCTTGCCCAGAGTCGGGAGATGGTAACCAAGGCCCAGGAGTCCCTGGATGAGCTGCTGGAATACATGACGCAGAATGTTCCCCTGGACTGGATCGTGGGACCCTTCACTCCCGCTGGAGACTCCCCACCGTGTCCTGATGAGCTGGTGGAGGAAGGAAAGAAGCTGGAGGCCTGAAGGGTTCCCCCTCCTGCTGGAAGGAATCCAGCTGAATTGCCTGCATAGCTAGTGTGGGGTCTCCTCACTAAGGCTGCAGTTCTGCTTTGTCAGATCGTGGACTGAGGTCAGCTCTTTCTTCTGCAGAATTACAGAATGTGAATGTCCTTTCCCAGGCACGCTTCCCCAGAACCATGTATTACCGGTTACAGGGTGGCATCACTAGTCATGCAGGACTGCATCCCTTGTAGGGCTAGTCTGCTTCTGTCAGGATATACATACAGCTGTCTTCCTCTGTACATAGGAAGTGCTCCTGAGCTTGATATTTTTCCTAGATTTGTAATGTGTAAAACTAGGGTTTAATGTCACAATAAACCTCAACTGCATTCAAATTCCTGTCTGCTTAATGTGATTCCCTCCCTGGCTCGTGCTCTGTACAAATATATACTGTACAGGTGACCCCATTCCCCCTCTTCACACACCCCCACAACCCCTTTTTCTCTGGCAGGGCTCCAGAATGGCTGAGCTCGTCTCCTGGGTAAAGGCATCTCTTCAGGTGCCTCCATTTGACACTCTTCCATTGAGACTTTTCTCAAGTAGAAGGAGGCAACAGCCCGTTGAGAACACTCATCTGGCTTCCAGTGTGTAGCAAGGCAACATTACAGACTCTGAGACCAACTAACAGAGGGAAAGACCCAGGTTGTTGAGATAGGGCACTATGGCCTTGAGAGGAAATGGGGTGTGTGGAGAACTGAGGACCTGCTACTGGTAAGGAGCGAAGTTAAAAGGGTCACATACAGTGGTGGGAGACTGCCAGGCCTTGCCTCAAGCCCCATGCAAGAAGCTCAACAGGTTGGAAGTGTCTAGGAAAAGAGATGGTGAATTGACAACTCCAGGCAACTGGGATTTAACAAAACACACACACAGGGAGACTAGCTGCAAGAAATAGAGCAGCAGATAGTCTTGCTGAAGCATGGACATCAGCCAGCCTGCGTCCTTCCTCCCTGCCATTAGCCAAGCACCTGCCTAACCTTTCCTACTGCCTAGTGTAAACCTAGCCAGGCCAATAACTGTACAGGCACGTGGCTCAGGGTTGTGGGAGATCCATAATAGGACCAGTGCTGGGCTTGTAATGCATTTTCCTGAGAGCTCGGGTAGTGTCATCTAGGCAGCTCCGTCACTGTTGCTTATCCCAACTCGGGCTTGAGCTATTAAGCTTCAGGCAAAGAAATGTCTCTTGGGTTCGGTACTGCAACAGCACCATGACCAGGAATGGCTGTGTTGCTCTCAAAGATGGAGACTAGTAACCAAAGTGGTGATGTAAGTAGCTCACATGGCTGGTTACTCCTGATCTCATTGGAAAGGGCCTGCCTTGTACTCCAATCAACTGGGATAAAAACTCTTCATAGAATATCAGGGTTGGAAGGGACCTTAGGAGGTCATCTAGTCCAACCCCCTGCTCAAAGCAGGACCAATCCCCAACTAAATCATCCCAGCCAGGGCTTTGTCAAGCCTAACCTTAAGAACTTGTAAGGAAGGAGATGCCACCACCTCCCTAGGTAACCCATTCCAGTGCTTCACCACCCTCCTAGTGGAAAGTTTTTTCTAATATCCAACCTAAACCTCGCCCACTGCAGCTTGAGACCACTGATCCTTGTTCTGTCATCTGCCACCACTGAGAGCAGTCTAGATCCATCATCTTTGGAACCCCCTTTCAGGTAGTTGAAAGCTGCTATCAAATCCCCCCTCATTCTTCTCTTCTGCAGTCTAAATAATTCCAGTTCCCTAAGCCTCTCCTCATAAGTCATGTGTTCCAGTCCTCTAATCATTTTTGTTGCTCTCTGGATGCTTTCCAATTTTTTCACCTCCTTCTTGTAATGTGGGGACCAAAACTGGACACACTACTCCAGATGAGGTCTCACCAATGTCAAATAGAGGGGAACATTCACGTCCCTCGATCTGCTGGCAATGCCCCTACTTATACAACCCAAAATGCCATTGGCCTTCTTGGCAACAAGGGCACACTGTTGACTCCTATCCAGCTTCTTGTCCACTGTAACCCCTAGGTCCTTTTCTGTAGGAAAATCAGAAACTCCCTAACTGACAGGGAGCAATTACTGAAGCTAATCTGCCTGTGGAACTGGAGGTGTGTTATAAACCCTGCTGTGTTATGGATTAAAAATGGCCCCTCCAACACACTCAGGGGGAAGAGTGAGTAAAAGCACTAGCGAGGTGGAGCCCTGCTCCTTTTAGGGATATGGAAGAGTAAGTGCAGACTTCAGGAGTACTGGTCAGCTAATCTGACTTCTGTGTTCAAGCCCAGTGAAGCTCTTTTCTCTTTAGTCCAGGTCCAATAAAATGTGTGAGGTCAATGAGTGGATTTCACATCAGCAGATATTCGCGTCAAACTTGGAAAGAAGCTGGATTTTCTTTACACATGAAGAGCATTGCAGCCTACATTTCCCCAGCACAGCCCCTACAGCTAATCTTTCCATAGGGAAGGAGTGGTTCTAACACATCCTCAAGCCAGGTTCAGATGTAAGATACACCATCGAAAATGTTGCTGGATCAGTGTCAAGTTATACAAAGCAAATGCAGTAACTGACTAACCCACCGGATGCACTATTTATGGCACAAGGAGCAGTGAGTTATTTCAGCAAACCCCAGCATGATTCACCCATGGGCTCAAGTGTTTAATCGAAAGGCCTGTTGGAGGCTCCAAGGTGTGAGCATAGAGATCACACCAGCTACACCCCAATGGTCTGAATATTAGAAGGAGGAATGGGAAAAGGAAAGAGATGCTTCCTGCCCCCAGCTGGCTTTCTCTCCTGGGTGGCACCCTCTGGATAATTAGTGATTGTAGCTGTAGATCCCAGGTAGGAAGACTTGTAGTGTGCTCTGAACATGGTTGGGCTTGCTGCTTCTGCTGGCTGCCTGTGTGGGAGGGCTATGGATGGGAAGGTGGTTGCTAAGCCCTGAGCATGCAATGGTCTCTCTGTGCTGGTGATACTTGCACCTGTGCAGAGCTCTCTGGAACTCAGCTACTCTTCCTAACTGCCTGTTGAAGTTACTGGGGTCTGAGTAGATGCAGGGGCTGGTTTGTGCAGGGCTCATTGTAGAATCAGGGACTAACACTGCCCCACTCTGGCCCTGGCAGCCACTGAAGCTGAAGATCGTGTGTCTGGATGGAGGCCCACTCACATCCCTCTGTGGGACAGACACATGGGTATGAACATCTAGGCTTGCTTTAAAGGAGTGAGGTGAGCACCTGCCTCAGCCCCAGGCCTCCGTCATTCTCCTCAGCTGCTCCAGGCATTTGCACTCCCTGCTTTGATTTTACTCCCAGTGTGAAGGGCGATGGGGAAGTTATGGGAAGAAGTTATGTCTGGTGTGATCTGCTGTCACTCCGGCTGGGAAGGGCCCTGGCACTGGAGTAACTAGGCCAGGAATGATAATGGGAAGAGGGCAGAGCCGAGCATAGTGGCTATGACTGACCCCCCCAAACTTTGCCCTGAGCTTGTTTCCCCACTTAGTCCTTCCCTGTGGCTGTGTCATTCCCATCATTTCCCCAAATGATCCCCTGATACCCCCTGAGCCTGGGGGTTCCATGTATTGAACTGACACTTATGTTAGACTGAGGGCAGTTAGGGGAGATGGGAAATGCTATCAACAGCAAAGGTAAAAGGTTCCTAGGAGAGTCTGCTGAGGAAATGCCTGTTGCTGGTACAGTGCTCGTGATGGCATCAAGCATATAAGAGCCAGCCACCAAACCATGGCAGAGAGATTGTCAAACATTTCACAGGGCTCCCAGGAGAAAGCAAAACTCAGGTAACGATGCTGGATGGAGTTGTTAGTCTGATTTATTGTGTATGAATGGTACTGGGGTAAGGGCCAAAGGCCTCCCCCGGGACTGGAGCCCCACTCCGCTGAGCGCGACACAAAGTGCTCGCCCGCTTGGAGAAATACCACACAGCATGAGCCAGCCCTGGGACAGAGAACGCACCCAGCCTCTGCCAGAGTGGACGGGGAAGCAAACAGCTGCAGCAACCACCCTGCTGCCCACTGACCTGAATGACTGAATTGAAACATGCCAAGGAGCCGGGGTGGAATTCCCTGGCTAATGGGCACTTCCAAAGTGAGGGTGATATTCATTGGCAGCTTGGTGGGCCTGATGCAGGCATCTCACCTTGTCTATGCCGGGGGGATGCTAAAGACTTTAGCCCCCCAGCCCGCTCCAGGAGCAGCCTGGGTCCTCTCTCGGCTGACTGCAGAGGCGTATTACGCTGCTCGGCCAGCACTGGGAGCCAGAGGGTTTCCGAAGGAGAAGTGTCCACATGCAGTGTGTGAGGATGTCCCTAGTGATATAGACATACCATCCCAGGGGTAACCCCGCGGTCCCGATCCTACACTAGCTCTGTGCTTCTGTGACCCAGAGCCCCTGTGGTGGAGTTGCCCTGGAGCCCATGCTCCTTTCCTGAGGTCAGCAGATCTGCACACCGGCAGGGCCTGCCCCTGGGCAGTCAGGTGCTGGATGTGGCCTACCCTAGGAAATGTCCCCTCAGCACTCCACAGGCATCCCATCACCCTCTACGCCAGGGGTGGCCAACCTGAGCCTGAGAAGGAGCCAGAATTTACCAACGTACATCGCCAAAGAGCCCCAGTAATACGCCAGCAGCCCCCCCATCAGTACTCCCCTCCCCCTGCTCCCAGCGCTTCCCACCCACCAGCAGCCCCACTGATCAGCACCTCCCGCTTCTTCCCCACACCGCCTGATCAGCTGTTTAGTGGCGTGCAGGAGGTTCTGGCTGCGGAGGGGGAGGAGGAGTGACGGCACGGCAGGCTCAGGGGAGGGGGCGGGAAGGTGGAGTGGGGGCAGGGCCTGTGGCAGAGCCAGGGGATGAGCAGTGAGCACCCCCCGGCCCACTGGAAAGTTGGCCCCTGTAGCTCCAGCCCCGGAGCTGGTGCCTATACAAGGAGCCGCCTATTAACTTCTGAAGAGCCGCACGTGGCTCCGAAGTCACAGGTTGGCCACCCCTGGTCTACAGGAACCCAGGAGAACTCGGTGCTGGGGAAGCAGCTTCCCCTGTCTCAGATATCTTCGCAGTGGTCAAGGCCCCCGCCTGGAACAGCTGGGACGCTATATAGGCAAACACCCCCCATGTCAATTGTTACACTGCCATTTTCCAGGGCAACAAGCTCCACCCCGATTCCAGACCTCAGTGGTCAGGGTAGAGTACACCTTCCTGATTGCTTTGATGAGCTGTCTGTCAAGTGTCCCCGCCCTGTGCTGACATCATCACTGGGCTATAAAAGCTATGCAGGGGGTGGTTTGTGTATGGCTGAGGGAGCTGCAGGGTGCAGGCTTGGTGAGCAGTGGGCTGCGAGCTGCCAGCGCACTGTGGCTTTGGGGTCTGAAGTGTTGAGTTTGGAGGGGATTGTTTTGTTTGAGCTTGTCTGTCATTGGAATGGACCTTAAAGCTGTGTTTGCCTTGCAGTGTTTGGCTTTCAATTGTGAGAGTTGGAACCGCTTTCAGTTCTTGAGGGCTGTTAGTGTGGGAAGTTGTGGGGTTAGATGACTGGCCTGCTCTCCATTTCAGTTGGCTGCACTTGCATGTGCATCTAGCTCTGACCCAGATTAATATCTGGCAGGAAGGGAGACGGGGGGCAGAAAGACACTATCTCTGTTTAAAGAGAACAAAATCACTCTTGACCTTGGCTGCTGCCATGAGTTCAGTGGGAGCTTAGAACAAGCAACAGCCAAGATCCTGGCTCAGGAAGGAAGAGCTCTGCTCCCTCAAGAGGAAACCTCTTCTCTTGGGATCCTGGCTTCCCAGCTGGGCCTCCTATGCAGCTTCTCCCTGGCTGGCCATGACCACGCAGTGCTGGTGTTCAGGGGGCTGCTGGAGCTTGTCTCCTCGCACACCCTGATGCTAACTCCCCATCTGTTAGGGGTACTGTGCTTGGCAAAGAGGCTCCAGCCTGGCCTGGGGCATGTCTACCACACCTCAACCATAGACCTCTCCTCCCCTGCCCCCATGTCCAAGGAGGTGGGGCTCAGAGGAGCCCAGTCTGCTTGTGGGAAGGGAGGGGGGTCGGACCCTAGAAACACCCAGGGCTGCTCTGTTCTCCCATCTCCGCCTAGCCTGTATTGCTGAAGGGGCGCTGTCAGCCCCTTCCTACCGCTCTGCCAGGGCTCGGGTCCTGGCTTGTAGAGTGCATGGGGGAGAGGGGGAAGCTGACTCCTCCCTTGGTGCAGTTACTGCCCTGACCCTGCAGCCAGGCTGCAGCTCCCTGTCATGGCTCTGACTCCTGCTGGCAGGAGGAATTTCCCCTGCCTGGCCCTGTGTCCTGCTCACTGAGGTGTCCAAGACCTGCGATACATTTCCTTGGTCCCAGCCACCAGCGTAGCTAGGACGAGCCAGAAAAGAGAGCTGAAAAGAGCGCTCTTGCATTACCTGGTCCTGCAGCGTGGCTTCCCTCCCTGGGGAAGCACATGGGTGCACTACTGTAGCAGCTGTTAGAAATGAGTGAGAGGCTGCAATCTGTGGTGCAGCTGGAAGCCTGAGGCTTGCTGATCCCTTAAGGGTCCCTCCTGGTTCTTGCAGTGACATCTCCTTTCCGCATGTCTGGTAACGCGAGTGAAATCCAGGCTGCCTGCCCTGAGCCCCAGGGACAGGAGCAACAGGTAGGTCCATGCTGGGGAGCTGGCGTCCTGCTGTCCTTCTGACAGAACTTCACTGTGTCAGAAAATGCTGAGTGTGCGGGAGTGAAATGTTTTGCCAAATCTATTGCCCAGTCAACAAAACTTTTGATGAAAGGCAGGCAGGCTTCCCAGGGAAACCTGCCAGTCTGAGGGGGAGCCCCGTAGAGTCCTGGGAAGCCTGTCTGGAGCAGGGTATCTGAGGTCTTGGAGGCTCCCACTCCACAGAGCAGCTAAGTGAAATTGATGTTGTTTTCACTCTTGCAGTTGCTGTAACTGAAAAGGTCAATTCCCCAAAGCTTGTTTCAAAACCTCTTGGTGTTTCTGATTTGAACTGTTTGGCAATCTCCAGTTAGCAGAGAAGTTTTTGTTTGCTTTTGTTCCAAATTGGCTTTGGCGAGTGCTAACTAGAATAGTTCTGGAGCAGCCCGGCACTCGTCCCTGCTGTACTGATTGCAGATGCTAACCCTGGAGCACAAGGGGATTTGTGCAGAGGCACTCCTCAGGCAGGACTTTTCCCGTCCACTAGTTCTTGTGAAAGGAAGCCCAGGACTAGCTGTATTAACCCTGTCAGCAGCAAGGATGGGGTTAGAGCTTAGCTGTGGCATCCCAGCTGGGATATAATAGATGGATATAGCCCCCTACACTGCTGGGAGTGGAGCTCTGCCATGCCGTACGTGTGCAGAAGGAAGCAAGGATCATTCTGGGGGTGTCACTAACTATTAAGGCTGAGCTAGCTGGGTTATGGTGTGGAGGAGCTAAAATGGCCTGGGATGGGGGAGCGCTGAACTCTTTGGCACCCAGCTCTGTGGCTAGCTGGGTACAGAGTTACCCTCTTGGGAATGTTAACAGACCGAGGAGTCACTCAGTCCAGTCATGTGCCCCAGACAGCGAATGTTCCCCAGCTGACTCCTTCCCCTCCCTCAGACTGCAGCGGAGAGGGTGGCTGGCCTGCCCTTGGTCAGCTCTGCCTGTGAGATGGCCTCTGCCAGCTACGCTGCCACCAAAGAGACCCACCCAGCCATCAAAGCGGTCTGTGAGGTGGCAGAGACTGGGGTGAGGGCCATCACCTCTGCTGCCATCACCGGGGCACGGCCCATCCTGGACCAGCTGGAGTCTCAGAGTGAGTAAGGGAGGGGAGGCAGGAACACTTCTGTATGAACAGCTTGGGGTGGGTACCTGACAGATCTTGCCTGAGTTCACTCTCATGTCCTGGCAAATGAGTGTTTGTAGACAGTGCCCCCTTCCTGGTGTGTTGTCTGCTTGCAGCTGGACACAGGTCCTGGGACAAGACACTGGGCAGGTAACACTCCATGGGGACTAGTGCCGCTCTGCAGGGATTGCTGTGGGGCAGGGCACGGTTCCCCCTCTCCCAGGACTGGGAGAAGCCAGCTGAGAGCGAGCAGCGTCCAGCATCCAACCCTGATCTCTCCATCCCCATAAAGAGAATGGGGCACGAACCAGTCTAAAAACGCTGGCGTGAGGCTTGCAGGAGCCCATGGGAATCCCTGACAAGAGCTAGAGTGCAAGAGAACATTAATCTCAAGAGGTTCTGGTTGCTTCGGGGGGCTGTCTTGTTCTCCTGAGGGATCTTGGGGCCAGCACTCTGAACCCGGAACTGGTAGCCAGGACCTGAGTTCTTAGCCCCACACGACACATGGGGAGGCTATTTACATCAAAGGGACATCGGGGCTGGGGGTCCCCCTGCCCAAATGCTTGCTGTGATTGAACACCTAGGAAGGAGTTGAGGGAAACCACTCTGATCCTCTTGTAGTTGCAGCAGCAAATGAATGTGCCCGTAAGGGACTAGACACCCTGGAGGGGAAGCTTCCAGTGCTGCAACAGACTGTGCAGAAGGTAAGAACCCTTCACCCTGGTTACAAAAATCCCACTTCCTGGTTTGTGGGCAGACCACAGAATTACTGCCTCATCTACTCCATTGATGCTGCCAAGTAGCAACGAACACTTTCTTGAAATCCAGGTTTTGTCTGGGGCTTCCCACAGCTGTAACACCTGCACAAGGAGGCCAGGGGGTGGGGGGCATGTATGCTAGAAAGCTTCCACAGAAGAGCATTCTCCACTTGGAGGGAGAGATCCTGCTATGCTTCCCTCCTCTTCTCCCCCCCTGCCCCCCCCAAAAAAACCCACCCATCTTGTAGCTCTGGCATATGTGGCCATGACCTCTCCTCTGACACCTACCTCTAGGTGGTTTCAGATGCCCAAGACCTAGTGCGTGCCACAATGGTGGGTGCCAAGGATGCAGTCTGCAGCACGGTCACTGAGGCCAAGGATGCAGTGACCAGCATGGTGGGTGTGGCCAAAGGGGCTGTCCAGGAGAGCGTGGAGGTGACCAGATCCACAGTGACCAGCAGCATGAACATGGCTCTGGGGAAATCTGTGCAGTTGATGGATGACTACCTCCCCATGACAGAGGAGGAGCTCGGTAAGTATACTGGTGCTGCCTCTCCATGGCCCAATAGCACAATGGGGCTTTAACCTCTGTATCCTCCTAATATGCTCCCTCATGCTCTGTGGGGTAACGAGGGCCATGCAACCCACCTTGATCACATAGGCCTGCTGTCTCTTGCAACTTGAGAATCTGACTTGTGTTCTGCCCATTAGGTGGCAGCTAGTGGACATCCTGCAGCAAATGTTGGCAGCTGGAAACAGTTTACCAGAGATCCTTTCTTTACAGAAAATATGGTATTGGTGGGTGGAGGGGAATCTCCCATCTCATCTGGGAGGCAGGGCTGGAATGAATACTCGTGTCCATGTCTCTGCCTGCTCCCTCATTGTAGTGATCCTCACCTTGTGTGTTTGATACATCAGTGCCTGTAGCTAGGAGTCCATAGCCTGGAACAGAATACCAGACCTGGGGTCTGACTCTGCAGTTCAGGTCTCATCACAACTGACCATTTCTCCCTTGCTGTATTCCAGCTGAGCTGGCAACCCCTGTGGAGGGGTCTGGAGAGCAGAAGAGTTACTTTGTGCGTCTGGGTTCCCTTTCTATCAAACTCCGCCAGCGAGCCTACCAGCACGCCCTGGGCAAGATGAGACAAGCCAGACAGCACACCCTGGAGGCCCTGTCCCAGCTCCAGCAAACCATCGACCTGGTAGGACCTTTTGTCTTATTGTATTTTTCCCCTGTAGCGGCTCTGATCACTGAAGATCAGACAGTTGCTTGCCAAGCTCTGCATGTCTCTGAATGACCATGTGAGCGGGTCGGGGGGAGGCAGTCATGCAGTGTCTGCACAAAACTATAGCTCAAAGCCCAGCTGAGTGCCATGTAGTCCTGGGTGCATGATACCTGCATCCATGGGAGTGGGTGTACTGTGACACTGGTCTTTGGTGGCTGCAGAAGTCAACAGCTCCCTTCCAGGTGGAGGGTCTCCAGCCTAGTGGTATCACAAGTGTGGCACTGTCTGCTTCACTCAGCTTCTGCTGCTCCCCTGTACACACTGGGAGCAATATTGGGAGGAGCTCTTGTGCTCTGCTGTCCCACATAGTGACTGAATCCCTGTGTCCTAGATAGAACATGTCAAGCAGGCCATGATTCAGAAGGTTCATGATGGGCAGGAGAAGCTGCAGCAGATGTGGCTGGAGTGGCACAAGAGCCAGCTGGGAGGCAGTGAGGATGACCGCTCACCACAGCCAGAGGTATCTGATGGGGTTGTACCCCGGGAGCTGTTGGAACCACAGCTCCCAAACAACTCAGCTGGGTTGGCCTTTCTCACCTTGCTCTGCTGATACACAGCCTGACTCTCCAGGAACTGTTATCACCCAACACAACAGCAGGTGGCTCCACACACCCAACTGAGTTACCTGAGTGCTTTTATCTAAGCCACTCATGGACAAACAGGAGGCCCTCAGCCAATTTCCTAACTCCCCTGCCTTGCACCCCTACTGCAGCAAAAACCCAGAATTATACCATCTTGTGCTGCACAGGGATCTGTAAAACATAAGTTCATTAATAGTTTGCTTCTCCCCCCCACCCCCCGATGTAGGGAAGATATGCAACAGCTTCTGTTTAGAGCTAGGATTCCCAAACACTTCACTTAAAGACACACTGGTTAAGATAAAACATAAAACAAGTTTATTAACTACAGAAAGATAGACTTCAAGCAATTAGAAGTGATAGCAAGCAGATTACTTAGGCTTAGTTTGCCTTTATTTGCTAATATACTAGATATGGTTTGAATTAGCAATATCTCACCCTGGTTGATATGAGCAGTCCACCAGGCTTCCATACATAGGCTAAAAATCCATTTAGCCTGGGGCCAGAACTTCCCCCAGTTTAGTCTCTGCCCCTCGGGGGGAGGGGGGGGGGCATGTCCAGGAAACCTCTTGTGTGGGGAGTGAGGCCAAGAGATGTCTCTCAACATAGGTTGGAACAAAGGGTTCCTGGCAAGTTTCCAGCCCAGCTTGTGGGGGAAAAATATGGTGTCATGCCCTTGCGTGCCTTGCTAAGTCATAGCAGCCATGACTCATAGCCTTCCTGTAAAGGTTTCAGGTAGCCAAGCTCTTCCATGGGCCATTGTCTTGGCTGAAGGGCCATCAGCACTGTAGCTTCATTGTTCCTCAAAGGCTGCTTGTGGGTGTTTTCAACATCTTTCAGTAACCCATACTCAGCAAAACTTTAACTTCATATAAAACAATAGCGCACACAATCTGAGATATTAATGGTCAACAGATTAAGACTTTCAGAATGATACCTTACAAGGCATACTTTGTACAAAATGCCACATAACCATACTGCTGTTGTGAATGTGGGGTGCAGTCACAGTAGCATTGTCCTCTTGCAAAGACTCAATGTGACGGTGCTGTACAGCACATCCTGACAGTGAGCTTCACACACCTAGTCACTCTCCCTCCTATCTCTCTCTACAGGAGATGGTGTCCCAGGCTCTAGCCACTTCCCGTAACCTCATCCTGCAGGTGCAGACCACCTGCCATAGCCTCCTGCCCAACATCCAGGGGCTCCCTACCACTCTCCAGGAGAAGGTCCAGCAAGCCTACCAGAACATGGGAGAGCTCCAGACTTCCTTCTCCAATGTCCAATCCCTCCAGGAGTTGTCTGAGGGTATCCTGACCCAGACTCGGGAGAAGTTGACCAAAGCCCAGGAGTCCCTGGATGAGCTGCTGGAATACGTGGTGCAGAACACACCTCTCACGTGGATCGTGGGACCCTTCGCTCCTGCTGGAGACTCTGCTGGTTCTCCCACTGGCTCTGCAGAGGAGGCCATAGCCTGAATGTTTCATATCCATATCTGCTTCTCTTCCCCCACCCCACCATGCTGCAGTTGTTTGTGGTGAACAGCATGTCACAGGAGTTATTGCAATAACTCTCATGGAATGGAGGCAAATCTTTTCACCTTGAACTGCAAACCCAGCACAGGTGGGCTCATCTAATACCTTAGTTTTGTCACCTCCCCACTATAAGTGATGGACAGAATAATTTCTCATGAGTAGCCAACTGTCTAGAACACCCACCTATTAAATGGACCTTAGCTGGAAGCCTTCAGAAGGCATGTGTCTCATGGTGACTTGGCTTCTAAGACTGTTGATTGGTCCTACTGAGCTGGCTCTCCCCTTCCTGCAAGCCCAACTTCCAGGCTGGAGAAGGTTGGGTCAGAGATGGGACCCCCACTACCTTGGGAATCCTGAGGTGTTGAGCACATGCTGGTTACAGGGGGCTGACTCCAGTCCACCTAGAGGTTCTAAGGTATGATTTGTCCAGTGTGAGGGCTCCACCTGGCCTTCCTCCAAACAGCATTCAACCAATACTGCTAGTTCAGTTATGGGTGTTCCTCCCACCTCTCGTTCCTGTACTGGATTTCTCTAAGGTAACTGTAACTGAGCCTTGTTAAAGTGCATAGGGACTGGTAGATATAAAAGGTCTCTGCTGGTGACTAAGCACTTCTGTATGTTAACACAACTAGCCTCTTCCACAATAAACACGAGCTGCTTTCAGACAAGTCTCGTCCTTGTGTTCATCTGCAGATCTCTTCCTGTCTTGCTATCCCACCTTGAATATACCCGCTGACTGAGCCAGGTCCTGGAGACCAGCTCTCCCTGACTAGGGCAGCCTGACTTTGGTTCCTTTGTTTGCTTGCTGTCCTGGGCTGAACAGACTCAGTGCTAACAATGTCAGGAAATGCCATCTCTCATGGATGTTGTTCTGCCCCTCCACCCCACTGAAGACAATGCAGGGTGGGGAGTATTGCTCGGTCCCTGGCCATGGGAATGATGCTCTGCCCTGGACCACTCAGATTTCTGGGGCTTGCCATTCTGCCTTCTCTTCCCCATTTCTTAGCCTGACCAGTTACATGTTGCCTTCCCTGAGTCCTGCCCCTCAACCTCTCTCATTGGCTTTATAGTCTGACAAAGGAGATGCTTAAAGCCTTCATCAGAGAAGCTAATCTGGCACTGAAGTGTTTCTAGTCAGGCAGGGTTGGGGAACTTGATCTCATGCAGGATGATGCTAAAGAATCCTCACTGCTACAAGTACTGGTGTAAAATGTTTCCCCTGAAAGGTGATTGTAGTCTCACCTTCAACAGTCACCACCTGCCCAGGAACCAGACCAGCTTGTAGACAATGCTCAGATAACTAGGTCCTTTTGGTTTCTACTACACTCAACATCCCTGCTTGGATTTCAAAGAAAGCAGAACTTGTCCCAGTATATTAACACAGCTAGAAAAGACACTTGAGAAATGACACAAGGGAATTTGAGGGAACTCCTCTTCTCTTCCCTTCCCTTCCCTCAGAGTTGTCACTCTGACCAAAGTTACTTACAGAATTTCCCTAGCTCAAGTATTAGGTGTCTTTGCTGTGGATGATCAAAGGGGGTCAGCGTGGTTCCACTTGCAGCATTCCTTTTCCAGATTACAAGAATGCTATTAAGACTCTAGTCTTGTTTTAGAAGTTCCTGGGCTTCAAAGAAACCAAATCAGTCAGGCCTCAGTTAGTATAAACCACTCGTGAATATATGCTATGGCCTCCTTTAGCTCAAGATGTAGAAGCTTATACTTAAGCATCCCTGGTTCAGTTGCTAGAGTTTCATTGAATGTCAGTTCTGACTGAAAAAAATTCAATTAACCCCAGATGTGTGGCTTGCAAAATCCTCTGCAATGAACTAGTGAACCACTTATGTAAAGTTTTGTGAAAATGTCTCTCCTGTTCCACACCACTCACCTGTGAGTATGAGAGCGTAGAAAATACACCACATGCACAAGAAAATGAGAACTTTTTGTGCTATGCCAGTGTTTCTCCTCAGGAAGTCTGCACAGGTGCTTCCTGGTCCATGTCACACCAGGCAATCATGTAACTCTCAGTTTTCACCAAAGGGAAAATTGTCACAGCAGCTGCAGTACCAAAATGTAGCCAAGCTGCCAAGGAGTACCAGAGACCTGTGGAACACATTTAAAAGTATTCCTAGACAAGCTGGGGCTAGTGAAAATACAGGCTAAAATTATAAATGGAATCCACAAGGATAGCCAGAAATTAAATAAGGAGAGAGCTTGGCTGGTCCTGGACCAAAGAAAACATGCTGGCCTTTCCCAAAATAGAAAGTGAAGCAAACAACCACAGAAACACTGAACAACAGGGTCAGCACCCTCGTGTGGAATGGGGCTACAGCCTCAAGCTAAGCTTACTCTGGGGCCTCCTATGGGAGCCAGGGAGACCTGAAATGAGCTGATCGCTTTGTCCAAGTGCCATCTTTTAGCTATGCTGCCGTCTAGGAGCAGAATCCTGCTGTGCTGAAGTGGTCAGCTCTTCTGGGCAGGAATCATGAGTCCTAAGCATTCCCTGAGAGACACTGTCTCACTCAGTGGTTGTACTTCTCAGCCAATCACACTGATAAAACATCTAAAATTATGGCTCTTACTATTCCCCTGATAGCCCTGCTGCCTGCACTCCAGAGAAATCTCTGATTTATTTTAATATCCCTGTTAAAATGAGCTAGCTGATGGCATATGATTAAAAACTGGCTAACTGATAGGTCTCAAAATGTAATTGTAAACAGGGAATCACCATGGAGTTGATGTATTTCTAGTGGGGTCCCAGGGGGATCAGTTCTTGGCCCTATACTATTTTAACATTTTTATCAATGACATGGAAGAAAAAAAATAAAATCACTGATAAAGTTTGCACATGACAAAAAAATTGGGGAAGTGGTAAATAATAAAGAGGACAGGTTACTTGGTAAAAGCAAACAATATGCATTTTAACATGGCTCAATGTATATGCCTAGGAACAAAGAATGTAGGCCATGCTTACAGGATTGGGTTGGGGACAGAATCTACCCTGGGAAGCAGTGACTCTGAAAAATATTTGGGGGATAATCAACCAAACATGAGCTCCCAGTGTGATGTTATGGCAAAAAGCGTTAATGTGATCCTGGGATGCATAAACGGGAATCTTGAGTAGGAGGAGAGAGGTTATGTTATCTCTATTTGGCACTGATGTGACTGCTGCTGAAATGCTGTGTCCAGTTTTGGTGTCCACAATTCAAGAAGGATGTTGACAAATTGAGGAGTGTTCTGAGAAGAGCCAGAGAATGATTAGAAAACCAGCCTTATAGTGATAAACTCAAAGAGGTCAATTTATTTATCTTAACAAAGAGAAGGCCAAGGGATGACTTGATCACAGTTTGGAAGTACCTACATAGGGAACAAATATTTGAGAATAAGCTCTCCAATCTAGCAGTCAAAGGTGTAACACCATCCAATGGTTGGAAGTTGAAGCTAGACAAATTCAGATTGGAAACAAGGCATACATTTTTACAAGTGACAGTAATTAAGCATTGGAACAATTAACCAAAGGGTCATGGTGGATTCTCCATCACTGATCATTTTTAAATCAAGGCTGGATGTTTTTCTAAAAGCTCTGCTCTAGGAATTATTGGGGGTGGGGGCAGATCTCTGACCTGTGCTATACAGGAGGTCAGAGTAGATGATCACAATGGCCCCTTTTGCCTTGGAACCTATGAATCTATAATATCAGGGCTCCACTAATACCTGTTGTTTTGTTAAGATGGCTGAAGGGGAAAAGGTGTTTCCTACAAAGCTACTCATTGGTCAGGGTGGAGAGCTCTGATTTCTTTCTGGTGCTGTCTGTCTAGGCCTGCCCTCCGATGACATCAGCACTGGTATATAAAGCCTGAGCAGCATTTGTATACTGTACCAGTGCAGGATCTGAGAACTGACTGGAGAACCTTGCTGAGGTAGGCTGTGGTTTTTATTGAAATAACTATGCCTGCCTGCCTGCCTGCCTGTTGGAGAGAGGGGTTGTTTGGCCAGTTCTGAAGTGTTTGGTGGGGTTTTTTTTTTGTTTTGTTTTTTCAGCTGTGAAATGTGTGGTCTTAATTTAACCTATTTCAGTGTGTGGCATCTGCATTATTAAGAAACAAACTTCAGACCTTTCAGTACTGGCCTAGAAGGGAGATGCTTAGAGATGAAAGCTCTTGAGTTTGTCTTGTGATCTGTGAAACTCTGGATTAGTGAAGAGGAAGGAAGGGGGAGTTATGAGACTTTCTTGCCAATCCTGAATGTCAGGCTAGTCCTAGTGCTGCTCAGTCACCCTTCCTGGGTGAAACCCAAGAGTGTTTGGGGGCTGGGGATGAGTGGGTGGATTTTGTTTGTTTTTGTTGTGTGTTTTAAAGGTTTATGGCTTTGTTATGAGGTCTTGACTAATCAGCTGCAGATGGGAATTACCTGCCTTGGGAAGCTGAATCAATTAACCAGGTTTAATCAATGAGCTTAGTAAGGCAGGGCTAATGAGAAACAGGTGGAATATGATCATAGAAAAGACAAATCTGCTGCTTTAGGTGAAATTCTGATGGGGCTTTAAATCTCTGCATCAAGTGGTCTGACTCTCTAACCCCTGGTCAACAACTCTGGTGCCTCTAGCAAGGGGAGCTCTCATGCTGTGCAGATGGGAGTCCTTAACCACTTAGAAATGGTCCCATGATGATGGTCACAGGGTTGCCGTCTGTCTGCAGGGGGATGTTTACCTTCATTAGGCTTGTTTTCAAGCTTAGTAGCTAGTATCTCATGTACTTGAGGAAACTCCTCCCTTCAAGCTTCTCCTCCAACTCTAAACCTGTCTTTCTCTGAACCCCACATGAGGGGAAATGCTATAAACAAGGCAAACTGCTGGGTCCCCATTTTGACTATTTCTGTGTGCAGTGTAAGAATGAAATCCTAACCCTTGCTCTCCTAGCTGCTTGATGGTCGGATGGTGAGCTTGGTTGGCTGTATCCTCTCATTTCAATCTCTTTAATGATGCTGGACAAAGCAGTTATCAGCACCTGCTGAGGGAGCCGGGGGAAGGAACTGTGGGCTTCTTGCTGGTCGTGTGTTGCAGGAACACTCACTAGCAGTTGCTGGATTGTAAAGCAACTGTTGTCACTATAACCTACACAACCATCCCAGACCTGCCTGTGCCCCTGCCTCTGGGTTTGGCCACCCCTCTATGGCAAGCAAGTGGCATGACTGAGCTGCTGCATTGGTTGGCTCTAGTCTCTTGGCATAAACTAGAGTGGCTGAAAAGGTAATGGTTAAGATGACTCTGCCCTCAATAGAACTGCCTTGGGCACTTGAGGAATGATAAAACGCACTGTCTGCATTTAAGCTGTTAGTCTGGGCACCGCTTGCCTCTTGTTGTTAGGCTAACCTCTGTGACGATCTCTTCCCCAGCAGCATTTGGCTTCACCATGTCTTCTAACGAGAATGACGTTCAGGATGCTCCCTCAAAGAGAGGGGAGCAGGAGCAACAGGTGAGTGTGTGTGCTGGAAATCTGGCGGGTGAGAGCCTGGTTTTGGCTGCTCCGACTTCTAGCCAGTCATCCTATAGTGACTGCTGCCGTGGCTCTAGCCCCAGGCATATGGTGGTGGCAAACCAGCCTATTCCTAGACCTAGGTAGCAGAACAAGAAGCATCAGCCCTCCTGAGGAGTCCAGGTTCCAACGTGGCTGGTAAATCTAGATAGCTACCGTGACCTACAGTAGTAGCTAACCATCACTCTGTCTGTGATGGGAATACGGTGCGGCTCCTCAGCATGACTGAGCATGGTTGCACTGAGGCCTGCCCCATCCTAGGAAGTCACTACACCATTAAAGGGCTCTCTAAGAAGTGGCTGACAGACTTAATGCTCTGGTGTTACTGTGTCTGGCCTCCTTTGCCCAGGAGGCTGCAAGCCTTCAAATCTGAAGGGGGTGATGGAGAGTAAAGGTAGCTGGCCTACCCATAGTCCTTCATACTAACTAGCAAGCAATGGTGGTCATGACTCTCCTTTTCGTTCTCCTGTTAGAACTTGGTGAGCAGAGTAGCCGGTCTGCCCTTGGTCAGTGCTGCTTACGACATGGTCTCCACCACTTACACATCCATCAAAGAGACCCATCCCGTCATCAGATCCATCTGTGATGTGGCAGAGACTGGAGTGAGGACCATCACATCTGCCACAGTCAGTGGGACCCAGCCCATCCTGGACCAGCAAGAGCCTCAGGGTGAGTGAAGGAGGGGGGATGATCCCATATGCGGGGGAAGGGGAATGAATTGCCAAGTGAGTCCCAAGACGGAACTGTCCTCCCCGAGTGAGAAATGGAGCCTTCCTCTCCTGTGTAGGTGCATGACACTCCTTCATCCTGGGAGAAGGGCTCCCTGCTTCACCGGGTATCCCCACTGACTACATCATGGGTATTCTGCAGCACCCATCAACATAGCACATGAGTACCAAACACCACTCTGAACCATGGTCCGCATTATTCAGTTACATGGGGTCCACCATTTTATACGCCAAATACAAAGAACTGTGAACGAAGCTTCCTGATTGCTGGGGGTAGCACAGTTTGACACCACCAGGCCAAAGCAGTTACATGTCTTGGGCTTGACATGTCTCCATGATTTAATCTGCTTCATACACAGCCTTGTAATACTGCTATTGACTCCTCATATTGTTCCAGCTCCCCTGCTAGACCCTCTGGTACCAGCCACCAGAGACGTGTCCAGCAAAGCTTAGTGTCAAGCAGTGCTTAGCTGGAGCCTCCTACACAACTCCCTATGCCTGCTGCAGTTAGCCGACCCCATTCTCACAATCCCAACTCTGTCTCCAGGTAGTGCACTGGATGCCTTCTGTTTTATTCCACCCCAGCCTGCTGGTGAGCAACACAGTTTCCTGTGGGGTAAGGCTGAGCATTGCCAGCCAAAAAGACCTTCTCCAACAATCCACCCCTGGCCAGCCGCGTAACTCCACTGGGGTGCAAACAGCACCACGTTCTGGAGCAGTGCTGGTGTGGCAGCTAGAACAGGTGCTGGAATGAACTGTCTGGAGGAGAGGTTCTTTTTCACAAAGTGTTCTTCTCCCACCTGAGGGTCTCTCTCAGCAGAAGTAAAACCACTCCTTCACATGGGCAGCGTGGTCTAGTGATTTTGCTCACAAATAGGAACAAGAACCACTTCCTGAGGTCTAGTCTTACTCCAACACAAACTTACTCCAGCCTCTGACTAGTTCACCTCTCTACCCTCTCAAAGAGTACATGGGAGGTGACCTCCCATGTATAGAGGGTGCAAGGAACTCGGGGAACCCCCCTGAACATGCATGTCCTATTGAAATGGAAAGGCTTTTGGTATCTAATCCTAGAACTGTTAGTATCAGCCAGTGACTACGCCTGCGAGAGCCTGGACAAACTGGAGGAGAAGCTGCCCGTCCTCCAACAGCCAGATGACCAGGTAACTCTAGCCTTTGTTTCAGGGCTCCCTGTGGAGGGGAAGGGCTGCAGCGGTTTGAGACCTGGTACTGCCCTAGCTGAGGAAGGCTCTGACCGAGCACAGCTGCTAGATTGTAGAACCAAAGTGTTCCAGGGAGGGGAGAGGGGCGGTCCATGCAGTCTCCACTAGGAGCATTGCATCAGCCAACAGAAGGCTCTGTCAGGCAGAGGGAGTAGTGGAGTTTCAGGTGAGTCAATGCTTGAGTTATGGGGGTGTGGGGGGGGATTTCACCACCCCAATTTGGTGCCCAAGTGTAAGTGTCTATTGCTGTTTTGAGTGGACATAAACTGACCTTTCTTCTGCCTGCAGGTGGCCTCTGATGCCAAAGAGCTAGTATCATCCACACAGACGGATGCCAAGGATGCCGTCTGCAGCACGGTCACTGAGGCCAAGGATGCAGTGACCAGCATGGTGGGCGTGGCCAAAGGGGCTGTCCAGGAGAGCGTGGAGGTGACCAAATCCGCCGTGACCAGCAGCATGAGCACAGTGATGGGCTCCAGCATGGGGCAGATAATCACGAGTGGCGTTGACTTGGTACTTGAAACGTCTGAGTCGTTGGTGGATCACTACCTCCCAATGACGGATGAGGAACTTGGTTAGAATGCTCCTACACTCCTTCATAAACCTAAAGAAACGTGATCCCTGTCTCTGATACCCCTACAAAGGTTTTTGGTATGGCCCTAGGGGTAACTTGGATAACAAGAAGCTTCGTCTCCCCATATCACAGGTGTGCCCAGGTGTAACTTGCTCATCCTGTACCCATTGCTGGTATTTAGGAGTTCAGTGCATCATAACTTGCACTTGTCACATGGGGTTACTTTGTGGTCCCCCTGATGTGGCTTTGTAATGCTAAGAATGGCTCTCTCTCTTTAAACAGAGGCTGGAGGTGCATCATATGCTCAAAACCCAAGTGGTGGCTCTCAGATTCTGCCTAGGGCCAGCCTTGCGTGAGCGTCTGCTCCTGCACAAACTAGCTTTAATCTTGCTGTAGGTGGTTCCATCAAGCCAGGGAGCAGAGTGGTCAACTGCAGCCCCCATTCTGGAGTCTTAGGTGTCCCTGCAGGTATCCCAGATCCGCTCATGTGGTGCTTGTGAGATCTCCTGCTCAATGGCACTGTAGTGAGTGGGGTGGGCAAGACTTGTGCTCATGGTAGGCTGTTGCTGAAATTATGCACAGTAGCGGTTTTTGTAGCTTGGTGAGGCTTGTCTCTTGCACATATAGACAGTACAGCTGCTCAGTTGAGAGGCAATGCCGGCCAGGTCACTGTCCAGTTGAGATGCTGGATAGGAGACTGGAGTAGCGAGTGCTATGCAAGAGCTCGGTGTAAACTGGAATTGGGAACACTTCTACAATTGGAGTCAGTCACAATCTAGAAGTTCGAGTTACCTTCAGTTAACTTCCCCTATGGCAGATGTTTGAACTCTGATAAAGTTTGAAGGCAGAGGTAATATTGTGCTGGCTCCCTTTCTCCAGCTCTCTGCTCTAGTACAGCCCAAACTAAAATAATACAAGAGTGGCTTGCTGGCACACGGTCTGAAAGCATCCTGTGCCTGTCAGCTCCCTGCTGACTAGATCCTGGTTCTCCTGTTCCTTTCCAGCTAAACTCGCAGTATCCCTGGAGGGGCCTGGAGAGGCTCCTGCAGAGCAGCAGAGTTACTACGTGCGTCTGGGTTCCCTTTCGACCACGCTGCGCCAGCGAGCCTACCAGCACGCCCTGGGCAAGATGAGACAAGCCAGGCAGCGCACCCTGGAGGCCCTCTCCCAGCTCCAGCTAACCATTGACCTGGTAGGAACACTAAACCCCTCCCTCCAGGTCTGCTTTGGGTAAAGCCCTCTGTCTTGATAACTACATAACTTGCTGTGTGTCTGTAAGAAGGCTTTTCCTTCACCCTCTCCCTTGGTTCTTGTCATGCAGACAGAAAGCAGAAGTCTGAAGTGCAGGCAATGCAATGTTTATTGGGATTAGTTCCAAGCAAGCGTATTTACACCTCTACACGCTGGCAGTGTCTGTTCCCCAGTGTCCTGTTCCCAGCTTTGATGCTGCAGAGCCTCTTTTGTCCCCATTGCCTCCTTCTTAGCAGGCTCAAATAGACCTGTAGTGGACACCCCCAGCTACACCTCTTGCACGTTATGGTCATGTTCCGTTTTGGAGTGTCATAAGTCTGGAGTCTTCGTCCCACTTTTGTATCCCATGGGTAAGGAGCAAGGTTGTGCTCTAGCCAAGGCCAGGCTTTTCTTTGGCTTTTAGGTTTTTTATATGCCTCCACCTCCCTTTTTTTCTCCTTGCCCCTTCTAACTGGTTGCTTGACCATGGCTTAAAGGAGCTAGGCAGCCTTCAGTGTGTGCTCATATTCCATTCCCACTATACCCTGTAACACTTTAACTGTTCTTTCTTGTTCCCATTATACTAACAAACCCATCTGGCCAGGTAAAAGCAATGCAGTGTCTCTGTCCTTTATTCACACATTCTTATAGAAGACAAGAGTATCAAACTCAAACCCAAAATTCTATCCCAGGCTAACAAACTGGCCTATAGACTACAGTGTCTGCCTGGCCTGACCAGCCCCACTGTAGTGGTAGATGGTGAATTCTGTCCTGTGCACAAGCAGTTCCTCCAGCCACTGTTAGCTATGTAAGTGTGTGACTTGTTGCTGTGGAATCCTATGTTCCCTCTCCTAGATGGAACAGGCCCTGGGTCAGAAGGCTCATGATGGGCAGGAAAAACTGCAGGAGATATGGCTGGAGTGGCGCAAGGGCCAGCCAGGAGGCAGTGAGGACAATGGCTCACCGCAGCCAGAGGTATCCTTCCTCTCTTGCACTGTTGCACTGCACCTTGTGTCTACAGCATGTCATGACAGGAGTGAGCTTCACACGCACCTAGTCACTCTCCCTCCTATCTCTCTCTACAGGAGATGGTGTCCCAGGCTCTAGCCACTTCCCATAACCTCATCCTGCAGGTGTGGACCACCTGTCATAGCCTCCTGCCCAACATCCAGGGGCTCCCTGCCACTCTCCAGGAGAACGTCCAGCAAGCCTACCAGAACATGGGAGAGCTCCAGACTTCCTTCTCCAATGTCCAATCCTTCCAGGCGCTGTCTGAGGATATCCTGACCCAGACCCAGGAGAAGTTGACCAAAGCCCAGGAGTCCCTGGATGAGCTGCTGGAATATGTGGTGCAGAACACTCCCCTCACATGGATTGTGGGACCCTTTGCCCCTGCTGGAGACTCTACTGAGAAGGTGGAGGTACCAGCAGAGGCTGAGAAGGCAGAGGTGCCAGTGGAGGCCTGAAGTAGCGGCTGTATGGTGATCTAATGCAATACATCTCACTACTGCTCAAATGGAGCTTAATGTTCACAGCTAGAATAGCCCAGCCATAGTTGGCTTTGGGATAGGAGTCTGTTACTTTGCACACCGTATGTCCGGCTGTCTGCACATAATGACTCTGCAATGTATATAAGGCTGTCTATCTTGTATTCAAGTCCCTACTTGCTAGAATACCTCTGATGCTCTTCCTGGTGAGGTTTGAGTGGGAATACCACTCTTTGATGCAGGCCCTAAGATTTATGGCCTTAATGTCTCCCCCAAAGGGATTGGAGGTCTGCTCCCATTCCCTTATTTCAGAGACTCCTGTCTCTGATCTTTGGAAGCCCTGGTAGGGCTTCCTCTGGCCTGCCTGTTAAGGGTATAAAAGGAGTGAGGATGGGACCTGGTCTGCCTTCTGGTCTTCCTGCCCCTGCTGTGCAGACATCTGACCAGATATTGCAGAACCTCACTTTCCTAAAAACAAAAACCCACTTCCCTTTGGAGTACAGCCTTAAGCATGGAAACTCAAGACAGTGCATAGTAACTGTCTGTTCTGCAAGTACCATCTCCTGCTCCACTGCACATTGCCTTGTTGTGATGGCTGCTAGCTTTTGTCCTCTTAATAGCCTTGCATTGTTGAGGTATAGAGGCTGGTCTCATGCTGCTCCCCTGACAAAATCCAGTGTCTGCCTCTAGAAAGACCCCCGCCCCTCCCCGTGACTGACTTAAGAGTGGAACACAATGTAAAACAATTGGCTCTTCCACAATAAATACTCATCTGCATTCAGATAAGGGTCCTGGACTCATGGTTGGTTATTAATGAAACTGAGTGAGCGGCAGGCAGGTAGGTCTCTCCTGCCAGAGAAGTATTGACTGAAGCAGGAAGTGGAACTTCAACTGTCAAGTTCTGGAGTAAGGGGGTTATGGCTTCTCCCCTACCCAGATGCTCAGCAGGGCATGCTCCTGGCATACACAGAGCAGAGATGGAGGCAGAACCACCATGCGGTTTAAAACCCCTCTCTCTCTCTTATTTCTGCTGCGGCACTGGTGGGAGAATTCTTTTTGTGATCTGGGGGAAGCAGATGGGTGGCAAGAATCTCTTCCCTCCAACTAGGGAAGGAAGGCTCTTGTAACCATCTTTTCTCCCCCTCCCCTCCCCGCCCCCCCAACTTCCATGGCTTGTGCCCCCTAGAAAGGAAGGAGCTGACTCAGCCAGAGCATGCAAAGTCAAATATACCCTCATATGAATATTCAAACCTGCATCTGGCTGCTGCCTTGAGGCTCTTAGTAGGTGGTACTGGGCTAGAGGCTGAGTTGCAATGATGAGGCTTGTCTGTAAGTGGGATGTTACAGGAATCGTTCCCATTGGTCAGCTGAACTAATAAACTCTACACTGCAAACTCTCCTACCTTAGGTATAGTGGGATACACTTCCTACACAGGCTGATGGTGTCTCTTAAAGGCACAGCTCACCTGTGTGCTGGTGAGGGCCCCAGGAACCACAGAAGCTGGAGGGAGGTGTGGCAGGGAGAGTGGGTCTGCAGGGGCTAGACACTAAGCCGAGGGGGGGAGGTTGCTGGCTGTAGAGGCATCTTGCATATATTTAAGGCTTGATTGCAGGAGGTACTGTTAGAGGGGGCAGGATTCTGCTGCAGCTTGTCTGAGCGGGGCCTGATGTACTAAGTCTCTTCCCAACAAACGCTTGCTACAGCTTCTGGGGCTGTTCCCTGGTGAGAAGGGCCATGCAGAGGGCCCAAGGGAAGGGGCCAGCCCTCCAGCTGCTTTCAGCCCAGTAAGACTTCTGGCACACCACCCTCTTCCTCTGATCCATCAGCTGTCAATCCTTCAGTGCAAAGTGCCCAGCTCCTGCCCTTCACTGGGTCTGGCTGAGTCCTTGTGCTGGCCGGAGATGAGCTATTTACCCTGTACCTGTGGGCCTCGGGCAAGCTTGCTGATCATTTTCCTACCCCTGCAGTTGGAGCTTGCCCCCTGGGGCAGAGTCCAAGAGACAGTCAGGGTCTAGGCTGCCAAGGCAATTCAAGTTTGCAGTGTGGCTGAAGCGCTGTCGCTCCCAGGGGCGTAGAGAGACCAGGTGGGTGAGGTAACATCTCTTCTTGCACCAACTGCTGTGGGAGAGAGAGAGAGCTCGCTGCTGCTCCAAAGCTTGTTTTCAGGTGTGGGAAAGACCTGGATGGTCACTGAGTGCCTTTCCCAGCCCTGGGAAGCCTCTAACTAATGGAAGTTGGGCCAATAGGCAACGTAAGGGGACTGTTGCCCCTTACTAACATTCAGTGGGGGTGTTTTGGTTGCTAGTTCCCAGCACTAAAAGGGGAAGGGTTGATAGGAAATCAGGGCCTGAGACTGATAGGCCCCAGGTACAAGGGGGGGAGGCCAATGCTCCAGGTCAGCCTGAATGACAAGGCTGGCAGGCTAATCAGGGAGTCAGCAGGCCAGGGAGGTTCTGTCCTCTGTGTGAGCTGGGTTTGCCTGGGTCAGACAGAGTGGGGCTGAGCTAAGGAGAAAGCAGGGGCCCAAGCTGAGCTGTGCCAGATCCAGAGAGAGCAGACCCTGGGCTGGGAGCAGAGCTGCAGCCCCAAAGCCTGAGGCACAGCCCAGAGAGAGCAGACTTGCCCTGGGAGCAGAGCTGCAGCAACCAGAGCCAGAGGGGCCAGAAAAGCAGCCCAGGAAGCAGGTCAGTGCTGGGAGCAGAGTCACAGGAGCATCCTGCAGAGCAGACCTGTCCTGGCAGCGGAGCTGCAGCAATCAGAGGCAGAGGGGCCAAAGAAGCAGCCCAGGGAGCTGGAGGCAGAGCAGCAGCTATGCAGAGACCAAGTGGTGGAACTGGGGCTGGAGCAGTCCGGAGCTGGGTGCGGTGAGCAGCTGGGCAGAGCGAGGGGGACCCTGGGCAGTGGACCCAGCACAGGGAGATGCCTCAGGCAAGAGGCTCTGCAGGCCAGGCTTGGATCATAACCCCAACAGGGCAGGGGTGACACTGGGAAGAAGGGTCCTACCACTTAGAGCCTGAGAGCGTGTGGCCACCACCAGAGCACGTGTCCAACCCGCAGCATCCCTACAGCAAAGCCAGGGCCTGAGAAGGCGGCCTGGGACTCACAAGTAACAGACTGTGAACTGCCCTGACATTCCAGAGACACTGTTCGTGATGTTCCCTGCCTCAGAGTGGGGTGATGTTTTTCCTTTAACCTTTCCCATTTTTCCTTCTTTTTTTAAATTAATTGTTGATTAAACAACTTGCATTTGCTTTAAATTGTATGTAATGATCAGTGAGTCCAGGAAGTGCCCAGTGCAGAGAGCGTACCCCGGAGTGGGGACACTCTAGCCCCACAGCAGGGTTGGGGGTTGAGCCCCCCAGGAATCCTGGACCCAGCCTTGTTGGGGTTATGAGGACTCCGCCAGACAGGAGAGTGGAAGGGGAGTCCTCAAGGGCAGGGAGGCCACTGGGTAAAGGAAGTCGAAGCGAGGACCCAGATCCTTTCGCTAGCTCACTTCACCGGGGTAGTGCAGAAGCCAGGAAAGTTCCCCAGAATAGCAGGACTATTCCCCCTTACAGAAAGACTAAGTTACAGCATATGCCAAGTAGGAGCCCTGTGTTAGGGGTTCAAATACACGGGTCCCTGTCCACACTAAGAGGTGACTGCAGGTTAGCAATGTTCATTTCCCAAGGTAGCCCTGCCCCTTAAAAACAAATGGTGTGAGGCATCTTTGCCTTCAAACCACCTGTCTCCTCCCTGCTTAGGGGTAGAGGGCAGCATCTGCACTGGCCCTGGATGAAGAACTACTACATGTCACAATCATGTTAGGTGTTAGCAGGGAAAGCACTGGGGGCAGTGCATTCTCTGAACTATAACCCTGGAGGGTCTCCTGGTCTGGTGGGCAGCTTTGCCACATAGGTAACTCTCTGCCATTGCACTTTGTAGAGACAAGGCAGGCCTTGGGGCCCTCTCCCAGAGCAAAGCCCTACTGTGCCAGGAGCTGTGCAGACAGAAGAAAGTAGGTCCTTGCTCCAAAGCATATAGGATCTATGTATGAGACAAGTATCTGCCCACTTTCCATCATGCCTCCTTCCTTAGTGCCCACTCCCAGCCCCTCCTGCCCTGGAATGGGAATGGGGGGACCCCCTCCAGCAAACCGCCCAGCCTCTCAAAGACCAGTCACTTTTATGGCCTGGTGTTTGCATCCTGGCAGCACCTCCAGCTTGTGAGGCCCATGGTGCGTGGAGCTAGGTAAAGCAGAAGCGAAGAGCAGCTGGGATCTGGAGGAGGTGCCCTTTGACTGGGCACGCCCAGTACTACTAAGGCTCAGTCTGTTTGGGCCTCGCCCCTGGGCTGTGACCACTGTGGGGCAGGGCTGGTGTCTGGTTTTTGGGTTTTTTTTTTATAGAGGGTGAGGCCCGTGGGCTGTGCTGAGCAAATGATGAGCTGAGTACAGGGCTTAATTCATGCCAGGGCAGAGCTGCAGCACCTCTAGGCTTGGCAGTTCAGAGCCCCTGCACCTCTGGGTTTGTCACAGCTGTTATGAAAGTAAAAAAATTGCCTCTTTCATTACAAATTAGGCCCTGTCGGAGCACCTGTGAGCCCCTAGTGCCACAGCTGGGGTAGGGAGGGCGCATTGCTGTGAGACAGCTCCGGGATCCTGCTAGCAAAGTGGCCAGGGACGTTTGCATCTAGCTGATCCCATAATTAGTGGCGAGGGGAAAAGCTGTGCAGAGAGCATCCTGAGTGGGGAAACCCTGGGGGCCTATTCACAGTGTCCCCCCAGCACCCCCGGGAGGAGGCTGGGCACCTCGCCCCCCCCCCCCCCCCCCCCCCCCGGGATGTGCCTCAGTAACCTGCATGCCCCAAGCAGCCCAGCGAGTCTGTCAAACACACTCAGTGGCCGGCTGCTTTGGGGTGGGTGAGGTTTCAAGCAAGGAACTGAGCCGCAATGCACAGGTGAACCGAGCCCCACCAAGGCTGCTTCCTCACCTGCTGGAAACCGCTGGGCCTCGCCCCGCCCGGGCGGTGAAACAAAACCATGCAGTTAGCCCTGCCCAAGCAAACCAGGGCACGCCCGGCCCACGCACAGCGCCCGAGCACTGCTACCACAAGGTGGCTCAACCTCTCGGCTGCTGTAAAGGGGCTCAGCGCCATTGAAGCCACGCTGATTTACCCCACCTGGGGGCTTGGCCCGGTGCTGTTTGGCGCTTCCCCAATGAGGCTCATTGGCACCTTGGAGGGGATGAGCTGCGCCCTCTGGTCACCCATGGCCCGCTGGGGCAGCCAGGCATGCTTGGGGGAGCCATTTACTGGCACAGGCCCAGGCTTGGCAAGAATGGGACACCACAAGCATATGGGGGTTTTTTGGGTGGGTGGGTGGTTTTTTCCCCCCCGCCAGCTGCCTCTATGGAACTTCCCGGAGCCCCCCTTTGCTGTGTGCTTACAGCCGTGCTGCTGCCACCCCGATGGCTCCTGTAAATAACCCAAAGCCATGGGAGCCCTGAGGAAGCGTCACCTACCGGCCAGAGCCCGAGGCCAGGACTCAGGGGACCTGGGCTCTATCCCCTGCTGCTGCCAGTTGGGTGACCTTGGCTGACTCACTTCCCCACCCTGTGTCGCTGAGAAGGCATTATCGGGGCTGGTCTGTCCGTTTCTTTTTCCCTGTAGCTTTTGGTGGGTAGAGCTCAGGGCTCCCGCCTGGGCGTCACAGAGGGGGAGCTATTTGTGTTCTGACTTTGTGACTGTCCAGGGGTCCTGGCCCTCTTCTCCACTCACCCCGCTCTTCCTGGCCAGACAGGAGAGCAACTCTCTCTGGGGTGCCCTGCCATCATCAGAGGCTGAGCAACACTCCCCTGACCTAGAGTTCCTATGCCCCATTTTTGGAAGTGACTGGCTCTAACGTTTGAGCAAGCAGAGTTTTCCCATCCTGAAAGAGAGTGGCTGGTTTAACTGAGCTGAGCAGGACCCTGGTTCTGATGCCAATTGACAGTAGCAACGCAGGAGATACGAGTCTTGCACAAGGGAAAACACCTGATTCTGTCTCGGAAGAGCTGCCCTAGGGGGGTGGTCTCCTGGTGGCCAGCTGGTGCTGCTGCTAAGCTTGTCCTGCTGAATTGATGCTCCCCCTTCTCTCCCACCCCGCATCCACTCGCTACCTTGTCACGTCACACCGCTTTGGAGTTGGTGTCAAAGAACCAGCCCCAACCTCTTCATGTGGGTGGTTTCTGCCTTCAAGGAGCTCGTGTCTGCCAGCCACCAAAGATGGACTTAGCAGCAAACCATCAGCATAGCAAAGGATGCAGCGACTGGCAAAGTGATTGGAATAGGGAGGCTGCCCCAACCAGACCAACCTGCCAGTGAGCAAAGGCTAAGCTAAACGCCTGTCACAAATCCTCCCAGTGCCACTCACTCTCTCTACTCAGATACCATCCCCACTCTTCCTCATGCTTACGTCTGTCAGCAATGTGCTCCTGGGCCCAGGGCAAACCAGTCTTCCATCTGTAGCGGAGACGTTACAGCGCTTCTTGTTACATCTGTCACATTCCAAATGATTTTGTCATTTTCTTTCCAGGGCAGGAAAGCTGCATCCCTGAGTGACTATGGGCTACAGGGGACTCATGAAACTGCTTGCAGGAGGGTTAGGTCATCAATTCTAATTTGATGGCCTTGGAATAAAATGCCTGGCAGACTATAGCGATGAGCTTTTGTGTCTTCAGCAGAAGGTGCTGAATCATGCCCGGAAGGACAACACAGTTGTTTGGTTTTCAAAGCTGCATCCTTGCCAAGTCAGTATTTATACCTCCCTAGCTATGGGTGCGTGAAACTAACCTGACACAGCTGCTCATGCAGAATAGTTGCACACACACATTCGGCATGCAGACCTAGGCAGACAATCGCTGGGAAGACTTCATTTACCATGTATGGTGCAGAAGCCTTGAAAACTCTCAACTAAGGTGGTGCCTTATAGTAGATGACAGGCCCTGCCCCAGAGGGCTTAGCCCCAAATCCTCAAAACTACTTGGGGGCCTCCCTCTAGTGCTGAAACACCGCTCAGGAGCTGGGCCTTACAGGTTTAAGAAAGACGCCCTTAACTTTATTTGGTTTAACTGACGGCCATCTGGCCCTAGTCGTTACAAGAAAATCTTGGCTCATGACTGGCTGAAAAGCGCCATGGGAATCGTTGTGTTATTGTTACAACAGCGTGATACTGGTCCATGGGAACGCAGAGCAGCATCTGGCCCAGCAGCTGGGAAACAGAGCAGCATTAGCTTCTATTCCGTCTCGCATCACGATGAAGAGAAAGGGGCCAAGAAGTACTGTCAACCTCAGCCTACCGGCTAAAAGGGAACGCAGTGCAGAAATTGCTACTCTCAGCCAGCTGCCAAAGTACAAACTGAAGCCTGAATCATAGAATCATAGACTGTCAGGGTTGGAAGGGACCTCAGGAGGTCATCCAGACCAAACCCCTGCTCAAAGCAGGACCGATCCCCAGTTAAATCATCCCAGCCAGGGCTTCGTCAAGCCTGACCTTAAAAACTTCTAAGGAAGGAGATTCCACCACCTCCCTAGGTAATGCATTCCAGTGTTTCACCACCCTCCTAGGGAAAAAGTTTTTCCTAATATCCAATGTAAATCTCCCCCGCTGCAACTTGAGACCATTACTCCTTGTTCTGTCATCTGCTACCACTGAGAACAGTCTAGATCCATCCTCTTTGGAACCCCCTTTCAGGTAGTTGAAAGCAGCTATCAAATCCCCCCTCATTCTTCTCTTCCGTAGACTAAACATCCCCAGTTCCCTCAGCCTCTCCTCATAACTCATGTGTTCCAGTCCCCTAATCATTTTTGTTGCCCTCCGCTGGACTCTCTCCAATTTTTCCACATCCTTTTTGTAGTGTGGGGCCCAAAACTGGACACAGTACTCCAGATGAGGCCTGCCCTATTGAACGGGGGCGGGCCTGTCTTTGTGTTCTGTTTGTACAGCACCTGGCACAATGGAGGGCACAGCGAGGGCTCCTCGGTGCTACAAATAATAACGTAATAAACGTGTATGGCACAAACTCATCCTATTCCGGAGAGAGCCAGCTGTGATGGGAAACAAAAACAAAACAAACTGGTGATGTTTTCAATAAACAATTAGACCCTAATTTCCCCCACCTGAGTATGGGTCCAGTTCACATACTTCCACGTGACTCAGCATGAACATTTATAGCTATAGACACCCTGGGTTAACCTTGACCAACTACTTCAAGGTTAAAAGCTACAGGGTCTTGTCTCCATTAGGATTTTACATTGAGATTGTTATTGTGCCTTATCAATCTCAGTGCAAAACCACAGCGCCCTCTGCAGTGACCACAAAACCAATGTGATCAAACAGCAGGGAAAAGGCCTTGGCCGGCAAGACAGATGGGCTGGGCAAGGGCCAGAAAAAGAAAGGGGAAAGCGTGCGGGTGCAAGGGGACACCCAGGGAGAGAAGTGGATGAAAGTAAGTCAACAGCAAGGGAGTGAATGGGGTGGGCGGAGCGAAACAGAGATTCAGACACAGAAAATCAAGGAGCACCATAACAATGAAGGGCGCAGAGCGGAGGCTGTTTATCATTCGGGACTCAGGGATTTCCCCACGCCTCATTACCCCTCATAATGGTGCACTTGGGCAATGTGATCATCACACAGCTGACTGCCTCTGGAATAATAATGACCAGCGAGGCTAGTTTGTGGGGGGAAAGCAGAGTGTGGGCAGGCCGCCACTCACACAGGTCACTGCACCCAATTATCGCTGTGTACACAGCTAATAAAGAGAAAAGCACTGTCACCAGGCACGTGGGCTTTGACAGCAAACACTGTGTGTGACAGAGACAGCGGGAGGGCAGGAGAACAAGGATGGGGAGCTCAGCCTGATACGGACCTGTAGGAATTTAGAGTTTGAAGGGCTAAAATCACACTTAGGAACAGAGGAACTGCCAAATGGGCTCAGCCCCACCGGCCCTCTTGTTGTGACAATGGCTCACACCAGACGCTTCAAAGTAAGGTGCAGAAAATCCTGCAGTAGGTAGCTCTGGGCTAGTCTATCACAGGGCGAGCCTCTTCCTAACCCTGCGTAGGTCGGCTCATGCCCTGAAGCGGGGGGCGGGAAGAGCAGTTAGGTCCCTGCTAAAGCTCTTGATTATTTTTCAGTATGGCTATTGTAACTCCGGATAGTTTTGTCCAATCATTTTATGAAGTTCGCTCAGGTCTTGGCCTCAATGACCTCCTAGAATCATAGAAGATGAGGGTTGGAAGGGACCTCAGGAGGTCATCTAGTCCAAGCCCCTGCTTAAAGCAGGACCGACCCCAACTAAATCATCCCAGCCAGGGCTTTGTCAAGCCGGGCCTTAAAAACCTCTAAGGATGGAGATTCCACCACCTCCCTGGGGAACCCATTCCAGTGCTTCACCACCTCCTCGTGAAATAAGAAAAAGACGCTGTGTAGCTGAGGGCTGTAACAACTCATGCCCTCTGTACTGATCCACAGAGGAGAACCTCATGTGACAATGAGTTCCACTGGTCAATTGTGAGTTGCATGGGAAAGTTTTGCCTGGTATCTGCTGTATATTGGCTGCCAAGCCATGTCACTGAATGTCCCCTTGCTTGCAGATTGTGCCAGAGGGCAAATAGAAATGCCCCTTCTACTCTCTCTAAACCATTCGGATGGAGCCTGTAAAATGCTGGAATTGTACCTGTCTGTTGCTGAGGCAGGATAGTTGATAGCAAAAACCTCACAGGGCCTTTGGTTTCGCTGCCGTGTTAAACAACATGCCCTTGTAGCACATACCGTCCTGTGATCAAAGCCCTGCGTCCACGTCACCCTTCCCTGCCCTCTCCAGGCTCAGAGCTGGAATTCAATTCTCTTAATAGCCAAGGAACCTAAGTGCTCTGACAGCTTACCGACCAGCCACCGGGGCCTGGCTCTCCTCACCCTCCAACGCCCCAGGATGAACTCAAGTCCGTGAGTCACGGTGTCATTCCTGTCCTGCTGTGTGCGGAGCTGGGGGCTGACGACATGGCACGTCACATCACTTGCAAATAACGTCAGCTCCATGGTACAGTGGCACTCGGTCAAAGCCCTCAGTCTCCCCAGGAGAAATTCGGAGCACGGTGCTGGCTCGTCTGCGGGTAGGAAAGGTGCTTGCTTTTATCCCTCATTCCCAGCTGTCCAGCCTTCTTCTGCCTTGCACTCTGCCTGCCTCTTTTGCTTTCCCTGGGACATGCAATGTCTCTCTCTCTCCCGACCCAGACCACCTCTGCCCTAACACACCCCACGTGCTTCTCACTCCAGTCCTCCCTTCCCCGCAAAGGACCCGGGGAGCAGCTTCCTCCGTTGGGCCTTACAGCAGCTACCCCATGGCCTGCTCCAGCCTCCTCTGCCCATGGCTGCTAGGCTTGCTGTGAGCCTGAATGGCTGTTTGTGCTCAGTGCATCCGCCCTGCCCTGTCCTCCTTGGGGGGGTCACTGGCCAAAGCACCCTGTGTTTTAAGCGGAGCAGGAACAGGACCTTTGTCTCACCAGGTTTGCATCTCTTATGCACCCGACACCCCACCAGTGCATTTTGCCGGGCTCTCTGGGGCAGCGGCTGTGTGAGCACTGCCCCAGCTCAGCGCTGGGCACATCGTCACCTGGCATTTTCTGTGTGGGACGGATGATTTTGACAGACAAGGGGGCCTTGTGCTCCCCTGTTTATTTCCTGGTGTGCACCCAGCTCCAAAGCTAATGCCAGGGGCCCCCCTCCTCAGGGAGGGTTAACTGGTGGACTCCTGATCCCACTAAGCCAAACCTTTGTGAGCCTCCATGGGCTGAAGCTGCCAAGTAGGGTCCCATCAGTAACAAAACAGGGCAAGTCCCCATCCTCCAGCATAACTCAGTTCGAGGGAAGGGGCGGAAGGCTCTGGCTGGCAGAGCCAGTTTCAAGGGGATGGAACAGCTGGATTCTTGCACTTATACTAAGAACAGCAGCCTGGCTGAGAGCGGGTTTTTGCCATCTATTTGCAGGAGAGGGCAGTGCTGCATTCATCAGTGAAATAAAGCGAGCTTGGAGTGGGATGAAGCGGCAGACTGCAGTTTTCTAAAAGTGCCAGCAATACTCCACTCATTGCTCACACTGGGCTTTGCCTGGGACAGCCGGGTTAATGCCCTCGCCACACCTCACTGCAGCCATGGGGTCACTTTTAGAGCTAGGTCCAGCCCTAGTTAGTGCCTAAGATTGGCATCCCCTGCCCCTGCCTCCACCAGGGCTAAGAAATACCTCGAGGAGTTTATGAGAATCGTTACAACTGTCGCACTCCTGGAGATTCTCCCTTTGAAATGCTCCTGGCCTGATTTTCCCCAGTGTAATTACATCTGGGGCCGTATCTGCCCCTGGGGTGAGCCGAAGTCCCAGAGCTTCAGGCCAGAACCTGCCACTAGATCCCGTCAAAGGAGTGACACTGATCAGCAACAGCCGGGGGTCTGGCCCAGGAGATTTACTGCAACTATCGAAGGAAACCCCAAAGGCATTTGGCAGGGCACAGCGCTCAGTTCTCAGCCAGGGTGCCTGTCACTAGTCTAAAAGCACAGCCTCCTTCGATCACTGGTGCTCTCACTCCATACAGCACCACCCTGCCTGCAGCCACACCAGTCCTCGTCCAGGACCTAAAATAGCCACCTGCCCGCCCTGTGGACGGCCTGGGCATCCGAGTGCCCCACTCTCCGGTTTGCAAGGGGAAGAAGCCCCCTGTGCAATGTGCACCCTGGAGCCAGTCCCCTTCTCTGGCTTCCCCTTTGAAACACTGGATTGGAGCCCTTTGGTAAATTAGCCCTTCAACGGAGCTGCCCAGTAGGGTCCCCTTCCGAGGCACGGCTTGCTCAGATCCCCAGACCCAGAGTGCGACCCCTCCCTCGGATCTAGTCCCTTTCCCTCCCAAGATCTCCACACATTTTACATTTATCTCCACTTTACAGATGAGAAACTGAGGCAGCGAAAGAGCATGGTCACCTAGCAGGTCAGTCACGGAGCTGGGCTTCGAACCATGGATGCCGAGTCCCACTCCAGTGTCTGTAGCTAATGGAGAAGATGGAATCACCCCCATCTTACAGCCAGGGAGCTGAAACATAGGGTGAGTTCTCCAGCGTCACGCAGGAAGCCTGTAGCAGAACTGGGAATAAAACCCAGCTCTCCTGAGGGCCAGGCCAGTGCCTTTACCTTCAGCCCACCCTTCCTCTCACGTACAGCTCACACCAGCTTCCAGCCCCGCAGCCTGGGCATGCCACTGAATGAGCCTCCCTTACATTCCTAGAGACTGGTGGGTCTCAACCTACCTATTTACCATTGTGGGCAGCATATGCGGCTCGCTATGTGTTACATGGCTGCATCCACACAATAGATATACTACCGATATGGCCATGAGGATGTCATATGGACCGCAGCTGTGTGCTGACTGGGTTGCAAGTGGCCTGCAGGCTGAGAACCACTGATCCTTCTAGACCCCTACCCTGGCATGTCCTCACCCAGACAAGGAATGTGTCACTATTGAGCAACATAGAATCATAGACTATCAGGGTTGGAAGGGACCTCAGGAGGTCATCTAGTCCAACCCCCTACTGAAAGCAGGGCCAATCCCCAGTTTTTGCCCCAGATCCCTAAATGGGCCCCTCAAGGATTGAACTCACAACCCTGGGTTTAGCAGGCCAACGTTCAAACCACTGAGCTATCCCTCCCCCCATCCTGTTCTCCTCCGCTGCTGCTGCTGCTGCTGCTGGAGAAGCCACAGTTGTAGCCACATCATTGGCTCTGTGGCTGAAGGTAGCCACCTTGTGCCAAGTGCTCATAAAAAGTCCAGCCAGCTTCTGCACATTCGCAGCTGCCACACAATGGTGCAGAGCTCTCTTACGCCCTGGCTGGCTGACAGCAGCTCCAAAGAGGTGGTAGCTCACCCAGAGAGGAAGCATGGGATGGAGAGAGCAGAATCCAGGGATTTTTGGAGTTTGACCCTGTCATAAATATAAAGGGAAGGGTAATCACCTTTAAAATCCCTCCTGGCCAGAGGAAAAATCCTCTCACCTGTAAAGGGTTAAGAAGCTAAAGGTAACCTTGCTGGCACCTGACCAAAATGACCAATGAGGAGACAAGATACTTTCAAAAGCTGGGAGGAGGGAGAGAAACAAAGGGTCTGGGTCTGTCTGTGTGATGCTTTTGCCGGAGACAGAACAGGAATGGAGTCTTAGAATTTAGTAAGTAATCTAGCTAGGTATGTGTTAGATTATGATTTCTTTAAATGGCTGAGAAAATAGCTGTGCTGAGTAGAATGAATATTCCTGTCTGTGTGTCTTTTTTGTAAGTTAAGGTTTTGCCTAGAGGGATTCTCTATGTTTTGAATCTAATTACCCTGTAAGGTATTTACCATTCTGATTTTACAGAGGTGATTCTTTTTTACTTCTATTAAAAGTCTTCTTGTAAGAAAACTGAATGCTTTTTCATTGTTCTATGATCCAAGGGTTTGAGTCTGTGGTCACCTATGCAAATTGGTGAGGATTTTTACCACACCTTCCCCAAGAAGTGGGGTGCAAGGGTTGGGAGGATTTGGGGGGGAAAGACGTTTCCAAACAACGTTTTCCCAATAAACCCAGATAAAGTTTGGTGGTGGCAGTGGAAGTCCAAGGGCAAAGGGTAAAATAGTTTGTACCTTGGGGAAGTTTTAACCTAAGCTGGTAAAAGCTGGTAAGCTTAGGAGGTTTTCATGCAGGTCCCCACATCTGTACCCTAGAGTTCAGAGTGGGGAAAGAACCTTGACAGACCCTGTCAAGGCTGATTCCCCACTCTGGCACTTCAAGTACAGAAGGTGAAGCCCTGCAAGGATTCTAAAAATTAATACTGGCCACTCTAGGCTTGTATTAAACTCCCAAGGTTACAGCTTCTCTCTGACCTTGGATGGGTAGATCCTGCCACCACCAAAATGCAAAAAACCCCTTTGAAACCAGAAAGGTGCACTTGAGAATTCCTTCCTGTGGGGTACCCTCAAGCCCTTTCACCCTCCCTCTGAGGAAGAGCTGAGAAAGAAAACAAAGGAAATCAGCTGTTGCTACCAGCTAATTTAACAACATGGGCACAAACCTCTTGGGACACCAAAAATCCAATCCTGCTCTTTAAAAAGGTACATTTTCTTAAAAAACAAAAAGAAAAAAAAATACATCTGGAACTTCAGCTTTTGCTAGATTTAAAAAACCCATTTACAAAATGTAAACATCAAGATTAACCTTCTTGAGGTCCAGCGTAAAATAAATTACAAGCAAAATAAAAAGCATTTGGGGTTAGCACAGAGGAGTGCTCAAACCAATAAGAAATAAACAGAAATAAACCTAATCGTGTCTTTCTAGACATTCCCTAATTTACTTACTTTTCTGGGGTTTCAGGTAAGCAATCTCTAGGTATGATCTGATGGTTTTTCATATCTGGCTTAAGCTTCTCATAGCATAACTACTCCCTGTTCCCCTCTTTCCCGGAGAACCACAACACACCGAGAAAGGGAAGTTTTTTCCCAATTTTAAAAAGTTCTTACCCTCCCATTGGCTCTTTTGGTCAGGTGCCCACTCCCTTCCTTTTATCTGTGGCTTGTTAACCCTTTACAGGTAAAGCAAGTAGAGAACAACCACCAAGAGGGATACCATAGCCAACTGGCTGGCTGGGTGCCCCCTCTTATTTATCACCAACCCCAAATCCTAGAATTCCACTGGCTTCTGCTAAGCATCCCACAATGCACAGCAAGGGAAATCCCAGCATGCACACAGCTCAGCAGCAAAGCTAAGGACTATGGGATACCCACCCAAAATGCCACGTGTTTAGTGCACACCAAGCCCTGACCACATGTACACAGTGCAAAGGGTTCAGGTGTCCCCCGTGCATGCTATTACTGTGTATTGCACGCTAGTTAGTGGGCGTGAACTCAGTGCAAGCTAACCCCTCTGTGTAAACAAGCCTGACAGCGAGAGACCTGCTTGTCCAAACTAGTTCTGGAGCTGGCAGGCAGAGTCTTCAAAGCGAACAGTTCACGTATTGTCTCAGAACAACCCCACAACATTTACTGGGGTATGGTTTAGCTTGAGCTATTATTTCACTTCCGGCTTGTTTTTCCGGACAGCTCCTCCTGTTCAACTAACCCAACATAATCATACAGCAAACATCCCAATAACCAGGTCACCGGAGTGTTCCTCAGTTATC
The DNA here is from genome assembly GCF_015237465.2 of Chelonia mydas. Lineage (NCBI taxonomy): Eukaryota > Metazoa > Chordata > Testudines > Cheloniidae > Chelonia > Chelonia mydas. The sequence goes on from NC_051245.2 coordinate 121,461,693, forward strand.
ACAGAGCAGCTCCACCTCCATCACAATGCGCTAAGATCGCTAGGAATAAAACAGCCTTCATTTGTCCCTGGCACCTTTTATCCCAAAGGATCACAAACGCTCCACACATTAATACCAACCTAATGAATGATCATGCCACCAAAGCATGAGACGCACCAAGGGCAGCAGGACATAGCAACTGTCCCCAGTGCCCAGATGGGGAAGCTTGCGGAGAGCTGGGAAAATCCAGCTCTTGCAGAAAAGGGGAGAAAGAAAATCTCCATTCAAATAAGAACATAAGAACAGCCATACTGGGTCAGACCAAAGGGCCATCTAGCCCAGTATTCTGTCTGCCGACAGCGGCCAATGCCAGGTGGCCCAGAGGGAATGAACAGAACAGGGAATCATCAACTGATCCATCCTTTGCCCATTCCCAGCTTCTGGGATAAATCTTGATGAACAAAGGTCTACAAAGAAATTCTAGCTCCCTCTGGTTTTGTCACTTTCACTCAAGCCTTTGTGAGTCAGGACACTTAGCTGCCGTTACATGTGGGGCTAGATTGAGGCCATATTTCTAGCCCTCTACGTGCACAGCTGAGCTGTCCCTGGAGCAGCCAAGGGGAGAACTGTGGTCTGCCCACCCACTTGCCAGTGGACGCTGTGGTGTGGCTCTGCAGAGTCTGCTTTGTCCCCCCGTCCCAGGAGCAGTGGGGTGGTGCAGGTCTTGTGTCCTGAGAGCGGGTGTCACTGACAGACCTGGCTGTGCTGCTCACGTACACCTGGTGCGAGGTGATGACCCTCACGTGCTCCTCCCCAGCTCACGTGGACTTTTCCTTTTCTTTGGCATGTTGCGTGTTACAAATCCCTGCAGTCTCTAGCCCAGGCTGAAAGCTCAGTGCCATCAATCGCTGCACTGGCCATGGGCAGATCTGCGGTGCTTCAGTGCTACGCCCAATCCTCTTCCTGGCTGATTGCTTTCCAGGGCTGCTGAGGCATGTCCAGCCACTGTTAAGCAGAGCAGAGTTTAATTAGTGGTTTTAGATTGGATTTCAGACCCTCTCCAATGCAGACTGACAGGCAGATACCTGCACTGCACTGCTCCCCGATGCACCCTTTCCACCCTATCTGCTCTTGCCAGGCGGCAGTCGTGGTATTCGCCCCAGTAGTCTTTCTCCCACAACACTCGAGCAACGGTGGTGGCCCTCTGGTCATGTGTGGGATATGCCTGTGCATACCATGTAAAATGGTCAGTCACGACTAAAATGTTCCCAACATTCCTCCTGTCCACTTCTAAAGACAAGAAATCAATGCCTAGCAGCTCCAGAGGTTTGCTGCTGGTGACATTCTTCAGATGTGCAGCTCTAGTGGGCAGAGTTTTCCTTTGAACACACCGAGCACATTTCTTGCATACGTCGTTGGCCATCCGGGGCCAGCAGAACCTACTATGAATAAGTTCCAGGGTTCTCTCAATTCCCAAATGTCCAAAGCCATCCTGCAGGGCCCTCATGGCCAGGGCTCTGAACTCTTTTGGTAGCACGCGTTGTGTTTGTTGCTTTTGTAAAGGATCTAATGTGATCTGGTGCAGCACTCCCTGTATCAGTTTTAGCTTGCTTCATTCTCTCAATAGTAGTCTACCCTCGGGGGTACATGGAATAATTGCAGCAGGGTTCCCCCCTCTCTTTTTGCAAGTCGTGTGTCACGAATGTCAGTATCTTGCAGTTGGGCTTTTTCACAGTCAGCAGCATTGAGCATGGACAAGGGAGACTGGTCCAACACAGTATAGTTCACGGAGGCAGATGACACGCTTTCAGGGGGCAGACCCAGAGTTCCTGCAACACAACCATGAAGACTCTTGCGGGCCTCTGACTCTTGATCACTCCCATTGCAAATAGCTCTCACTCCATCCATAAGAATCACAGCAATTTCCAATGGCTGCAGATGCCGGGTCAGTGCATCTGCATCTACATTGCTTCTCCTTGATCGGTACTGAATGCTGAACTCGTAGCTCACCAAGGCGGCCACCCATCTCTGCCCTGTAGCATCCAGCTTAGCACTTGTCAACACCATAAGTCAGCGGATTGCTGTCTGTCCACACTTGAAACCTAGCACCATACAAGTAGTCACAAAACTTCTCAGTGATGGCCCATTTCAAGGCCAAGAAAAGACAGTTACCTTTTCCGTAACTGGTGTTCTTCGAGTTGTCCATTCCACAATAGGTGTGCGTGCTCGCCATGTTCACCGGTGCCGGAAGTTTTTCCCCTAGCAGTACCCAAAGGGGGGTGTGCCCCAGCGATCCCTGGAGTGGCGCCTGCATGGCGTGGTATAAGGGGAGCTGCGCGCTCCCCCCCACCCTCAGTTCCTTCTTGCTGGACAACTCTGACAGAGGAGAAGGAGGGCAGGGTGTGGAATAGACATGAGCAACACATCTCGAAGAACACCAGTTATGGAAAAGGGAACTGTCTTTTCTTCTTCGAGGGATTGCTCATGTGCATTCCACAATAGGTGATTCCAAGCTATATCCGTTGGAGGTGGGTAGGAGCCCTCAGACACTCGGGACAGAGTACAGCCCTGCCAAATCCGGCATCCTCCCTGGTTTGGGAGACGATCACATAATGCGAGGTGAACATGTGAACCGATGACTATGTGGCAGCCCTACAGATGTCCTGAATAGGGACATGGGCCAGAAAGGCAGCCGACGAGGCTTGTGCCCTGGTTGAGTGTGCCCTCACAATCGACGGCAGGGGGACTCCCGCCAGGTCGTAACAAGTACGGATACACGAGGTCATCCAGTTGGAGAGCTGCTGAGCGGAGATCGGCTGACCTCTCATGTATTCGGCCGAGGCGATGAACAGCTGCAAGGACTTCCTGAATGCTTTGTACATTTCAGGTAAACAGCCAGAGCCCGTCTCACATCCAGCATGTGGAGGCGGCGCTCCTCACTGGACTTGTGGGGTTTGGGACAGAGCAATGACAGGAAAATGTCCTGACCCATATGGCAGGCAGAGACCACCTTGGGGAGGAATGAAGGATGTGGTCAGAGCTGGACCTTATCCTTATGGCACACCATGTACGGGGGTTCAGAGGTCAGGGCCTGGCACGCCGAGACCCGTCTAGCAGACATGATCACCACCGGGAAGGCTACCTTCCACAAGAGGTGCGACCAGGAGCATGCAGCTAGCGGTTCAAATGGAGGTCCAGTTAACCTAGCCAGCACCAAGTTCAGGTCCCATTGTGGGACCGGGGGCCTAACACACGGGAAGAGGCAATCCAAGCCCTTAAGGAATCGGCCAGTCATGGCATGAGAGAATATCATGTGACCCTGCACTGGTGGGTGGAAGGCCGGTATGGCGCCAAGTGCACCTTGACGGACGAGGGAGCTAGGCCCTGGGCTCTAAGATGAAGGAGGTAGTCTAATATAAGCTGGATCGGAGCAGCCACAGGCGAGACGCCCCGACTAGCAGCCTACCGGGAAAACCACGACCATTTTGCCAGGTAGGCCTGACGCGCGGAGGGTCACCTGCTCTCAGGAGGACGCGCTGAACCCCTTCCCAGGAAGTCCTCTCCTCCCAACCTAACCATTGAGCAGCCACGCTGTGAAGTGAAGTGCCGCTAGGTTGGGGTGGAGGAGACGATCTTGGTCCTGGGAGAGCAGGTCTGGGCGGGACGGCAACAGCCACGGTGGGGTGACTGCCAAGCTCGTGAAAGTCCCATACCAATGTTGCCTGGGCCATGCTGGGGCGATCAGGAGGACCCAGGCCCTGTCCATTTTTATCTTTTCCAAGACCTTGCCGATCAGTGGAATCGGGGGAAAGGCATAGAGAAGTTGGCCTGACCAGGGCAGAAGGAAGGCGTCGGAGATCATGCCCATGCCAACCTCCCCTTGAGCAGAAGTGGGGACACCGGCAGTTCTGCCGGGTCACGAACAGGTCCACTTGGGGAGTGCCCCATGTTTGGAAAATCCTGTGCACCGCCTCTGGGTGCAGTGACCACTCGTGCTGAGAGGAGAAGTCCCGGCTCAGCCGGTCCGCCCAAGAGTTCTGGATGCCCAGTAAGTGGTGGGCTTCCAGGTAAATGTTGTGGGCTATGCAGGGCTTCCTGGCAGAGGGCTGAGGAATGGGCCCCGCCTTGCCTGTTGACGTAGAACATCGAGGCCGTGTTGTCCATGAGAACCCTGCCTGCCAGGTGCAAGCGGAAGGCTCTGCATTCCAGACTGACCTCCCTGAGCTACTTGACATTTATGTGCAGGGCAAAGTCCTGTGCAGACCACAGACCTTGGGTCTGGAGGTTTCCCACATGGCCTCCCCCCCACACGTCTGATGCATCGGACACCAATTCCACAGACGGGGGTTGGCCCCTGAATGGGACTCCTTGGAGCATGTTCCCCGGGGAGGACCACCATTGTAGGGAGGCAATCATGGTTTGGGCACAATGAGGACTTTGTCCATCCTGTCTCTGGACTGGGAGAACACCGAGGCCTACCAGAGCTGGAGGGACCACATCCTGAGTCTGGCGTGACGAACCACATATGTGCACGCCGACATATGACCCAGGAGTTGGAGACACGCTCCGGCTGTGGTCACGGGGAACCTCGTGACTGAGCTGCTGAGCTCCTTTAGGGTTTCGAATCTGTCCGGTAGGAGGGAGGCTCTGGCTGATGTCGCGTCCAGAATCGCCCCAAAGAACTCTATGCGCTGCACCGGAACTAATGTGGACTTGGTGTTGTTTACCAACAGGCCCCGTGTGGTGCATGGGGACAGGAGGAGTGATACGTGATCCTGTATCTGCGACCTGGGCCTTGACCAGCCAGTCATCAAGGTAGGGAAAGATCTGGACCCCTTTACGTCTGAGGTAGGCCGCTACCACAGACATACACTTTGTGAATACCCTGGGAGCCATGGACAGGCCAAATGGGGGGACAGTGAACTGGTAGTGCTCCTGCCCAACTGTGAAATGGAGGAAATGCTTGTGTCCCTCAAATATATGAAGGTGGAAGTACGCGTCCTGCAGATCGAGGGTGGCGTACCGGTCCCCGGGAATACAGGGAAGGGATGATGGAGGCCAGAGAGACCATGCGAAACTTGAGCTTTGCCATGTACTGGTTCAGGCCTCGTGGGTCCAGGATGGGCCTGAGCCCCCCCTTTGGCCTTCTGGATAAGGAAATAGCGAGAGTAGAACCCCTTGTATCTGAACTTGGCCAGCACCACCTCCACCGCTCCTAAGCCACCGCCTCACCTCCTGCTCGAGCAGGCTCTCGTGAGAGGGGTCCCTGAAGAGGGACGGGGATGGAGGGTAGGTGAGTGGGGTAGAGGTAAACTGGTGGGTGTAGCCCCGGGAGACGGTGTTGAGGACCCATAGGTCCAAGGTCAGCCATGACCACTCCGCGAGAAAAGCACACAACCAGTTGGAGAAGGGAAGTTTTATTGCGGGTGGAACTGGTAAGTCGCCCCCGGGCGTCCCGTCAAAACTGGTGCTTTCCCACCTGTTTACCCGTAGAGGGCCCAGGCTGGGGCGCAGGCCAGGATTGCCTCTGCAGGCGCTTTTGATAGTCCCTTGACTTTTTATAAGGGGGCTCATATCTGGAGTGGGTGGCCTGACTGGGAGCCTGGTGCAGTTTGAACTTGGTCCTGGCCGGAGCCGGGACATAGCGGCCAAGGGTCTTTAATGTCATGCGGGAGTCCTTCAGACAGTGTAACTTCACATCCATTTGTTCCGCAAACAGGGCCTTCCCATCAAACGGAAGGTCCTGTCAGGAGGTCTGTACCTCGCTGGACAACCCAGACAGCAGGAGCCATGACGCTCTCCTCATGAACACCACAGAGGCCATAGATCTTGCAGCAGTATCCACGGCATCCGAGGCTGCCTGCAGGGCCGCCCTGGTGGCAGCCATGCTCTCCTCAACCAGAGCCTTGAACTCTTTCTTATCACACTCCTGGAGAGAGTCTGCAAATTTGGGCAGGGAGCCCCACAAATTGCAATCCTATCTGCCCAGCAGGGCTTGGTGATTCACCACCTTCAGATGGAAGCTTGAGGATGAATAAACCTTTCTACCAAATAGATCTAGTCTCCTTGAGTCCTTATTCTTAGGAGTAGGAGCTGGTTGGCCTTGCCTCTCCCTGTGGTTGACCGACTCGACCACTAGGGAGTTGGGGGCAGGGTGGGTGTACAGGTATTCATGCCCCTTGGCAAGCATTAAATACTTCTGTTCAGCCCTCTTAGAGATGAGGGCAGGGAAACCGGGGTTTGCCACAAGGCGTTAGGGATCTTTGCCACCCCTTCATGGAGTGGGAGACCCACCCTGGCCGGTGCCAAAGCCAAGAGGACATTGAAGAGGGAGTCCAAGGATTCCTCCACCTCCTTGGCTTGTAGGTTGAGGCTTGATGCCACCCTTTTCAACAGCTCTTGGTGGGCGTTTGTGTCCTCTTGCGGGACAGAAGGAGGAGGGGCCGTGAGGATGGGGGTGGGGTACTCTGCGTTCCCACCAGAGCTGCAGGCCCCACCACTTGATCCCCTTCTGAGCTCGGGACCGGAGACGAATGCTCCACTGACTCCTTTCTGGGAGGCCGAGAAAGGGAGGCCAACGGTCTCTCCAAGGCTCCAGCCACCGAGCGAGCCACCACTATGCCAGCGGGCTGTCCAGCCTGACTGGCCTGGCCCATCGACTGGCGACTGCAAAGGGAGGCCGGGCTGGCATACAATCAGCCGCTATCCCGGGACTGGGGTGAGTGGCGGTGTTGGGAGCAGTGCCGACCGCGAGACCGTGGTCCCGGGGCGGAGGAGTGGGAGTACTGCTGGTGGTGGCTGCTCCGCAACCGGCTCCGATGGGCGGATCCACGACGGTGGGGTGCCGGCGATGGACGCCTGGGGCTGCCGGAGCGGTGCCATGGCAGGGACCTTGAGCGAGACGGAGAACGGGAACGGCGTCGATGCCCGTACTGCGAGGGGCTACGGTAGCTTCTCGGAGACAACAACCTCCGGGGCCATCTGTCCTGGTCTCGACAGGACACGCTCTCCTCGCGAGGTCTAAGGTCCCTGGAGGCAGAGCGGTGCCTGGAACCCCTGCCAGTCTGTACCCAGCCAGACAACCTGGTGGGGGTCGACGGGGACTGGCGTGGACTGCTCACGGGGCGGTTGCTGAGCGGGGAACGGTGTTGGGAACCTTCTCTCGACCGAGAGCGGTACCGTCCAGGCGGCGACTGCAGGGGTCCAAGCGGTGGCTTGCCTCTGGACCGGGGAGCTGACGACGGCGGTGCTGCTGGTACCGGCAGAGACATAACGTCTCAAGCCGCCTGCAGGGCCTCCAGTATGGAGGGCACCCAAATGTGGCCACTGGCGTCCGGGGAGGCCGGCTCAGAGTGGGCCGGGCGACTCCGCTCAACTTGAGTCAGAGGCCGCGAGGCCGATGGGGACCGAGAGCTGCCCAACAGGGGTCTAGACTCTCCCCCAGTCTTGCTTCAGTGTCTTGGCAGAGAAGACCTCTTCTTCGCCTTTCTGGAGTGTCCTGTGGACAGGGAGCGGTGCCGACTGGGGGAGGACACCGTTGGGTCGCCGCGCACTGATGCTCCGGTGCTCAGTGCCGACTCGCAGCAGTGAAGTGGCGTCGGGATTAGGGCCGACTCCATCAAAATGGCTCGGAGCCAAATGTCCCACTCCTCCTCGGTCCGAGGTGTGAAGGTTCTGGAAATCTTGCAGTGATCGCTGAGATGCTTTTCCCCCAGACAGCATAAACAGTCCGCGTGTGGATCACTCATGGGCATAGGCCATTTGCAAGTGTCGCATGTCTTAAAGCCCGGGGCATGCCCCGACCCGGGCGCACTTAACTAATTCTAACTACAGCTACTTTTTACTTCTTCTTTCCCCCGCCCCCGCTTTTTTTTTAGACTACAGGCACTGCTAACTGTGAACTAACAGAGTCCAAGAGGGAAGCTACAGCAGAGCTGGAGCAGAGCAATTCCGAAGCACCTTCACTGGCAGCAAGAAGGAACTGGGGGGTGGGGAAGGGGGAGCGTGCAGCGCCCCTTATGCCGCGCCATGGCAGTGCCACTCCAGGGGTGGCTAGCAGCAATCCCTTATGGGTACTGCTAAGGGGAAAACTTCCAGCACCGGTGCGTGTGGCGAGCACGCACACCTATTGTGGAACGCACACGAGCAATCACTCGCAGAAGAACTCCAGCTTGTGGATGGGGTTGGGAGTTTCTCTAGCAGACAGCCCTCGGCTGGCAAAGGCCATAGGTTTACATTTGCCTTCAACCTCCTGGCATAGGACCGCTCCTAAACCCTCCAAACTGGCATCTGTATGCAGGGATGAGCTGCCAAAATCTGAAGAACTGGTTCCTTCAGTCGCTCCGGGTCTTCGGCGGCACGTTCTTCACTCGCTCCGGGTCTTCGGCGGCACTGAGGGACTGGCCGCCGAAGTGCCGCCGAAGACCCAGAGCGCCGCCGGGTGAGTAAAAAGGGATTCTCACGGGAAGCCTCCCCAGCCGGGAGCTCAATGGTCCTGCGGGCCAGATGGGGCTCGCGGGCCGGAGTTTGCCCAACCCTTCAACAGCCGGTTCTAAACCGGCTTCTGAATTTAACAACCGGTTCACGCGAACCGGTGCGAACCGGCTCCAGCTCACCACTGCCTGTATGTAGGATCAATGGCACCTGGTAGCTTGGGGGTTTGGGTTCAGCACACAGCTTCAGGCCCGCGCAGAGGAAAAGCATATCGCAGGGATTTCTGTGCACAGTTTGGCCTCAGCCTCGGGCTGCAGAGACCCTTTGCTGTGATCTGGAATTCCCCCACGTGGTGGCAGCAATGGCCCACCATTGCTCGCCTGCCCCCTCCAATGGCAGCTGACCCTTGGCTCTCCCTTGTGCGTCTCACCCGTCCCCAGGAGCGGTTCTGGCTGAACTCAGGGGCATTTCTGCTGCCCCTAGCCCTCCTGCTCACTGCTGACCGTTCTCTTAGGAGCCAACACTCCACAGCCGCGCACAGGGCTGGGCCACGCACCAGGGCTCCTCGCCCAGATCACACAGCAGCAGGGTGAGGCCTGGGGCAGAGCCGAGGGTTAAAGGCATCCCAGGGGATTTGGGAGCCCAGTTCCCATGGAAGCTGCGTTGGCTGTGACTACCTGGGACTGGCCAGACCGGCCGCGGATCTCCGGTATAAATCTGGACCATCTCCCACTGGGCTCAAGGGGGTTAGCTGAGTGGAAACCGGTGACGGATCACCTGGCCTCACAGCAGGGAGAGGTACGGCGACTCGGGGGCCAGAGCTTGAAATGTCTGAGACCTGAGAGCGGCCGCCGTCTCCCCCTTCAGGCACGCTTCCATGAAATCAGCCAGACACAGACCTCAGTGTGGGGTGGTGCCTGCAGCTCCGAGAGTGCCCGGGAACTGCAGTGCTCATTGCGAGACCCCCTGAGCCTACCCCAACTTGGGGTGCAAGCAGAGAGACCTTGGGGGGACAGAGAGTGCCCCCAGCTCCCTTCAGCTCCACCTGGGGAGATCGGTACCGTGGCTGCTCAGTCCTGGGCCCTTTGGGAGTGTACTAGACAGCGAGTTAGCATTAGCGACGTGCCCGATCCCAAACAGGCAGCTGGGTGGTGTCCTTAAAAGAACTGGAAGAAAACACCACAGCAAGCTCCATGGGAGGGCAGGAGACCCTGACAGAGCGGTGTGGACTTGTTCCTGGACAGAACAGCAGCAGATGCTTTAATAACTCCTATGACAATGAGTTATTGTCAGGAATGCCTTGGGCGTGGGTGTCAGCTGTTGTCCACCCAGGCACGTGGCTTGTGATTCTGGGTGGTTATTTCCCCATGATAGGAACAGCTGACAAATTCTCCAGTCCTAGTTCCTGCCCACCTAGGAGTTCTGCCCGCTAGGACTGCCCAAGCGGACCCCAGGAGAAACTTGACCCTTAATTTCTGGGTCCGTAACTAATAATGCCGGGGGTTGAGAAATCGATCCTGGAGTGAAAGTCAGTACAGACAAAATCACCGACCCACACGCTCAGCAACAGGGTTAACTTCCAACCCACGAGCCGCAAGGCACATCAGCTGTTGGACACATCAGTGCACCTTGGGAAGCCGCTGGGCTGAGCCCTGTGCCAGAGAGAGCAGCGCTGCGTTCACACCCAGTTTATAGAGTAACCACCCTGGGGCGTGACAGCTGTTCCTGAACACAGCCCTCCAAGGGGCACCCTGCAACTGTGGGCGTGACATGGGCAGGGGGTGCAGATGGGGATACAGGAGAACTGAAGGGTTATGGCCCAGATCCTCAAAGGTATGTAGGCACCTAACCCCCAGGGGGCCTATCTGCCTCCCATTTCTTGTGTTCAGGAGAAGGTGACCGAACAGATCCCAAACCACTCCCCATCTGGGGAATTTAGATTATTTCCTTGTTACAAGGGATCATAACACTGCAGTGAGTAAGTTTCATTTCCAATCTCCTCAGCTGACCGCAGATGCTGTAAGTCAGTGGTTCTCAAGGAGGGGCCCGGGGCCCCTTCGGGGGGTGGCGAGCAGGTTTCAGGGGATCCGGCAAAATCTACTAGCTGTGCAGAAAACCAGTTGTTGGGGCACAGGTGGGCCGTGGAGTTTTTATAGCATGGGGTGGGGGGGAAGAGAAGGGAGGCTAAGAAAGAAGAAGGTTGAGAACCTCTGTGGTAAGCGAAACAAGTACAAATTAAACACTGGAAATTTCACATCATGAATATTACTAGTTTCAGGTAACACGCATCACAGCCCTGCACTGGGTCTCTCGGGTGTGAATCCAGGAGAACGTTCCACGTGTGAAAAACAATGTTCTCTAAATCCAGCAGAAGATAAACCAGCGCATCTGATTTAACTCTGCGAGGGCAGCACGTGCTGGGACCCAGCCGCCAGTGGGGTAAGGCTGGCCCACTCCAGTGCAATCAATAGCATTGCGTCTATGTAGGACAGCTATGAAATTGGCCCCTTCCGCCACCTGTGTATGTGTCATGTGACTCTGATCCCAGTTTGTGAAGAGCCCAGAGGGCCTCCACCAATCCTGATAGGCTGTGCTAATTGAAAAGCTAGCAGTGTTTAACCCTGTGTTTTGGGGCTGTACTAAAAGCCGAAGGAAGAGCCCCAGGTGCGGACACACACATGGATTGATTTGGGTATGCAGACACAGAAGCCAGCATCTGAAAATCTGGGGTTATATGTACAGAGACCAGGCACCTGAAATAATCTCTGTCTTTCTATTGGTAACTAGGACTCAAAGGCTTTGTCTAAACAATGCGTCCAATTAAACCCAGGCAAACAGGTGCATCTTTGATGTGTGGATCTCTGTTGGTTTAAGGCTGGTCATAGCTGTTTCGCTTGTGGCTGTGAGTTTGGAGGTAAGTTAAACTAGAATAACCTGCTTTAAACCGATCAGAGCGTCCATGCCCCAAGGGGACCGGTCTGGCTAAACCGGTACAGAATCAGACCTTCAGTGACAGGAGCACCACTCTGTGGGCAGACGAGGCCTTAATAAAATGTTCGTGGATTGTCGGTTGTCTTAATAGACTTTTAAGGCCAGAAGGGACCATTGCGATCATCTGTCTGACCTCCTGTATAGCACAGGCCAGGGACCTCACCCAGGGATTCCTGCTTCCGGCCCAGAACGTCTGGGTGTGCTACAGCCGATCCCTTAGAAAGAAAGAACCAATCTGGAGTTCAAATGATGATTCTTCCACTGGCCCCTTCCCTTCCCTCTTACGAATCTGCCCCCATCTCCAGTCCAAATGAGAACTGTGCTCTCCTTTGCTTTTTCCATCTCCCCCCGCCTCCCAAACTCATTGCAAACATTTCACTTTCAATAGACAGCAGCCCCCAGCCGAACCCTCAGGACCCGCTTTCCTTCTAGCCGGTGTCCAGCCCTGCGTGCTCGTGCTTCGGGAAGGCTCCAGCTGAAAAGCAGGTGCACTAAGCAGAGGTGTTTCCCTGCACTCGGGGCGGTGAGTGGGCCAGCTCTGGATGTACCAGCCGCAGGGCTCACGGAGCGCAGGTGCTAAAGATCTCCCCCGCAGGGTAGATTTCACAGCCATTTCCAGGGTGAATCAGCCTGCCAAGGGCAGTCGACACACCTGTTGCTCAGGATCGTCACACAATTCCGCCCGGACCTCTCCCCTTTTCCACAGGTGTGGCAGGCCCGCTCCATGGCTGATCTGCTCAGGGATGTGCCCGCTCCAGACAGCAGGGCACCGCTCCACAGGGTCAGGAAAGGTCCGTGCTGGGCCAGCGGCTGAGCTGTGCCCACACCGTGCAGCATGGGAGAGTTGGGGTGGTTTTCAGGCACTTTTGCCCTCCCCCAGTTCTGGGGCTCCCCCAGGTTTCCCCACATCAGGAGATACCAGAGCCTTTGGGATTCAGACAGCATTAACCGTTAACCCCCCCATCCTTTTCCACATCCCACGTCAGCGTCTCATGAGGGTTGTCTGCCCTTTAAAATACAAACCGTGCAGGACAACGCGAGCTCGGTGGCTGTATTGCCCTGGGAGGCTGGCTCCAATTCAGGCTGGAGGAAGTTGTTTCCATTAAAAGGTGGGTTTGGATCAAAAAAAAAAAGTTTAATCAAAAGTGAAAGTTTGTGGGGGGTTTTTAAATAATTGGCAGCAAAGAATTTCTAATAAACTCAAAATGCTTCATTTTTTAAATAGGAGAATTTGCACTTCCTCGCCGATTTTTTACTGTTCTCCCTTTCATCCTTACTAGAAAAAGATTCCCCTTCCCGCTCACTGCTCCCGCTTTACCAATGGAAACAACCAATGGTTTAAAAATCACACTTTTCTAGTGGAAGACAAAAAAGCAAGAGGGCGGGGGAGGGGGAGTGAACAATTTTGAATGAAAACAAAACTCTTAGTCGTTCTTCTGAAAACGTTCCCACCTCCACCTCCCCAAATAACGGTCAGCCAGCCCTTGTTGTGTGAGGTCTCTCGGTCAGTTACAGACAGTGCATGATCACCGTGGTCCAGGTGTGTGCGTTATACCTGCCGCCCGGAAGAGAGGGGTGATGCTCAGAATCCCCAGCCCTTGAACTAGTCCTGGGCCGGGAGGAGCCGGGACACCAGCTGGCAAACCCGCAGCGTGTCTGCCAGTCACCGATGGCCCGAGGACTCTGCACTTCCTCCAGCTCCACTCCCGACTGCCATTGCTGGGCCTATCCGCAGCGCAGGGCTCACCTGTCGCTGAGCAGGGGCAGCTCCGTGGCCAAAGCAGAAGGGCGCGATCGCCGTGCGGAGAAGGCAAAGACAGGTACACACACAACAGAGCCCAGAGCCAGGCACGCACTGGGGCTCCAGTAACCCATGCTGGAGCCATGGGGTGAGGCAATGCAACCCCGCCGCTCCCCAACCCAGTGGTTAGTCACACGCCAAGGGGCTAGGAGCTGGTGGCACCGGGTAGCCTCCTGCTGTCCATCACCGGCTGGCTGAGAACTGCCAGCTGCTGGGCACCCTCGGGTGAGGTACCAGAGCCCCATTCCCTGCCCTAAGAGCTCCAGGCCACCAGTGAGAAGCAAAGCGGGGATGGCCCAAGAGACAGGAGGAGGAGGAGGAGGAGGGTAGCGAAGGTCAGGCACTCTTGTCATGTGCCCAAGGAGACTCCAGTGCCCACTGTCCCCTCCTTCCCTGTCCTGTCCCAATCCGATTGGCAGCCACAGCTCTTCCACTCTGCTCCGGGACCTTGTCTGGGTCCTTCTCCCGCCGTTTGGTAGATGTCTTAAGCCACTAAAATCCCATACCCACCAAATTGCCTCTGCCCGCTCCAGCTGCCAGCTTGGGGGGCACTTCGCAGGCCGTTCCTTCTCTCCCTCTCATCGCAGCCAAGTCCCTCCTCCTGATTTACACCCCTGTGCGAGAGAGAATGCTGGGAGTGTGAAGAACTGCCTAACCTGCACCATCATGTGCTTTAACCAGCCAATGGTGGCCTCTTTTTCTATCCTCAGTCCAGAACACTCCCCTACAAGGAGCAATTCCCATCCACAGACCAGGCTCCCGACAGCGTATTCACCTATAGGAAAAAAAGTGAATTTTTAAAAGTGAAGGTTGTCAAGGTTCCTCCCCCACTCTGAACTCTAGGGTACAGATGTGGGGACCTGCATGAAAACCTCCTAAGCTTACTTTTACCAGCTTACGTTAAAACTTCCCCAAGGTACAAATTAATTTTATCCTTTGTCCTTGGAATATCCACTGCCACCACCAAACTCTAACTGGGTTTACTGGGAAACGTAGTTTGGACACGTCTTTCCCCCCAAAATCCTCCCAACCCTTGCACCCCACTTCCTGGGAAAGGTTTGGTAAAAATCCTCACCAATTTGCATAGGTGACCACAGACCCAAACCCTTGGATCTGAGAACAATGAAAAAGCATTCCGTTTTCTTACAAGAAGACTTTTAATAGAAATAGAAGTAAATAGAGGTAAAGGAATCACCTCTGTAAAATCAGGATGGTAGATACCTTACAGGGTAATTAGATTCAAAACATAGAGAATCCCTCTAGGCAAAACCTTAAGTTACAAAAAAGACACACAGACAGAAATAGTCATTCTATTCAGCACAATTCCTTTCTCAGCCATTTAAAGAAATCATAATCTAACACATACCTAGCTAGATTACTTACTAAAAGTTCTAAGACTCCATTCCTGTTCTATCCCCAGCAAAAGCAGCATATAGACGGACACAGACCCTTTGTTTCTCTCCCTCCTCCCAGCTTTTGTCTCCTCATTGGTCATTTTGGTCAGGTGCCAGCGAGGTTACCTTTAGCTTCTTAACCCTTTACAGGTGAGAGGATTTTTCCTCTGGCCAGGAGGGATTTTAAAGGGGTTTACCCTTCCCTTTAGATTTATGACAAGGTGTGATATGTTAATTAGTGATAATTATGGGTGAAATCCTGGCCCCACTGAAGTCAATGGCAGAACTCCCACAGACTAACACTGCCAAGAGTTTACCCCATCATCAAGCCTCATGTCCGGGATTTGATTTAGAACGTGCTTAGAAAGTTACAATCCACCGTTCTCTAACGGGACTTGCTGCCGTCAGGCCCACTTGTTCTCCTCGCTGCATTAACTCCAGTTCAGACGGTGCAGACAGCCAGGATGGGCCATTTCACTTCAAGCCCATTTTCACAGTGGGTTCCCGTGCACGAAAGGAAGCTACAGTGAGGAAATGGCAGCCTGCATTAAGAACCCCTAAGATCTGCATCTTGCTTGGTGGGGCTGCGTTCCTGGCAGCGACATCGGGGCCCATGAAAGGCATCATGGGCAGCACAGAAGGGGATGACCTGATTCTCCCCCACTAGAGCCATTGTTTGTGCCTGCGTGCAGAGACAGTCACACACCACCCACTGTGCGCTCCCTTTGCTCAGCAGTGGGCATCTGCTCCAGCCCCCGGGAAGTCAATGGAGTGGCCATTGGACCAGTCTCCAAGGCAGTAGGAATCTCTCAGTTAGCCCCCGTGGGCTTGCAGGCTCCTCGCACGGCCCTGCCATAAGCCTTGCCCCTTATTCTGCTGAGAAAGAGAAGTCAAGGTGCCGAAGCCCCGTTTCGGAACTGCTCTCTTATTTTGGGTGGCCCACTTTAAAGCATTGCTGAGTTCCCGCAGCCCCAACCACAGTCGCTGGGAGCTGGTGTGCTCAGCACCTCTGAAAGCAGCCACTCGTGGTCTAGATTGGGCAGCCAAAGTCATGACAATTGCTGGGAACTTGGGCCCATTCAGAACCTGCACCTTCTGGGACTGATTTCAGCAAAGGGGCCACGGGTACTGAGGTTCTTGGCATGGCTGGGTGGAGCCACAGCGAGAGCACCACCTCACGGGACACAGAAAGTCCCACTAGCCGCCAGATGGCAAGAACCTGCCTGAGTTCAGATTGAAATGAAGAACAACAACAAACAGGTAGGAATATTAATTGACTGAATTCAGTGCAGTTTCTTTTCTTTATATCAATGCCAAAGCAGACCCCTGCTGGGTAATTGATTCTGCTTTTGGTTCCTTCCAGAAGAACAAGCCTATCCATCCTTTCGCCCCAGAGGTATCTGATAATCATTTATTTTCATTTTAATCAGCTGCAAACTAAGGCAAATGCTGCACAATGTGGAAAAACCCTTCAGGAGCAACAGAGTGCAGGTTCTACAACCACAACCATCAACTCCACGCAAGCTGCACCACGATGGTCCGGAGTTCGATCACTTTTACCCTGCTGCTTTATACAGCGGAGAGTAACCGTGCTGAAGGGCAGTAACACAGGGAAGACAGTGTAACGAGAGAGAAGATTGGGTCTCCCAACACACACACTTACAGGGCATGGGTCTCCTTGCATGTACACCACGGGGTTAAAGTGATGCCTTGAGGAATCGAAATGATGCCCTAGACCGGTGGTCCCCAAACCGTGGGGTGCAACCTCCTGGGGGGGGCACGGAGGAATGTTGGAGGGGTGCATGGCAGGATCTGGGCCAGCCCCCATAGGGGGCAAGGAGGGAGCCCCAACCAGCCCCGCTTTGACCCCAGCTGCAGCTCCACTCTGCCCCCTGCTCCATCCTCCTTTCCTCTAGCCCCAGCACCTTCCCTGCCCCAGTTCTGCTCCCAGCTCAAGCTCCTCTGCTGAGCCAATGGGGGAAGGGGGGTCAAGGGCAGATTCCACTACTGGTAAGGGGGTGGGGGAGCGCACCATGAAAAGTTTGGGCACCACTTCCCTAGATCTTGTGCTGTACCCTCTGCAAAGGGGGGAATTTCTGGGGGTAATGAAACAACTGAAGGTAGTTGGCAAGGCAGAATATTGAATAGGGCTGAGATGCCTGGCAGAATGTGGACTAAATAGAATATGGCATAATAATTATTTTCACTGCACGCTGCAGACACGCCAGCCTTACAAAACCCAAGAAACCTGAATGCAAGTGGCTTTCCAAGAGAAGAATAGCTTCCATTGTTCACTGTTCATGAAAATCTGAATACATGCTGACAAAGAGGAAACCTCCACAATTAGAGGAAGAAAAGGGAGAGGTTTATAATTTTTTAAAATAAACTTTTAATGGACTTTACAGGCATGATTGCTACTTGTTCTCTCAGCCATAAGCAATATCACAAACTGCAACAGACCACATTTTCACTGTACGTTACAAAGGGTTTCTTTCTTTCTTTTTTTTTTTTTTAAACTGGAAAAATATCACACAATCACTTAAATAAACAAAGACAACATTACAGTGCAAACAAACTCCTGGTTTTATTTATGCCGCGGTTACTGAGCAATTTATTTTTTCAAAAGCTCCCCCCCCACCCCCGCCATTAGAAAACACTGGTTGGAGAGACTCTTTCCTTTCCCAAACTCAGGGCTTGTCTACACCTACATGCTCCAGGAGCACTTCAGTACAGCAATACCTACGCCAACAGGAGGGGCTCTCCCAGCAGCGTAGGTGACCCGCCTCTCAGAGCTGGCAGCGAGGTCAACCTAGCACTGCCTACATGGGGGCTAAGCTCAGCTTAACCATGCCGCTCCGGGGGGGTGGTTTACTCACACCCCGGGCTGATGTAGTTAAACCGACCTAATTTTCTAAGGTAGCCCAGGCCTCAGGTTGTTCCTCAGAGTTGTATTACGTGCTACACACATGGCTGTAGGGGTTTGATCTGACTGCCTTAATCACGTCGGCCCAGACCCACAGGTCATGGACGTCACTCCCACCGACGTCAATGGCATTTGGATCCGGCCCTTGTACAAAACCCTACTTGATAATTCCCCCCCGGCTCATAAAAGCCTGGCTAGGCTCTCCGTTAACTGACTCCTGGTCTTTGCACTTCATTGTGGTGAAGACATAGGGATCTAAAATGATTATTCCACCGCAAAACCACGGACAGACAAGTTACAGAATAAAAACAAAATGCACCTGAAGATGCGAAAAGGGCAGCTTGGAAGTTTGGATCACTGGGGAAGGCTAGGCTAAGGTTATGCCTTGGGGCTGGGGCAAGGGGGATTCAGACACACCCTTCCCAGGGTTCCTCCTTGCTCTGGAGGAACAGGGAGTGGGGGTTAGGAATTCACCTCTGGCCTGCTCCAGGGAGGAAGGAAGTGTCCTTATTTATATGCGCTGGGACCCATGTAGCCCAAGTCACAAGCTCTCTCCGGCCCCATCTGCCCCAATGTTAAACCAAAAGTGGCCCCCACATCCCCGTATCTGAGAAGTAACATCTGGGATCCCACTGCCTGCCTGTGTCCTGGGGGAGTCACTGAGGAGCAGATAAACACGGAACCTGTAGGGTAAGTTCAGCCATTTGTAAAGACCACCACACAACCCTCACTTCAAGGGTAAGGAAACCATAGCCACCCTCCTGCAATGCAGATTCAGCTGGAACATCCATGAGCTGACCACGGTATAATACAGAGCTATCCTTGGTATTAACAACCAGCTCACAGACTTGTTCGAACTAATGCTGGAATTCCCTATACCCAATTCATATCTGGAACAGACAGGGTTAAAAAAAACCAGGCAGCGAAATGCATACTATCAATCTGGAAACATCATTATGGAACATCCTGGAGGTTCTTTTCACATTATACAGTACAATGAAGCAGTATTTTACAGGCATTAGAGTAATGATTATCCCATTACACTTCTCAATCAGCACTTATTTCAAAGCATGTATGAGGGGGAGAGAGGTGGAGAGAAAGGTGAATTAAATAACAGACATTTTCACAGCCTTATTGCAGTCTGTAAAGTCTGTAAACTGCAAGTAACCACATCTCCGCGCCAGTCACTGACGTATAAATACACAGTGTTCTAGACGGCGAGGTGATGACAGACCAGGATCAGGACTACCTGGCTACTGGATTTCACCAGTTCCAGCATTCACGTGCAAACACAGTTTGTCAGTTATCCTATTCAGCAGGCGTACAAAGAGCGTGCCAGCCATCTCTTGAGTTGGGGAGGCCGCTGCGTTTGCACTGTGGAGGTAGTACATCTTCTGCATCTGACAGTAATGAGATACAGCTACGCACAGATGGGGTACGACAGGGTTGCTTGTGATGGCAGAGGTCAGGGCTCAACAGCCCTTGGGCTCACTTCCATCTTATGTCCCTAAAGCTCATGCTTCAGGGCTTCAGCTGGCCACCTGCAGCGGTCAGGAAGGGATTCCTCCCCCCACAGCGTATTCGGGATTGGGGGAGGTTTTTGGATCTCCTTCCTCTGAAGCATCAAGGATGGCCACAGCTGGAGATGGGACACTGGGCGGGGTGGACCAGGCTTGGAGGTGGCACCGAGCAATCTCTCTCTCAGGAGCTCAGCTGGCTGGTTCTTGCCCATGTGCTCAGGGTCTAACTGATCACCATGTGGGGACTCGGGCAGGAATTTCCCCCAGGTCAGATTGGCAGTGACCTTGGGGGGATTTTGCCTTCCTCTGCAGCGCGTGGGTGGGGGTCACGCGCCAGGCTCCTTTGGGTATCTCTCACTTAATAATTTCCCTCCCAGGAAACCGGTGCCCCTTGGTCCCTCCTGCACTGTGCCTGTAGCATGTAATAGTCTCGTTTCCAGGGGCGGGGGGGCTGCAAGACCTTGGTCTCATTTCCGTCTCTGGGTTTAGTGTGTAGGCGACCTGTGATGTACAGAAGCTTAGACAGGATGATCTGGTGGTCGCTTCTGGCCTCAGACTCCGTGACTCTGGATATTCTGCTGGGGGAGGAAATACCAGTGACCATAATATTTTCAGATGCAGGGGCACCAGGCTCTTCGCATGAAAGTTTCGAGAATTCCCTGTAACATGCAGTGCCGCATTCTCCTACACTGTGCATCTCTTGGAGAGCTGGAAAACCCATTCATCACATGCTCTTCCATGCCGGAGGTGGAAAGGATGTTGGATGCCGTGGGTCAGTTGCCCCAGTGGGACTATTATTTGCCCAGATAAAATGGACACAAGAAGCGTGGCCTCTGACAGCCTTTTAAGGTCTGAAACCCAGCACGTGGGCACATTCAGATGACGTACTCCCACGGCTGACACATCACCGCACGCTGCACTGGCAGAGCGGACAATGCGAATCAACTGCCTGCCTTGATCTCGGAATGACACTTGCAAAATGAACACAGTAACCCTCAGAGATTTATTAATGTACCAAAAAAGGATAAAAAATATATATTAAACCACTATTTTAATTACATACCCTATTCATAAATAATCAAGCACATTTTGCTATTGTAAAATTACTCATTAAGATCTCCTAGTCACACTGTGCGAGACAAAAGACTCCTGTGTTTGGATCATCCTGACAGACAGTGCATGAAGAGAGACACTAACATGGGGTGAGTGGGCAGAGCTATAAGGACTTGCATGTTAAGCCAGTCATGTGCCGATTTCTCCTTGAGCCCTGAAAGAATCTGCATCCATTTCATTGTCTGTTAAGGACAGCATGTCACCGGTGGAAGATTATTTGATCATACACCGGTATTAAGTCAGGAGAGTGAAAGAACAAATATCCTTAGAGTTTCCTGACCGAAGGAAGAGGTTTGCTTTATTCACCCTTGACAGCAGTTCTTTGGATTTGGAAACAATTTTTCATTCACAGAAACATCCCCCAGGAAGGCTCTCTGTTCTCCTCACATGGAAATAGAAACACAGTAGTGCAAGAGTACCATACACACAGGACTGTCTAACAGTTTTCAGACAGCCAGCACACATCAGAAATGAAAGGCAGGACATCTCCATTTCAACCTCGAGTTTCTGAGTTCTGGTCATCGATGCAGCAGTAATTCCTGCTTCGTTGCTTGCCCGTCACCTCCCATCCACAGGAAGGAGTGAGATTGGAGCGTTATAGGGTCCGGACAGCTACAGGGTAAAGCAGGGACAAGTGTTCTGCGCCCTTGATGGGCAGTTTTTTGGTGGTATAGTAGTGGATGACTTCCGGAACGCTGTCAAACGGGGGGCTGTTCTGACCCAGGATGTATTTCTCTTTGGTTTTTGCCAGTTTCATGTGCATAAAGCCTTGACTGCTCCTGTGAAGGAAACAAAGGAGAGGGTGTTAGAACCTGCACAACCCCCACCCGCGGACACAATTAAAGGGTCGGCATCCAAATGCGGCTCCTCTTTGCTGGCGACATGCCGCTGGCTGCGTAAGAACAGCGAGACAAAAGCCCACCCGCACAGACCGGTCAGGCCAGCCTTTCGTCCCGTGCTAGCAGCTCACGGCGGCGAGCGAGGTCTTCCCTGCACCAGCACAGACAGCCGGTCCATGCCAGCAGGGACCCCTGGCTCTGTGCTGACGCTCGCCCACATGGAGCGGTGCCCGGCAGGCCCCAGAGATAACGGGCCCTTTCAATGGCTTTGAGCCTTCATTCCCAGAAACTTCTGGGGTTTGAGCCCTTTCCTTCCCCAGGGATCCCAGCAAGGCCATGGTCTGGTCTTTGGGGTGCCGAAGCTGCACTGGGGCGGGGCAGCCCGAGAACAGCTGGTGGCCCCTTCCAGGGCAGCTAAGCATCGCCAGCTCCCTGCTGCGACTAGCTAGGGACTCGGGCCGGGAAAAGCCAAGGGCCCTGGCCTGGAGAAGTGACACATTTCAGCCTTTTAAATGAACGCGAGGCCCTGCTCAGTCAGCCCCTGCAAGAGGGCTGGGGAGGTCGCTGAACTCTCCCTGGGGCAGTACCTGGGGGTCTCAGGTGCTGCAGAGGAGTCGGGCTGCAGCTTTCCGGCTCCCAACCCCATGCAGCCCCCACCCCCACCAGCAGGTAACAGGCACCTGTGCAAAACCCCTTCCGAGAGGGGTCCAGCAATATCCTTCGAATCAGCAGGCGGCTGGATTCCTGCTGCTGAGGGCCCAAAGCCCCACGGAGTCCAACCCTCGGAGCACCTGCACAGGGACTGCTGCAGACAGAGCAAGCCCCTCTGCTCCTGAGCCCAGCCGGATCCTCCCAGCACGGCAGGGCCCCGCCTTTCCCTCAGCCTTGACAAGGACAGAGGCGAGTTACGGGCTGGACCAGGGCTTTCTGGCCACAGCCCTGCACAGGGGGTGGTGTGGGACTGCCTTCCCCACCAGGTGACTGTCTCCGGCAGCTAATGTGGCAAGAGGGGTAGGACAAGGAGCCAGAATTCTGCCAGTGCAGCTCCTTGGGCACGGTCGAGGGATGGGAACAGCACCCCCACTTGTGTGCCAGCCAGGATGGGGCGGTGCCGCTGTGGCCCTGCCTCTCCTGGCCCTCTCTTCACAGCTGGCTCCTGGGAGGGGCAGCAGTGAGTCCTGGCAGCGGTGCATGGGCAGGCAGCTTCTCCTGTGCCCCTGCGCTCCTGCCCAAAGCCATCTCGCCACCCGGCCCTGAGCGAGCCCAAGGAGTGCAGGGATTTGCTTTGGAGGTGCCGTATAAAGTGTTTTCTGGCCCTGGCTTCCTGCTCGGGCTCCCAGCTGTATCGATGAGCCTTAATTCCCCTTCTTGAGGGGAGGGGCACAGTGGGGGGAGGAATCAAACTGCAACATCCCCTCTGGTGAATAGGGAGGGGGGCACATCTCAGAGCTGCCCTGGCTAGTCTGCCTGGCGCATTGTCCCAGAAGGGCAGGGGTGGCCTAACTGCACAGGACACAGTGGCTGTATGTAGCGAGCCGCGTCCCTCGTTTCCACGGGCATCAAACTACAGGCAAATGCAATGACCCGGAGGCCGTCCATGCAAGAGGCAAGTCAGTTCCACGGCAACTGCTCGAGCTGCTAAGCATCAAGAGCAGCCGCCAACCCACACCCCACCCGCCTGGCGCAGAGCTGCCGTGCTAGGGACACAAACCCGGAGGAGCCACCCCTGGACTCCAGGCCCTGGGCACCACAGGGCTCTGTTCTGCTCTGAACAGCAGCAAGGGCAGGACAGGGCCACAGGCCTCACCACCTGGCACACAGGGCAGCGGCTGTCATCACCACCTGCGGACTCCAGGACTGAGAACAAAGCACTGCACACGCCCACTCAGCGTATCTTGGATCCCTGCGGGGAGTGGGGGTCGGGGACGACATAAAAACAACAGGCACTGGCTGCGAGACATGGTGCAAAAGGAATCAAGTGGTGGCGTGGCTAGCATTGCTTCCTTAGGACCATCTTGCCACAGCGGCTTCCACTAGGATGCAGCATTACTTTACGAGTAAGATCGACGTTTAATTTATAGCAAAAAACAACCTGTCACCCTTCTGTGAAAACAGCGTTTGGAAAAGCTCTCTCTTTCCATGTGCTAGAAACAGCATCTCCTAGGGAAGAGACGAAAGCTCAGCTTTTCCAGATTTGTTGAGGCAATTCTCTGATTAAATGACCCTTCTCTGTTGAGCAGAAATCACTGCAGGCCCTGTAATTACAGCTTTGCAAGCTTCAAATCTTGATTTAAATTTCCATTTTTTACAGGAATGATTCTCTTTTGAAATTTAATTGCTCTCTAAATGATTTCCTGCAAGCCAAGGGTAACATCTCTAAATACGTTCTTATGAGGAGATATATTGTTCCCTTCCCTTCAGCTCATTGTGGATTTCCTTTGCTGGTAAATGGCTTACAAGTCTGCCATTAAATTAGCAGGATCAGAGAAATTTGTGCATATGAATTTAAAGAATCTGGCCTGAACTGGAGAGCAGGCTGTTAAATGTCTTCAGGTCTATTGCTCAGGCAAGAAAAGTGGAGTGATGTGCTACTTTTAATAATATTAAGGAAGAAAGAGGTGTTAATATTATTCTTCATGTTCCCAGCAGAATGCTCAATACTCTGAAGTCACCCCAGAACAGTTAGTGTCCTCACAGCAACCAACTGACCCTATTCACAAGACAATTTGCTTCTGCACTAGGACAACACATTACCGCATTTTCAAAATCCCAGGCTGGGACACTTCTGGGGGACCTTTTTGAGGCTAGCAGGGTACTCCTAAGACAGCCAATAATTGTTCTCTTTCTCAGTGTGCTGGTGTCTGCAGCCGGCATCTGGCTCACAGGGACATGGCTGGACTGCTCGGAGCAAAGGGTTTATCCAGTCCCTTAGCGCCCGCATGAGTCGATGGTGACACACTGAACGAGCGTCCTTAACATTTGCTCAGAGCAAAGGAGCGGCCCAACAGCGACACTCCTTTCCTCTCCATGCCCTGCCTAGCGCTCACTCCATGGGACGCTGAGCAAGTGCCATGCCACACAGCAGTGCACTGGGGATAAGGCAGATAAACAGGCAGAGAGCTCTCCACACCCACCCCACGGGAGAGGGAGCAGCGGGGAAAGCGCTGTCCTCCCTCCCCATTTTCTTGACATTTCACCTTGAATGAACTCGGTCGTTATAACAGACCCAATGCAATGACTGGTGAAACAAAGCCAGGTCCTTTCAGAGAGCCCGAGAGATGGGAGACGCCGAGGCTGTATGGAACATGCTGGCTAGACAATTCACTGCCCAGCTCCAAGCACCCAGCCACGCATTTGGTGTGATGGAGCCTGTTCTCTGGCGCGTACACACTCTTCTCCGTGCCCTGCTCCAGCGGCACGAGCCTGCCCGAGCCAGTTCACACCAGGGGCCAGAAAGTCACAAGAGGAGTGTAATGAACCAAGGAGCTCAATGGAGCTGGCTGCCAGATTGCTAACTGGCAGCACTGGCCTCCATTAAACCGGAATCTGCATACCTGCACCCAGCTCCGGCCCCGCACCCAGCGACGGGAGGGCAATGGCCCTGCAGATCCATTCAGGGAGGGCGACGCTGGGCAGGGGGTAGCGCAGGGACCTCTGCAGGTTGAGGGTCTGGGGCGCGTGTCCCCGGTGGACTGGAGATGGGGGTTATGCCATGGGATACTGTGGCAGGAGCAGAGCTGGGAGAGCCTTAAAAGCCAGAACAAAGATTGGGTGTGAGGTACTGAGCTAATGGAGGGCTTCCAAGAGCAGCTTACGTGGTCAGAGCACCCCTAAGAGTGGCATTTAAAGTGGAGCGGAGAGGGGGCCTGCCATGGCATAGGGGGTACGAACCGGCCAGCAGTAAATACAGACTGGAAATGAGAAGCAGGTGTCTAACCACCAGAGCGGCGAAGCTCTGGAACGATGGGGGGCAGGCAATCTCACTAGCTTTAAGGTGGAGCTGGATATGTTTGTTGTGGGGATTATATGAGGGGCTGCCTGCGATAGCAGGGATTGGACCCGATGACCCAGGAGATCTTGTCCAGTCTTATGTCCCTATGGAGTCGGTGGGAGATGGGAAGACCCTGGATGCGTGTGAACTCTCGCATTGGGGGGAGGCAGCAGCAGCAGTGGGTTTGAGTTGTGTGGGTCGAGGGAGGAGACAGGCCTCAGCCTGTGTGTGTCCGTGACAGGGTGGCTCTGGAGGAGGATGGAGAACAGAAAGAGCTGGGCCAAGCACACATGACAGGGTGTCGACCAAGTGGCCATGCGATAGCCACAGGGGTCAGGAAATACAGGACTCAGATTGACAACTTCCCTTACTGCTTCCACTTCGAGCCCTCCAGGGCCTCAGCACAGCACAGTGGGGTCCAAGGCACGGGCTGGAGAGTCTGGCAATGAACCGCTTTTCCTCCTGTGCAAAAGGAGGAAGGATGTCCATGAACTGCTGGGTGTGCATCCGCTCCAAAGGAGCAGGCCCCCAAGCAGCCTCTCGCGGTGCCTATGCTTAAGGCCCAGCCTGACCCCAAAGACAATGCTCAGCGAAGGACCACATCTACTTTGGGCTCATTGCAGACCTTCTGCTAATTTTTCATGGTTGTTACATTTCCTGTCAACTACAGACCAGCCGGTCAGACCAGGCCTGGACCAGCAGGGTCTGGCTGGCTGGGGAACGGGACAGAAGGCTGGGAGAGAGCTACCAGGCAGACGGCAGCAGAGGTGAGCTGTGCCACGGGCCATGGCGTCAGAAAGATTTACTTCTGACTGGCACCTGCTGCCAATCTTTTGTTCAGAAGGAGACCAATTGCGGCATAATGGTGGCATTCTCCGGTACCACCCTACATACCAGGGACCCTCACTTGAGGGCAAAGTCAGATTTCTGCAGCTGGTTTTTCCCTTGATTACAAACCCACGGAAACATAGCTTCTTTTAATAGCACTGTAATGACACCATCAGTTTACAACAATGCTAAAGAAGCCAGAAACAGCAACCCTGTTTCTCCAAAAGAGCAGAGTGCTTAGGTCATTTTCTTCTTCTTTGATAAAACAAGCTGAAGGAGCAAGCCACAAATACACAGCCCTCCCAGCAGGTGACTTGCCTAATTAATGCACCAAAGCTTTCAAATAATACAGAATGCCATTCATATCTATGCTAACACTGTTCATTAGCATAACAAAAAGCAATTTCGGATCTAGAGGATTATTAAATACTATTGCCTAGACAGACCCTAATAATAGGAACGGTCCCCCTCCTAATAATCAAGGTATTTAATAATACATTACACGTCTTTGCAGCTGCTGGGACACATTGCCTGCAGCAAGTATGCCTGCCCTATCCCTCTTCCTTTCAGCTGTAATTGCTTAATGCATATTTCATGAAGAATGCAGAGTAACTTATGTTAAATCGCTTCTCTTCAGGATAAAATGACTTAAAAACACTTGCATACAGTACGTGTGTGATTGCAGGCGGAGCAGCTGCCCGCGTGTGCTGGTGATTGTGACCCTATTACGGGAATCCCGGCACTGTCAGCCTCTGCTCCTCTGACCGGGAGAACACGGAGAATCAGCACCACCAATTTCCAAGCCAAGTGGAATAGAACAGATTTCCGCATCAAATCATGGCTCCCAGGCCTCTGCTGAACACACGCCTTTCCTCAGTTTGTACCGTAATTCTGAGGAGCCTGGTCCTGCACTCAGTGACAGACCTTACCGACAGCAGGATCGGGCCCTGAAGGCTCAATCATTGCCCTCATCACATCCTCACTGGATGGCCCCTCCTCCTTGCAACAGGTAGCATGGACAAATCCGTTCTAGTGGGAGGGAAACGCAGCCCATGCTCACCACTGGCTCCATCGAACTGCCCACAGACGGCTGCCTGCATGAGACTAATGCACAGTTTGTGAATGCTTGACTCCACCACGCCTAGCAAATTACAACCAGTCCTGAAATCCCTAACAGCATTGTCCACAGAGCACCCCATGTTACTAGGCAGAGAGACAGGACCAAAAAACTTTCATTAGCAACAGGCTACCCAGGTGAGGAATTGCTTCTGGGCCACCTTTGCTCTCACTGGTATCAGCGTGATTGTTCTGAGACACCCCATCACCAAAACATCTGGTTACCTTCACAATAGACAATAGACTTCAAAACAATAGACTTCCATCTTGGGAAAAGTGCTGGAAATCAGCAGCTCTCCTAACCCATTTCCCACCTGTCTCCACGTTGACACTTCCGTCTCCTCAATCCATTTATTACCCTGAATTTACATTTCTTCAGCAACGCTGTGCTTAGCATAAGGACACAGCGAAGGCCCTGAAAAGAACGGCCTTCAATTAGCTGAAAGAAGAGAGACCGTCCTGACTTTAAATGTGCTATCGTTTGTTTTACCGCTGGTTTATGAAGAGTATCGGAGCAGAGTGGTGGGAGATACACTTCATCACACAGCTCCGCCACTGACCCTCAACCCTGATCTGCAACCCCCCCCCCCCCCCCCCATGTCTGTCCCCAGTCTCCTGTGAAGATCCTGCCACGTGTACAAAGCTGCATGGTGATATACAACATGGAGACAGATTCACTAGGAACTCTGATGAAATTGCTAAACACCCACTCCACCTGAAAGCCCAAGTTGTAACTTAAATCCAGGTCTTTGTAGCTGGAAGGCGACTACATTAACTCATTGCGCCACTGAGCAACCGCTGGGGAATATTTAAAATTAAGAGCGGGCATCACTTTGTTAGTTCCATTTCACTGACTATTTGTAGCCAACTGCAGTGACCGCATCCTTACGGCTGGGTTCAACATTCCATTCCAGCCCACTTTTTTCACTTGTTCATAATTCTCTCCAATTTTTTGGGTCTGGACGTTGTTCTGGGCTCAAATGCAGCCGCAAGGCAAAAGGTTTTGGAAAGCTGGAGATAAGTTGGTTTAAGCATTTTTTCCCTGTAACGTCAGCATGAGAGCCTGACTCCTCCCCAGCCCCTTCCCACTTTGTCTGTGCTCCAGTCACAATAATTGTGCTCATGCTGGCTGCAACTAGAAATACTGGATGACGTTTTTCACCATCCTGCATAAGGGTGAGAAAACAATCAGTGTGGTACAGGGAATGGCGATCTTTGGCACGCGGCCCGCCAGGGTAAGCCCCCTGGCGGGCCGGGCCGGTTTGTTTACCTGCTGCGTCCGCAGGTTCGGCTGATCGCAGCTCCCACTGGCCGCGGTTCACCGCTCCAGGCCAATGGTGGCTGCAGGAAGCGGCGCGGGCCGAGGGACGTGCTGACTGCCAGGGGGCTTACCCTGGTAGGCAGCGTGCCAAAGATTGCCAATCCCTGGTGTAGTACTTTGAAAGCTATGGCTGTTTAAATGCAGCACCCTCAAGCACGTTTGATGGGAGTTTGTTCCCCCTCCCAGCCCCATAATGTTCAGGGCCTCTTGACACATTTGTTACCGAGGTCTTTGCTAAGTAGCTACAGATCCCGAGCCTGCTCCTGCCAGGCCGCGTGGTTTTACAGTCACTTTTTAAGTTTCTCTCCCCCATTGTGCTGTGCCCAAAAATCAAAGAGGGGCAAGTGACTAAGACCCAGATCCTCAACAGGTTTTCAGGCACTTAACTCCCAAAGAAATCAGTGACAATTAGGCAGATAACAACAGAGGTGGGCAGAATGCATGTAGTCAATTGCACACAGTGCTGTTATCCGAGGCCAGCAGATCGAGGGATGTGATCATTCCCCTCTATTCAGCATTGGTGAGGCCTCATCTGGAGTATTGTGTTCAGTTTTGGGTCCCACACCACAGGAAGGATGTGGAAAAATTGGAAAGTGTCCAGCGGAGGGCAACAAAAATGATTAGGGGCTGGAGCACATGACTTATGAGGAGAGGCTGGGGGAACTGGGATTATTTAGTCTGCAGAAGAGAAGAGTGAGGGGGGATTTGATAGCAGCCTTCGACTACCTGAAAGGGGGTTCCAGAGAGGATGGTTCTAGACTGTTCTCAGTGGTGGCAGATGACAGAACAAGGAGCAATGGTCTCAAGTTGCAGTGGGGGAGGTCTAGGTGTATTTCACGAGGAGGGTGGTGAAGCACTGGAATGCATTACCTAGGGAGGTGGTGGAATCTCCATCCTTACAGGTTTTTAAAGCCCAGCTTGACCAAGCCCTGGCTGGGATGATTTAGTTGGGGTTGGTCCTGCTTTGAGCAGGGGGTTGGACTAGATGACCTCGGGGGGGGAGGGGGCAGCATGCCCAGAGTAGAGCGCGGGGTGCAGCCCACGCAACCCCACCACGGCTGCTGCTGCAGGAGCAGCTACAGCTCACAGCGGCACAGCTCACAGCCAGTGGATCCACCCAGCATACAGCTGCTGTGGAGCCGTATGCTATGGTTTACAGTGTGTGTGCATGGCCTCTCTGCCCCATGCCCACCCGCCACAGCAATGGTACCATTACATAGGCGTCCTCGTGCTGGTCTTGCACTCATGGAGCATTCGTAGAATACATACAGGCTATATAATGTGGCTGCAATAACCTGGGCCCCACGTCCTGCTTTGGGTTACTCAGGTGCCATTGGACCAAACAGGAATTCATAGATGACAAGGCCAGAAGGGACTATTGTGACCATCTAGTTTGATCTCCTGCATTGCACAGGCTAGAGACCTGCCCCACAATAACTCCTAGAGCAGAGCTTTTAGAAAAACATCCCACCTTGATTTAAAAACGGTCAGGGATGGAGAATCTGCCACAACCCTTGGTAAATTGTTCCAGTGGTTAATTACCCTCATTCCTAAAAAATGATGCCTTATTTCCATTCTGAATTTGTCAAGCTTCAATTTCCAGCCATTGGTTCGTGTTAGACCTTTCTCTGCCAGATTGAAGAGTCCAGCTTGATGATGATTCCCCTTTTACAGTTACATTTCAAGACCTATCAGTTAGCCAGTTTTTAATCCATTTAATGTGTGCCAGGGTAATTTTACATTGTTCTAGTTTGTTTTTTTTTTTAATTCAAAATGTTGTGCAGTACCAAATCAAATGCCTTCCGCAAGTCTAAGTATATTACAGAGGTGGCCAAACTTACTGACCCTCTGAGCCGCATACAATAATCTTCAGAAGTTTGAGAGCCACAAGACACAAACAACCTTTACACATGCATCTTTAAAAATATTAACATCCTACTTACTGTATCATGGCTAATTACTGCTAGAGCTAGAGGCTTTGCGGGTCTCCATCCTGGTCGTAAATCTTTGGAAATCTGGTTGATATGTTGTCAAGGCAGTATGGAGGAGTTCAGTCAGCTATTGATTTGAAAGGACTGCACGATGTTTCGATTTTACAAATTTTATCATGGACTACAGTGATTCACAGCAGTATGTTGTGCCAAAAATTGAAATGAGTCGCATGCTAGTCTTTTTGAGTTGAGGATACTTCATTCCTGGCATTTGCTTCCAGAACTCGCTTATAGACTGTGATTTATGCATCATCTTTAGAGCCTGATCCTCCTGGAGTTCCAATAGTTCCATTTCTACAGTAGAAGTTTCTGTACCCACAGTTTTGGGAATTGGACAGCCATCACTGGTCACATCAACTATGAATGGGTTTACAAGAAAGTGAAGGAGGATCTCAGCTTCTACAAGCCTTCAAACCTGGCCTGAAAGTCATCCATCAGTCCTTATAATTTACCTCTGTATTCTTCAAGTTAGTGATCTTCTACTTAGATTTCAGGGAAATGTGTTTACCCTACTCTTGACATGGGAAAAGTGGTTCAAGTCTCTTGACACAATGCCTCTTTGCAGAAGCTTTAACTTGTTCTGGAAGCTGAAGGCTATCTGAGTAAGGTCAGAAATAATCTTACCTTGGAGTGCCAAGTTGAGCGTTTGCAGATGCTGCATAAGATCAGTGAAAAACATCAGATCCAGCATCCATTGCTCATTTTTCAGTTGTGGATAGGACTTTTCCTTTTCTTCAAGGAAAGCATTGATAGGCTCCAACAGTTCCACAAACCTACTTAAGACATTGCTGGTTGAGAACTGCCTCACAATATAGTAGAAAGAGACGTCGTTACATTTGGCTTCAAGATCCAGCTCTTCAATGAAACTTTTGAACTATCGATGAGTCTTCCCATTCAAGCGGATGAAATTGACAATTTCCAGGACTGTTTTCGTATCATTTTCCATACTTGAAGTATCTGCCTGTGAGATACTCACGATGGATGATGCAGTGAACAGGGAGAAACTCCAGAAATTTGGGATCGCTTTTCAAAAGTTCGATAAGGCCTACTTTCCCCCCCACCATTGCAGGTGCTCCATCCGTTGCAACACTGACAAGTTTATCCAGTGATACATCGGCATTTGTCAATGCTTTGTCACGTGCGTTCTTCATGTCAACACCGCGGGTTGTTTTTTTTAGTGCCACTAAGTCCAACATTTCTTCTTTCACAATTACATCCACGGACACATAGCAAACAAATATTGCTAGTTGTGGCTTATCTTGTATATCTGTGGATTTGTTGACAGCTTAGGCTGAAAGCTAGAGAATTCTCTAGATAATTTTGCATCTTTCTTGCAACATCAGCACTGATCTGCGAAATCTGCCTCACTGTAGCATGGCGTGAAATTAGAATTTTCTGTATTAGGTTTTGAAATGTTGTGTTATTTGGATCTAAAATGGCAACCACTTCTGCAATATTCTTCTTAACAAATTCACCATCACAATATGGACATTTTGCATGAGCGATATTCCATGCCATAAAAAACTAGCTTCAGTTGTTGTGTCAGCTTCCTTGCTGAACACCAAAAGTACTGTCTGTTGACTGTTGAGGTGTAATTTTAATGTGGTTAGCTTGTTTTTCCTTAATTCTGATGCAGGAGGGTACTGTAGAAGGGCAATGCCAGATGGCTTTAGTAAAGTAATGGGAGAGATATATTAGCCACAGGCTAAACAAATCCCTGTTACCAGAATAAGCAAATGGCAGCTGCTCCAGGTCAATTAAGACTTTTGGGGCCAATTAAGATCTTTCCAGAAGGCAGGGAGGATGCTAGGTTGATTGGGACACCTGAAGCCAATCAGGGGCTGGCTGAAACTAGTTAAAAGCCTCCCAGTTAGTCAGGTGGGCGTGCGCATGTCAGGAGCTGTAGGAGGAAGCTGTGCTGTTGGAGAGACTGAGCAGTACACACCATATTAGGCACAAGGAAAGAGGCCCTGAGGTAAGGGTAAAGTGGATCTTGAGGAAGTGGGGGCTGCTGTGGGGAAGTAGCCCAGGGAATTGTACACATCCTGTTTCTAAAAAGTCAGCTACCATAGCTGATACTATTAGGGTCCCTGGGCTGGAGCCCAGACTAGAGGGCGGGCCCGGGCTCCTCCCTCCCCCCCCGATTAATCACTGAGACTGGGAGACAACAGAGACTGTGCAAGGGAGGATAGCTTTTCCTCACCTCCCTCGCTGGCTTAAGATGAAAATGGCTCAGTAGGCGGTGACCCTTGCCTCTAGATAGAGAAGGGCTACATGGAGGATCACAGTGAGCCTCTGAGGCTAGCAAAATCTGCCAGGAAATGTGGGACCCACGGAGACAAGGACAGGGCTTTGTCACAGTATGTAGAGGAAAAGTTACTGTGATTTGTTGTGTAGTGTCGTTTCAAGTTGCTCGCTTTGTAGCGAGAGTGTGATGCATTGCAGATAAGGCACAGGGGTTTGCCATCTTTACTAGTGAATGCAAAATCTTCCTCTCATTCTGGCTGAAAACTTCAGTTTTCTTCTTCATACTTGCGTTTCTTACATCTTCTTGAAGATGTCACTGTCATCCACAAAATTAACGTAGGGTTAACATTTAAATCTAAAACTATTCAAGTGTGACTTATGAACAGTAAACACCGCCTGTAGTGTGCAGCATGCAAGGAGATCACAGCACTAAAGTGACTCAATTTCCTATTATAATGAGGATGTGCCGCTGAAGCCCCAAGCGCCGGCTCACCCTCTCCTGTGGGGGTGAAGCAGTGAGCCATGGGGCCCCTCTGTGGGGCTGGAGCCGTGACTGCCAGCTCGCTTCCTCTCTCCCACCCCCGGGGGTGAAGTCCCAAGCTTCGCAAGCAGCAATTGACCCCTTGAAGAGCCGCACGTGGCTCGCAAGCCGCAGCTCGGCCCCGCCTGGTATATTACATCAATACTATTACCTTTATCAACCAACCTTGCAATCGCATCAAAAAAAATATTGACTTGCAAAAGCAAGAGCAGAATTTATCCCTAAGTTTTAGTATGTTTTTAGTATTTTTAATATTTCTGGATTTTTCATTCCCAATATTGCTACTTGCCAAGTTGACATCCGCTATACCTAAGAAATTCAAAAACAGGGCTAGGGTCTAGGCATAATCTCTTAAAACCACACTTTTGAAAATCAGACCATCTGCCTAAGTGTTGAACACCCAGCAATGCCTACTGATAACCACAGAAGTTGCTGGGTCTTTGTGAAAATCTTGGCCTACGTACAATAAGGGACTTCTAAAAATACGATCACATTTTGCTGACTGTCTATTAGCACAATTATTCTTCGCCAAGGTCCTGTTTTACTGAAGCAAACCAAAAGCTTCACTGAATACAGCATTTACCTCTTTCTCCTTTTCTTACTTCATTCATCTCCCTGGGCTTTGAATGCAGAGCGTCAATATTTGTAGACACTAATCATTGCCATAAATGCCTTTTAAACACTTTCAGACCCAAACTGTTTACATTGATGTAATGGTTTTTGTGATACAGTTACGCTGCACTGAGGGAAATATGTTGCAGCAAAACTACTGTCATGAAACTGAACCTTTGAATTAAAAGTTTCCTAGGCATTTTTCTTAGACTGAGTTAACTAATTGTGGCGAGAGGGTGCCTGTGGGTGTGGCAGTGGTTGGGGGGAGGATTCTTTATAGGCAACTTCTCAAACTACACTTCATCTTACTTTGCTTTGGCATTGCTCAAAGTGGCAGCACGTGACAGATGTCAGAGTTGTTTCTCTCTCTCTCTCTTTTTCTCTCATTTTTTTTTTTAAAAAAGGAAAAAATAATTTAAAAAATTCTTATTCAAGTTATGGTGACTGGTCAAAAGAGCTGGTCAAAAATTCTGTCCATTTATTTTTAAATCAGAAGATACCATTTAATCAAAACTGGAACTTTCCATGGGATGTGCTGATTTTGATGAAGTCTCGTTTAAAAAATGAAGTGTTCAATTATGTCAAAACATTCCATTTCAGCATTTAAGGACTATTTCCATTTTTCATTTTGAAAAAACTTTCCGCATATTATACAGACAACTGAAACAAAACCTTTTTTTTTTTTTTTTTTAAACCACTTTGTTTCACGGGAGATTTCAAAATTGCAGAATTTCCTGAGAAACTGAAATTCCAGTCCACGGATGGTTCTAGCAACTGGTGTGCCGAATCCTCAAATAGAAGCGTACAGAAATCAACCTTCTGGTATGTGGGGTGGTTTTTTTTGTTTTTGGCTCAGCTGTGTTCTCCAAGAAGAGATGACACAGTGATAGATCATTCTGTACCTGACAGTGACTATCTCTACAGAGCAATTAACAGCATCTCTTCTAGCGCTGGCTGATAACATGTCCCTCAGCAACATTATCAAACAGGTGGGAAAGCTATAGCAGTGTCAGCCTCAGCTCTCCATAAAGGATTTCCATTAGCTGCTTTGAAAGAGGGGCCAGATTGTTAGCCTGTTGGATAACTTCAAATGACAGGGTACTCTGAGGAAAGCCAGTCTGCAAACAGCAGGGGCCCTGTCACTTCTGTTTAGATCGTAAGTGGAGTAGGAACACATTAAGAAACCACTCTGGATAAAATGTTTATTTGAAGAACCATAAAAAATGCCCTAGCTCTTCCCAAAACGTACAGGGAAAAGGAACTAAGATTTTCTTTTGCTATCCGAGTTACATTGCAAGGGCTTAGGAAATGTTTTAACGAGATTTAAGATTTCCAAAACCCAGCTCTGGTCTCACTACTTTCACAGATACACATAAGGTTTCTGGATTCCAAAAATCTGGGCTCTTCTATCCTACAAGCCGAGTCCTGAAAACCCTTAAGCATGTGTGTAACTCAGCTCACATTGATCGTCTCAGCCTACTCGCGCCCGGGGAGTTACATGCATGCTTCTGAGAGTGCATGATCAGGCCCTCAGTAAATATTTTTCTACATGTTGGTAGAAGATGCCAGAGGTATCTTCTGTTCTCACCCAGACTTACACGGATGTGACTCATGACGTCAAGTGGAATTACTCCCTGTGTACACCAGACAGAGCAGTCTGGCCCTGGTTTGACACATTTTTGCAATGTTTAGACGACTTGTAAACTAATCTCCAGCTAAAATAAGCGCATTGCTATAAGCTTGAAATCCAAACGAGCCAGGAAGCTTGGGGCAAAGGCTGAATTCTCCATGCTTGACCGAGGCCAGTGCAGTGTCTCAGGGAGGGTGGGAGGTGGGGAGGCCCCAACTGCAACTGCTTGAAAGGCATATCAGCCTAAACCCTGAATAGCCTGGCTTCTGACAAGTTATCAAAGCTTATACTGACTCCAGGGTGAATATGGATTTAGGGCTAGGTGTTACCAAGGGACTCCCACTCCCAAGACTGTCAGAAACAGACCACCGAGCAAGCAAGGAATATAGATACAATAGTTATGGATCTGAATATGGACTTTTAGATCAAGCTGAAGATTGGAGAAGCAAGTGCGCGGACGAGGTTAAGGCCTGGTTGGGCTGCCATTCTCTTCTGGGCGTCAGGCTGGAAACCTGTAGAACACTAGATGAGCATGTGTTCTGGCATAGTACTAATTCTGAAAATACCTCCCATCCACCCCAGGGACATGGAGCCATCTATCAAGCAAGCATATACTTTAGGCACTTGCACAAGAGATTTTCTTTTTTACAAACTTACTGAGCATCTTGATATGTGAGTCTGAGTTCATGAATTAGCACCCTGCTAGATGGTAATTGCTCCCGTCATGTAAACCTGACTGCTGCTCAGACACACACTAAATTCCACGGGCTGAAGGACTTTGCATTAGAGTTTGTACATATGGACAGATAACTGTGGCTCTTACTAAAATAGAACTTGTACGCTGGGTGTTAAGAGATCTCCTACACCCTCCGAATAGTCACTTCTCATCTGTATTGTGGACTAAACCGCCTGAACGATTTCTTTGAAGTTCATACCCATTGCGGGCCAGGTCCTCTCTTGGAAATTGTACCTAAGTGTTACCACCATGTTACCAAAACATAACAGCATTCAACAGAGTTTTAAAGGCTTATTCTCTAATTAGAAGTGTGGTATTGCTCTCCTCCTTCAGCCACGACTTTACGACTTGGCTCAAATGTAAATATAGACCATTCATCGAGATGCTGTTCAGCTACTGGATTCGGGAGATGGAGCCCAGATGAGCCAGATGCATAAAGAAGGCAAACCTAAGCAACTTCACGCCCTATTATCTGGATATATTTCATAAACCTGCGTGTTAATAAATGAAAGACCCTGTCACAAGGGGCTTACAATCGAGCTGTATGTACAGCACCTTGCATGGTGCGGCCCTGGCCTGGTAGGTGCTATCACAATGTAACGAACTGGAGCGTGGGTCCCCCCTGACCTCATGGAGTCTGCAATCTGTGCTTCAGGAGGGAGTGCAACAGGTGTTCTCCCTGCATTATTCCCTCCCACCACCCTACCAGGAGCCTGCTGCTGAGTGCCAAGCACTGGAGGTGTTACCAACCGGGGAGTGGAGCCCCCTTTCACTGCTGGCCCCAGCAGCATCAGTGGGGCCAGAGCTGGACGAGTGGGTCCTGGGACTGCTTGAGAAGCGCTGACGGCTCTGGCGGATCCCCTGAAATGTCTGTCCTGGGGGGTGGTTCCTTTGAATTCCTCCCCCCTCCAAACACTCTGGTGAGAGCTGCAAAGGGATTCCTCATCTTTGCTACTCCCCCGGGCCCTGCGTGCCAGCAGGACCGGCCCATCTAGCCTTGTGCATTTGTCACTGACCAGACCAGTTCTTGTTCCAAATGGGTCAATCAATAAATAGCAAAGCGCTCACATGAGAGCGGAGACCCTTGCTCAAGCGTCAGCCTACAGTGAACTGAAAGTGCAAATCATGCTGGAGATCACAGGGGCTGACCTGATTACGTGTAGCTGCCTTGACATGTCCTTGCACCTGGAGAAGGCGAGTTTTACGGTGCTGCCCTGTGCAAGGGCCCTAGTCCTGTCTGTGTTTGAGTGAGTGTTCTTGGCTGCCCTGTCGAGCTTCACTTGATGCTGTAGATGTGGAGAGAAGGAAGCCAGGACAGCAACACGATTCTGCTTTATTTCACTCTGCTGAGGAAAACCCAGAAGGGCGGGTTCTCTGCTGTATCCCCGGGGGCAAGGACAGATGTTGGGGAGCTGGTGTCTAGGGAGCTCTAATGCACACCCGCTGGCTATGGCTCCCAAAGAGCCAACCACCATTCAGGGACCTGCAGTGCATTCCAGGCCCAGCCCCCACTGGGCTGGGAGCTGCTGGCAGCATGGTGAAGGAGCTGGCTCAAAGCTTGCTACGGATTCCTCCCCCAAGAGGGAGGACAATAAAAAGTCCAAATCCCCCCCAACACTGGCTAAATATCCTCCCCCACTCCAAACCGATTGGACATGGACGACTTTCCTGTGGCACAAAAGAGAGACACTGGGGGTGGGGGGCAGTTTATGGTGTCATTACTCAATGACATTTGAGTGAAGTTAGGATGACAAGACTGGTTTTCATCACATTTCATGTTCACTTGGCAACGACAGAGAGAGTAGTTTGCAGATTGTTCTTGCCAAATATGGAAACATTATTGGAACTTGTAGGCATAGAGCCAGAGTCTCCCGGTACAGTGCACCCAATGCAATTTTAAAATTCAATAAATAAAAACGAGATGTTGTGAAATAAACAAAATCACCAAGCGATGCCACACACAACTCGCCACACACAACTAGCTTCAGAACCCCATGTCAATGTTTAATTAAAAAACCCAACCCGACATTAGCCCTTTAAAAAAGCAGCCATGTGACATTAAAGAATAGACCTTTCAATCCTAGACACCTAATCTTGATGTATAATCTGGGTGTCATTTTTCCTTTTTCCTGGAATCTGAACACAGTGCACCAAACAGAGAAAATAAATGCAAGCACATTGGGGAAGGTCTCAGAATGGCACAAACGCACAATTTAAAACCCCGCCAAGCCTCACAGACAGTGGTGCATGTTTCATTGAATAGGAAATGCTCAGGAATCTACGCAACATTCAGATGAAAACGAACACCGGTTTTAAATGCATACGGTTGTGCAGTTACTAACTGTTATTTCACCTTCAGAATTCCCCTTGCCCCTTTGAGAGTTCCAACTGCAGGATGACCTAAAGTTCAGCATTTCTCCCTTCCGTAACTATGTATGAGACATTTGTGCCAAAGCAATATAAATGCTAGTCACAAACAGAGTGATGTAACAGCTGGGGACAAAAGCAACTCATTACACTTCAATCCCAATTGAAACAGACAGAAGCAGCACCATTTTAATGAACAAAAATGGGAAAGGTAGCACTCCTAAATGTATTAATATGCAAAGCACCTTCAGCTTCAACAACACTTAAGAAGACTTGGAAATGCAATTTAGAAAGGTCAGTTTCATCTCTTTGTAATTTGGACTTTGGATAGCAAATCCACTCCTGGCTGGTATTCTATCAATTTCTTGACAACCTGTTTCCACAGGGTGAAAAATTTTCTCTAAATTAAATCTCCATCTCTGTGCCCTCTAATGTAATTGATTTATGCACTGATACACAACAAAGATTTGGTTTTATTCTTTGGCCCAGAATGTGCCTACGTTAATTACAGTGTTTTGCAGCATGACTGCTAGTAATACAGTTCCAAAAATTTACTTAATCTCAGAGCTGATTGCCTTTTTTTTTTTTTTAATTCAACACACACATACATCAACACAAATCATCAACATTTATAGAGAGAGTTCATTCACTAGAGTGCATTTGTGAGGAGCTGAATTTTTTACACTGTGCAATACCTATGAAACTGGAGGGGGAGGGATACGGTGGGGTAAAATCCATTTTTATGAAGATTATCTGCCTTTGGATGCCACGGCTTTCCCAGTATCTCCTCTACAGGTTTTGTACCACAATGCAGTCACATCCGTAACTACAACGATGTACTGCTGGAATCCTTCAAATCAGCCATTAGCGGACAACTGCCCCTGGAAGAGCTGAAGGGAACAGCTGCTCCTAGGAGTTCTGGGCAGGAGGCCTGCCAAGTCAGTGGGCAACAGTCTCCTGCTCTTAAGACACGCACTGGGTCCGCCCCCCACCCTCAGGTCCTGCAAACATTATGCTCTTTGGGGCCACTTGTATGGGTCTCAGGTGTTCCTCACTGCCCCCAACCCCCCTCCCACTGGCTTTAGCAGACTTCTCAGCCCCTGATCAGCCCGAACAGGCAGCTGGAGGCCAACAAGCCGCCTACGGTTGCAGGGGGTCATGGGTGGCCCTTAATGAGCCTTTCTGGCTCAGGGGCTGTCACTCTGTAGTGGCCAGAGTGTAGTCTAGTGGCCAGGACACGAGATTGCAGGTCAGAACGCCTGGATTCTATTCCTGACCCACTGTGTGACCTCCAGCAGCTCAAGCGCGTAAAAAGCCATCTCCTTTGTACAGAGCTCCGGGATGGCTGCAGGAAAGCCCTGAGCGTTATGATGGCTACCACATCAGACGGACAGAGAAAAAGGAGCCATGGGAAATCCACTACTGAGTTTGGAAAAGGGACACTTCTAAAAAATCCTCCTTCCATTAATAAACAAAAGATGAACCCTCCTAGTGAGGAGTGTGTCCATGAACGGCCTGAAAAGTGTAAATATTAATTACAGTCCAAACTGGCTATAATTACACAAGTGAATTAAATATGTATATTATGGCAATACCCAGCGGCGCAGAGCAGGTTTTCGGACACACCGGGTGAGCGTAAGATAACCCGCATCAGGCGTCTGCCAGACTCCTCTATGTTCAACGGGATCACGGTAGGAGGAAAATGCTACCGATAAACAGCTTAGTGCTGTACAGAGCATAGTAATTAAAAAATGAAAAGGAATTGCAGTAATTTAAACGCCGTTTCGTTAACAGCATCTCCGTACAGCTGCGTTTATTACGGATATTTCTATCTGGAGAAGTAATCACGTCTCAAATCTATTACACTTAGAAGAAATAACAGCGAAGTGTGACGCAATTAGATAACAGAGAAGAAATTCAATAACTGCCCCCTTGAGAGCTTATTCTAAGGCACTGACAGAGAGAGCCTGTCTGGCCTGCGACTGCAGCCTGGCCTCAAGGGGCTTCAGCCCTGGGTTACTTTTAGAATCACAAGGATACTCTGAAGTTGCATCAAAGGCGTGCAGTCACTGATCTTAGGGCATACAAATCTGGAAAGAGATGGCAGAACGCTGCTAATGACTCAGCGTTAGCGTCAAGAGGATAATTAACCAAAGAGGAAATGAAATAACCACTAATGTCGGCTCTGGAAGAGACGTTCTCGTTAGCTTGGAGCCAAACTGCAACTGGGCCTTGGGGAGTGCGCAGGGGGGGTGCTAGGAGCCTTTCAGAGCCCGCTGTGCTTTGGGGAGCTGTAATCTCTTTGGGTGGCTGGCTTACTGCTTCACGCCTTCCCAAGCACGCAAGGCACCATCTAAAGAGGGGCCGAGCTACCGCCTCAGCTTGCCTGGAAATTCGGCTGCGACACCCAGAACCAGGGCTGCGCTCTCAGGGCGACGATCCAGCCTGTTCGTTTTAATCTCAGGCTGATCTAGCAGCCTGTGTGTGACCACACCGCCTACGTTCTTATGGACAGATTCCATCACTTGTGCGTGGAGTATTAGCAGAAACCACCACTTAGTGATGTGCATAAACAGCCAGGTGCCGCATCAGTGGCCCTTGGTGCTTCCCATCTTTATAGTTGCAGTACTGGCTACTAGTTGCAGACTTTGTCTCAAAATAATGGAGGAACAAGAAAGAACAAGCTATATACAGCAGCTAAAGCTGCTACCTTAGAACAAAGGCCTATGAAGATGAGATGTAAGGCCAGAAATATTTGTGGGATGTTATGTTACAAAGACTGAGCGGATCTTTCCATCTCAGCTCTCACCTTGGAAAATATTCACTTGTGCATTCTCTTATTCCATTGCAGGAATGCGGTGAGGAACCGTACGCCTACTCATCGAGGGTGATTTACGAGTCATGGAGGTTTCCTTGCCTCGAGAGCCTGGACAGGCCGTCTTACCTCAAGGCTACAGTGGAACAGCAGCAGCACTAAATCACAGCCATTTCCTCCTGCTTTAAATGGAAGTTGGCAAAAGACTCTGGATCTGCAGGGTTTTTTATTTTACTTTTATCTATTAAAACCTCAAGCCGTGGCTGAACGTGCATGGTTCAGTATCCATTACCATCTTAGTTACCTTCACCAGGGGCTCCCGGCACCCTGATAAATGGCCCGGCAGACTGATGGCCTGGACTGGTGTCTCTGCCAGTGCCTTTGGGGAAGTGTTGTTTTGTAACTCTGTATAGCAAACATGGGGAGGAATAAATATCCCTCTGCTTCTCCCAGCCTGCTGGCTTCTAGAGCAGTGGGCGTAGGTCTCTGCATTCCCCATTCACCCACTCCTCTTCTCCAAGCTGGCTCCCCCTGGGCCAGGCGGGGAAACGGGCTAGAGAGAGCGGCTGGGCTCCCGCTCTCAGTCGCAGCAAGCGGGTGTATGCACCAGCTGTTACTGCCAATGACCCCACGTCCACGTTACACACCCTTGTCCATGCGACACAGCCCTTTGTGCTAACTGCTCCAGGGCTCGGCGTGCCCACGGCCACCAAGCCAGGTCGGTGGCTAGTGCCGTGGTGCTGCAGTTCACAGACAGCAGCTTCCGGAGGCGTTTTGCCTGCAGGACCCCTCAGGCAGACAAAGGCAGCACGACGCCTGCTAACCCCCAGCCCCGGATAGAGCGCAGAACAGGCCCAGTCTGATGGCCGGCGTGGAGGGGGAGCATGAAACACCCCTTCCCAAGGGGGTGCTAGTGATC
The DNA here is from genome assembly GCF_015237465.2 of Chelonia mydas. Taxonomy (NCBI): domain Eukaryota; kingdom Metazoa; phylum Chordata; order Testudines; family Cheloniidae; genus Chelonia; species Chelonia mydas. The sequence continues at coordinate 121,503,800 of NC_051245.2, forward strand.
ATAGATGGCAGGCGTGGCTGGCCCCGGCGTGAGGGAAGCCGATTTCACACCCTGACCCTGCAGTGAGAACGAGCTGTGCTGACTCAGAGCTCCCTTTCTAATGAAGATCACACAACACAGCAACTTCACCACATTGGCGGGGTCTATTCTGTAAAGCAAAACGTTGCATTCTCCATGTCCTGGAAATGGGACTCGACACTAGCCGTGGGACAGCAATCTGCACTTGAGAGCCAACGTTTACAATACATTCCCCGAGAGGAGCTCTGACCATCTGAAGCTGGGATGGGACGACAGGGGATGGATCACCCAGTAATTGCCCTGTTCTGTTCATTCCCTCCGAAGCACCTGGCATTGGCCACTGTCGGCAGACAGGACACTGGGCTGGATGGACCATTAGTCCGACTCAGTGTGGCTGTTCTTATGTTATGTGCTCGGTCTGTAAGAAGAATCAATACCTTATGCAGTGGGGCACAGCTCCCAGAGTGTCTGTGTGCCCTGCAAGTGACCAAAAGCATTTCTGTTGCTGCCCAACTGGAGCATGGGAGGGAAGCACACTGCCCGCTGTGAAAGTACGCGGGAATCAGCCAGCACAGAATTACAGCCATTCTGACGCTAGCTACCCCGTCTCCAGGAAAGGAGAGGACACGTTTCTGCAGCGGACCCCGTTTTCTGACATGACCACCACTGCCTGGCAGGGAACATTGTGGCCCGACACCAGTGCTGGAGTCTCTCACCGGTCTGCGATTGCCTATCAGCTTTGCTGCCCCATATTCATGCAGCTGGGACACTCACTCAGAGCGTGTTGGCACTGGAGAGCTTCCCTGGCCTCTCCCCACCAGCTGACAAACACAGGCTATTTGCATCATAGAAACAAACCCAGAGGTGTTCAACAGGGCCTGCTGCTGTGGCAATCAGGCAGAGCAGCTCTCCCCACAGCCCCTCCCCCATCTTCACTGTGCCCCACTCATTGGGGACAGTGATCATAAGCCCCACTGTTTATGCTCAGGCCAGCACCTAGAGGTTCTGTCCCGACACCCCTGGACAAGTCAGCCAACAGTGATTAGCCTCAAGCCAAGCTGTCCGTCACGGAAGCAGGTCTGAGTGACAAATCACAGCACTAAGACAAGTTACCTTCACCAGGTAACACCCATTCTCTGGGTCAAGCCGGAGAGGCAGCTTTGCTAGGGAAGCCTAAGTATTAATAATATTCCTCAGAACTCTTACATGACAGGAAAAAGCCCTTCCCTCCCCCAGCCTGTCAGCCACGCAGCCCTCCCAGAGGCATCCGGGTTAGGCCCTAGAGAGCACCCCCTTCCCTGGGGTGTGGAGAGAAGGCTTCGCAGCTCACCGCACCGAAGTGGGATGACACCGTAGAGTGACCTAGGAACAATGATACCATGCGTTTCTTTCTGGCACACAGCTACCTGGCTGAGATTGGCTTTCCTAGCTCTATGGAAATGGATTTTCTTCCTTACCGCTTATTGGTTTAACGTCAAATTCTCATCACTCCTTGTTTTAGGTGTTAAATACCCAAAATCCCATTGGTTTCATTGCTCAGCGCCTCTGACAATCAGGTCCTACCCCTTTCCATGCTATTAGTGAATTCTGGATTGCATTTAAATGCATAGAAGTGTTTCCCTGACTTTCAGCATATCGTTTGATCACAGGATGCGTTCATTTGCAGGATGTTTGCATTTACTCATTAGCCCTGTCAACAGCTTCGGAGACATTACCATGCTAACTGATTTCAGAGTGGTAGCCCTGTTAGTCTGTATCAGCAAAAAGAAAAGGAGGACTTGTGGCACCTTAGAGATTAACAAATTTGAGCATAAGCTTTCGTGGGCTAAAACCTACTTCATCGGATGCATGCAGTGGAAAATACAGTAGGAAAATTATATATATATATATACACACACATACATATACACATATATATATATATATATACACACACACACACACACACACACACACAGAGAACATAAAAAAATGGGTGTTGCCATACACAGTATAACGAGAGTGACCAATTTAAGGTGAGCGATTATCAGCAGGAGGAAAAAAACTTTTTTTTCTAACTGAGAAAGTGCCTTCACGGGTAGCCTCTAGCAACATCCGTTCCAGGAAGCCCATCCAGGGAGCACCACAGTGAAGGTGGCCCGTATCATCACAGCAGGTACAAACCCTGTCAGGCGGACTGGCGACACTGTCACCGATGCGGCACGATACATCAGTGATACAGTGTTAACATCACACTAACGATGGAGCGTGTTTATGAATCAGCACTTGACTTAGCTGCTCTCGTGGCTCATGCTTTACTGGAAAGGGCGAACACCCAACTAATCCGCAGGCTGCAACAGGAGGATGTTCTGGAACACCCCAGCCACTGGAGCAGCCGTTGCCCCCCTCAGCACTGGGGGAAGGAAACCCCAGCACCGGGCTGCTGAGAGCGGAAGAGCTCAGGGTCTGCTCTCCTATGCAGTCACTGGCAGGTAAAAGGAGGAAACAGAGGGCGGGGAGCAGAGCACCCAGCGGCAAGGAGGCAGACAGTATGCTGTGGGAAAGGGAGCTGGGGGGACAAGAACCTGCAGTTGAGGCAGGGAGAGCGCCCCCAGGGGAACAAGGAACTGCACCGAGAAAAGGTGAAAGCTGGGAATGATCACAGGAAGTTCGTACCACGGTATCCTATCTCCTTTCTTATAGCAACTGCTGTGTGCACGCGTAGGCTGAGCTACTGCGGAGCTGCCTATGGGGAAGGCAGAAAGCGTCACCCTGCTCCCACAGGAATCGGGGGCAGAATCATCTGTGCCGCCAGCTCGCTGAATGAGACATTGCGACAGGTGCAAACACCCCACCCCACCCGAGAACATAAATACAGCCACATTCCCAGCGCCAGGGTAGCGGGGACAGGCATGCGGTCTGGCTGGAAACAGTTTTCCCCTAACTTTCACAACTTCGGACAATGCTCTGGAATCAGCCAGTGTGGACGTGTCACATGCTAGCATCCCGAGCTGCATATCTCAGCAAATACTTGGTAATGCCATCGAAGGACGCTGTCATCTGCACTGCTCTTTTCATCTGTTTAGAAGAGTTAATCCTTTCAGCCTTGGAGATGTATACACATTTTCAAGCTAATCTTTGTGGTTATGTACTGAATTACGGCTTATTTCCGAATCTACTGTGAACATGTTCCCCCTCCGCACGCTGAACAAAACAGCAGAGAGTCCTAACAGAGCCATCTTTGTATAAACACCCAAACTGAACTGTTTCAGCAAGCAAGCGTGCTAGAATAACGGAGGGCTCTTCACATGCACAGCAAAGGCACCATTTTTGTCTTCACGACTACGTGTAAAATGGCGTTGGCCTAACACTGAATTCGGTTTCACCCCCATTGCACACCTATGTCAGACTGCAAACAGAGAAGTCCCAGTGGAAGCACTGCCTCCCACCGTGAACTCTAGAAGATGTTCTAAAACCCTGCCACTAAGCCACAGACAACAGATCCTCGGGGGGATTTCCTGCCCCTGGGATTCCAAAGACACCACCACGTGCCTGTTCCCACTAAGGGACCCCTGGAGCAAGTAATGGGGAGACAGGCCCTGGTATGCTGCCCTGGCAGAGGCGTGCACCGTTCCTTCCCCGCTCATGGGCTGACTACCAACAGCCCAGTGTAACAGCTAGTGAACAGCAGAGGGCAGAGAAGCCTTGGGCATGACCCGTCTCCCCTCCCATGCCCCCTGCTGGCAGCAGAAAGAGGTGCACATGTGGAGTTCCACGGTACTTCCTTTGATCACTCCACATCTGGGTGACCCTCCTGCGCCTGGATACAGGGGCGCAGAGCAGTGGCAAATGATACCAGCTGTAATATTAATTCTCAGGCACTGTTCCAAGGGGACCTCTAGCTCTGGATGCTCCTCCTTGTGCCCGCCTGACTTTCAGAAGGGCTGCCCCCCCCGTCCCCCGTCGCTCCTCCTGAAGTAAGTGGGAACTTTGGGACTGGGGTGCCCCAAGTTATGCAACAAATAAAGCACCGAAGCCAACGGCCACTTCTGCAAACACTGACCAGAGCCCTTGGATCCAGGCGTCCCCCAATCGCTACAACAGGATATTGCATTTCTACAGGGTCACGGCGGGAAGATTTAGAAATCCCCATTTGGAGACTGGGTAAATAACAGCAACCTGACATGAGTCAAGTGCTTTTCCCAAGTTGCGAGCCGCTCTGGGGGCATTTAGGGAAGGGTACCATGCTGACTTGCTAGATAGCCTCCAGCTTCACACTAGCACTAGACTGGTTCACCCAGAGACTGTTTAAAACCACGATTTACCCCCCTCCCCCATTTTATGAGACGAGACCCGTGCCGCCGTGGTAGGTTTTCTCAAAGCATCAGATACCACCTTGTAATACCTGGTACTTGCACAGCACCTTCTGTCAGACGGTCTCAAAGCACTTTGCCAACATTAACGGAGTAAGCCTCACAGTAGCTCCAGAAGATAGCGATGTATCAATGTCCCATTTTACAGATGGGGAAACTGAAGCAAGAAGAAGTTATGTGCGTTGCCCAAGGTCACACAGAAGTTTGTAGCAGAACCAGAAATAAACGTTTATCACCTGATTCCCAGTTGTGTAGTTTGAAATACAAGACTGTCATTGTCCTCTTAACAAAAGTGTCCATCTCTCCACAATCTCACAGAACCCTGTCAAACACTCTCCCTAGTTGGGCACAGCTGCCTTCTCAAGTCGTTTTCCAACAATTTACTCTTATTCCTGACCACCAACTAGCCACTGGCTCTCACTGCATGCGAGTAAGACAAGTGATGCAGACGGGCAGAGGGAAGCACTTGGAAGAGTTCGCAGCCATGGTGCAGTCTCCTGTCACACCCATTATTGGTCAATTCAGGCCCCTGGCTCAGGAGAGCTGCTCATGGATTCGTCACTGACCCTGAGCTCTCACACAGCAGCATCTGTGAGCAACACTTTCTATCACCTCTGCTTGGCCAGGAGAGATTGTCCCATCCTGGCACACAACGACCTGGCCTGTTATTCTTGGCTGGACTACAGCAATGGGCACGAAGCTTTCAGAGGAAACTCCACCTAGTACAGAACGCGGCAGTGCATCTCCTCAGCAGCACAGACTACCACGAGCACATCCTCCCCTACACACTGACCTCCCAAAGAATAGGGAATCTAGCTCCAAGCTTCAGTCCTTATCTAAAAGGCGCGCCAGGGCCTGGGCCCAGGGCACGTCAAACAGCTTAAAGCTCTGGGATGAAGACCATGGTCAACAACTCTGGTCTCATGGCACAACGGCACTCTCGCTAATAGGGGCAAAGCTCATCTGTGCAGGATATGGGACTTTCTCAGGGCTGGTCTGAGACTCTGGAACGAATCCCCCAGAAGGAACGAACATCACAAATCTCCCCATGTTTCCACTCCAAGGGGTGGACACATTTCTTTGATTTGCCTTCTTTAATATAAATACAGAGCTAAATACGTATTAAAAACCACACTCCAAAAGCAAGACACTCAACTGCACCTACTTCTCTTCTGTGGGAGAGGAGGAGAGAATTAATACCACATGGCAGATGCTACTTATATTGCTTAATGCACTACTGGAAGGAGCTCAGATATTACAGCAATGAGCACAGAAAAAACTTAGAGAGAATAGACTTGAAGAATAAAACAACTCATGCTTCCTCAGATCCCTAGGTCTGTCCAAAACAAAACGGAAGAACATTTTTCTGCCTTGCTCCAGCAGTGATTATATACAGACCAACATCCATCGTTAGCCTCTATGCGCAAACCTTTCGATGCAAAACCAACTATACACTGCAGTTGTTCAAGTTGACATTCTATCTAAAAGGGGTGTCAGAAAACTGAAAGCATCTATTTAATATAGCGCAAAAGAAGTGAGACCTGGAAATGGCTCTCTGGTCCCATATTTATTAACAAGGACAAGGTTTATTCTGTAAAACAAATAAAGGGCTACCGGGTTTTTACAAAGAAACTCTTGTTTCTTGCGCTCAAGAGGGCAGTAGCTACAAACCAAGATTTATAGCTGACTGTCCATAACTGAATGGAACATGCCTACTGTACCCCTTGGAAAATTGTCTGGTCACCGCATAAATCAATGAGGAAGCCATTGCTGGACTACCTTTGAATTCCTGTTGTTGCTCCTTTCTCCCTGAAGCCATACAGCAAATTAGCGAACAGTGGGTGGGGTGGGGATGGGTGGGAAAGGTATCCGAAGATGTCCTTCTAGCATTCCATTGCAATTAAATTGTGAGGTATCAGTAATGAAAAGCACACCTAAGACTGACCAGTCTGAAAACCGTTGTGCCTTGAAAGAGATTTCTTTTTTTTAAATCTTATTTGAAGGGCGTCAGGCCATATTCTTTGTCAAAGTGGAGTATTTCTCAGGGCCAGTATTTTAAGCCAATAACACCAAAGGCAAAACTAGCTCGTTGAGATTAAAGAGACATGTGACTAAATGGCAGTGAAACTATGATGGAGATGTTTGTTTACTGTCAGTTTCACAGTTTGTTACCAATTTAGTACAAAATGAAGCTCACGACTGACAGATGCACACCAAGTCTGCTTTCTTTGATTCTTCCAGGCCAGTAAAATCACTCCCCCTGTAATTCCTGTTCTCTCGCAGTGAGAATCAGGCTCTTACTAGCTATTCTGTGAACTAACAGACAAGAACTTCACCCCACCTCTGAAAGCAGATGGGTGGCCAAGTGTGAATCTGTAACGGTCTACTCTCTGAAGGCAAAAAAAAAAACAAAACAAAACAAAAAAAAACCCCAACAACACGGGCTCCAGACAGCTCAAAGGAGGTCTTTGTAAAATAACATTTAAATTCACCAACTATTACTTTGCAAGCAGAGCTATGACGTGTCTCAGGAGACCTTCCCAAGGACATCCTGATAAGAATTACATGTGCAAGATGTGCCAAAGTAGTGGGCAGGGATGGGTCTCAATTTAGCTGGAAGCCAGAATACAGTCTTAAAACAGAGACTCTGATCGCAGGTACACTAATTACTCTGACAGTAAGCTGCTCCCTGATCAGAGACTCTCTCTTTCCCAGCTAATTATGACCTACCGCAGAGTTGGGCAAACTACGGACCGCAGGCCACATCTGGCCCACAGGACCGTCCTGCCCGGCCCTTGAGCTCCCTGCCAGGGAGGTTAGTCCCTGGACCCTCCCCTGATGTCCCCCCTCCCTCGCAGCCTCACCTCGCTGCTCCTCCCGGGCAGCGCGGCAGGCTCCGGCTGGGCGGCGGGGCTGTGAGCTCCTGCTGCTCTGAGCAGCATGGTAAGGGGGCGGGGAGCGAGGCGTTGGATAAGGAGCAGGGGGTCCCGGGAGGCAGTCGGGGACAGGAAGCAGGGGGCAGTTGGATGGGGCGGATGGATAGGCATGGGAGTCCTGCGGGGATCTGTCAGGGAGCAGGGGTGTGGGGCGGGCAGTCAGGGGACAGGAAGCAGGGGAGGTTGGATAGCGGGTGGAGTCCGGGGGGAGGGGGGGGAGGAGGAGGGGAAGGCGCAGTTAGGGGACAAGGAGCGGGGAGGGGGGGTTGGATGGATTGGGGTTCTGAGGGGGCAGAGGCCAGGCTGTTTGGGGAGGCACAGCCTTCCGTACCCAGCCCTCCATACAGTTTCAAACCCCGATGTGGCCCTCAGGCCAAAAAGTTTGCCCACCCCTGACCTACCAGGTCAACAAACACGGAGCAAGGGCTACACTCGGATGCAACTGATGTACAGAAGAGCTTTTTATTATTAATTATTATTAATAATAATAACTATTTTGGACATCTCACTAATGACAGCAATAAATTAGGCATGGCTTTCGGGAACTAATAATGTACACTGAAGTTGTTTTTCATAAATGGAATATCATCACTAATTACCATGTTTGTTTATACTAGGCTACCAAATGCACTAAAACAAACACGGTAGTAGCTGACAGTTCCTAATTTAGATCTTTATAATTGCAACATTAAAATAATTTACGAAGTGGAGAGGCTCAGCACTGAATCTTATTTGTATATTGTACACATTTAACATTTATTTTACAGTAGCATTCAAGAGCCTCGAACAGTATATTCTGTTTTATCTTATTTTACAACCCCCCACCCCCACCCCACACACCTCCAAGAATGCCTGTGTCTGTCTACCAGGGGGAAACTGAGCATCCTTCCGAATCCAGGGCTGGTTTCTGCAACGGTTGTCCTTACACTGTAACTGCTGATTGCACTCCTGTGGGTCAGCGGGGTATTGAAGTTGTGCAGTGAAGCACTCTGAAACTTTTGGTTTGTATGTGTGGGGTGGGGTGGAGGGGAATGAGCAGCAGGCTGAACTTTATGAAGAAAGGTCTGACTCAGCTGGGGTCAGGGAATGTCCATACAGAGGGTCACTGTGACCACCATCCAGGAACCAGATGGCTGCACTTCATTTACACGTCTTAGAAAAGGAAGGGGAGAGAAAACTCTGATATGATCTTGGTCTTTTATGGTCTCTGACTGAGAAAACAGCTTGTTGACGGTGCTAAGGGCGGCCCCTTCCAGACCAGCTGTCAATTAGTTCTGAACTCACCGCAGGCCCCAGTCTACAAATATTTTTACATGTGACTAACTTTACTCACAGGAGTAACCCTCCTTGGGACCATAACTGTGAGTTACGGTACTTGCATGTGTAAGGATATGCAGGATTGGGGCCCACACCGTTCAAGGGAGAAGGTGGCTGGGACTGGGTTTTAGCAGCCTAGCTCCTTCACCCTTCTTTGAACACCCCAGTATAAAATGTTAGAACCTATAAAAGAGATAACGAGGGAGGAAAAATCAATGGGGTCTAGTATTTCATCTTCTTTACATCAGTCTCAGGGTCCAGATAATTGCACTAAGAGCCACACAGTTGGTCCCCTGCACTCATGCAGTGCCCCACTGAAGTCAAAGGGGCTCTAGGTGAGTGCATGGGTGGGGTCATGTGGTTCGCAATACTGGATCAGGGTCTAAGAGTAACAGCAAAAGTCTACTGGTGGGCATTGGACAAGGAAGGCAAGGCAGTTACGCTAGATGCATGCTACACATCAAACCCATGTGAAAAACAACAACCTATGCCAGGAACACAGAGCAACAAAGTCGCCAGGACTCATACTCCCCAGGGATTCTAAACTACTCAGATATTTATTGGAAAGTAGGAACTGGAAGGCACACAGGACAGCCACACCAAGATTACACAACCAGAACTATAATAGATGAGCGTGCAATTGCAGTGAAGCTTGGTAGGAGTAAAACTGAAAGGAAGCTGCCAAATGAAGCTAAAAATGACCAAACTAAAAGCACAGAATTAGTGTGAGGTTTTAAAACCTGCATTGGGACAGCAACAAATACTAAAGGGAAATACAGAGCTACTGCCAAATACAGAGGAAGTTCAATAATAGAGATGGAAAAGGGCGAAATACTCAGAACACATGCACTTTGTTTCATTCTCCAACAAAAAGAATGAAGGAAGCAGGCGGCACCACAAGATAAACGGTAATGAGGATCTGGGAAGGAGCAGCAGTGAAGTCAATGAGGCAGGTAGGAGATTACTCACTGAACTTGAAGCGAGTGGGCTGTCGAGGTGTAAGTGATCATGATGAACTGGTTACATTTGTTTTGAGCACACAGAATTAAACCAAACAGCCATATATGTTTGGCCCCTGAAAAGGGCCAATTTCCAAAAGCTAAAAATAATTATGGGAAAAAACTCAATGGGAGGAAATAATTCAACAGAGACAGGTGACTAATGCCTGGGAACGGTCCAGAAGAACATCTTACTTCAGGCTCAAAGAGAGACAGTTCCTCACCAGCCAAAGGGCTATTAAGGAGGGAGGGAGCGATAGCTCAGTGGTTTGAGCATTGGCCTGCTAAACCCAGGGTTGTGAGTTCAATCCTTGAGGGGGCCATTCAGGGATCTGGGGCAAAAATTGGGGATCGGTCCTGCTTTGAGCAGGGGGTTGAACTAGATGACCTCCTGAGGTCCCTTCCAACCCTGATATTCTATGATTTTGTTAAACAGCCCTCTTCATTAGGAGGGGATATGAAAGCAGCAATGCAATACAATGAAAGAACACATTAATACCTGGAAAACCAGGGAGGCAGCTGGCAGCGAATAGGAATCCGATGTTAAAGAAATGCAGGCGATTTATTTCAGAAGCTAAAAGGTATCAAACTTTTCCATGGCTAACGGGGCTAAGGACAAAAAGAAGGAATGTTTCTAAATACAATATGTCAGGACAAAAGGAACCCATTCAAACATATAGGTCCCCTCCTAGATGGAGATGTGAAAAGTGACAATGAGGACAAGGCAGAAGCAGCATTCAATAAGGATTTCTGTTCTGTATTTGGGAAGAAGCTGGGTGATGCAGTCTCACCATATAACGATGATGAAATACTTTCCAGTCCAACAGTAGCCAAGGAGGATGTTAAAACCCCGTCTGCTAACGACAAACATTTTTAAAACCAGTTTTTTGCACCCAAGAATTTTAAAGGAGCATTCCAGAGCACTGATGTTAATCTTGGAGAACTGGAGATATTCCAAAGGCCTGGAAGAACGTTGGTGCTTTGCCAATATTTAGAAAGGGCAATTGATATGAACCAGGTAACCTCTGGTATGCTTACATTGCATTTAGACACCCGTGGCTGGCCCCTGGCCGCTGACTGGGGCTCACAGGGCTGTTTAATTGCAGTGTAGACATTTGGGCTTCGGGCAGCACAAGCTCTGGGACTCTCCTACCTTGCAGGACCATAGAGCCAGGGCTCCAGCCCGAGCCTGAATGTCTATACTGCAATTAAACAGCCCCTTAGCCTGAGCCCTGCCAGCCACGGGTTTTCAATTGCTGTGTAGACATAACCTAAAGGCCTGTTTGCCCAGGATCCAATATCAGGCTAAGTCATGGAATGGCAGCTACAGGATCACCATGGAAGAGTTGAAAGGATGATAATACAATTAACCACCACCAATGTGGGTTCCTGGAAAAAACAGTTCTGTTAAAAGAATGTTATTGTTCTCTGACATGAATACAAGTGTGGCTGACAACAGGACCTGTGCTGAGGGAATATCCTGGGACAGCTGACTTAGCACCATGCAACATTCTCCTTGAAAAGGGAGAACTATCTAAAAATCAGCGCGACCCAGATTAAAGGGATTTACAAGGGTTAACTGATCAGCCTCAAACCGCAGTTGTTAATGGGGAACTCTCTCTAGAGGGGGCCAATTCTCAGCCTAAGGCTATTGTGAAGGACTAGGGAGGTGGTATTACCTTGCTAGAGTGTATATTGCGCTACTGAGACCACTGCTGTATTCCCATGTTGGGAAGGGTTTGGAGAATAGCTACAAAAAATTTCCGTGGTCTGGAAAACGTACTTGATCATGACAGATTAAAGGAACGCGAGCTATTTAGTTTATCAAAGAGTAGGTTACGGGGTGATTTAAAACACAGACTAAATACCCACACAGGGAGTTACTCGTAGCAGACAGCTCACTAATGTAGCAAACGAAGGCATAGCAAGATGCAACGACTGGAAGTTCAGTCAGCAAAATTCAAACTGGAAACAAAAATGCAAAATTTTAACAGCGAGGGTAATTAATCTGTGGAACAGTTTCCCACGTGACATGGTGGATTCTCCATCATCTGGAGGCTACCACGGGATTAGTTGTCTTTCTAAAAGCTATGCTCTAGTTCGACCACAAATCATTGGGCTGAAATTCTCTGTCCTGTGTCATACAGAAAAACAGACTAGATGATCCTGGCGTTCCCTTCTAGCCTTAACATCTATTAAATGTATAATTTAAACGTACTTAAATCAGCAAAGCCAGGTGTCATTCATTCCAAGGTTCTCAGAGAACCAGAGGAATCGTTACAGCTGACAACCCACAGAAGACAAGTGAGGATCAGAGAAGGACATCATCTACACAGAAACTGCATTCTAGCTATTCTGGGTGGGTCTCTGCACACGACAGCAAAAAGCCACAGTGCAAGCCTGTGTGTGACAGGAGTGTTGACACACATACAAAGAGGAATTTGAATTTTGATATTCTTGTACAGCATATTTTTAACCTGTAGGGCAGACCCTCAGCCTGTGCACATTGGCACACATCTGCTGAAGGCAACGGAAGTATAAAACCAAATCTAAGAACATGAAGTCAATGGACTTTGCTGAGTATTTGGCCTGTAGCTTTAAGGATAGGAGGTTTGAAACGGGCTAACTGCTAGAGTTGTGTATAAGTGTGAAGTCCTTGTGACACTTTAGGTGCCCCTCCCCCCCAATGGAGTAGGAATGGTCCTACTGCACCATCCCAGAACTTGCCCTAGGAAGCATCACAAATCGGGGTATGCCTACACTGCACTTAAACCCCTGAGGCTGGCACGGGCTTGGGGACTGTTTGAGGCTAGAGACCGGGTCGGGCTAAAGCCTGGGCTCTGGGACCCTGCAAGGTGGGAGGATCCCAAAGCCCAGGCTGCAGCCAGAACCTGAACACCTAGAGCACAGTCAAACAGCCCCTCGCCCGAGCGCCGTGAGCCCGAGTCAGCTGGCACAGGCCAGCCGCGGGGATCTCACTGCAGTGCTGACGTATCCTCCGACGGAGGCATAGTCGTTTACAACCTGCCCATATCACAGACCTGTTTCCCACCGCACCCGTCCCAGGGAGGGTGTAAATAAGCCTCCTTACGCCTGCGTGCCCAGACCCAAGGGCTGAGTAGCCCATGCAGGGGCTTCTTCCTGCCGTACGCAGGCACAAAGGGTTTGGTTGTGACTTTGGTTAACACAGCATTTCCTTAGCTGCTGGAACAGTGACATGAACGCTCAAACCAGGTGAGCCTATGATGAGCAGATATGCACAACTTGAGCATGCTCTGAAGGAGCCAAGCCAGGAAGGGAAGAATTGTTAAGTGAAAGTATGGAAGAGACCAGCACAAAGATAATTACTTAATCTGGGAGTTCCCTGGGCCTTGAGTGTGACCCTTTAGCTGTTAGGAATCTCCTCCCATCTCTCACTCAGTACTGCAATCTACACACCAGCTTCCCCCAACCGTACATTTCACAAGAACATAAGACTGGCCCTACTAGGTCAGGCCAAAGGTCCATCTAGCCCAGTATCCTGTCTGCCGACTGTGGCCAGTGTCCTTCCATCCAGAAAGACAGTCTTTGTGAAAACGGAAAACAAGCAAGAAATGGGTGTCTACTAAAAAGCTGAAACAAAACTGAAAGACCATGAACGTTTTAATCAGAAGCTGGAAAAGATCAAGTGTATTTTGTTAAGAGCACGCCAAGCAAAGACTAAAAATCCCTTAACACCCCAGAAGCGCAATGCCAAATCTAGGAACTGTCACCAGACACAACACAAGCTGACAGTCAGCATTCTACAGTGCCTTTGGGTACATTATCCAGCCTCACTAGCGCCACAAAAGTGACTGAATTCTGATGCGCCAAAGGAAGCCCTGTTTATAAGTTTGTGCCCATCACGTTTTACGGAACTGTACTTACTTTAAGGAAAGAGAATAGTCATGCTTGCTTGTTTGACTATTCCTTACAAGGTAGCTACATTCTTTACACAATCGTAACAGGTTTTCTGCATCTGTCCGACTGATTGCGCCATGATACCATCTAGGAAAAAGGAAAAGCAATGAAGACATAAGTAAACAAATATTCAACTAACAGAACATTTAGCCACATAAGTGCTTTAATTTGAATCAGTGGTTAACAGCTTGAGGATCATTCCAATAAAATACATTGGTTATGTTCTAGAAGGCTGTCATTACAATTTGAGAGAGACAGGGGGAGTGAAGTCATACCTTTTATTGGACCAGCTTCTGTCGGTGAAAAGGACAGAGCTCCCTGTCAGCTTGAAAGCCGGTCTCTCACCAACAGAAGTTGGTCCAATAAAAGGTGTTACCTTACCCACCCTGTCTCTCCATTATCCTGGGATCAAGCTGGCCAAAACAACACTGCAAGTTACAATTTAAGATGATGCTTCCTGGGAGCGTCCGAGAAGGCTGAAACGTAAATCAGGATGTATATACCAGCAGAGTTTATATGAACCTTTTCATGCAATGTTTGGTAACAATCTGAGGACACTGTAAGAAAATGATGGCACAATCTGAGGACATGGTAAGAAAATGATGGCCACAATCCTAGGATAGGAGAGAAGTGTGAAAATCTCTGGTCTCCAACCCACACAAGCTTCCTGCCGCCCACAGAATGGAGCGTATCAGTAGTTTAAATAATTGAAATTATCCAATTGTATAAATCTAACTGGGGGGTAAAAACTGAACAAAACGGAACATCAGGATTGCTATATAATAGAAATGCTATATTTGAAATATGAGAAAACATGAAAGAATAAGAGAAATGAGAAATAGGTGTGCCCGTTTCCTTAACAGACACGCTAAACCAAAGGCACTCTTTCTAAATGCACCTGTTAACAATGCAGAATGTTTTTATTCAACCCCCTGGATAAGTCTATTGGGCTAGTTCGTTTAAGGAGAGATTAAGTAGTCAGGCATTCTGAAAGCTCGTTAATTACATCATGAGGGCGGGGGAGGGAGAAATTAACCCTTCCTCATCTGCAAGCATGTCTGCAAATTAAAGGTTGTGGGGGCATGGTTTCCCTAGGATTTGCCATAGAGGATCCGGTTGCACTAGTCCCATAATGCACAAGCTAAGGCGTTAGAGGAAAGCAGACCTCCCCGCTTGCACCAGACACATGATATGCCTGGTCAGTGGTGCAATGATGTGCACGCGCGGGGAGAATCTCTTCCTTACTTCTGTAGTGCGCAGCTGACACCCTGATGCAGAAAATTTGATCCCTCCCTCCCTCCATCCTCCCACCCTTATCAAGCATAACTACAAAATATTACAGGCCTTGAACGCCATGAATTGCTGCGTGCTGTGTGAAAAAGCATTTCCTTTTATTTGTTTTAAATTTACTACCCCAATAACTTCCTCGGAGAAGGGAGCGGCACTCACTACCACTGAACAAAGTCATTGCCGGAGAGATTCCCTGGAGGGCAATCCGTTATGCTCCTCAACATCTGTGTGGTAACGTTAGCCCTATGAAAAATCCTGCTAGCGAAATCTGGTGTAAGGCACTAAACCAAGCTTGGTGCTAGTATTAAATAGTCATCACGTCATCCTCTCTTGTTACACCCAGAGTCTCCACCAGAAATGAAATATCTCAACTGATGGAGGGATTAGGACAGAGAGCAGAGTAAAGACCCTGAATAGCCTATACTAACCGTGAAATGAAGTCACAAGTATTGAGAAAGGAGGATGAAAATGAGCAGACAAGGCTTTTCCCCATCAGATATTTACAGGTAGGGGATATTTCTCAGTAAGAATTTTAGAGGTTATCCTGATAGGGTTCTGAGAACTGAATTGAAAGAAGTGTTATCAAATGGATGAGGTGATCTGAGCCTGGAAGAAAACACGAACATTATCAGATTTCACAAAGCGACAGAACAATGGAATTGGGAAGGGTGCTCTGAAAAAATACTGCCATTCATGCAAAAAAATTAATAATCCTCAAAAACAAAACATCTAAGCCAACAACAGGACAATGCCCATTAAGAAGAGATTGAAATCCACAAACTTCAGCTATACCCATAGGGCTTAATGCATGCCTCCTGGCCCAGGGCAGCTGCATTAGAGGTGTGTGAATGTGCAAGCCAGAGTGTGTGCACAAGCGAGCAAGGTTTGTGCTACGGCTTCATGTGTGGGTTGCAACAGAGAATTTGGGCTTTAAAATGTGATGGGAGAAAACAGCAGTCTGATCCGACATGGGGCAACTGCTGATGGCGATTATGTTTCTGTTTCAGAGATAAATATTGCTAATGGGGCTTTGGGGAGTCAGTGTATTACTTTGCATAGCATAGCCATATAAACTAGACACCCAATACCGCAGAGATTTCCAAAGCCAACTACAGGTTAGGCTTTAGCAGTGTGTCCTTAGGCAGCATTAGAATCTCAATGGATAAGTTTATTTTGTTTGCACTGGGGCTGTCTATTCTTCAAATGTCTAAAACACCCCGTCCCCCAACCCCCTCACACACGTCAAGACTCAGCTGCCAATGACATGACCAAGAAGCAGTGAAATAGCCCCAGCAAGTATGCTTGCATAAACACGTAAAACAGAAGAAGCTCTAGAGTTCCAAGTCTCATGAGGATGCGAATAAGAGACCCAGCAAAAATGTATGGCAAAAACACTAAAACTTGTCCGCATCATTCAAATGTGATCATGTATTTCTACCCGAGTAGGGCCTGTTCCAGCTCCCAGTGAAGTCAATAGAGAGACTCCCGTTGATTGCAAAGTGCAGTAGATCAGGCCTTTAATGCTGTGCCTTTTCACTTTGCACAATTGAATCTGCTTGTCTGCACATGGCATGGTTCCTGATTAACGTAGCTAAACGGCTATTAGCTAAACAGGATCAAGGAACTCTAGTTCTGGAATAACAGCATCCAGCCATGGAGTTAATCGGGAACACCACCATATGTAAACATGCCCGTAGAGTGAGGGCCAAATTCAGCCCTGGTGTAAGCAGCTATAACACCACTGAAGCCCAGGTAGTTGCATCACTTACTCATCCTGTCATGTCCATGTATTGCAGCTCACCTGCTATGCAGCATTACATTCCTCACAGTTCTGAGCTGGGCACTGGAGGATTAGAGTAGCCGCAATGGACCTTATTTACACGGTGGGGAGGGAGGAAGGAAGATCTCATCTCCAGTGAGAGGCAGGAAGTACAGAAGAGACATCATCATCTTCACTGTCTCGTTTTTTGCCTTGTATATGGGAGAAGTGGAGCAGTTCCACTCATTTCTTCAGGTCTCTGACTTGCCATGTGCTTAGAGGTTTGTTTTTCCCTTAACCCCAGGCATCTAAAAGTAACTTCCTGATTCTTAGCTGGATCGGACATGTGTGTCTTGCCAACATACCCTGCACTAATCCACTCACTTTATAATCTGCGCGTGCGCGCGCGCACACACACACGCACACACCCCCTGTCTTTCTCCACTTCTCAGCAAAAATTTAGTAGCAGATGCTGCAGAAAGGTGTCATATTTACTAAGACTCAATTTAAACCAATCATTTACGCTTGTATTTCAAGATGTACTGCAGCATATTTTGTAAAAAACAGAAAAACTACCTGCTCACCTATTTTGTGATACGTTACTGTTGCTTTTAAAAAATGATTTGTTCATTTCAGGCTTGATCCTGGAGATGCAGTTATGGGAACTGAGGTTTCTCAGCACCTCACAGCTTCAGACCTTTACATTTGCAAATTCACAAAATCCAGAAAGTTGCAAAGGGTCTCCCAGTTATTGGTGCAAATTAGCAAGGTGCTACTATATTCCCAAAGTCAGAAGCTGCTCCTTTGCAGGGATTCAAATCTTGGATTTCACGTCAAGCTGATGAACCAGGAGTCTGGTGTAAATATCTGACCATCACCCAATGAACTGAAGACAGAAGTACAGCCAGATCTCTGGTTTTTACTTTCTATTTTAACACAGTTGTTGCATTTCAAATTATCCACTAAATCTTGACCTCAAATCATGTCCTGTTTTACTCGCCCACCAAATGTTCCGAGTTACACTACCATCCCCACCCTACTAAACTTCGTGTTCTTTAAAGAGTCCAAACTACTTAACTCATTCTTATCTAACTTTGTCACATGAAATTGATGGTAGTTTCTTGGCTAAAACCATTTAAATCCCAGAGGGAATTTTTATAGCCAAAGTTATAGTCCTGTAAAAGCCAGGGGTTTATAGCAGAGGTGTTGACTGACCCTTGACGGTTGCAGTTTCCTAGATTAGAGATTTCTGCATTTTCAGTGTGTAGCCACTTGAAAGCTTTGGGTGACGCCAAAGGGGTAACACGACTGTGCGGATGGGTTGGAGAACTTGAGATGCAAATCCCACTTGCAGAACGTGCTGCCACATGGCTGAGTAGTATCTGCAGCAATAGGTATGGTACCAGATCACTCTACCACTCATAACCACACATGCAGCTCTGCTCAGTCATCCACTGGGTGACATGGAAGCACAGGGAACACAAGAGGCACCCCCGTAGTGGGGAGAGAGAGATTCTGGAGACTCTTCCCAGAGTGCCCTATTAGTGTGGAGCTAATAAACCCATAGCTGATTATCACCATTGCTCTGATGACTTCTCCTTATCCTGGTATTGTAACAGGTCCAGCCAGGTTAACCCAGAGACTGCTCTCACCGATAGGTGGAAGGGGATGAATATCGGAAACAGTATGACTACTTTCTATATAAACAAGATCTTCAATTAGAGAGACTTTAAAGCAGGGCTTTTATTATTGTATTTCAAGCCTATCAGGTATGATCAATACGGATAAAAATTTAAACACAAAAATGAGCCACTCACAATTCACACAGGTCATGAAGATTACAGCTCCAGAGCATCATTCAGACAGAGTTCTATTGTTTCCCCCCTGGCACCTATCAGCATAATATATACACATTGTACAACAATTAGAGATAACCTGAAGTGAACCCTCAGTGGTGGTGACATTCTTGTTCCTTGTGTGCATGCTTAGGGGTTTGTAACAGCATGAAACAACGGGAAGTACAGGGGACAACAGGACCGGAATGCTAACAGGCCTCATTCCCTCCAGCCGCCTGCCACTCACTTAGGCAGATACAGAGCTGTGTACACGCAGTGTTTTCCGTGTTAACTCACATTTGTTTTTCCAGTGGCACAGTTGGATCTACTCTCTCTCCCAGGATCCCACAGAATTCTGGGCTGCCATGCTTGATGGGTTTGAAGCCACCTCCTGGCGCTCGGAGCTGTCGACGCCTGTCACTTGAAGGTGAAGGAGAAGACTGCCTTTTCTCATTCCCGTTAAACTGGGCTGCAAGAGATTTGTAAGAGACAACAGTTACCTCTCCAGAATCTACTGACAAAAAGAATTCTAACAATGGCGACCAGAACTGCAGCATTTTAGAGGGCTTTATTCTTTAGAAGGAGGATAAATATGCATCTCTGACATGGGAGTTAGTGGTTTACCCAAGATGCTTAACTTAATATGGAGCCTGATAGTTCACATTACAGTCCTAAAATACCGCATCAGATAACTTAGTCCAGTTGTTAGACAACCATCAATAGTGCTTGTTTTCAACATTTGACTTGCATCTCCATCACAACATTGAACTGCTCAGTGTGGAGCAATTTGCATTATACTGAAGAGACTTAATTTTGCTTGTTTTAGGGATGTGATTCAAACATAAATCAGGTTAGAGAAGATGCAAGAACCCAGTTCCTCTGAAGGTATATGGAATTCCTTGGACAATGATCCAGGCGAAAACATGGACAGTACATAGTTATATGAATATATCAAATGCATTGACTGATCAGCAATTATTTAAAAACGCAGCCAGCCAGGCAATGTTTGGCAAGACTGTCTTGAAATAATGGGGTAAAATGAGTGACAAAACCAAAAACGTTATCCGCCAGTCCCTCCAGCCAAAGCAGAGCGTCAGTTCTGGAAACCTGTGATTTCTCATGGCACTGCAACATCAGTAACAGAAACCATGCTGAAATAAGTGCTCATAAAAACAACACTTAAGAGGCTTATTAGGGAGCACCATACCGTCGTAATTTTTATCCAACCCCATGTCTTGATAGCTGTGGTCCTCCAAGGAAGAGGGCACAGATGTGGTCACAGAGGTTTTAATATCGACTTTCCCCGCTCTAAGTTCCTGGGTCACCTTCTCTGGGTCATTCATCTTCCCCATAAAAAGGGAGAGCGCGGACTCTGCTGCTCCAGAGAGATTTCTCAAACAGCAGCAGCAGCCGCATGAAGCTGACATGTTTCACTGCCGGCAACAGCTTTCTGAATAGCAGCTGCAAAACGGTCCAGTCTTGACAGGCTCATGCTGCTGTTGCTGGACAACAGGCTGAGCAGCAGCAGAGGCCCTGGAGCTGCCTGGCTCCAGATTCAGGATGACCGCACTGCACTGGTTTACAAGTCAGCTCACGTTTTTTGATTTTCTCCTGGCAACAAAATGGATTAAAAAGCTTAATTAAAAAGCACACCTCAAGTGCAATAGAAATTGATGTCATAGGGCCCCATGTTTACCAGAGAGCTGCCCACTCACCTCTGGAAGAGGATTTTTTCTTCTCTACTGAAGATCATGAATTATTGATTCTCAGCAGATCTGTGGATCCAGTGCAACACAAACCAGTCTTTCCAAGGGTTTGGAATAGGCAACCATTGTAAATTAAGAGGCAAGGATTGCAAATGAAGATCAATGGTTACCTGCTGAGAATTTCAACAGCAACCATAGGGAAACAGTCATATCAAGAATGTTCCTGGACATGCTTGGTCAGTGCCAGATGCTAAACACCCATCTAGTGCTCCAGGGCAATGGTATTACCATGGCATAAGTTTCAAGTGACTAACAGAGAGTTTGGAATGGTTTGTACACACCCTGCAGCTTTGCATCCAGGATACTTTGTTAAAGCGAGCCTGGATGACCAGCTTAGTCACCATTTAATTGACAGGACAGGAATCAGCATGACCCAGCACAGCCAGAATTTCAGCTCACTAGGATACATAGCATGCCAGACGTATATTTGGTACAAATCACAATTGCTGATCTGAGCCAAACCATTTACATATTCCGTGCTTAGGGGCTCTAGCCAAAGTGTCCTAGGTGTTATGCAAATCCCAAAAGATTCCACTTAACGAAACACAGTGAATGTGGGAAAAGGGAAACAACATTTTTTTTAAAATATAATTTGCAATTTTAAAAGGTTTGTCTTAATTCTCGAGTGCCCCTCTACCTCAACATTATAAATTAGGGGCAGAAGTGGGTCAAACATAGCCATACATATTCCATGACCTATACAACAGGAAGATCTATTTCCTTCTCACACTGGAAAACGTACCATAGTTACTGAAGAATGAGTTACTCTGCAAATCAAGATGAAATAGCGTGTGCGCATATGCCACAGAGCGCCAACACATAATCAGTTATTATTTCTACTAGGAAAGAAACAAAACACACGAAGCTGCGGTAAAATGGATATTTTCTCTCTACTGGGACTCTGTGAATGATAATGAACAAGTTTTATGCCTCCAGCCAATGAGAAATATCCTTAAATAAATATTTTATTTATCCTAGCCAAAAAGAGAGACAACCTACCACTAAACGGTAATATTGTTATAGCAATGCGGTATTTAAAATCAGTGTCTATATACATTCCTTGTGCAAAAATCCCGTTTAAATTCCAGAGGAACTTGCATATTCTGTTTCTGGCTGGAGGCCTTAGGCATCTGATTCGGGCACATGGCCAGCGTGTGTCTGTGTGCGTGGAGGCAGTACAAGCTTCCCGGCTAGAGCGGCTTGAAAGTTTTAATTTCTGTTTCGCAGGAAATTTGGGGGGTGGAGGGGAAGGAGAGCATTAATGGATGTGTTATTAATATGTAAGAATATTCTAACCTATACAGTAAGCGTAGATTCATGGACTTTAAGGTCAGAAGGGACCATTATGATCATCTAGTCCGACCTCCTGCACAACGCAGGACACAGAATCTCACCCACCCACTCCTGCGAAAAACCTCTCACCTATGTCTGAGCTATTGAAGTCCTCAAATCGTGGTTTACAGACTTCAAGGAGCAGAGAATCCTCCAGCAAGTGACCCGTGCCTCATGCTACAGAGGAAGGTGAAAAACCTCCAGGGCCTCTTCCAATCTGCCCTGGAGGAAAAGACTTATCTGGATGAGGAAATAAGATTTGCGCATGGAAGTTTGGGCACCGATATGAATACTCAGGATAGTGCCATGACCCTATAGGAGGGCGAACCA
Organism: Chelonia mydas; assembly: GCF_015237465.2. Lineage (NCBI taxonomy): Eukaryota > Metazoa > Chordata > Testudines > Cheloniidae > Chelonia > Chelonia mydas. Next base: position 121,525,672 of record NC_051245.2, read on the forward strand.
CCATGTGGAGAGGATTCTTTTTCCTTTTCTTTACCCTTAAGGACTCTCTTGTTTTGGCGATCAGCTCAGCTTTTGCAATACAGTTTAATGACTAAACACCCGATCCTGATCGCCACCATCTCAGGAGTGGAGGAACCTGGACCATCAAACGCATTGGGCATGCCAGAGACCAGGCTGGTCCTGTCTCCCACTACCAGGTCCCCAAGGAAGGGCGTGAGTATACTAGTTTAAGTGGCTTTGTAAAGGGATGATATCACAAGGATCTATAGTACTGTACCACTACTTTGTGGCTCTGCGGTTTGGGGTGTTGATAACTCTCTCCTTTATTTTCATAAAAATCTCTAAAGCCTGGCTTTGTGCACAGTCTGATGTCTTTGCCACATACCCCGAGGGTCCGGACAAAGTATTGAACTCTTTACATTCTCTCATTCTGTATCATGATTTTGGGACAAGAACCTAAGTCTTCTGGTCAGATCATTGGCGAGCCTATAATAAATCAGCCCTACAAAAATCAGGTAAACAACAGATAGCTAGGCTTCTAGGCTCCTCGCTTTCTGCTAAGGCTGATGGGGCGCAGGACCGGAGATTGAGCCGGGAGCCTCGGAGCTTGGACTTCCAGGCTCAAGTTCATTTTAAATGTTAAAAGTGAAACATTTTGATTATTTCAAACTATTTTCTCCTTCGTCTCTGCTGGGGTAGGGAACAAGAGAGGAGGCTGGATGGTTTTGCTTCCTAGTAGCTCCTTCTCCCCTCTCCTTCACAAATAGAAGGGAGACAACAGAGGTCAGTTTAAAGTGAGCTGCACAGGAAGACGAGTTGGGCTTGAAACCTTTTTGCAGTTTTTCGAAGTATCAGGCTAGTAAACCAAACATTTCCTTAAAAACACATCTGGCTTCGTTTTCAAATTTCAAAATGTTGTTGATGTTTTGAAAGTTTCAGCCAGTTCTGTTGCTGACACTTTTAAGATGAAGAGAAAACTCACCTAAGCGTTCTTTGTGCAGCAGAGGGCAGCAATAAAAGGGCAGCAATATATTTTTAAAAAATCATTTGCAAGTCACTGTCCCAGGCTCGCTGCACCTGTTGCCTCTCTGGTTTGTCTGAGCACACCCTCGGGTACTGGGGCTCACGCTCCCCCCCTCCTATAGAGTGAGTGAGTGAGTGTGAGTGTGTGTGTGTGAGTGAGAGAGAGAATTTTCCATCTTAGAGCTCTATTTACCGCTTAGGAAACTAACCACTGCTTAAAATGAAACAAAATCCCATGTACCATTCAATAGCCGTGCAGACTTCGGTAATTGACAAAGTGCTCTAGTTCAAACAGGAATTCATTGGGGCGAGTCCTATCGTCTGCATTCTGCAAGAGGGCAGACTATTTGTATTATTTATATGACCACAGAGCCTAGACACCCCAAACCTGGACCGGGGCCCAACAGTGCTGGGTGCTGCCCCCCTGCGAAACAAAAAGATGGGCCCCAGCCCCAAAGAGCGACAGTCTAAGCAGATGATCACAATGCCCCCTCTGGGCTTACCCTCTGTGAATGAGTGCTTGAAGGAGATTTTCTATCCCAATGAAGTGGACAGAACAGTTACCCCGTGGGCCATCTCTACAGAGTTACAGTTGAGAGCTCCTGTTTTTAGTTCACCTATATAAATATTTATTCTTCACAGAAACTAAATGTGGTACAATATAAGGAAAGCGTGTTAGACAACAGCTTGAAGCTACGCTCAATGACAATACTGACACATTCACTTGCAACAAATAATCATAACCACATATTTTAAAGACAGCAAGTGGCAGGGACTGACAAGTATAATTACAGAAATCTCATCCACCTAAATAAAAGAACTGCCATTCATAACACTATAATCCAGAAGTAAAAATGCTGATAGGAACCAACAAAAAATTCAAATGTATTGTAATACTTTTTAATTAAATTTCTTTTTTGTAGTATGTAATTTTAAGCTGGCAATATTTTTAATTTAGTGGATCTTCATAAAAGATAACTGTTGTAATCCCTTAAAAGAATATTTACATTTAGATAAATCGTAAAACCAAACAGTAGTGGCTGAATGTAATTAATTTACAGCCACATGCAGCAAATTAAAAATTAATCTTAATCTAACACATTACAGAACAAAGAAATAATTGGTGCAAAACAAAAGCTGTGATTTTTTTTAAAAAAAAATTTATTCAAGGTTCAAACAGTTAATACAATATCAGAGAGCACCAAAGAGTGCATTAAAAACATCAATATTACTCAAGAACCAGTCTTCCCATGAGTGTGCGAGGGGCCTGAGGGGAAAGAGGTAATATGTTAAAGAGACCAACTATTTGTTGTTTTTGGTCAAATACAAGTCATTCATTTTATACTATATGCATAGAATATAAAGAGCATTGTCTAGTTTGACACACACACACGTGCACAAACACACGTAAACTCAAGATTATTTTTGAATAAAGCCAGGGATATTGTATTTTCTAGGTATTTTGTAGTCCTAGTTCAAAAAGGTTTCAGTTTGTCCAAGTGTACTCAGGTGTGATCTCACTTTACATGGAAGTGGTGCGGTACTGTACACTCACACAGTAAGTATTTGATTTGCATTCTCAGTGTTGCACAAACAATGAAGTCTCTGTTTTAACATTTCACAGACTGCCTCAAAGGAAAACAGTGTTTGGGCAGCACACGAACAGCACCCTAGTGTGGGAAGCTCACTAAATGTTGGTTATGTAAGTGTATCTGTCATTTACTTGACACTAACACCATCTTTTCACACCGTCACAGCATTTCCTTTGTTTAGAAAGGACTTTAGCACAGACAACACATCACACAGGCAGAGGGGCATGTCCAGCCCTGCCTATGGCTTGGGTACAGCAGAAGGTCTGACCGGATGATTACATTTGGCCTTAAAAATCTATGTCCATGGAATTTTGCGACTCAGCTCTCATCTCTGCTAAGCTCCTGTGTGGCCCTGCAGAACTTCTTCCGAAGTCTCCTAGCTAAATGAACGCTAACGCTCGAAAATGGGTCACCCGCGTGATCCTCGCTCAGCTGACTCCTCTATACTCCAGTTCTTGCTCACCCCTGGATTAACTGCCACTGGTGTAACCCAGGGCACAAGCGGGTCAAGTCTGCCAAGAGAAGGGCTGCAGCAGCTCCAGGCTCCTGGAACACTTTCTCCACCAGAGGCAGACAGCAGGCCAGGACTGACCCAAGTGTGGCTGGAATGGCTGGGCAATATGCCGAGGCATGGCCCTCCAGGAGCACTGAGGAGAGACTCCCAAATGAGAATTAGAACTGTCCTCGCTACGCAGCCAGACCCCTAGGGTTGGGGTCTATGGTGCAAATGCCACCAACCTTTTGCACCAGCAGGAGTGGATCAAACCCCGCTAGTGCTGGCAGTGTTGGGTGAACTGACACACAAGCTCAGTGGGGCAATACTGCTCCAACTCCCTGCCACTCCCCCACGCAGGGGGTATGTCTGGGTAACTGGTTGGAACTAACTGAGGGCTTGTCTACACTTACATTTTAGAGCGCTCTAACTTGCTGGCTCAGGAGGGGTGAAAAATCACGCCCCCCCCCCCCCCGAGCGCAGCAAGTCTGAGCGCTTTAAAGCGCTAGTGTGGACAGGCTCAAGTCTTTGGAAGGTGGCAGGTGCATTCTGCAGCCTAAAAAGGAGCACATTAAATTCATACAGCCCAACATGGGTGGTGAAGGCTGACCCTTCCTTGGCGCATTCATCTAGCGGTACCTGCCAGTACCCCTTGGTTAAGTCCAAGGTAGAGATGAACTGGGCCCGTCCCAGTTTCTCCAACAGTTCATCTGTGCGTGGCATTGGATAGTTGTCTGGGCGAGTTACAGCATTTAGCTGATGGTAGTCCACACAAAAACGTACCTCCCCATCTGGTTTGGGAACTAGAACCACTGGAGATGCCCACGCACTGCCAGAGGGGCGGATTACACCCATCTGTAGCATATCCTGGATCTCCTGCTCTATAGCAGTTTTAGCTTGAGGAGACACCCGGTAAGGTTGGGCTCTAATTGGGTGAGCATTACCAGTGTCAATGGAGTGGTATGTGGAGGTGGATTACCAGGAGCGCTGGGAGAGCTGTCTCCCAGCGCTCACATGTGACCACACTCACACTTCAAAGGGCTGCCGTGGGAGCATTCCCGCGGCAGCGCTGTGAAGTTTCTAGGGTAGACGTAGCCTTACTGCTCACAACGTGCACAGGAGTAACAGCAGAACAATGAGTCTCTAGAGCGTCAGGAAGCTGCATGATTTACTGATTTGCGGTCTCCTTCTTCCTAGTTAATCTTTAACACCTCTTAAGTCTGTTATGGAAATGTGCCCACCTCGCCTACAGTGCAATAAAACCAATAAACCTGCCATTCAGTAATGCGTGGCAGAGAGTCCAGATCCCAGCAAGGATCCTGAAGCCAGCCACTCTGTTGGCATCACAAAACCCTGCAACTGTTCTATCAGGCCAAGTGAAAACAACCCTTCTGATCTTCTAGCATGAACGACAGCCTGCTTAAAACATTAGCAAAGCAAAACCAGTACCTAGGTCCCGCCTAATCAAAGACCTGCTGAAGAAGACACTGTAAATTACAACCATTTGGTAGTCTCTACGTAAGCCTGTTTGTTGCGTTCGATATTTTAATCCATATATTATCTTAGAACGAGACTGTAAGCTCCTGGGGCGGGGACCATCTGTGTGTTCTTTGTTCGTACAGCGCCTGGCAGAAACGGGTCCATTACCGGGGCCTCTACATGCTACCGCAATACAAATAAATGACAAAAGTAGAGTTCAATGAAACCAGGGTAGGGTAACCAGATGTCCCGATTTTATAGGGACAGTCCCGATATTCGGGGCTTTTTCTTATATGGACACATATTACCCACCACACACTGTCTCGATTTTTCATACTTGCTGTCTGGTCACCCTAAACCAGGGCCTAAGCCACATCCCACTGAAGTCAATGGAAAGACTCCGAGATTTCAAAGGGCTTTGGATCAGGCCCTAAATAAAAAGCTTGCCCTAGTCCAGGACATTCCTTAAAGCGGAATAATGAAGAAGCCACTATAAATAACCAGGCAACTCCGTGGATACTTATTTATTTGCTCTCAATGACTCCGATCTAATTTAGTCTATTGACAAGTTAAAAAATTCCCAACCCCACCCCAGCAACGCACAATCTGGCCTGTACAAATCAGGAACTGTTCATGCCTCTTATCTCACCCCTGAGATAGAGCCTGCCGTCAGAACTGTTCTGACAGTTCTATTAATAGCATACGCACCAGAACGCAACCCGGCTTGCTCTCCAACAGCCACGCTGACTCCACACTGCTAACGAGGGGGAAACAGTAGTTCCTCTCCTCCCCGCTCTGTGCGGCGGAAGAACAAATGCATTGGAGGAGCGGCTTGGTTTTTCAAGCCATCTTTGTGTTTGTGTGAGCCAGACAGACGGATGCACACACATTTCCGAGGTTGTACACTACCACTGAGGGTGTACATTACAGCCAGTCATTAGGCTTGAAAAACACAGATCAGATAGAAAAACAACTAAGTACAGAAAAGCGGCAAAGAGGCAGAAGCGCGGTGTCTGCTCACCGAACCTGGCGCTGACAATCCCAGACAGCCAAACAGCACCATGCTACGGCACAGGACAGCTCATGCCGTGTGCTTCTCCACGTATTCATTACAATGCAAGTGTGACGTCTGACGTACTCTTCCACCATCCTGTGACATGCGGAAGAGGGGCAGTCATGATCTTTTTAGGGAAAGGTACTGAAGTAACAGCCCCTGGAGGCTGAATGTCTATTAAGCCACAGAAAAACTTCCCCAAGATTGAGACACTTGGTGGAGGTGATGTGGTGGATTGTCAGTTGCCTCTTTAAAATTCATCTAGCCTTTACTAGTGCCCAGCTGAATGGTCTTCCTCCTCCTCCAGAGCACAGGATGGTTCTCACAGGTCGAACTGCATTCCACGCCTTGGCTGGCTCTGCAATGTGAATTGCAAGCACATTGCAGAACCCACCTGGTGATGCAAGTCTGGACAGACCGTACCGTTCACTACCTCGACTTCGTGAGTTTTACAGTCTGGTAGGAATGGATGTGGAAATGGCTGACATGCAAGACCCCTGCTGATTGGAGCCAAGGTGGCCCGTAAGGCTGATTAAACCCACAATAGCCTTCTGTTCCTATTGCGATGCTATGTCATTTCACTTCACAAGCAGCGCAGGCTGCAGCTCTGTGAAATCAGACCCATAGGGTCTCTCTCTGTTGCTGATACTCGCCAAAAGCCAAATGCTCCTAATCTTTTATGGCATCCTGGGAATTTAAACAAGTGACTGCACTCGCATAGCCATCCAGGGAATTACACTGATGGTCAAGGTTACTGGAGAGCCTGTTCACAAACCCAACACCCTCCTGCTCAGCCGCCAAACGAACAGCATGTCAAAAGAAAAGGAGTGAGTCAGCACACCAAGCGTACCACTGAGCAGCCACACAAAGGGACAGAAATAGCACAGATTGCAGGGAATGCCAATTATATGTTTAGATCCTGAAAGCACCTATTGCCACGTACTGTGCAACTGAAGCTAACGGAGCTACACCTGGTCAGAAGCATTAACCCCAAGAGCGCTGGCAGAATATTGCCTTTAATTTGGAAAGTGATGTCAATGTATTCTTAACGAAGCAGGTCATATAAAGTGAAGATTCCCTTACAGAGGCCAGAAGGTTCATTCCGGAGCCTTAGTACAGTGTTCCTCTAGCAATGCATCTGATTAACAAGGAACTTTCTTGATGAACTCCTGTTGCCAGGTACTTCGAAAGCTTTCCCAAAGTAGAGCTCTTTGGTCTTCCCTCTCTCAGGACTGTTCCCAGCTCAGAGGGAGCTTTGATTTGGGAAGCTGAATAAAGCTCCCCTTGGTCACTGGTGTGTTACTCAAACATGAAATGAAAATGGAGACACTTGCACCCTGGTAACACCAATGCTTGATCATGTGAGTTTGCATTCACACGTATGCGTCAGTTTCACACAAGAGGGAAGCTGAACGCAAACTTTCTTGTATGTTTAAGTGTCAACAGAGCCAGAGAACAAGTCGTCATTTCCCCACTAGCTTTTACATTTTTCAGCTCCTAGTATACAATAGACATGGTCTAGGAAGAGCGCGAGCAGAGCTGACGCGCAATCCCAGAGCGATCATCATACATGACACAGATAAAAACTACACTTTAAAGAGCTGAAACACAGCGTCCGCTAGTCAACAGTGGTCTCTGGTTTGGCAGAGCAGCTGTCACTCCTACACTCCTGCCACTGCGATGCCTAGCGCAATCTGACCTGCGAGTACATAACTCACATAACTACACTTACAAAAAACTGACCTGCCGGGCAGTCTCTAGGGTCCCCAACAGACTCTTTCCAGGTACTTATAAAGGGGACTCCAAGCGGCCATCCAAACACACTTCTTTGAACTTCAGACTTGTCCTGGCTTAAAACCCCAGTGGGGGCCAGCAGTGCCTTTGACAGCTTGGACAATATTGGGCTGGGAAATAACGAGGTGACGGTCCTTTGCCAGTGAAGATAAGCTGCTCCCGTATTGGGCAGTGCGCTCACTGCCCATCTCCTTCATGCATTGCCCGCTTTGTAATGGCCTGAAAAGAAAAAGGTCATCAAGAGCTCTCTCCCAACCCTGAGGGCTGGCTAGAAGCTACACAGTGGTGATTCACTGAACCCTATGGAAGGATTCAAAGACCCTGGCTGTGGGGGACACCTCCATAGATAAACAGGTATGCCAGATGCCAATATTTCAAATGCCCCATCGGGCAAAGCACCAAGTCTCTCGTTGATGGTCCCTCAGTGCATTTTCAGTTCCATTTCAAAAAGATGGAAAACCTTTGGGACAGGTCACAACCATGGGGCTAAGTGAGTAAATTCACCGCTAGAAAGGAAGAGAGGACGGAGCCGCGCGTGTGTGTACTACGTCTCGATCTGCTCACCCGCCTTTCCAAATGGCTGATGCAAGGATCATGGGACTGAAGTAGTGAATTGTACACAGTCATAGAAAGAGGGAACCAATGCTCCTTGTGCCTCCTTTGTTTTAAAAAAATCATATTTGTTTACGTATAAGATGTGTGTGAAGTGGTTCTCTCTTTCCGTACATTAAAGCAACTATTAACAAATTTAGCTCAATATCACCTCCTCCCACCCCATATACCGCTATTAGCTTAGTCAAATAGCAGAACAATAGTTTTCTCATGGCATATTTCAACTCCTACCCTAAGCTAGAATATTGTTGCCACTCTGCTGAACAGAGGTTGGTGTTTTGCAGGGGCGTTTCCCATCGGAGGAAAAGTCACTGATGGAGAGGAGGTTTTTTTAAGTGTAACTTGTTTTATTTTCACCCCTCTTCTCAAAGAGAGGTAGTCACAAACAGCAAGCAGGCAAGTCCCTCTTCTCAGAAATCTCAGCCCCAGCACCAATGGTGAGTCCTCAGGAAGCCGCTCTGCCTCAAGAATGGGCATTCATTAGAGGGATTAAAGCAAAGAGCAAAAATTCTCCATGTTTGCAACAGCTCTCCCAAAGAGAAACAGCATCACAAAACACACAGCATTTATTCAAAGACTGTACCCTGCCTACACGAGAAAAGAGATGAATGACTAAGTAGCAGAGTCACCTGATAATCCCACTACAGTATGTACAGCCCTGAAAAATCACTACCTTGTCAACCCCCAATTCCTATTCCAGCTCCACTGTGTCCATTTAACCTCAACAGAAAACACTGGATTTTTGTGGCTATATATTATTCTAGAGAATCAGCAATGCTATAGCCGGCATTACAATACTCAAAACAGGTGCTGGAAACTCACCTTACTCCAGAACAGTAAAAGCTTCCTTCAATGAGTCAGATCTTCAAGCGTTAATTTCTCCCCGACTCAGAACCCTCCACCACCTTTCCGTTTGGATGTGGAGGCTCGAGAGACCTCAGCACAGAGGATTAAAGCATCATTGTGGCCCATCCCCGACCCTGGGAGCAGTGAGAGGGAGGCAGTTAGCCGGTCTGAAGCAGAGTACTGCCACCGGCTCTGCGTGGACACCCAGCCTGGAGCACTGGAAATGGATGTACAGGCGTGACTGTCTGGATACAACGTTTGAGTGAACAGTGAGTTTTGAGGTGGGCTAATTTAATAGTGCAAGGGGGTGAATTTAAGACCAACTATGCAGGTTAGTCATGTGTGTATCAACAGGCTTGACTCAAACAAACACATTTATTCACTGTAACAACTACTGAAAAGTTGTTTTAATACAACGTGTTAGGGAAGGCATGAGCTTTTCCGCTTGCCATGCACATCTAAGTAGCTAGCTTTATGGAGCCATCCGAAGGGTATCTTAAGGAACACTATTTCTCAGCAGTTCTAGTGCTGCAACGTGTTATTCACCTCAAGCATCTGAGACGATTAGTATGCCAGAGACTGGACCCATCGTGGAGTTTCTTTGCCAGATCTACGCTGGAATACTGACAAGTCAGATATTGTTTCTTATACCGATGGAAGGAAAAATCTCAAAATGACTTAATTTTTTCTTTAAAAAGCCCTCAAAAATGGACAAAGCTCAGGGCACTGAGCCCTCCTCACTCTGGGCACGAGCGTTGGTGTGGACCAGACCCATGGTTGACCAATGGTGTGGACCAGACCCAGGATTCCTACCTGCCAAGGCTGGGATTGTGACTTTGTTCCACTCCCAGGGCTGATCGTATTCATCTGCGGGCCTGTCGTCATCCTGTGGCAGCTTGCTCTCTCGCAAGCGCTGGCTCACCAAGCTGTCAGTGTCTGACTCCACACCATTGCCTTCTGGTTCATAGGGCGTGTCATAGAGCTGAATGCCTTTCTGCTGGGACTTCACGCTTTCTTGCCTTTGAAATTCTGTAGCAAAGAGAGAAAATAATTGTGTTAGGCTGACCACTGACTATACCTATATATTGAACAATTGTATAGCATTAAACACAGGTGAAAACGTGGCTGCAGACAGCAAGCTGTTTAAAAGCTTCCAAATTTATTTCTCTACTAGGTAACTGACATGAAACAGACCCAGGTCTCTGTCAATAATATTTTGCATGAACTAAAGATAGCCACAACAATAGGATTTCTCCTATTGCCCAGATGATGATAAAAATACTGGAGGGGAGATAAGTGGCGACTAGATCACAGGAACCGTGTAGCACTTTGATGAGTAGCACTTCAAATGGGTCTGGTTGTCTCAGCACATTTGAGCTCGCCATTATTCCCCATGTCATTTTGATACATGGCAGCACCCATAAGCAGTCACAGAAACAGAGAGAGGTCTTCATGATCACAGAAAGATGTACAGAGAGGCATTTGGGAGGCTACGTCGGATGGATGCCAATGTGTCTGTTTTATTTGTTGGATCACTACCAAAAAAAGAAACATGCCGATACTATACAGAAAAATAGTCATGCTGATATAAATCGTGGGCCTGGGTCTCTACTGCGCTAGTCCAGTTTCAGCAGGGTATAATCAAGGCGTTAACACCGCAATGGACCTGGAGTAACAGTGGTGAATCACACCCCTAATGTTATAATACCTCGCTCCCACCTTGCACTTTCCATCAGTAGGTCTCCAAGCACTCTACAAAGGAGATCACGTATCATTAACTCCATTTTACAGCTGGGGAAATGGAAGGCCAGGAAAGGAAAGTGTCTTGTCCCGGGGCCCCCCGCAGCAGCAGAGCCAGGGTCAGAACCCAGTCCAGGTTCTCTCCATTGGGCCACACTGCCAAGATACAGCCTACAAGTTACAGACATTACTACTTAGCAGCAGCATTACAATAGTATTTCTTTAAAGGAGGAAACATCAGTTGAAGGACTCAAATACACAAGGCCCATCCCTGCCTATTACTCTACAGAACATTCCCAGATGAAATTGATGGCTGCTGTTTTCCATCAGTGCCGCCATTATAGTCAAGAGATGAAATCCGGGACAGACTAGGATGGCTACACTATTTCCTCTCTCTGAGGAAAAAGCATATCAGCCCCATGCAGCAGTGGTTCAAAGGGAGAGCTTTGAAGGCTCCAATGGGAATTCGGCACCTTACTCCCCTGGAAAGCCAATGAGAGTTGGACACATGACACCCATTTCTGCCTGTCAATGTCTCCCCCGAAGTCCTTCTGCGAGATTCATTTTAGAGGGAAAAAAACCTCTCCAGAGAAGTCTGACTAGGGCAAACAGTGCTGTCAATTACAGTGCACGGCTTACAGCAGAAAGCAGCGCAGGCCGAGGGACGTGCTGGCCGCCCTTCCCGCAGCCCCCACTGGCCTGGAGCGGCGATCTGCGGGCAGCAGGAGCCGCGATCGGCCGCACCTGCGGACATGGCAGGTAAACAAACCAGCCCAGCCCACCAGGGGCTTTCCCTGAACAAGCGGCGCAGAACCCACTGGCTAGGCTTCTTGCAAAGGGCACCCCTGGGCCACCTGAGCATTCGCAGTATGGGCTGTGGGAGCACGCAGTGTGCCTCAGATCTTCCAAATGTAAGATAACTGACAGTCTTTACAGTTGGCTTTTCCTGTAGTACACGGACAACAACAGTCAGCTCTACTGCAGTGAAAAGAAAGGGCACATTGGGAAACAGCTTTTGGAAATGGAAAGACCAATCTCACACCGAAATCCCCTCCTGCCTGAGTACAAAGACGGCTCGTAGGGGAAGTATTCTGATCTGGGTATTTTATTGCACATACCCTTTAAAATGTCCCTGCGGCCCCCAACACATCTGGCTCCCAGCTTGCCAAGGCTCTGATCTAAAGCTATGTGTACTGCAGGGAGAGCAGGGTCCTGCACCGAGGCGAGGAGGGGTCTCCTCTGCCCTGCCTGGGATTCAAGAGTTTAACTGCAGCTGTGGGCCCCATCTCTGCTGGGCCAGACTTCATTGGAAAAGGGAAAGGTCAGAGCAGAGGCCCCAAGACGCTCTGCAGAGCCAGCTCCTGTACAGCAGCAGTAGCCATCAGGTTCAAAGCCGGACATTCACTTTCCTCCTAGACCACACAGACCTCAAGTACTTGGTAAAGGCCACAATACCCTGAGCAGGAATCACAACGAGCAAACATGGCAACAAACAGAAGAGCCCAGTAGAGTTACTCATTTGGAAAAGGTTACTCTGGCCTCTCCAAGAGAGCCTAATAGTGAGAGGAATTAACTGCTGAAACAATTTACCCAAGGTGATGGTAGATTCTCCATGACTGGCAAGTTGTAAATAGAGGTGGGATGTTTTTCTAAGAGCTCTGTGCTGGGAACGATTGTGGGGCAGGTCTCTGGCCTGTGCTATACAGGAGGTCAGGCTAACTCAGGGGCTCTTAACCTTTTACTTTGAGGGCCCCCCCCCCGCAACACGCTACAACTCCTCCACGGCCCACCCATGCCACAACAACTGGTTTTCTGCATATAAAAGCCAGGGCCTGCATTAGGGGGTAGCAAGCAGGGCATTTGCCTGGGGCCCTGTAGCACAGGGGCCTCCACAAAGCTAAGTCGCTCAGGCTTAGACTTCAGTCCCAGGTGGCAGGGCTCGGAGCCCCGGGCTTCAGCCCCACACAGCGGGGCTTCAGCTTTCTGCCCTGGGCCGCAATGAGTCCAACACTGGCCCTGCTTGGCGGACCCGCGAAACCTGCTTGTGGCCTCCCAGGGGCCCCGGACTAGCTGATCACAATGGTGCCTTCTGGCCGTGGAATCCAGGGACATGTAAAACACAATCATGAACCCACATTAATCACAATCCGGCGTCACAGAATTCCATTTTTATTTATTATCTGTAAAAATCTACATATAATGGATGCTTATTTCAAAGCGTTTTTCTCAGTTGCAGAACACCACAGGGGCAGGGCTGGTCAGACAATTATTTAATGACAGGGGATGCTGAGATTCAAAAAGTTAAAGCTTTCGAATTGTAAAACACAAGTTATTAACATTGGCTCAAAATAGAGAGCATAAATATCCTTACATCAAACTCTCAAACAGCAGTTTTCTGACTTTGCCTATCTGTAAATTATAATGGTTATTCATGGATGTGCGTGTGCGCGCGTGTGGGGAAATCAATGCTTATCAACATCACTGATAAAAATTTACTCCTCCAAAGCCCAGTCATAATTTTGGACTTCACTACAGAAAAGTGATTATTTTTAATAGATCAACAAAGACTTGCAAACATCACCACCCCAACTGCATAATCCAACTTTCCTCCATACAAAAAGAAAACTGATTAAGAGTTTATTGTTAAAAACAATAAATCATCAGAACTACCTATGGAAGAACAACGTCACTGCTGGGCAGAAGCATTTCCAATGTTAACTCATACAGTCAAGATGCAAATAAGCGTGAAGGAAATCATACTGAAACCCAGTGATGCATCTAAACTACACAGTTCCAGATAATGCACAGCCGTGGATTTCAGACTACACTCCCACCTTTGTAACAGTAACAAAGCCGAGAAAACAGTTATCTGACTAGTTCTTCTACAGCATCTTAAGTGTATGAGAAAAGTGTCGTTCCACATCATTAGCACTTTCACATAGTGAAACACAGCGACTCTTCAGTGCCTATATTGAAAGTGTGTCTTTGTAAAAGACTTTTGCTCAAGGGCAGAATTCTACATTAAGAAAACTCGCCCTGTCAAAGATCACATAGGCTGCACTCAGCTGTACACTATTAATACACTCCTGACCCTTGCTGGATCAGAACCACAAGCGTCTCATCCCCTTTAAAATCACAGCCATATTTAGCGTCTCTGGCAGTTTACTAAAATGTGAAATGTGTTTTGTATTCAAAGAATACAAAGGACAATCTTCCTAAAACCAAGAGTCCAGAGCGAACAATGATCTCTACCTGCATTTGTGCTGCAGACACCATTAACCCCATAGGAACCCATGAAAGGCAGCAGCTAGCAGTCATATGTTTTAAGTCACAAGTTATTTTTACAAAGCACCAGCAAATTCATAGAAAAATGACCTTATTAAAGGATTTGGCAGGTTGCTATTTCATGCCTTCTACTCAGAGAACACGAGTATTAAACAGACAAGTGTCTGAACCCTGACGCAGAAAGGTTTTCCACGTGAAGCCAGGCACTAATGCAAGCAGAGAAATATTAAGATCCCTTTAATTTGTTTGAATTTCAGTCTTCATTAACATGTCAAATGACTATTTACACAAGAATGTGATTTGTCTCAAAGTTAAATCACACGCACTTTCCCCGTCAGCAGCAAGCTGAACGGAGAAGCTGCTGCAAAAGCAGTGACAAGTGTGATGCACACTGACAGCGCAGCCAGGACTGGAATACTTAAGTATTCGTTATTTGTAGGAGGCAGAACATTTGTGCTGGGGCACTTCTTATGGATTTTCATGAAAGCTGTAATCACTACAGCTCTAAGCGCTAAAATAATTCTTGGAATGACCAAGGAATCTGAAAGTGTGTTAATTCCGCTTTCTCGAAGTGTGGCTTTGAGGATTACAAGGCCACGGATCTTTTCATTCAAATAGAAGCAAGAGCAATCAAGAATGCATTGAACAAAAGGCTGCTAAAGCTTTATATAGACTATTTTCTGCTTTCTTTGAAGACCAAATTTTAATGCCCTGATTTTCTCATTTATTAATTTTATCCTTTGATCTCAATACTGAAGTGCACTTTTCTAGAATTATGCTTATTAAGCTAATAAAATTCAACAGCAGTACAAGGAATTGAAGTTTCAATGGAAGAAACTTACTGTCACTTTTGTTGCTAGCAGGTTGAAAGTCACCACAATGGGAAGAATAAACTTACCTGCAATTCTTATTCTCTGCAGTTAGTGGTTCTAGCAGAGCCATGCTCCAGGTTTTCAGGCTCCTGTGTGAAATTCAGAGGCTGACTAGCAAGCTAAAAGAATTCAGAACTTTCAGGAGTGTCAGATTATGTGACCTACAGGCTGAGCTAAAAGGGTTATGGCTTCCAACTGCCAAACTCCTCTTTGACAAAGAAACATGCATACAATATAGAGAGCTACGACTATCAACAGGAAGCAGATAACTGCTGTAGCAGATACACTAGCGCTAAAGTTGCTCTTAAACTTTTCAATAGCCTAAATTACTAAACAACTTAAGTATTTGCAGCATTCCCATGGTACCCTCTTACTTGAGGGAATACCTTTGGAGTTAAATAGGGAAGCAGCAAAAACCCTGCAAACAGAGAAGTAACATTATCTAAAGAAAACTGGAAAGTGTTTTGTTTTGGAGACCGGCACTGTGCCTTCCGAGAACAAGACTGATTGACTAACATTTTCTCCTCCTCCAAAGTAAATGGAGTAGATAACAAAGCTATTTTTCCGGAATCTATACAGCTCCTTACTCACGCTGAAAATAAGAGATCAGGAAACTGAAAGAGAGCGGATCAAAAAAATGTAGCCCCATCCCTAACCCTAAACACATTCGTTTCCGGTTGGGGGAGAAGGGAAGTTGTTTCCTCTATCCATGAGCCAAATATTTCCATGACGTAACTACTAAATAGTTATAGCTCAATCTAGCCTGATACACTGCTGCAAAACATTAATTAAAACCCTTGGAAATATTCCAAGTTTACGTCTGATTGAAACACGAGTCCAGGAAACTTTTCTTTTTATATTTCTAACACAATGAAATACAGATTAAGGCACAATTCAGTATTTTATGTAAATATTTGTACTAGGCACAGTATATAAGGTACCCTGAAGTCAAGGAAATGCTTATCAGCATTTAATTGGCAAAAGAAGAACAGCTGTCTCCGAGTACCAGCATCTGCACTGAGTGGTACTATGCAATAAACATCCTGTCGTATCTTTAATGAATCTTGATGCCTTAAAAATATCACATCTGGACTACGGTTGCAGCAAAGGATGGACCTGCCAGGACTGCGAACTGTCTGATCCATGTGGCACACTGTGCCACATTTAGACTGAAGCTGTATCTCCATGCACCACGTGTTGGTGTCCTGATGATACGACACCTATGCCACAAAGGCCTATTATACTGGTGCTTCAATGTTATTCCCATTGGTCACAACAGACATTGACAGCATTCTGACACATCACCCTGAAGGCCCCCAAGTGAAACTGATGTTATAGTCAGTCTGGCAGGTCCAGTACTGTGATTTGTGTTTCATAGGGAACACACTTACCCATTGGAGGGGAGGGGGGGGAGGGAAGGGAAGGGAAGGGAATGTACACATACCCAATGGGGGGGTGGGGGGGGAGAGGGGAGGGGGAAACAACAACAAGTAGTGGTTAGGTGTCTTACCACCTTTGGCACAGCTGACTAATGGGGAACATACAAAACCCACCAAGCATTTCTGCTTCCGAACAGCGTGAGCAGCCGGTCCGCCAGCCCCACAGTGAGATACAGCCACAACAGCACCGTCAACCAAAGAGCTGCACCAAAGACCAAATTTGGAACTCTGAACGGCCAAGGCAGCTGCTCTCTTCTGGGCCCCTGCACATCCTACAACCCCGAGCGAAGCGTGGAAGAGCTGGGGACAAAAAGGCATTCTCAGCCAAGAGGAACCCAGACTAGAACAAGCTTCCAGAGGAGAAAAAGGCAGACTCTGGCTGCCCCTAGGAAACACTGCAGATCTTTCCTCTTCGCAAAGGCCTTTCCAAACTAGGAAAAGCACGGAGTTACACGGGCTCTCCTTCTGCCCAAAAAGCCCAGCCAACCTAGCTCTCAGAACAAGTCAACCCCAAAAGCTCAACACAATCAAACACAATTTAAAGAAAACCGCACACACCCTATCCCAAGTAGAGATTTACTGCAAAAAGGGAGAAGTGCCAGACACTCCATGGAGTCCACTAGGGACTTCGCTATTGCTCCTGATTTTACACAGAAGGGGCTTAGATACCGCGGTGATGGGCAGCAGCAGCAAACGCCTTGGCCGGTTATAAACATTCTCCAGCTCAGACAGGGCTACTCAGATACCTACTGGGCTACCCCAAAGGCTGCGCTCTCCCCCTGTCCCTGCCTCCTGTGTGCTTACATTACAGCCTTTCAGCCAGCTCAGGACAGGAGTAAGCCCGCTGGTGCTGTGCCCGTTAGCTAAAGGCTTTGCATAGCTCTTTTCCAGTCTGGGTGAAAAGAGGCCAGGGCCCAGAGGTGGAACCCTCCCTCCGACCTTACCTTACTTACACTGCCCAGCAGGCTCGCAGGCCCTGGCAGAGGGAGTGGGGGGAACATCTAATATATTTAAGCAGACACTTGGTCGTGCCACCTAAGGAGGCTACAAACTAATGTACTGGTTTGAGATGCTTCTATTTCCTCAAGAAAATGCTTTCACTGGAGCACAGTACCACATTGGCGAGTGCTCCACAATGTTAGCTGATCAGCCAAGCGCTCCTCAGTGAAAGCTTCAACACACATATTCCACGACACTAAATGTTTATTTAAGAGAGAGGCTAATTGCTCCATCAAAGCTGTTAGGGTTTGCGAGGTAAAACTCTTCCCCCTCTCCGTGTATTTATTTTGCAGCGATCATTACAAGAAAAGAAGATAAGACACTTCAGGCAAAAGCTGTGTTATATCCAACAGCAAGCAAAGGGGCAGTCTTTACAAGGGGTGTGGCAAGGCATGGGGGCTGCAGAGGCTACTGGGCTCTATTCTACCTTCAGTGCCCATGCATCACATCAACAACAGTAGAGGGCCCATGCACAGCACGGGAGGAAAGACACCAGAGCGTTTCGCTTCAAATGCCAAACATTGGAAAGTGCAACACGGCGAATTAAAATATATTTAAACAATCACCAAACCACAAGTGCAAGTGGCTAGACTTCAGGGTAAAGAATGCTCTGGAACTTTGCATCCAGAATTCTCCCCAGGGCCAAGATTTCCATGGGGAAAAGGCGGGGGGGGGGGAGAAGGTGAGGGCAGACTGCCAAAGAGCCAGTGATGCCTCTCTGACGGTCTGGGTCAATCTATACCAGGCCTGACAGCTGACTCCAGGGGAGTGCACCAGGCTCCAGCCATGGCACACTTCTAAACTGGAGGTGCTGGTGGGAGGGGTGGGGAATGTCTGCTGTGGCAGTTTAAACCTGCCAGGGACCCCTACATACACGGGGCAATGACTCCCCTATTGAGGAGACGTGGACGCTTCTCACTCCCTTTGCACTGTAGGTGCCCCAGAGTTTGTCTATTTCGAGAGCTGTTGGAGCTGAGTCGGTCCCAGGATATTAGAGGGACAAAGTGGGTGAGGGAATGCCTTATATTGGACCAACTTCTGCTGGTGAAAGAGACAAGCTTTCAGGCCACACACACAGCTCTTCTTCAGCTCCTACACGTCCAGGCTTCTGCCACAGCCTCAGCGTTAAGTATGTTTGTAATCTGTGTAAAAAAGTAATCAATCATGTGGCTAGCTCTAGTCCTGCTACCCCACGTTGCTATAATGTGTTTTTCAACATTTTATATGCTGAGACTCCCCAACATCCCTGATGGAAATGCCTGCCTAAGACACTGCTTTATCAATCAGACAGCACACAGTCACTTTTGCATGCATCACTGAGAAATTAGAGATAGAGGGTAATGAAACACAGACACATTAACCAGCAGACTAATCAGCTGTGACATGACAAATCTGCTCTGACTCAACAGTTGTGTCAGATTCTAAAGCGTACTGACCCAAATAGATCAGCTGTAAGTAAGACAAATAGACCCATTCATTTCCTGCCACAGATTCCCACATTAGTGCATAGTTTAAAGCCTAACCTTATCTGTTCTATTGCAATTATTCAACTGGTTTCCCAAAAACCCTGGTTAGCCAGCTTTTGTTCAACTAGATCAGACAGTGCAGATAACACATTGGAAATGAAACTGCTACAAAGTACAAGTTCCTGAACAGCTAACCTCGGAAATAATTTCCTAAATAACGCAGGACTGACGGCTATTTACGGCTTTGGTGCTGCTAATAAACAAGAGAAACAAAAGCTCTAGATGAGCATGAAAAATACACATCAAGAATTACGTTACGAGGATCAAATCTAATACTGCTTTATAAATATTAGTTGTCCCCATGAATGGCAATGAACTACCACGTAAGTGACAGGTTCATGGCCGGAGCATTTTGTGAGGTGGCTGGAGGGAAGCAGTTAGTTTAAACTAACCACACCCTGTTTACTGAGCTGCTTGCTGAAAATACTTCGCAATGATTTTATGGTTCTTTCACGTGAAGACTGCTACCAGTGCCTCTTAAGCGAGAGCAAAGGGCTGGATCCAGCAAAGTACCTATACATCTGCCTAACTTTAAGCACCTGAATAGACCTCACGAGGGGACTGCAACAGAAGTATTCGCCATACGCTTGACTAAAAGCACTCTGCTGGATCAGTCCCACAGAGAGCAGCGATTAGAATTCAGGAAGTCTTGTCTCCCAGTTCCGAGTTCAGAGTACACCACTCCTCTAGACTGTGGACCTATATGAAGAACGAAGAGAAAGGAAGGCGGTCCTGGGGAGAACTGAAGGCCACTTACCAAAACACTATCCTTAACAGAATTTCCTCCCAGGAGAACTGGATCGAGCTTTTTTGCCTCCTGGATATTTATTAGTAGGAAGAGGGAAATCTGCCTGTACCTGCTGCATAATATGTAAAATCTTATCCATCCGAGACTGAATACCAATGTAATACTGTCCTCACCAGTTAAACATTAATATTTAAGTACCTCTAGCTGCAGGATTCTTGGCATCAAAGACAAAGAAGACAGCTTTATCATCCAAAAGTTAGACGTATTTCTGTGAGCAAATTTTCAAAGCAGACAGATGAACTATATATAAAGATGTTTACTATTGGAAGTCTCTGAACGATTAAGGGTGAATTAAATAGGCAATGAGTGACCAATAATAAACTGCGATAGATATGAACTTGTGCTCTAGCCCTGCTGGTCATCTGGATCCACTGTCCCGTCAATAAACCCCATGTTAAAATCATGTTCCTGAACAAGGGGAGTCCCATGGCCCCCTGGAAAGCACTTGTTGGGGAAGGGGCTCATCTTCAGTCGGACATGCAGAAGAGTGCAGCTGATGCATCCATTGTGACAGTGCAGCTTTTGAAATGTCCATTCACATTTCAAATGAATAAGCCCCAGAAGAAGAGAGTCTAAACAGCAACAAACACTGGACAAGATGTTGCTCCACTAAAGCAACATAGTGACAAAGACCAGTGCAGCCTCTGCCTCTACTTCCATTTTGTGTTGGTCCGTCTCAACTCTCTTGAGCCCCACCTACCAGAGACAAGTCTCCCAACGGCAGCTGGGATCATGATCCTGTTTCAGAAAGGTGGTTGCTCAGATAATTGAGGACGCCCACTTACAGACAAGGGGTCAATCCAGTTCTCACTGAAAGACTCAATGGGGGACAGCGGGAGCTGGATCAGGCCCGGGAAGAGGGGTTCTTTGCTCCTGTGGACTCAGGCCTTGTCTACCTGGGGAATCTGCCCAGACTCAGCAGCCAATGACAAGCCACTGATAAAGCTGCACTAGCATGGACAAAGAAAGCCAAGATTTACACCCCTGTTTGAAACCAGATTCTGGCACACTGGTGCAAGTCACAGCATTTCTTGTATATGCTTGAGATCTGGCAACTTCTGTGACCAGCCATCAACTCCTGGAACTGGTGCAGTTTCCCATTCCTGAGAGCAGAGACTGTTGCTGTTTTTTGTACACTTCCGTGCACATTCATGAAACTTACGCCCAACCCAGACTAGATTTAAACCAGTAATTTAGAGGTGAAACTTTCTGTGTCACATCACTCGTCACTTGAGCCTTACAGCCCAACCTCAAATATAAAAACCTATTTCTAACCCCATATATAAAAGCTTGCTTCACTGGTGTGGTGCGGCCATCTGCTCAGTGGATGGACAGACGGACGCATTTCCAAAATACAGACCGCAATGGAGACCTCTACCCAATAGGTAGGTTTTAATCTAAGCAAAGCAAATTGCTTTCCAATCCATGCAGAATGCCTAGGACTGGAGGGAAAGACATATGGGAATGCAGCCCCCCGTCCTTCTTATTAGTGAGTCTTATTCCGAAAGAGAAAGCACTGGGAAGCATAACGAAGTTCTGAAGGGATGATCGGTGGGTGCCTCAGGATTTAACAGGAAGCCCAACTAAAAATAAGCCACCAAACCAACCTACAACACCCTACCAAAGCATACCCAGACCCCAACAGTGTCTTTACAGCCGCCCAAAGAGGGAGGAAAAGCCAGAGACTTCATGTGACTTTGTTATTGCTATTGATTTTTCATGGAAGGCACTCAGATACTGTGATGATGGTAAGCATCATAAAACCTTACGAGATAAGAACATAAGAATGGCCACAGTGGGCCAGACAATTGATCCATCTAGCCCAGTAACCAGTCTTCCGACAGTGGCCAATGCCAGGCGTTTCAAAGGGAACAGAACAGGGCAATTATCAAGTGACCAATCCCATCATCCAGTCCCAGCATCTGGCAGTCTGAAGCTCAGGCACACCCAGAGCATGGGGTTGTCTCCCTGACCTTTTTGGCTAATACTCATTGATGGACCTATCCTCCAGGAACTTCTCTCATTCTTTTCTGAACCCAGCTATCCTTTTGGCCTTCAGAACATCCCCTGGCAACAAGTTCCACAGATTGACTGTGTGATGTGTGAAGAAATACTTCCTTTTGTTTGTTTTAAACCTTCAGCCTATTAACGTCATTGGGTGACCCCGTAGTTCTTGGTAAATAACACTTCCCTCTTCACTTTCTCCACACCAGGCATGTCCCCCCTTCGTCGTCTCTTTTCCAAGCTGAACAGTCCCGATGTGCATTAACTTGGCATTTATCAATATTGAATTTCATCTGCCATTTTGTTGCCCAGTCCCCATTTTGTGAGATGCCTTTGAAACTCA
This sequence comes from Chelonia mydas, assembly GCF_015237465.2. Lineage (NCBI taxonomy): Eukaryota > Metazoa > Chordata > Testudines > Cheloniidae > Chelonia > Chelonia mydas. The sequence continues at coordinate 121,547,581 of NC_051245.2, forward strand.
AGTATCTTGAGTAATTTTGTCATATCTGCAAACTTGGCCACCTCAGAGTCTACTCCTTTCCCCAGATCATGTATGACTATGTTGAACAGCACTGGGCCCAATACAGACCCCTGGGGAAACCTGCTATTTACCTTCTCTCCACTGTAAAAGCTGACCATTTATTCCTACCCCTTGGTTCCTATCTTTTAACCAGTTACTGATCCATGAGAGGACCTTCCTTCTTACTCCAGGACAGCTTACTTTGCTTAAGAGCCTTCAATGAGGACCTTGTCAAAGACTTCCTGAAGGTCCAAGTACACTTTACCCACTGGATCATTGTTATACATGTTTGTTGATTCCCTCAAATAATTTAACAGATTAGTAAGGCATGATTTCCCTTTACAAAAGCCACATTGACTCTTCTCCAACAAATCGTGTTCATCTATGTTTCCCGCACCTCGGTCTGGGACAGTTCCTCAGATCGGTCACCTAAAAAGAATGGCTCAGGTTTGGGAATCTCCCTCACATCCCTGCAGTGTAGACTGATGCAGAGAATTCGTTTAGCTTTTTCGCAATGGTTTTGTCTTCTTTGAGCACTCCTTTAGCACCTCAATCGCCCAGTGGCCCCACTGGTTGATTAGCAGGCTTCCTGCTTCTGATGCACTTAAAATATTTTTTCTATTAATTTTTGAGTCTTTGGCTAGTAGTTCTTCAAATTATTTTTTGGCCTAATTATAGTTTTACGTTTAACTTGCCAGAGTGTATGTTCCTTTCTTTTTTCCTCACTAAGGGTTGAGTTCCAATTTTTAAAGAATGCCTTTGTCTCTATCTGCCTCTTTTACTCTGTTGGTTAGCCATGGAGGAATTTTTTTGGTCTTTTTTTTTATTTTGGGGTATACATATAGTTTGATCCTCTATTATGATGATTTTAAAAAGTTTCCATGCAGTTGGCAGGCATTTCGCTTGTGAGTGTTCCTTTTAATTTCTGTTTAACTAGCCTTCTCATTTTTGTGTAGTTCCTCTTTCTGAAGTTAAATGCTACTGTGGTGGGCATCTTCAGTATTTCCCACCCCCCTCATCTCCAGGATGTTAAACTTAATTATATTATGGTTGCTATTACTGAGTGGTTCAGCTATATTCACCTCTAGGACCAGACCCTGTGCGCCGCTGAGGATTAAATCAAGAATTGCCTCCCCTTGTGGGTTCCAGGACTAGCTGCTCCAAGAAGCAGTCATTAATGGTGTCCAGATTACTTGGGGGGAAGCTGAAAGCACTGAGGAAAGAGGATATTTTCAAAGCACAAAGGGCAGCTAGAAGTGGGGAATCTAACTCCCATTTGTGCCTTTGAGAGCCTCCCCGAAACCTACTAGTGCATGGGCAATCTATAATATCACGGACTGTCGGCAACTGCAGTGAAGCCCATGGGTCCTGTCCAGATTTTCTCTCTTTAACTGTATGCCAGTTGTCACTGATTCTTCTATCAAATCCTTCAATTATGAGCCTCTCTCTTAGTACCGTCTTCTCCCATCCCCCTCCTCTTTCTTTATTGCAACATCACATTGACAAGACCCTCCTCCCCCCGCAGTGCTTCAGGAGTTGATTCGCACCAGAGTCAAAGAATAGGAGAGAGCACAGACATCTGGAAGGCTCAGCTGGCCTCAGCCCTTTTCGGTAGGCCTGCACAACCACTGTCCCCTGCCCTGCTCACCCTCAAGTGCAATTCCTGACCCTTATCACCCAAATGCACAGGGCCAACCTATAGGCGTAGAGAAGGTTAAGAGGAGGATTCTTTAGGAGACACCCCAAATATAAAGAGTTGGGGTCCAGGGAAGGGAAGTGTTTAGGTCTCTCCTGCTGGAGAAGGGGAACATAACTGCTTGTTTCTCCCAAACTTAGCCTGGAAAGGAGCCTTAGGACTATCTTCACAAGATGAAGGGTTAGCCACTCTGCAGGGACCAAAGACCAGGTTCTGCTCCAAGGGGCATCATTCATTCTAACTCAGCCCACCCAGCTGAGCTGCTTCCTGCTCTGGTATGGGCTTGAGCCAGCCATCTGTGTCTGCTGTGAAGCGTGCGTCACGACAGCACACCACTCAGGCAAAGTGCTCAGAGTGGAGTGATGGTGATGCCCAGGACTGCGACCCAGGAGAATTCCTTTCGCTGGGGAGGGAGGAGCTGGGGGCAGAGGATTTTTTACTGAATTCTTTTGCCTCCCACACGCCTAGTTTTGAAAGCAAAATGGGAATTCCTTTCGTTTTTGCAGTGATCTGAAGCCAGACATTTATTCCATATTCTCCCTTTCCCCCCCAGTATCCTCTTTTCCATTAGATGAGTGCTGGATCAGAAGTTTTAATTGCCACCATAAAACTGGTATAATCTCTGCAGACTTCCGCTCTTCAGAATGAATTAATGCCAGTCAATTAGGCAGCTACTCCAGACAGGTCCCCTATCCATTCCCCGAGTGAGGAAAGGGAGAGGAGAAGGAATCCTTCCTTCATGTGAAGTGTCTGGTTTAAGAACGGCTGGTGACGCTTGGCCAGCGACCAGCTCTCTGGACTCCGTGGTAGCCTGTTGCATCATTACAGTACCAAACCCAGTTTGTCCCTAGACTCGCTTGTATTTTATTGTCTGGAGCCATGCAAGATAATAAACTAATGCTTCCCCTGGATACCCCACATCAGGGATAGGATGATGCAGCAATTCCACTGACAATGTCATGCAACCAACACTGAGTACATCTATCTACACTGCAAATAAAAACACAACAAAACCAAAAACCAAAACCACGGCAGCAAATCTCAGAGCCCAGGTCAAGAGACTCAGACTCACTCCATGGGGCTAAAAATAGCAGCATAAATGTTCCCTCCTGGGCTGGTGCCCAGGCTCTGAAACCTGGTGAGAGAGTAGGTCTCAGAGCCGGAGCAGAACATCTACTCTGCTATTTTTAGCTGCATAACACATGCCCAAGTCAGTTGGGCTCAGGCTTGTCACCACTGGGGGTTTTGGTTTTTTCCCCCCCCTTGCAGTGTAGACCTACCCTGTAAGGACCCAGGGTCAATCTACACTTTGGTTTCCATTCCCAAACTCAAGTCTAGTTTATTGAAAAGCCCAGCCTCTGCAAAACTCATTCTTTACCAGATCAGAGGAGCAGCAACCTGGGTGTTGGATCAAAGCTTGTGTCTCCCACGATGTGGGTGAGGGAACTAATTTTTGATTTACTGAAGGTGTTTTCAGATACCTGCTAATAGTTTAACATTTCATGTACATCTCCATAACCCATCCTGGAGCTGAGCTCTGTGTGTCCTTTTAAGCAATGAATTTTGTTCCAGAAACTCCTCTACGATTGGCACAGTCAGGCATCAAGACTAAAATTGGGCCTTCTTTAAAACAGGTGTTGAAAAATGCAAAGAAGTTGAGAAGTGTGTGGTGTATGCAGGAGCTACTCAAACCCAACCATTGCCTTCCTCTGCTTTCCCCTACAGCAGCAATTAGTCAAAATACTGAGAGCCGCACGAATACTGATTGCATATAAACAAAAAAGAAAAGCCATGTTTTCTCATTAGGCCTCCTTAGGAACACAGGACAACACCTTTGCCAAATGGACATAATATCAAACGGAAACAGAAAGAGGAGCAGTAAGGAGGATACTATATATCAAGCAAAAGGAGATTTTGAAAACAAATGCAGTTTTGTCCGTTCATGTGAGGGACATTATTTTGTTTAGCCCTGTTTACTTTTCAGTGTCTTGTGCCTTTTTTCCCCATTTTTACTCAAAAGCTTCACACAAATCCAGGACAGACTGCCCACATACCTATTTTAAAGAACAAGTCAAAATAATTGTCTATCTACCCATGTCCATATGAATAAAGGCAGGGCAAGAAACAGCTGAATATGAGTGATGATCATTTTACAACAATCCGGAAAGAGGGCTATATCATTTTTCACTAGAGCCAGGGTTTGACTTCTGTAGGAATTACTGAGGAGAAAATGCTAATCCTCCTTTAGTCGCAAGGAAGCTGCCCTTTGAACAATCTGTACAAGGCGTGCTGGTGGTCACAGTACTTCGGCGGTCATGGTAACATTGACAACTGTGTTATAACAATTCCCATCTCGAGTTTAACAAGCTAGAGTTTGAGATGAACTCTTATGTCATGATTCTATACAGCATTCGCAGAGGAAGAGACTTTGGTAGTGAAGAGACAGGTGCTGCTCAAGAATATTTTCAAGGGTCTCTTTCCTGTAAACACCATTAATGAGCTGCAGTCCATGACAACATACCAATGTGAATAAGGGTTTAGAAGGAAACGTCCAGCAAAGCAACGTATGACAAAAATGTCTTCAAATATGAACTTCCAGTGAGGTAACAGCTACAGGGGGACTCTGCCCAGTTGAACAGCCCTGAATGTCACTTCTCCTCTATCCCTCAATTAAAAAAAACCCATTATGTATAATTTCTTTAATTACCTGATCTTAGAAAAAATTACTATGTACTTATCAAATTAATGGAAGATCAGATCAATCTGTGTCACCGCTTTGGAATTCACCATTTTAATTTAGTTCACGTCAAAGCCAGGATACAATTGACAAGAGGTTTCTCTCTGAGCACCACATTCTTCCTCCTTCAGGGATCCCTTTTGCTTTATTTACAAGGCCTAATGGAAAAAGCAGCCACATCCGAACGCATGCTCACAGCTTAGTGGACACTTGAGTTTCTTGTTAAGAGGTGCAGACCAAGTGTCAGAGCATGCGGGTTCAAATCGCTGAAGGAGTTTTCCTGTAAAGCCTCAAGGCCATGTACCAGATGGGGTGGGTATAGCATCACTTTCAGCTCTCTGGGTTTATCCATTTACTGTATTTTTAACTTTGTTCACGTCCCTGGAAGCAAACAGAAACTCCCCTTTCCTGCCCCCCTCACATTTGTGTGTCAGTACAAGGAATGCAACAAACCACCAGGCCAAACTCTCTTCAGGTCAGGGAGCTCTTGCACTTTGGGCTCCTGGCACATGAAGAGCTGAGGAAAAGAGGGCTTTTTAATTTCCAAAAAACCCATGGCTGGAAAATGAACCCAGACAAATTCCAATTAGAAATGAGGCACACGTTTTCAACTGGGAGGGTGATTAACCTCTGAACAAACTACCAAACGGTGGTGGGAGGCCTACATCTCTCGTCTTCAAATCAAGATCAGTTGTCTCTCTGGAAGATCTCCTTTAGCCACACACACAAGTGGGCCCGATACAAGGGTAACAGGGTAAAATTCTACCGCCTGCATTCCACAGGAGGCCAGACTACAGGCGCACGCTGGTCCCTCCTCGCTTTAAAAACCCATGGCCCTTATACAGACCGCTTGGAACCAGGTGCACCGAGCTTGTCGAGCTGGGGTCCTTGAGGAAAGTTGACTTGTTTACGACCTTTCCACCCTGGGATTCTGAGGCTGTTGTCCAAATCCAAGCCCCTTGTGTGGTGAAGCAGCCGCTGCAAAAAGTGAAACCTCCCCCAAGAGCGAGTGCTGAGATACCAGCTCTAGCACGGTGGCTCTCCAACTTTTTTGGACCAGGACCCATTTGTAAACATCGACGGCCAGTCCCGACCCGGAATATAGCTGAAGTGAAAACACACAAGTATTTTGGTCCCAAAATACTTATTAGCCACCACGCAGCACCATCACCCCCCTTGCGCCCGCAGGCATGACCCTGTCACGGACCCTGTCAGCGTTGTAGCCTCCCCATTTACTTCCTCACCCACCGCTTGGCGCTCCGTGCAGCCTCCCCAAGAGCGTGGTACCAGCACGCAGTGGGGCACAGTCCCAGAGCGTCTGCCTTTGCCCCCTATCACCCCCACGCTCTGCAGGGCACTGCACCCGGCTGCCCAGCTCTGCCAACTTCTCAGGAAATGCCAAACATGCATGCCCGGCCCCTGGCACTGAAGCGAGCCCTGTGGCACTACCATCAGGGATGGCAGGGCCACAGTGTGTACAGCCAGCCCCGGCCCCACCACGAGTGCCCAGAATGCCGGGCGAAGCATGGGCACATGCAGGGCTCTGTGAGGCCCAGCTGCTTGTGGAGCGCCAGGTGCATTGGCTGCAAAGGTGCCCCACAGGGACTCTCCCCTTCCCACCGCTCCTCTGGGACTCCATCCCCTGCGATTCTGGTATCCCCCACTGCTTTGCAAGGCAGGAATAATCCCCCTTCCTGCCCCCCAGTGCTCACCAGCTGTGCCGGGTCAGAAGGGGCTGCTCCAGCCCAAGGCAGGGGATGAACCCAGGGTGCTGAAAGTTGCCCAGTTTTCACCCAGGGACTGTGCTGGGGCTGAGTAGGGGACCCAGGCAGCTCCCTTCTGCTGGGCTGCACTTGCTTTCTTCTTTTACTCTCTCAACCTGCCTCCCCCTCCCAGAGCCGCTACATGTCCGCCAAGCAGCGCGGTGGGCCACTCGCAAGGCAGATGGGCGCCAGCAGAAGCTGCCACCCGCAAGGCAGAAATAGGCAGGCGGGCCAATAGGCCCCAGCACGTCCCTTCCTGAGGCAGCCAGCGGGGGGGCTGGGACACGAGACCCCCACGCCCCAGAGCAGTCTTTCCCATAACCCTTGGCGCGTTGCATTAAATTGGTTAATCGGTGGCACCTACTTGTTGGAATAGCTTTATGGGTATGCAAGGTGTTAACACACAGGGAAGCACAGTGGCATCTATTTAAACCCACTTTTCGGTTGCGACCCCGGGGCTGAAACGCTGCCCGAGCAGACTCGCTATACAGCCCAGACTGTCCTGCACGTGGATGCGGTTAGAGTAATTAATGCCAGCTTCCTCCCTCCCGCTCAGTACGGGAATACTGGAGCGAGCTACTTTGTTTTGAGCACCCAGATGGTCTGCAGGGAGACTTCTCTCAAACCTAGCCAATGACAGCAAGGAGAAGGACTCTGACACAATCTCTACTTGACCCTTCCCCAGCTCTCGCGAGGGAATTGTCTGTCTGGCAGAAGGTGGCTGTCCTCTTGTGGAAGACAGGCTGTGATTTTAGTAATGGGAAAGCGTTCCCATCCATCCCCCGGCCTACGGACTTTCCTGTTCACTTGGGGAGCTTGGCAGAGAATCTATTGGTGTGGAGGGTTGGCATGCCGAATCTCAGAAAACACCACTTGCAAGGGGTCAAAACAAGAGAGTTACTCTGCAAACCTGAAGTTTAAACATTCCGTACGGCATTTGTTTACAAGGCTTTTTTGTCATCTGTCTGCACATCCGAACTTCATGGGTTTCTTACTTCGAAACCCAGCTTCAATTCAAGACCATTTCAGTGACTGCCTGACTGCTGTTGGCTCAAGTACAGCAGCACTTGATAATAATGTGGCTATTCGCAACATATTGGGCTATTTAGACAGGTGTACTACTCACTTCTATACAGAATATTTGTCAACATGAAGCAAGATTTGAATACAAGTATTTTTTTGTTTTTAATATTCTTGAGTAAAACTAATTCCGATCGTTTCCGTATTTAACGTGACAATCAAGCAAGCTCTTGCTTTTTGTCCTTCAGAGAGCAACCGCATTAGAACAAAAGCCAACGACAATTCAACATCCATAATAGCTCAAGGCTATAAAACAGATTTGCCTCTTTCAAAGCCCTTCTTTTTAATAGCCATATTTTCTTAGATATTGTTTGTGGGTTAAACGTGGATATTTTTCCTTTATGACATGACCTATCTGACTGGCATAAAAGATTAATTCCGGTCAGGATCTTGCTGAGTCAGCACTTCCTGGCAGCATTTCCAGACAGCACCTTTGTTTTCCAATCCCCTCCTCTCAAACCACCAGAGCAGAGGGATCACAACCATTTTCACAGCATGAACCACATCTAAAAGGTGATTGCAAGAGAGTTTTTATTTTCTTTGGCATTTCTACAGAGGGCCTGAAAGGGGCGGGTGACCGGGTGGTTTCTTGCTTTATTTCAGTTTGTTTTATCTGTTCTTGTTTTGTACGTTCCAGTTCTCAGGCACGTCAAGTGGGGTCTGCCCAGGTTTTGCTGGAAGACTCCTGGGAGGAGCTCAGGAAGGTTGACTGAGATCCCCAATATATTAGCTGAAGTACTGAAGCTTTAATGGAGGCATGTTGGACAGACGTTTGTTCTTGTAAACTAAAAAACAGTTACACATTTTGAGTAAAAACCCTCCCACCCTCCGTGAGTTCAATCCTTCAGGAGGCCATTTAGGGATCTGGGGCAAAAATTGGGGATTGGTCCTGCTTTGAGCAGGGGATTGGACTAGATGATCTCCTGAGGTCCCTTCCAACCCTGATATTCTAAGATTCTATGAAATAAGGGGAAGGCGCAAGTCCCACCATCGCGGCTGCCACCCTCAGCATTTCCTGCCAGCCAGGATTTACTGTGGCACCATTGGGCCTTCCCTGAAAGATGTCCAGATCAGACTTGGCCAGAGAGAGGGACCCAGCTGGCTCCGCCACCTCCACTGACTTCAGCTAACTCCCAACCACCACCTGGGATGTGAGACTTTGCCTACTTTGCCATCAACCCTGTGTGTCCTTTTCCTTCCTTCACCTTCTTTCTTTCTTTCCTGTCTCTCTTCTTTTGCCTTGTAAGAGTCTGGCTTAGCCAGCCAACACTTCTATTTCACAACCAGGCTGTAAGCCTGTGACCAGGAAGAGGCACCTGAAAGCAATGCCCTAAACAGCCTGGCGCTGGTACAAAAGTTTGCCCCGTCTCAGAGCAGCTAATAAGGGCACTTGCTGCGCCTGTGTCTATCCAGCAACAAGGCTGAAAGTCAAAGTCAACATCAGAGACCGAAGGTACATTTTCTCCCTTTGCTGTTCTTCGCTCTCCCCTCGTGTGTCTGTCTTTGTTGTGTCCGTTAGGAAACGGAACTGGACGTCAACAGGTCCAGCCCATCTCAGCAAACTTCTTCTCTTTTCTCTGTATGCCAAACCATGTTTAACACTGTGAGGTTGGACAGTTTCAGGGTCATGGTAACACCTTTGACCCTCTGGACCCGTATATTCCATTTCAATTCACAAGTCTCCTCCCGCCCCCCAAAAACAGCTACTTCAAGCAGCTTTTTTTGAGCCATCCTAGCCAGAGACAAGAGAAAGGCATGAGAGTGTATGGTGATCCTGTTTTGCTAGGTGGGAGATGCTCAGATAATATGGTGATGAGAGCTCAAGATTGAAAACCTGAAGGTTGGCATAAGTGAGTAGTAAGCTGGACATTGAGGCAGACAGTCTGACTAAGACACTGCTGCTGCTTCCCATTTCCAGGAAGGGGACGTGAAGTGTAGCCACCAATCTTTCAGAGTTGTTTTTTTTTTTTTTTTTTTTTTTTTTTTAAGTACAGTACAAAAAATGTTGGTTTTAGGCTATTCCATAGATCCAGAAGCTAAATGAACTGATGCTGGTTGACAGCTCAGCCAGTATCTCTAGGACAGCTCACTGGTTTAAAAAAAAAAAAAAAACAACAAAAAACCGGGGAGCAGCAGCTGTCAAATTACAGCTGATATAAAAAAACCACGAGGCATTCGCTTCAGATTTCACTCCCGACTCCCTGCCAGAGGCTTCTGGCGTTTGGATGCAAAACGAAAGGCAATATTAACCACATTCACCGTCAGCTCAGCATGACAAAGATGGCATAACAACTAATATAAAGATCTTTTTACCTCTATGCAGCATTTTTAGTTTGTTTTATCATGACAAACTAATATTTAGTGTGACTGTTTGATCCAATATATTGTTCAAAGTATCACTTTGATACACCAATTCTAAGCAGCAGTTTAATTATTCTATACCCACAGCATACATATTTCATTCTGTTAAATGGTGGCAGACTTTTTAATTAGCTAATCATCGTATTTGATTTCGAGTCTCCTTGAAAGCCTTCTGTGCTCAGCTACCTAAAGGTGTGGCTTTTTCCAGATTTGTCTAGATCTATTTTAGAGAGAGAATTCAAATAATGCAATATTAATGAGAGAAAGAGCAATCATAAGATTACAATAGATAAATACAGGTAAGCCATACATCCACATGGAGGTGGTTAAGAGGAATTGCCATTGGACAACTGGTAACCTGCTATAAAATATTTTAATCTTAACTTCAGTTGGATGGAGGAGGAAGAGAGTTGAATCTGGTTTCACGATAGGAGGCATCATATTCGGTCATTTATGACCATGTTGGACTGGAATATTTTTTGGAAAGAGGGATGTTTAAAAATTATAGAGCAGTACATGTTTATGCAACCAGCCAGCAACAAAAAGTTGAAGTTGACCTAAAATGTTTGAGGGCAGTATTTTAGTTAATGCTTCATAGGTCAGGATGCTACCAGATTTCCCTTTGTTGAAAGCCCTCGCCTAAAGGAGTAAAAAAGCAAGGGTGAGTAAGAAGAACACAAAACTAATCTGAGGGAGGAGAGAGGAAAGAAGGAAGATGGATAGAACAACAAATAGGGAGATAAAACAGCAGGAGTGATGGGGCAGAGTCAGGGAGGAAAGCTACATACTGAAAACTTTAAAGACTTTTTAGCACCGCAGTACAGAGTAATTTTTGCTCTCCCCACCAGCTACCATCACCTTGGGCTGCGAGCCTCAGATCCCATTAGAACTCACCAGCGGAGCAGGCTGGGGCTGGTTAGTTCTTGGAAAGGAGACTGAGCACTTTGGGTGAGATACCGTCTTCTTTGTTCTGAATCCGAACAGCATCCATCTGCACAGGCGTTTGTGCCATTATTTTAACCGACTGAATCATTACAGTGGCCTTACATTTTCCCTGAAATTTCAGCTGAACAGTATCATTCGTCACTTCCTGTCCCAAACTGCTATGCACGATTCAGCTGCTCCTGCCTTCATCACAGAAGTCCTTCCATTTCAGAGTGGCCAAATTCTGCCCTCATTTACAACTGTGCAACCCTTAAAGGAAAAGGCCATTTAACATCCTTGGAAGAGGCCTTTAAATAAACGCTCCATTATGCCCACATGCACGGTTCGCATGACTGAAACTGCCTGAAATATTAATGTTAATTTAAAACAATACATTTCAAACGTTAACTTTTTAAAAAACCTAAGTGTGAAAGAAGGTTCATCCACCAGACAATGCAGGAGCTCTACCTTCCCATGCCAGAGTCTTAAATGGCTGACAGCGTCCCCTCAGATCAACAGAGATGGGAGTAATTTCTCACGATCTACAATGCTGATTCCTTCTCTTAACAGTGCGAAGCTCTCAATACCAAGCACTCTTGAATGTATTGTGCTTTTGGAATATTCGAGATCTCCTTGCGCACAAGTTTATTTTTAAGGGCACCTCTCTCAGCGGGAGAGCCATGCACACCTACCAGTGAGATTTCTGTACGTGCCTGTAAGTACAATGTGGTTTTGGTACCTCTCACTGAGAAAGCTGAAGTTTACTCATTTGCATAACACACGGTGGGGGGCATGAAGTGGGGAAGGAGACACAAACCACACCCCGGTTACCTGATTTTGCCTGGAATTCAGTGATAAAAGTAACATTCTTTCTTGCGCTTCTTCGCTGTGTTGCTCCAAGAAAGATATGAAGTAGAGCGGAAATGATTCGTTGCATTATCCACGTACTCCAGTTATTTGGAGTCACTCAAAGCTCGTCTGTACTAGGGACCAGCTCCGATTCAGCTGCTGGGGTAGCTACCCAGTGCAAGCCCCAGGTGAAGACACGGAAAGCTGCAATTTGCACATCTGAGGCTTTTTCTGGGTTCAGCTAGGACAAACTGTCTTCCTTGTCCATACTTGGGGCAGAGCTGCTACTGGCAGTGCCTGGCCACCGATGGCTGAATACCCAAGGTCTACAGTAGAATCAAAGATGGCTCATGCATCTGGAAATTCAGTGAATAAGCTGAATGTCTAGAATAATGTTCTCTCCCCTGGATGGCATCCCATGTCAACCCAGAGATCTCTTCCCCAACTCTCAGCACCCTCAAGGGCATCACATTGGGCATCCCTTCAGATGCCATACAGTCAGCGGGCAGCTACAGAGCAATGCAAGCTGCTCTCCCCTTCCCCTCTGGGTTATACTTTCAGCCCCTGCTAATTGAAAAACAAGAGACCAAGTTGAAGATCTACTCCAGAACCCTGGGGATTTAAAGGACAAGCAGATACACCTTAGCTAGTTCTGGAAACAAATCCATTTAATCAACTATCAGCTGTATAGAAAAATCAAACCTAGAGCATGTTAGAACTCAAGGGCTACACATTGTTATAAGTATTGAAACCAACATTCCTCAGCTTCTGATTTTAGCATGTATGTTTCTTTCAACAGAGGTGTAAGAAAATCCCTCTCTCTGTCCCCAGTGTTTCTGTGGCCCGCTGCCTGAAAAGTGTCCTACTCGCTTCAGTTCCTGATAGGTCTGCAGCCTTCCCGACACATGGTCTCTGAATGAGGGGAGTGCTGTATTTGCTAAGGCAATTGCGACAGCTAGCAACCTACACACCTTGTGCTTCCTCCTCTACTTCTTTCTTGATCTTGCTATAAATTCAGAGTTATTTTAACTTCTTTAAACAGAGGCATCAGTTGAAGAAAGTGACTTTGGAGAACAAGTCGTGGCTTGTGTCTAAAGAAAAAAATACATTGAGTGCTTTACAGAAGATGTGAAATTGTGGGAATTTGCACTACTGCAGCTCACATGGGAAGGTCACCTTAACATACTCCACTAAATGCTTTTTAGGCCACAATTTAGCAAAGCACTTAAGAGCTAATAATCTTTAGCTCTTATCCAGGACTTTTTAATCAGCAGATTTGAAAGCACTTTACAAAGGAGGTGAGTATCATTATCCCCATTGTACAGATGGGGAAACTGAGGCACAGGGAGGGGAAGTCACTTGCTCAAGGTTCCCCAGTAGGTCAGTGGCAGAGACGGGGATAGACCCCAGGTCTGTCGAGTCTCACACCAGTGCCCTATCCATGAGGCCAGCCAGGGGCTTTAGAGGAACTATTCACAAGTTTAAGCGTTTGTACCATTGTACCAATCGCGTCCGTATGTCTGTTGCAGCTGATACATTGTTAGCATCTATACAATTTCTTCTCTTACTTGAAGATATTGTTCGATTCTTGGAAGTAGCCTGTACTCTTAAAAACCACAGGTAAAGTGACCTTGGATGGGCGCCGGCAAGTTTTTTAATCCCCCAAGACGCAAGCATCAGAACAGGAAACTAAGCAGCTATTTCGTCTCTGCCTCTGAAGATTTTCAAGATCCGCAGCTACAGTGCATTACACTCCTCCTGCTGTAGAGCTGGCAGATAAATCTGACTTCCCAGTGCCTCGCACGGAAGCATCAAAGGGCCAGATTCTGTTCTACTACAAGGGTCTGTACAACAAGTGACTGTAGTACGACCTCACACGGCCACCAGCAAGGTCCCTGTCATATGAAATAAACGGAAAGAGGGGGCACAACAAAAGGATTGTTACACTATTGTTTAGGAGAAGCCAAATGGAAAGTGCAATTCTTTTTTTCAGTGTAAATAAAAATCAGGTCTGTGACAACTGATTTGAACAGATACCAAATTAAAGAAATGTTACTTAAAGTAAGGTACAAAAATAAAGAACCAGTAAATTCACAGCACTATGCTTGACCAGCCAACACTCTACAATCAGTAGGGTTTGGTTTTTTTATTATTTTATTTTAATATTTTGTTTTGTACTATTATTTCAGTGAAAAGTGATTTAGTGTTAAAGGTTTTTAAATCTGCCTCATGTAAGACTCTCCCAGTCTGCAAAGGTTATTTTAACTACATGCATATTGAGCTCTACGATATTACACAGTGATTCAAGAATACAGATATTTCCTCCTCCTTTTCAAGATGTTGTACGAACATTGGGCCAGATGCTGCAGACACCAACAGTCTACTAACTATGCTCACACGAGTTGAGTTATCTGCATGTGTATTTGCTGGTCTGGCCATATTAAGGCCCCAATCTGCACATGCTGGGTGGGATTTTTCAAAGTTCTGGATACCCTGTTCCTATTCATTTGAATGAGAACAGTTTCCAGATCCCTTAGGCGGCTTTGAAAAATCTCAGCAACTACAGAGATGCTCAATTTAAAGCGCAGTCACACTGAGGTCAACAAGACTGCTCAGATGCTTAAAGAGCTTACAAGAATCATTGTGCTTTGTTATTTAAGTTTGGTTTGACTGCTGAATCAGGGCCTAAAGGGCAAGGAAAAAAAAGTTTTGAACCAAGTGATACGTGAGACACATAGGACCACTGGTGGTTCACTACTCTGCCTCATCAATTTTTGTCAGGCCTGGCACACTCCTTACACCTAGCGCTGTCAATCTGTATCTGTACGGTGTCATGTAAGATATTATACTATCTGGTAACATGCTGGTTCTGAAAATCATCATGTAGTATACGTGCAGGGTGTACAGGAAGAATTACAAATGTGTGCTACAATTATGTTCTTAAAATGGGGTTTGGCAACGCGTGAGCCAGTCTGCCCTAGACAAAGGAATGTGTATTTACTTGTCTGACCAGCCTGGTCATCAGGCAGAGACAATGAAGATACATTTACATGCAAGGTAAACAAAGCCATCAGGAGAGCAAGTGAGGAAAGATGACCAATCCACGGAGAGATGGAGACTGTGCCCCAGGAAGCAGAGTCAATGCACTTTTTGGGAAGCTACAAGGAGAGAGGAAAAAGCCATTTTGGCATCTTTCACCTGAAAAGGACAAAGGAACGGAGCACTTTGAGATCAGTGAAGGGTCCTGGCCAGACAGTCTGGTCAGCCAGGCTGGAAAAGAGACGTGCTGAGAACCCCTTCTTTGAAGAAGAAACTCTCGTTTGTTAAATCATCAGGTTTTAGCTTTAGAAGCATATTTTTACTTTTGTTTGCTCCTTTCCATCTTTACTCCTTATCCTCGGTATCACTTACTCCTATGTACTTCTGTTTTACTTTTACTATGAACCAGTTCAGTGCACTGATTGAAGGGAAGGAGATGTTAACCCCAGTTAAGCTAACAGGCTGCCACATATTGTCTCTTTAAAGGAGCAACAAGCTTAATAACGTCTTTAAGTGTTCAATGATAGGGCTAAACATTGCAGGTAGACGGGGAACTTGGGCGTTGGGGTTCACGGTTACCTGCAAGGCAAGGTTTGGACTGGCAGAGTCCTGAAGAGTTTGCTGGCCAGGCAGACAGGCTGGTGCATCAAGGGATTATCACACACAGTTTAGCACAGTAAAACTCATTTGCTGCGGCTGAGAGGGGTTACACAGTAACTCACAATTCTGGGAACCCCAGCAGATTGTCACAACATCAAACTATGCCAAAATATTTTGTAAACTACAATTAGCTACCCAAAAGTGGGTTTATTTTAGGACCCTGGAACAAGTGTAATATGATCAAGGATCTGAGTGTATCTTCTCTCAAGTTTAATTTATGGCCTCATTTCAGCAAACTGACAAACATGTATTTAAGTCCCACTGACTTCAGAGTTGAGTACACATAAAAGTGCTTTGCTAAATCGGGTTTATCAGGCCATGATTTAAAAAGCAGAGCAGGGCATATAGGAAAGCTTTCACTGGAGCAAGAGACTTAGTTTTTAAATAAGCCTTAGCAAAAGTGAAAGTTAATTCCAAGCTTCTAGAGCAAGTAGACAAACTGCATTCTTAAAATAAAAACCATTTTTAACCGCTAGTGAGCTGTATGGACGGAATTATGAAAATAAAAAGATACAGCACTGAAACCATTTTATCTAAAATTAATAAACTGGCAAGTGTCAACCAAAGCAGCAGCAGTATCCGAAAGCATTAGAAGAGAAAGTCCCTGACCTGTAACTGAAGCTTCTTCATTGGTGTGGCCCTTCTCTGTATCCCACGGGGGATTCTGCATACGCACCATCTGCTCAAAGCAGGGAAATTTGAAAGTAGCATCTGTTGATCTGCACCCATGCCCTGACTGACTCATGCCTCCATCCAAGGGGATAAAGGGCAGGGTGGACTGACCACCTTTCCAGTTCCTTCTCCACTGCGAATCAGAGATGCTCCAAAGGCGAAGGAGTGTGGGTAGCAGAATACAGAGAGGGACCACCCTGCTCAGAGAGCCTCCAGTTACAGGTCAATAACCTCCTTTTCTTCTCCAAGAGATGGTCCCTATTGTATTCCTGTGGGTGACCAACAAGTAGCACCGAAGTAGGAGGCGGGTGCGAGGATTTAGAGTCGAGCGGAGGCACCAACAGAGGAGTCCTGTACCTAAGCTTCCTGCCTCACAAAAGTGTGAGGAACTCCACATGGACTCTTTACAGATACCCAGGAGGGGCAGCTCCTGAAGTGATGCTGTATTTCTCACGCTCTTGTGGAATGAGCTCTCACTCCATGGGAGGGTGGCAGGGTTGGGTTCAATAGTTGATAGAGTAGAATGCAGCCAGAGACCCATTTGGAAATTCTCTGAGTGGAGATGGCATGCCCCCTAATTCTTTCTGCTATAGTGACCAGTGGTCTCAGGGATTTCTTGACCGATTTTGTTCTTTGCAGGTAAAGGGACAAGGCCTGTCAAACATAAAGGAAGAGGAGTCTTCTTTCTCCTGTGGAAGTGTGAGGTTTTGGGAAGAACACAGGTAAGTGAATCGACTGGTTACGGTGAAATTCTGAAACTACTCTGGGGGTGAATTTGAGGTGTAGACATAAAGAAATCATATCCTCATGGAATATAGAATAAGAAGAATCTGCCGTAATCGTTCCATGCTCGCCAACCCATCTAGCTGAAGTGATGGCTATGAGAAAAGTTACCTTTATGGGGGGGGGGGGGGGGAGAAGAGACATGGAGCAAGAAACTAAAGGTTCAAAGAGGGGGGCATTGTGAGCACTGAGAAAACAAGGTTCAGGCCCCACTGGGGAGTACCGGGAAGGCTTTCCAGATTCGGATTCTCAGTGGATGCATGAAAACCGAGTAGCCCTGAGAAGGTGGATGGTACGCACTGATTACCAGCAAGTGGACTAGCAAGGAGCTAATGGACAGGCTTGGATGTCTTCAGAGAGAGGATACAGTCCAACATGAAAGGAATATCTGCAGTTTCTGGGAGAATGTTCCTTTGCTGTGCCTAAGAAGAAAAGCACTTCTATTTAGCTCCTATTAGAAAGGATGTCTCACATGGCCCTGGAGCGTGAATGCTCTAAGGACGATGCCAATCCAAATACCAAACCTTAAGGTGAAACAGATGTCTATTGGGGTGCTTGATCTTACCATTTCACTGGGTCAGGAGATCAGGAAACGTTGGGAGGATGATTGGTAGTCAGGGATATCATGCATAGGAGGTTGGGAAAGCAGAACTGTCTAGGCCAGCAGAGGGTGATCAGGAGGATCGATGCCCCGTGCTGCTGGATTTTGCATAGAACTTGTGGCAGAAGTGGAGGGAAGGCATAGTTGAACTGGTCTGACCAAGGAAAAAGCAGAGTGTCACCCAGAAATGTGACCTAAAGCTCCTCTAGAGTAACATGGGATGCATTTCCTGTTCATTTGAGAGGTGAACAGACCCCTGATTGAGGTTCCCCAGAGACTGAAGATATAGCACAGTACTAAGTTGTGGAGCTCCCATGTGTGGTTGACTGTGAAATGTCTGCTGAGGAAGTCTGCAAGCACATTTTGCTTCCCCGGAAGTTAGGCTGCCAATAGGAAGTTTTGATTGCTGACACATCAGTTCCACAGGCTGACTGTTTCTGCACACAGGGAGGCAGATCTCGCTCCTCCCTAATCACTGATGTAGAAGACAGCTGTAACGTCATCCGACATTATAAGGACCTGGTGAGAAAGGCCTCGCATGTCTTCCAGACTGCTAGCAACTCCAGGATATCGATGTGCATCCTGGACTCTCAAGACATCCAGGTACCTTGTGCTGTGCGGCTGTTCACGTGGGTTCCACAACCGAATAGGTATGCTTCTGTAATAATGATCCCATCCGGTGAGGAAGGGGATCCTATGCATACCTGATGAGGTTTTGCCTACCATAGCAGGGAAGACACTACCTTGGCGGGAACTCTTACCAGGAGGTTCATGGGATGGTGGTTTGCAGAATAGAGTGATTGCAGCCACTTTTGAAGGCAACCAAGGTGGAGTCTTGGGAGCTGGGTGATGTAGGTGTACGAAGCTCTATGACCTATGAGAGACAGGCATGTCCTGCCCTGCACTGGAGATTGTCTGTGATCAAACTACGATATTGTTCATGGCCTACATCTGCCCTTGGGTAAATATGCTCTTGTGGTGATAACATTCAAGGTGGCTTCAATGAGTCCAGAGATTGCATGGGGGTGAGAACAGATTATTTTTCAGCATTTATGCCAACTCCCAGTGAGGAGAGGAGGTGCAGCATCATAGAAGTTGACACATAGGCTTCCTGGTGGGACTTGGCGACAAGAAGCCAGTCACTGAGGTAGGGGAAGACAATGAGGCTGCGACATCTGATGTGAGCGCTACTACCAGGAGTACCTTGGTAAAGACCCTGGGGGCAGTCACTATGCCAGAAGGGATCACCCTGTACTGAAAACGGTTGGAGCCCACTGTGAATCTGAGGAAGCATCTGTGACCGGGATGAATGTCTAGGTAAAAGTAGGCACCCTTCATATCAAGGGCCATAAACCATGTGCCCTTTTCTAAAGATGGGATTATGGATGTCCATGAGAAATCTGAGCTTGCGATGGAAGCAGTTGAGATGGTGGAGGTCGAAGATTGGTCTTCCAGCACTCTTCTTTTTGGGTACCAGAACGTCGAATAAAACCTGCTCCCCTGGTATTGAGGGGGGGACGTGTTCTATCACTCCTTACTCCAATAGGGAGTCCACCTCTTGTCTGAGAACACACTCATTTTTTGGAAGAAATAGGGATGCAATCTCTGTCATGCGGACAGGTGGATGACGTTCAGTACCCACTTGTCCATTGTTATTGCACTCCAGGTGTGGAAGGAGTGCTCAGTGACCCCCAAACAGCATGTGGGAGTTAGGAGAGGTTGGGCTAATTAATTTTTGATGAGCGCTTGAGAGCCGCAAATAACATCAAGCCAGGGACTGAGATGCAGAGCCCGTTGCAGAGGGTGTGAGGAAGAGGGTCTTTGAACCCTCTGCTTCTTGCAGGGTGCTTCATAGGGCCTCTGGTGGAAAAACTGCTGAGCCATTCGTCTAGGTCTAAACAATGGGCAGTTCAACATTCTCTTAGGCGCAGGCGTGTATATCCCCAGTGAGCGGAGGGTAGCCATAGAGTCCTCCAGGGTAGGGAGGGACTCGTCTGTCTTTTTGTTGAAGAACTGCGATTCATCCAAGGGGAGGTCCTCAATGATATACTGGACCTCATTAGGGATCCCTGATGCATGGAGCCAGGACTCCCCCGCACACGATGACTGCAGTAGCCACAGCTCTAGAGAAGGTATCAGTGGCATCGACCACAGATTGGAGAGGGATCTTGGCCATCAGTCTGCCTTCATCTACCAGAGCTTGGAAACGAGCTCTGCCCTGTTGTGGAAGGTTGTCAGTAAACTCCACAAACCTGGCATAATTCAGGAAGTCTTATTTAACCAGTAGTGTCTGATAACTAGGTATCCTGAACTGGAGGCTATATGATGAAAAGATCTTTCTCCCCACAGGTCCAGGCATTTGCCCTCTTTATTGATAGAAGCAGACCGGGGATGTTGCTATCTAGCCCTTTAAGATGCAGCCTGAACCACCAGTGAGTTGGGAGTGAGGTGTTCCCCTGCTTGGGTCCGATGAGGCCTCATGGACTTCTCCATGAGGAATTTGCACAAAATTCCCGCCCTTCTCGGTGTGGTTGGGGAATGATTGGCAGATACCGCACCTCGCCTTGCTGTGGGCTTCCCCAAGGCAGTACAGCCAGTGCTGAGGGTTCTGCTGATTGAGAAGCATGGTGGGCAGAAAGTGCAGGTTTTGAAGCCCAGAGTCCTGAGCACAGTCCGGTACCTAAACATGGTATGGGGGGCCCTAGGGCTTCCCCCGAAAAGACTAAATCTAAACACTAAGATCTATAAAGCACTAAATTGTAAAAACTGCTAGAACTATTTACAAAGCGAAATCTAATTCCTATTTTGTAGGCCGAAGCTATGGACCTGGACCCTGTGGCGGTGAGAAGGAACTGGAGACACCGTCACTCTGCCCTACACTTTTCCCCCCTTTCCCCCCCACTTTTCATACAGAGGCACGAGGAGAGCCCAAACACATGACCAGACCAACAGACACTAGTTTCAATTTCTCTGGCTCCAGGCGCATGATGAGCATGCATAACCCACAGTGGAATACAGTAGGAATCACCTGAAGAAGAAAAGCACAGTATAATCGTATAGAAAAAACAGTGCAAATTGCTGACTGAAAAACTCAACTTTCTACAAAAATTATAAAGCGTTTCTCATCATCTGTGTTTCGAGTGGCACTTGCCACAACTAAGCATCAGTAAATTGCTGTCTGATATGCTCCATTTTGTTGATACGAGTATGAAGAGTATGCTCACCCCTCATTTTGACCCTGCCTACACGGGAAAGTTATAGGGTTAGAACTCAGGTTAACTCACATGATCTTAAGCACTCAGCATAGACAAAGGCACCGTTTTGTCAGCTGCCTGTAATTTCACATCAGACACAAGGTCTTTGTAGCTATAGTTAAAGAGAAGGGCAGGGTTTGCTTCGATGCAGCCCTGGAATCCTTTCAGTCATGTCTTACCTTGCATGCATACGAGGTAATAAAAAGGAAGGGATCCTGTTTTGTTAGCCTTCCCTTTCTATTTCGCAACAGCGGGGGAATAGTGTAGTAAGGCCTGATTTCTCCAGCACATGTTTTTCCCCTTTTTCAAACCATTTCCAAATGAAAGCTGTAGCCAGATTTCTAAAATGGAGCAAGGACCAACAAAAAAGCAGGGTCAGAAGGACTTTGTCCAATAGTTCTGAGCTGCTGTCTCTCCTCCGTCAATCCAAGTCCCCAAACATGCAACTGCTGAACGTGTGCATCAGAGCGGACATCTCCACGACATCTCTGCCGACATCTTTGAATGGCTTTCCAGACCTCACGTAGCCAGCGTGACTACTATACAGCCTATTTACATTGGCTATGTAATTGCTGTCCTATAGGCAATTCATGCTAGTCAGGAATATTAGATATCCAAAATGTCCAAATATTAGATATCCAAACGTCACACGTCACCATTATCTCCCAGGGCTTGATCCTTCCCATTGATTTCTGTGGGCTCTGGATCTGCCCCGAAATGCTCTTTAAATCTGGCCTCTATTCTAAAGGCTAGCATCTGAATTGAGGAAGTTTGAAATCTGCCCCAAAATTTTGCTGCTTCTTCCCACAATAAAGGGTCAATCCTGCAGTCCTTACTCAGGACAGAGTCCCACTGGACTGATTAGCCCAAGTAAGGATTACAAAATTGGGCCAAAAATGTTTAAAATGTAGTGCCTGCTATCCAAACTTTAAGGGGCAACGTGGCTCTTCATTCTCCACCCCAGGCAGCTATTTCCCTCTTCTCAGAGAAGATTCAGCTAGCAAGCATACCTCAAATGGATCGACTTCCAGCCGCAGATAGCTGTTAATGTGAAGTGTCTATAGATTACAGATTTGTTTTGCTAGGTCCACTATCCTCATTTCTGAATGTGTCTTCATGAAACAGACCCGGTCACAAACCACCACCAGTAAGGACTGAGACCTAATAAATAGGAAAGCAATTACACCCCATCATTTCTTCTTTACCAGCAGCAGCAGAGATGTGCCAGAAACCACCTGCTAAAAGGATTAAGTATTTTGCAAGAACTGACTCACCGTGATCTGAAATGCCTACAGTCGCTGCACGGCATGAAGTTACATGCTCAAACAAAAAACGTCCTCTAGCGTTACAAGGGGAACTGGCGTCCAGGGGTTGGTTTCCAGCAGGTACAGGTCCATGGGAATGTTGCTTTCTCAGCACTTTCAAGCTAATCTTGCAGAGTGATGCGGCTAGTACTCCTCCACGGGGAGAGGGGACAACAGCAGCACCAGTCCAAAACTACTGTAATCTCAGTTAGCTTTATGTTGCCGCCCCTGGTAGGTGGATGGCGGGGCATTTGGTGCTAGTGTGACATGCAAGCAGTCTGCTTCTGCAGATAATACAAGGGAGTGGGGAAGGGCGAAGGGAAGTACAGTCGAACCTTGGAGTTACGAACAACTCGGGAACGGGGCTGTTCATAACTCTGAACAAAAACATTGCGGTTGTTCTTTAAAGGTTTACAACTAAACGTTGGCTTAATACAACTCTGAAACTTGACTATGCGGAAGAAAAATGCTGCTTTTAACCTTCTTAATTTAAATGAAAAAGTTTCCTTACACTGTCAAATCTTTATCTGTCCCTATATTTTTGAGTAGTTTATGTTTAACACAGTATTGTACTGTATTTGCTTTTTTTGGTCTCTGCTGCTGCCTGCTTGCATACTTCCAGTTCCAAATGAGGTGTGTAGTTGACCGGTCAGTTCGTAACTCTGGTGGTTGAGATTCTACAGTAGAAAAAAAGACGACAACCCCACCTTCTGCTCCTGGACACACAACTTCCCCCAGCCCAGCCACCAAGATCGGAGCTGAACAATCCCCCCCCAGAACTGAGCTACTTTAACTCTCCTACTGCTCTCCGTGCTCAGGGAAGCAGCGGGTACAGGGCTAGGGGGAAGAGGACCAGACTGCGAAGGAAAGGGGAAATGCATACGGAAGGGAGAGAGAAAGGACAACTGAGGAAACATGGAGGGAGTTTCACAGCTGATCAGGAGTCAGGACATTCGTTGGGAATCAGATTTGCTTGGCGGGGGGGAACAGAAGGCTGCAGTCTGCACTGGGGGGGGGAGGCAGCGCTGCACACCGCTCCTTAGGGACTCCCTCTGGTCAGTGAATTCACAGCAAGCACTGGCTGTGAAGGGAGTCGAGCTCCACCACCTGCGGCCAGAGGGGACGTGAAGGAGGCACGAGAGAGCCGAGGATCCTGGGAGAAAACCCCCTACCACAACAAGAAGTGAGGTCTCAAGCAGACCTACCTACAGGACAAACACAGACAAAGGGAACAGCAACAGTGAGAGCCGGGGGGGTGGGGGCGAGGCAGCACAAGTGGCAAGCAGGAGGATGCGAACGAAACCCCTCGAAGGGGAGGTCCAGGAAAGGAAGAAATGAAAGGGAATGGCTTCATGTTAGTAAGCCTAGGGGAGCAGTTCTTGGAGGGCAGTTTTAGCTCTGAGACTAATTCTTAGGAACCAAAAGGCACTCCGCAATCCCTTGGAAGTATCTTTGTGATGGGGAGCAGGGGCGGGAGAGAAGGCAAACCACACCCTACACAGCAATTACATTCTCCACTCCATTACACAGAGCCACAAAGTGCTCAAAATATTACATACCAAAATCACTCCACCCTCCAAACAGCAGCCTTGAGTGAGGTGTGCCAGCCTGTCTGCACCAGCCACACCGGGCAGGGCAAGAGCAGAACAACGTATGGCAACAAAGCCAGCGGTGGGAAGAAAATACTAATTTCCTAGGGTTTCGCTGAGGCCGGTCACTTGCGCTAAGCTTTCCCACTATCCCAAACAGCCCCCTGGATGCCAAGAACCCCCCAAGTGCTCAGGACTGCATTCAGCGAGCCCCAGGGCCCTGCTGGGGCACCCCGTGGGTCCGGACTCAGAGGGAAGCGTGCCTCCAGCTGAATCAGCCCCTCTTTCTGCAGACGCTGCCGAGACCCAACCCTGCTTAGCTAGGAGATCCAAGAAGAGCCAAGCGCAAGGAGCTGACTTTGGGCACCCTGCTTGACTGATGTGTTGGGCGGTAGATTTGGACACTGGATGGACTTCCTGCCTTGCTGAACTTTGACTCCCTGCCTAACCCGGTCCTCCCAGAGCTGTTCCTAGGCTAGAAAGCTTCTCACTGGCAACAGGTCCAAGCTTTTCCTGAGCTGAAGAGAGACGTACGGTAGATGTTGTACTAGGACATCTATTTTGAGTCGCCTAAGCTGGAAGTGCCTGTCGCAGTACTGCAGTCCCCAATCCAGGCAAATAATGTTACAGGCCACAGTAAGGGAAGACATTGGCTATGCCGAGACTCTCCCATCCACAAGGAATTTTGCAGAAGGTTGAAACAAAGGAATCGCTTTTCTAGAAGCCCACTCTGTGTTGTGGCCGTGTTTAGGAGCTCTGGTCATGGTCCAGGACCCACTGCGCTAGGAGCTGTACAAACCTGGCAGCAGCACAGATCACAGAATGCTAGATGTGCATCCAGAGCACCGTGCAATGCAAAACCCGCCAGCATTAGCTTCCCTGTCCAGACAGTCACTGCCCATTCTATGCCCACTGTACTACGGCAAACCTCTCTTTCCCGGTGGCAAGGGTGGCCCCCAGGACTAGCACCGTCCTGCCCCTGCTCGGACTTTAACGCCCTGAATTCCAGGGAGAAACAGAAGCTCCCCAGGAGGCAGCTCTCTGTTCACACATCTTCCAATTTCTAGTTTGGAGGAGAAAATTAGCGGAAAGGCTAAATGAAAAGCTGCCAGCCCTCAGGACGAACAGCAATTCAAACCAGCGCCCTGAATCGCTGCTTCACATCTCCTCCGTGCGCCCAGGCTTTGCTTTGCCAATCTTCCCCAGCAACACCTACCTGCAGGGCATGCTGGCTGCCCAGCCAGATTGGCCCCTGGCTGATCACACAAACAGCTAGGGCAGACACACCGGAGAAGTGCGGCGCATATGAAGGGAATCCCTGGCTGTCAGAGTTTTGAAGGAGATGACAGAGTGGATGCTGAATGGAAAAGGTTCGGGTCTGGCCTGACAGGTGAGGGCAAAGCCCAGCATGTCCTGTCGCAGGAGAGGGGTGGGTTGCAGAACCGCCACAGAGAAACACAATGTGTTTCACAGTGTTGCAAGAGGGGACAGTCAGAACAGTACTCGACGGACTGGCAAATGGGAAGTCAGCAGCCTGCCAAAAGGTTTATTGAGCTCTTTGGGGCAGAGAGTGTCCCTTTGCTCTGTGTCTAAGCTCCTGGCACAGTGAGGCCCAGGCCGATGACCGGGGCTCTGCGGCAGGTGACAAAAGTATCACGCTTCCTGAGTACTAGGGAGGAGGGTGGGAACAGCATGGAAGGGATCCTGTTGTACCTCAAAGAGTTAATCCTCCCCCCCCCACCCCCCTTGCTCTTCCATTGAGGGCATGCGTCTGCGGGAGAGAAGAACAATTATCTGGTCTGTCCCCACACCCCGCCCCTGTCACACACCACCATCCCACTCAATGTCCCCATTGCTCAGCTCCCCTGTGGCCCAGGCTTTGGAAGAGATGAATGCGTGAACATGGGTGTAAGTTTAGTACTAAGACGTCCTTTGCTTATTAAACAATCCTAGATCTCAAGGCAAGAGGGACCATCAGGATCACCTAGTCTGGCCTCTGGCATAGCACAGGCCAGCCGCCAGAGAAATTCCCCGCCTGCTTCCTGCATCAGGCCCAGAACGTCGGGCTGCGCTAGCTCTTCTCTTTCAGAAAGTCGTCCACTTCTGGTGTAAAGGCTCCTTGGTGCAGGAGAACTCACCCCATGACCTGGGAAGCCATGTCGATGGTTAATTACCATCTCACTGATTAAAAAAAATTGCACCTTAGTTCCAGTTTGAATTAGTCAAGCAAACAGATGATACATGGAAAAAGTGCGATACATTCTGGGTACAACGCACACCTCGCTCATTAGCGTTCCAAGGGCTGACAGAACACGCTTTGGAAATGAAGTAACATCAGAAAGAGATGTGTGTGTAGTTAAAACAAAAGCATTTTTATTAATTATGGTTTTGCATATTCTTAAAGATAGACCACAGCTGTATTAAGAGAAATTGAGAGGAATGGGAAAGTATATGGCTTAACTAGGAAAGGCTGAACGGTAGAGTGAAACCTACGCAGAAGCAGACTGAAACCTTTCTAGAGAAGGAACACGTCTGGGGACAGTACAGGGCTGCATTTTACATACAGCCAAATGGGATTTTTTTTAAACACATGCAGCACGTGAAAAATGACCGCAACTTGGCCTCTGTGCAACCTTCAAACAACAGACACGCATTCTGCGTATTGGAGTCACTCTGCAATTTGAAAGACACACGGACTATATTAATGGCATAGCAGAGAGCTCAGCTTGTGTAATGTGAAATGGGCTTTGGGGGAGGTGGAGAATACCCTTCCCACAGACGAGTTTGAAAACAGTCATCTCCCGGCACAATCTGATCCATTCCAAAGGCCAAAACGTTTGCCTTTCAGCACTAGATTCTGGGGATAAGTCATCTCCGGCAGGGATGTTGATTACCCAGCCTCTGGAGAGGGGGTGAAGTACACTGCAGACAGAAGTCACCCCAAGCTTTCCTTCACTTGGCAGGCTGAATTTTAACAAGGAGACCAGGACAGCGCTGGATCAGACACAGAGCTGCGGGATGGTGCGATGTGCAAACATCAGCAATGGCACACGTGCCCAATAGTGCACTGTCCGGGGCAAAGAAGACTCACGCCCCAGCACCCTCTGCTTTGCCAGCTGATGTTTGGAGGGATGGGCATTCATTTTTGTTCTTTCGGGAGAGCATGAATTGTTCAGACATTTTGCAGTGTAGTTCGGTTTGGGACATAAAATTAGACCCAATCAAAGATTACATCATCTTTCAAACTGATCTTTGTTTAATCAATTGTGTGTCATCTTGAGTCCCTGTTAACTGAAATCAGAAGTTGAAATAGAGACTAATTCAATTTGGTGCTCAAAAAAAAAAAATACTGTCACAACAGACGTAACTGGACAGAGTCTCAGAGTAGATTAGATTAACGTTGTAATTAGTGTTCATTTATCCCTCTGATAAAGTGACACACACACGCTCCTCTGCATGCTGTCCTTGTATAACTGCATTCGCGAGCTGTCCGAGTCATGGTCCACACTTGGACCCTCTCCGCTGGGCTCTGTAAGAGTCCTGCTTTGTCGAGTGTAGTGAGCAGTCTGCTGAGTACATTGTTTCACTCAGCTGCTAGAGATGGGTCACCCCGCCCAAGGGATCAGCTCACTGCTCCCGAGGGCCCAGCTGCAAAGAAGGAGATGCACGGCACTGCTCAGGTGCCTCTGAAGCACTGGGGAGGAGGACGACGACGACGACAGCACAGAATGGGCCTTGCTGCAGTTTTCAGAAAAAGCATGATACTGCCAAGCACAGCCACCCCCAGCTGCAGGGGGACAGCAGCCCCCACAAACCCTTCCCCACCTCCCACCCGGCCCAGAGCACCCGCCCCAAGTGGGGTGATACTCAGTGCTAAGAGCCCAGGTGCAGACACTAGGTGTACACTTATAAAAGCATGTTAACAACGATACCCAGGCCTGACAGATCCATTCAGCCATTTGCCCCTGCAAGGGCACACAGGCCTCAGCCACCAATTCCTGCCGCCGGGTAGCCCTTCAGGAGAGGCACAGAACCTGGTGGATGAGACGCCAGGCTGCCCTCAGACAGCCCCCAGCACAGATCAGTGAAACCACCAAAATGGGGGTGAGTCCCTCTGCGGCTACCCAGACCGACAGCAACCATGTCCGTTTCACTCTGCTGCCTCTTGGCAAAGCTCTGAGCAGCAGCAGGCGCTGGGCCGACGCGTGGGAGAAGAGCGAGGCTGGGAGAGGTAAAGCAGTAGAGACGCCCCACTCGCAACAGCTAGAAGAACAGGCCAGGGGCCCCGCAGCAGGGAGGGCCCCTTTCCGTGCCAAGAAGAGCACAGATCCTTCCCCCCCTCCACCTCTCCCCAGCCAGAAAGAAGGTCCTTAGATGGTTGTGGGGTGAGGAAGGACAGAGGTGGCGTTCTGCCTTCTAGCAGCCAGTGATTACACAGAGATTGTGGGGGAAGCTTCAGCACGCACCGGACATCTACTACCCAGAATCGGACATGACCCATGGAGCCCCTGAGCAGCACCTGGGGACAGCAGCCTAGCAGCAATCCCAGTAGTTGCCTCTTTTCCAAACAGCAGGGGCCAGACACCAGGTTTCTCACTCGTATTCCTCCCCCGAGTCCTTCCTACCGGGCTCTGGCTAGGGAGTGTCCTGCAGCCATGACAACACCGTGATACTGAACTCTCCTTTATAAAGCTGCCTTCCAGCCCTCTGCTAAGGACCGAACGGGACACGCTGACCGAGCAACTTTTACCAACGTGTTCTGCCAGAAACTGGATCCCCCCCCCCCCCCCCCCCCCCTTCTTTAACTAATTGCTTAGCCCTGATCCTGCAAAATCTGATGCACCCAGCAGGGTCATGGCTTCAAGCAAGTCACTGGCAGGATTTGAGCCTTTCAACATTTTATTGCATTGTGAAGTTTTCCATTTTGAGCCATTAACAGTCCTATGCAAGTTCAGACCCAGACTGTGCCCAGCCCTTATATAGGAGCACAGGGAACTCCCCCGTTACACCCCATCCCTTGCATGCCCTGCTAAGAGTCAGGCACAACTGCAGTCCCTACTCAAGAGAGTGCAAGGGCTGGTCCTCTGTACTGGTATGAGGATGCCCAGCACCTCAAAAAGGGGTCGAGAGGCAGCCATCCTTCTACCTTTCCCTCCCTCCATCTTTCTTCCCACCAGCCCGAAGGGCAGATCTGCCCCTGGAAGAGCGCGCTGTACCCCAGGAAGCAATGTAGAGCAGATGCACTCCCTCCTATACATCAAAGAGCTTCACAGAGCAGAGCAGATCCCACTGCTCCTCTGGACTGCTGCACCTCACAATGATCCCAGCACACAGCTGGCTGGCCCTTCGTTTCTGAGGGCTGCATTGTGCCTTTATGGATCTTCTCTTTAGAAACTGTCCACCGACACTAATACCACGTCATAGCTGCCACGGACCAAACGCACTCCAAACGCCAACCACTAACAGACATTATAATCTGACGTCTGGACTTTTAGTAACTGCATTGTAATTCTTCCCTTTTATGAAGCTATCTTCCCCGAAGTATTTGACAGAGATCCCATGACACTCCCTGACCCAACATCTTATTATGAGTGTCCATGAAATGCATTAGAAGGGTCTTCAAAGTAAAGCACTGTATCCATTAAACTGCACATCCCTGGGGAAGTGAAAGCAAATCTAGAGTAAGTAAAGGGCATAAATGCAGAACAAGCAGGATCACTGAATGCATTTAGGGCTTTGCTGCCCAAGAAGGTCTTTGTTCAGTCTTAACCACAGATCTGACCATAAGACAACAAATGAAGAATCAATTATATAGTTCTGTCCTGCTGTTTAACACGTTAAATGATGCTATCAAGGCTATTGCCTACCCACTTGTGACATAATTAAAACAGCAGGCTCATTCCACAAGAATAAAGGAAGACAATGCTGGGGTTTTATTAAACCTTGCTTTTATCCCTGGCAATGGAAAGGAATACAATTATGCCTTGGATAACAAATCTAGCCAATTTGTTCATCCAAAACATGCAGCGCCCACAGCTTTAACAGCTGAAGGCTGAATTTTTGGTTGAAATCTCAGGCGAACATTGACATGAAATGTTTTTCAAATAGAGCCAGAATTAATCATGTGACACTAACAGAGAAAACGGTGATTTGCCAAGAAGAAAAGTAGCTAACGCCACGAGCACGTCCACAGCTAACCTTTGCACGGTTCAGGACAGCAATTCTGAACAATGGCAGGACCTCAGTTTCCTTTTAAAGTCTGACAAGTGGCTTATGTTCAAGGTATTATCAGAAAGAGAATAGTAGTTTGGAGTGGAAGAACCACGGTGGTGTAGCTATAAGGAAGCCCAAACTCCAAGGCAAGCCGGGCAATATTTCAGCAAGGGAATATTTTAAAAAGCTTTCCTCTCTAAAAACTAGTAAATATTTTTCATGGAAAATATCAGTTATCCTTTTTGCCAAATTTCGACACTAAATTCAGTCACTGAAGTGTGAAAACAGGGATCTCAATGTAACTGGAACTGTGGAATCACCTCCAACACCTCACAAAGCTTATTATTCATTTTACAGTGGTTCCGGGAGGCCCCAGTCAGGACCAGCGCCTCCTAGTGCTAGGTGCTGAAAGAAACCTCTTCTAAAATGAAGATTAGCTAGGCCACCACAAGGAACGGAGTCCAAAAAGTGGCTTAGGTTTCCTGAGGAACTGCGTAGCCAAGGTCCCACCCTAGAACATGGAAGAGAGCCCACAGGGCCCCGAGTCAGAAGAACATTCACTGAAGACAGCCCATAACCATTTCTCTCCGATCCGAGCGGCTGGGAACTAACATCAGTTGCTGCCAGGAGAACAAGCAAATTTGCTCCGTAACAGGAACATTTTGTTTTCCGCAGCATCAGTCTTAAAACTCGGGCCACAAAGGCATTTTCTCCCCATTTACAGACGTTAGCACGAAGACTGAGCTAAACAACAAGCCTGGCAAAGAATGTGCTTTTTGGGACGCTATCTGGAAAGCAAATGTTGAACCAGATGAGAGCTGCGTCTACCCTGGACAGCGCGTTGGATCGGGCAAACTAGTGATGGCTAAGGTTCACTGTCTTATCTCGCTGCTGTTGCAGACTAAGTGCTTGGAGGACTACGCGGTACTGTAAGGAAAATTCGCTTGTTTACAACCAAACTAAGTTTGTCAGGTACGTGATCAAAGTTATTGTCACTAAAGAACATAATCATTCTCCTGCCTGAGCTCTGGCGCTACTTAATACAATTAAAGCAGTTAACTTATTTCTGACAGAAGGCTGGGACTCTGGGGGAAAACTTATTTCTCCAGATAAGCTGTCTTTCTTTCAGTCTATTTAAGAACTGGGGCTCCATTCTGAGAAGCTAAGGTTACAAGAAGTCTCTGCTCATTACTAACCCACGTGTCGTCTCTTCCCTATCTTGAGCAGCATAAAACCCAAAGATTTTAGGTCCCTGCCTGGCAAGGTGCTCTGCTTGAATAGACCTGTGCCCACAAAGAGCCTTCCTTAACTACAGCCAGGGTCCATGCAGGACTGGTACCTTCGTTAACAGTAGTTAGATACACTCGGTTGGTCACACACCTATCACTCATGGACATGGGAAACACACATAACGTTAAGATTTCCATTTCATCTGTTTTACATTGTTCAGAATCTTTTTATCCATGAATTTCCATCTTTTGTTTGTGGTTTTTTTAAGCAAGTAGCTCTGAAATATCTTTAAAGCCTGGGAAGGTAACTCGGATACTTGGGAGAAGTCGACGGATGTGTTTGGGACAGGTAAAGGAAATAAATGGCAGGTCTTGCCTCAGTTTGCAGACTTCCGCGATCTGGGATCAAGCAGTGCTTGAAACAAATCAGAGTACTTTTCGTTTTAAGCCAGTTCTCTGTATCAGCTGAAATCTCATTCATCTCTGTCAATTGTAACATGCTCTTTCACCTGTCAGTCACCACAGCCAACCTAACAACTTCACGGAGGAATTCAACACTGAACATTTCACAAACAACAACAAAGACTGGAGTAAGAACGCGCTGTTTAACACGATACATTACAGCAGTTGCATAGTATCAGTAACAGATCCTTGCATGCCGACACAGGACTCCAAAGCGAAATCTCTGAAAGCTTCCAACAAATAAGCCTTCTGGTTTTCCTCTAGGAATAAAGCATCAAGAAGCACGATGCTTAGATATTAAAGGGACATAATCCAACTGCAGTCAAAAGTCAGCGGAAGGGCTCCCACTGGCTTTCATAGGAGTTGAACCATTCCCTTAGGTAGCAGACAACAAATCAATGGTCCAATCCTGAAAGGTGCTGGGCAAGTCCTAAGAGATGCTGAGCATCTGCTACTCCCACTGAATTTAATGGGAGCAGAGAGAGCTCAGCATTCACTTTGCTTGATTGGACTCCTGATTTGCAAGTATTTTTAACATCCTTGCAGTGTTCTAAACATCAACCCTATATACACCTCTATCCCGATATAACGAGGGTTCGCATACAACGTGGTAAAGCTCTGATACACTGCTGAGAGCAGTGTATTAAGGGTGCCGGGCCAGGGCCAAGGGGTTGGATAAGGGGCAGAGGGGGCGGTCAGGGGCTCCCCCCAGGATCTGGGAGGCAGGAGATGTGGGGGGGCACTTTTGGGGGCCCCGTAGTCCCAGAGTGGCCCAGGGGATTAGCGGGGGGCCAGGAGCAGCCCGCTCCGCTTCCCTCGCCCCGGCCCCAGCCGTGTCGCTCGCGGGAGGGGGTTTGGGGGAAGGGGTCCCCCGCGCACTCACTGGGTGGCGGGAAGCGGAGCGCCATGGCTGGGAGGTGGCGGAGTGGAGCAGGCTGGGGCCACGTTGCTCCGCTTCCCGCCGCTGCCGGTGAGTGCCTGTCAGGGGGCGGGGGGTGTGGATGGGGGCGGGGTAGTCAGGGTACTGGGGGGTTGGGTAGAGGGTGGGGTCCTGGGGGTGATTAGGGATGGAGGCCTCTGGAGGGGGCGGTCAGGGAACAAGGAGGGCCAAAGCAAGTTCAATATAACGCCGTCTCATCTACAATGCGGTGAGATTTTTTGTCTCCCGAGGACCGCGTTATATCGGGGTAGAGGGATATATGAACAGAATTGGCCTGCCAGTGCATCCACTACAGCAAACGCTATTTGGACCAAGACTACTGTAAAACACTCACTCTCTCTCTCTCTCTCTCTCTCATGAATTAGTAGCACATCCACACAAACTCATCGCCTGTTATCTCAGCTAATGCGCTCTACAACACTGATGTAACAGTCTTGTCTTTTTCATGGATTATTTAAAACACAAAGTTTCTACGTAGGGCAAACATTTATATTTGTGAAGAAGTGAAAGCACTGTAAACATGAAAGGGGGAAAAAAAAAAAACGTACAAAACCCCCATGACATTTACACTGAAATTAAATGACCATTTATTCAATAGCAGTGAAAGCAAGAATGCATTCTACCCAATTCATCTAGAAAGCCTCCTAAGAAGATGGCTGAATAGATTTACAACAAAAACAAGAAGGGCCCATGACACCTTGACAGGACACTGAAAGCATTCTGCTTATAAACAACGCAATCACAGGTGATTTTCTGCACCTCTCTTCAAGTGTGCTATTTAAAAAAACAGGAGTATGGCCGTTTATACGAAAACAAGATGGCTGCTTCGTATGGCTTTGGCTTCTCCTGCTGCTTCATTTCCCCAGGTGTTATAATCCTGCTTGGACTGCAGCCAATGCCCACTGTGGAAATGAGAAGATCCCCATTGATTGCACTGGCATTGGATAGGGCCCTTTGTGACATTTGTTTAATGTACCGGTGAACTTATTGTACAAGACAGCATCTTAGCAACATGCCATAGGTCTCCATGCAAAAAGCCACTGAGATCAGAATTAAAGCTTCACCAGCCGGAGCCCAAGGATTGTCCGTCTGTCTGTGCTTTTATACTAAACTCGTTGCCATGGTATCATGGTGGTATCTCAACACCCACGAGGCATACGGGCCACCCACCAAAGTCTCAGACAGACAGCAGATTGTGAATTCAGGTGGTCATTTATCTGTGTGTGCTTCAGATTATCCAAATATCCCAGGAGACAAGGATTTTATTCAGATAATCAGGAATTTAGGTAATCTAGAGGCACCAAGCAGCAGAGTGCCTCCCCTCCCCGGCAGTGGCCAGGGCTTTCCTATACGCAGAATTTGCACTCGTTAACCTAAAGTCGCTTTAGTTAAACAAGTTATGAAACTTGTGCGATTTCATGTCGGGATAGTTAGACCAAGACAACCTTGTGTGTGGACACTTACCTGTAAATCTACTGATCCAAGCCAACCTGATCTAAGCCCGTTTTAAACCACCACAAGAGCACCCCACACAAAGTTCACTGGCCTTGTCTGAGTTCTCTCCTGCAGGAAGAGCTGCAAGTTGCAACCTTCCTTCACTCACTCACTTTATTCCTGAAGGTCTTAAATGTAGTTTCAAATACCTACACAAGACTCAGTTTGATCTTCATACTTGCTCCAATGTGTTACGCAGCTGAAGGACCTTGGCTCAGCTAGGTTGAAGACCAGAGTAGTCATGTGTCAGACACCCCATATCAAATATCGATCTCACGGACACCTGCCTAGTGCCCATGTTCTTACCGCTCATTATCCTCTGGGCTTCGTAAGGTTCCATATAGCCAGTGTTTTCTCCTTTCACCGCTTTGTTCAGCTCACTCTTGGCATCAAACGGATCCGAGTAGTCATCTGCTATTAAGACCTGAAATGAAGAAAATTATACTTTTATTGGAGAAGGAGTTTATTTGGTTTTGTTTTGTTTTTTAATCTGGGACTCACAAGCTAAAACTAAGCGAAACTAAATCAGCAACAAGTGCTGGAAAGGGTGACATCTGCACAG
Organism: Chelonia mydas; assembly: GCF_015237465.2. NCBI lineage: Eukaryota > Metazoa > Chordata > Testudines > Cheloniidae > Chelonia > Chelonia mydas. The sequence goes on from NC_051245.2 coordinate 121,581,832, forward strand.
TGAAAGTGAGCACAAAAGCTTCACAAGAGGCCTTAGCCAACCCCTTTTAGCATTGGAAGTAAGGCCCCGATTCAACAAAGCTCTTAAACAGCTGGTTAACAGAAAGCACTTGCTTTAAGTGCTCTCCTCAAATCAAGGGGTCAGCACTTGTATCTCTTCATTCAATCATGGACCTCTCACCAAAGCGGCTCTCCTCGGAGGAGTCCGACTCTCAGATCACCACACAAGGAATAATGGGACAGTAGCAAATTAATGAGATCTGAATGCTTAGCACAACTGAATCTACCACGGGGCTCCAATTTATCACAATACCTTCTCGGATTTTCCAGAATGCCTCTCTCCTTGTCACACATTTTCAGTACCTAAGATCATTTTTATGTGCTTTGTTAACTCTTGTGTTTATTTACTCAGCTGTAAACCACAAAACTGGTAAGGTACCTTATAATACCATCAAGCTACTTCCTAGGAAAAACACACACATCATCTTCTCATCACATTAAATAAAACCTAAGCATAGTCCAGGCTTTGTTTCTAATTTGCCATTAAAAAAAAAAAAGACCGTGAGGCCAAGCCCCTTCCTTGAGGCGGAGTTTCTCCGCCTGACCCATAATTTTTATTCTTTATAAATACTGTAGAAGGCCACTCAATTTCCTGTCATAAATGCATGCGAAATTAGATGGCAAGAAAGTAAACTGAAATTAAGCAAACGCAAGCATCACCTCTTTCTTCCTTGATGGATGGGCGCAGGTGTAATTGGGTACGGTGTTACCTAGGTCCTGCTGCCTTTCCACCCATTCCCACCCCTTGCTGGCTGCCTCCAACATAGCCATCTGCTAAACGGGGGCTGGAGGCCGCAGCAGCCATTCAGCTGCGGGCAGCTGGTGGCCACAGGACGAGGACAGGAGCCCATAGATTAATTAAAAAGTCTACAGTGCTGTAACTTTGCACAGCGCTTTACAGAGACAAGGGGAAAGGCCCACGCTGCCCCAAAGAGCTTCCCATCTACATCAGCCTGATGCTGAAAAGGGAGGGAGCGGACAAGGCAGGCAGAGAGAAGGAAAGTCCAAGGATGAAGAACTAAAGAGAAGGCAAGCTGCATTGTACCGCAGACACACTTGCATTCCCCAGTAGCTTGGACACTGGGAACAGGGCAGGGCGGAGCAGACAGGGCGTAGAAAAGCAGCAGAGATTGAAGTGAGGATGAAGCCAGCGATGAGTGGAAATGAATGCGTCTGGCACCAGGTGAGCTGGATTTAAAGTTCCAGGCTTCAGACGCCACCTGGGTGAAACCACCCAGGCAAGGGCGGAGTCAGAGACAGCAGTCACCACAGCAGGGGGACTGATGGGCAGGGACTGAGCCACACGCAGGCCCAGAGGGTGAGGGTGAGGAGGCTGAAGGGAGGGAGTGTGGCACGTGGCAAAAAGACCAATTTTAGTTCTCAGGGACTGAGGAGGAGATGGTTACAAACAGTACTCCACGCAAGAGCGCCATTGCGAACGGCTGCGTGAACTTCCCCATTTAACGTAAGGAGTCCCATTATGGCCAAAGGGGCACCTCATCTGCTTAAGCACTTTGCCAGATTAGGACCTGTGCATGAATCCAGCACAAGCACCCGCACTCCCGTCTCTCCGTGTGAGAGGTGGCCGATGGCAACTGGGTCGCCATCGTTTTTTCCAGTTAGTCTTTGAATCCTGCCCTCATATGCTCAATGAGCTTGAGGAAACCCAAAGCATCCTCTGACAGATCCTACCAAAAGCCCTACAGCCTAGCAATCGTATGGGTTTGTTTTGTGTGTGTCTGTGCGCACACGCAGGGGGGATTCACAATGCATTAATGCATAGCACTCCCATGGTCAAGAATCATGGCCTGAGTCCCTGCATGTCACACGGGAGAGAGAGAGAGAGAGAGTCGCTTACAATAAAGGAGAGGAGTCGCTATCTGACAAATACCCTGGCTTATAGTGTGTGCTGTAACTCGTACTTTTAAAAAAGAGCATTTGCCTGGTGTCATCCCTCCAGGCACAAAGTTAATTATTGCAATTCTAAATTACTTCTCTTGGCTGTTTTAAGTATAAACCTACGGTGCCCGCTTTCCACCTATAAATTAAAGATATTTGAGGGTCTGGGTAAACTGAAAACCACTAAGATGACAAGGCAAATCAGGAGGGAGAAAGAGCAATCTTTTGTTTCACCTAACAATGAAATGAACGGCTTGTTATTGCAGATACAGTTAACTCAATGAAAAATGCGACATCTTCAGTAATGTATGCATGAGCTGTAATCAGCAGGGCTGTCAGAGCAGTGTCAGCGGCTGCGTGCGCTCAACACAAAGACAACAATGTGCATCATGCAGCAGTAATTCCTCCCAGTAACAAGGGCATATTTATCTGTAAAAGCCCTACAGCTGAAACACCATCCATTTACTTTCCCTGACACCACTTTGTCAAGAGCTGATGGATAGTATCTCGGGCTCCCTGCTGTCCCCCTATTCCAGATACTGACACTGTAATAGCTGCCTTTCTTTAAAATAACTGAACTAAAATGACATGAAACAGAAAAATAGCCTCACAAGGACAATGTGCTTTATTTGCTATTTCTTCTTCTCTATTTGCCGAAAAGCATTAAGGGAAAAATTAGACATATAATGCTGTCCAACGGGAGAATGTCAAATGTTGATTTGGTTTAAAAGCATGACGGTAACATATTCAAGTGCTCCAGGTACCAGACACCACCACAGGGACTGAAAAGATGAACCTGCTTTATAGGACGAGACCTAATCAAAGATGCAGCAAACAAATCTGAATGTACAGAGCCTTATTCCCATGTGTATCCTTGCAGAGATTCACACAGGCACATGGGCCCCTGTATGTGGATTTGTCTGCAGGATCAAGCTCATGATTTGTTAACAGTTCTGTCTCCAGCATTCTGCAAGCAGGGGAAAACCCTGTATGAGATCCGTGGACTTTTCCCCCTCAAGCGGAAAAATGATTATGTCGTCTGGATGGTGGAAGTGCTGGGCTATTCATCATAATCTAGAAATCAATACGTGAAATAAAACATGGCGTATAAAATGCGTAAACGCAGAGGGCTGCAGAAGTAACAAGCTAATGCAGTGTTCACTTGGACAGACACAGGGACCAGCTCTTTCTAAAACACTATCTGTATTTTCTTATTAAAATTAGCTCTCTAGCTCCGTGCTGTCAGAGAGCCCCCAGCTGCCCGCATTACTATTTCAGTTTAAATTAGAATTTACAAATTCTCAGCCTAGATAAAGCAGCTGGCCTATGCTGACATATGGTTTCTTTTATACTTGCTGACAGTTGCAAATCCTCACAGTTTCTAAGAAGTTTGGAGATTTTTTTAAAGCAGTTTGTTAAAGCCCTACGTTGCTTTTATTTGGAACCTTTTTCCAGATTAAGGCCAAAAGGAGAAGAATTCTCTAACGCTTCCAAATGCTTAATTATTTTTACATAAATGCATTTAAGTAATTTACATAGCACACCTATCAGACCCATCCCCCCCCCCCCCCCAGTGCCATTGTAATGGAAATAACTTTGACAACAGGAGCGGTTTGCAGTGGGATAGCATCCAGCAGCCCCAGCCAGTTACCGGCCCCCCACCGTGCTAGCCACTGTGCACACAATGGCCACTGTCGAAAGACAGGATACAGCGCTAGATGGACCTTTGGTCTGACCCAATGTGGCTGTTCTTATGATCTAAAAAATGCTTCTTGCCGCAGGCAAAGTAAGTAACTTTCCCTCCTTGCCCATCACATGCCTCCAGACCCTCCTCAGGGGGTGGGTTGACTGAGGGACAGCCCAAGAGGGTAAGCTCTGTAGCATGGCCAACCAGATCCCAGAGAGTCAGCATCCCGCCCTGCCAGTTGTCTCCTGATACACAAAAATCTAGGGGCCCATCAGCCCTAGCATCCAAGCAGATCTCCACTAAGAGAAGGCAGGCTCAGCTACAAAGCCACCCCCTCCATTTATAGGCTGAATCCAACAGCTAGCCATTGCTATCTAAAGTGAACTGGAAGCCAGTGCAGACTGCAGGACACAGGTGTCAGATACTGCACGCATAAACCACTAAGAAAGCGAACAGCAGCACTCAGGACTAGCTGCAGTTTCCCTCCAATCTTCTGCACGGCACTAGTCCAACCTAAAAACCGCAAAGGGATAGGGAGCTGGACACAACCATTGCCACAGCAGCAATCACAGTCCCCTGACTAACCACTGCCATCTGAATCGCCAGAGGTAGCGGCGGGGTCAACAGACCCCTGAACTGGAAGCCTTAAAAAAGAGACAGACCAGGCTTCTGCCTTCTGGGGTCAGTCTGGTTCCTCTCACAGGAGATACTTTCAGCTTACAGTGTAAGTCACCCAGGGAACAATGAGAAGCAACAGCCCACAAGGACTGTGGGGAGAAGGTAGGAGAGAGTCATCACTAACACATAACAAAATCCACCCTTAATCGTATTTATCCTCATGCTTTGTAATAAGGCTTCAGCATTCATCTTCCAGGAATATATTCTTTTCCATCTTCAGTTCCTCAGTAAGGAGGTTAGCTAGAGACTGGCCTAGGGCAGCTGACCTAGGGCAGCAGTTCGCAATCTGTGGGTCGAGAACCACTGGTGATTAATGAATCGCTTGCTTATGGGCCTGCAGAGAACTGGCTGGTTCCATGTTTCAAGCTATTACATTATAGTAAAAAGACAGCTAAATTCACACTAACACCTTCCATATTAGCAATGACTAATCACAAATGGGGGGGAATGTTGTCCACATGACTGGGGAATGAGAGAATAGAGGTGGCTCATGAGACAATCCCTCTGTTAACAGAGGGACGGTTGATTCCACACTACAAAAAGTTGAAAGCCCCTGGTCTAAATAAACTAGCACTGTTTAGTGCTCTGTTCTGCGTGTGTCCAACCATTTGCTATGTGTAACCATCAAGAAGGGATTCAGCAAGGGAGAATAACTGTACCATAGACAGTGCTGTGTTTAACATGCTCACTGAAGAAAACGATTTTCTGCTCTCCGTGCATCTAGTGATGCTAGCCAGAAAATAAATCAGGAGGGAGCACACTCAAAAGAAACATAGTCAGGTCTCAATGCATAAAAGGCTGCAAAAGGACCGTCAAAGACGCCAACAACATAAAGGGATCATGAAGTTTAATTAGCTCTCCCAGCAGAACTCCGACCACTCAACCTACCAAGAACATCAGTTGCCCTATGGGTCGGTCAGTTGATTGTCACCATCTCAGTTTCAGACAGCATCAGCTTAAGAGCAACTCACAGAGGTAAGTAACTTTACCAGCATGTGCCAGATGCTCCTCATAACCTGGTACAATGCTGGTGACATCACAGCTTTCATGGAACCCCAAGGGAGCTGGCCTAGAGGGTTCTAGTATGTGTCTTAATATGACGTACTCTTCCCACCCAGTTTTTCTATTTTTTGAAGAACTCAGAGGCAGCTTACAGAATTTTGGGGGAGGAAAGGAATGATGGGCCAGTAGCTGGAGCACTAGACTAGGCTCTAAGAGACCCTGGTTCAATTCCTGCTCTGCTACAAACACCCTTTGTGACTTTGGGCAAGTAACAGTCTCTCTGGGCTCAGTTCCCTTTATCTATAAAATGGCCACAACAGCTCTTCCCTCCCTCACTGGGGCCTTACGAAAGTAAATGCATTAAAGATTGTGAAGCACTCACACACTAGAGTGAGTGGGTCAGAGAAGTACCTGAGACAGACATTTTACACGGTTACAGAATAGTTCTGAGCACAAAGAAAGCAGCTTGAGACCAGAGATTTCCGCAATGCTACGAAAACAAAGAGGTGTAAACGTACATCCCCTGCACACTAAGGACAAGTCATCCTCACTCTAAGAAAGTGTGGCTAACACAGCTATTTCCACTGTTTCTTGTTGCTGCATTTTCTTTGCAAGGATTTAATTTCAGTGGGATGATCAGCATTTCATGCACATTAATTGGAGTCTTTCTGCATTTCAAGCAGTGCCTATTTCATATAAAAGCCTTGTAGGCGTGAATGCTCTCCTGTTCTATATGGCAAAAACTCCACACATGCCCTGTCACATTGTTACCTTACACAGCTCTTTATCTACTTATGGAATAACATACCCAATCACTTTGTTTGGGTGCGGGAGGATAGCTACTATCATGTTTTCCAGGTGCGTCGCCTAGTCAAGAGAAGCAAGACTCTCATTCTGAGTGCCTCCAAGAGTTCCGAGTGCCAGACAGGACCTGAGACATTTTCTGAAGTTCCACAAAATACCTTTTCTCTTTAAAACACTAGCAGGAGATCATCTGCATGTTACAGAGCTCGCTAACCAATGCCTCCCTCTCCTCCTCCCCACACACACACACAAATGTGTCTAACTTCTAACAGATGCTTGCTTTATTCTGGTGCTCTGAGTAAGACAGCAGGGCCTCAGTTTCCACAAACTGGTAAAATGTATCCTCTCCCCCTTCCAAATAACTGAATTTTGTTGATTACACTAATATCCCCAACTTTACTGAGAACCCACTTTAAATGGTTTTACAGGCATTTTTGTGAGGAACATCTAAAAATATCTGAAAAAAAATACGTAGGCCACTGAGCAATTTAGGAGAGTTGAATATAGATTTCTAATTTTAAAGCAGTTTACTGTACTATAGATTTTAGAAAAATATGAAACTTGTAGTAAGTGTTTATATTTTGGATAATATAGTTTAAGAGAGGTTTCAGAGTAGCAAAAAGAAAAGGAGTACTTGTGGCACCTTAGAGACTAACAAATTTATTTGAGCATAAGCTTTCCACTTCATCAGATGCAGCAAATCAATTTCTATCATGTGTGAAATTCAGCCAACCTGCCTCCAATTAACAGCATTTACACCAAAAAACAATATACTCATTACACTTACATAGAAGTTAAAAAATGCCAAATTTTGTTTTGCTTTCATTTGAAAACACTGAGTTGGCAGCAGAAGCTTTTGTGGGCTTTTTTTGTTTGTTTGTTTGGCAAGGCCCTCAGAGTCAAAACCAAAATTAAACCCAGTTGTTTCCAGCTGTGTTTCAACTGCTTCTCCAGCCACTGCAAAAAAGAGAGCATGTTCCTAATGCAGTTTCTCATTGAAAGTCAAGATGTCCAAGGTAAGTCCAGCTGCAGTGGACAACTGCAGTAGCTATGGTACCCTGCACGGTACTCCGCAGTGAAGCAAGAAACTACATGGGCGTTTAGATGGTCATATATTTAAGCATGATGCATAAGGAGCATTGACACCTCTCTGCTCTCAGTTTGTCTGGCTGCAAACTCAACAGGACAGAAGTACATTGGACTATCACTGCCATCTTCATTGCCAGAAGAGCTAGAAACTTTAGAATGTATGCGTGCATGCAGCAGAGATTACAGCAAACTCAGCAGGCTGAACCCAATCCTGTGGGATCTTTGAAAGTTTTATGCTTCTGGATTCCTCTTCTCTGGCAGAGAGGGAACTAACCAGAGGTCAGAGAAGGGGAGAGGAGTTTGAAATTGTCAGTCGGGTGGCTTATCCCCACAGCAGCTACCAATATTACCACCAGATATTCTGCTCTCCAACCAGTGGTTGTTTACGCCCACTTTCCATACAACTTCTTTGGTCCTGTCCACATGAGCCCTGCCTTTGTTCAGAAATAGATTTTAAAGCTAGTTTTTAAATGGTTTCTGTAAACACGGTTATGCTAGCCAATGCCGATGGGGATCTCGTCAAAATCAATTTTTAGGAACTGTTCCAGGCTAGGTCACTATCTAGCCTTGAGAATGGATTTTTCAAGCATTATGCCCCAAGCAAACCAGACCAGCATCACGAGAGCTTGCAGAAATCGCTTTTAAGAGCTATGTTTAAAAGTCTGCAAACGCAGGGGGAAACTGCAACATAAGACAAGCCTTGTTTTCTTCCGAGAATATACTGAATCCATTTTGTACAGAATTGTATTTCTAGTTACACCACCTTTTCTTTACGGCGGTTTGTTTTATTGATAAATTTTTTTTGCTATCAGAAGCCATGGCACGCTTGTTTCATCAGGTGGTGTTTATTCAAATGGCTGACAAATACAAAAGACCTTGCTTGAAGTCGATTAGTGAAAACTGATGACTGATTGCTGTGTGGCTAATACAGGCTTTAATCCAGACGCCACCGAGAATACATTTAACTTACAGGGAACAGGCTCTCTGACTGTATACTAGCCTTCCCCCATCTTCAAATTCTTGTTTACTAATACTCCAGTTGTAACTTTTGTAAACTAGGGATGGGGCCAATTCTCTTCATACCTTCAATTGTAAAGGGAACAATAAAAATGGTTAATTTGAAAAGAAGGAGGAGGAGAAAATAATAATGGCTACTAAAAACCAAACAAACATGGCCCAATGTTCAAAGCAAGATGCCTTCAACTATTTACAGTCTTTTGATTAGCAAAGCAAACATCCCACCCAAAGTATATGAATAAGTCTGGCCTCGCATTTACTGCTTAATGGAAAGAAGCTGAATTTGCAAACCATCACAGAAGTTGGAGTACTAGACAATGAAAGTTTAAAGGGTGATTTAATTCTGCAGAATTCATTTAAATTTAGTTTATATATAAGTGATTCACGTTCTCTTTTAACTATTAATCTTGTCATCTGCCAGAGGTAGTTTTAACAAGAAGCTCCCGGGTCTTAGTGCTAATCATGAAAGAATCTGAAAGATTCAATATAGTCAATATCAGTAAGGAATAGGGTGACCAGATGTCCCGATTTTATAGGGACAGTCCCGATATTTGAGACTTTCTTTTATGTAGGTACCTATTACCCCCCACCCTCTGTCCCGATTTTTCCACACTTTTTATCCGGTCACCCTAGTAAGGAAGCAATTCCACATCCCTCTCGCCCAGTATAGCCAGTGCAGGAACTTCTACCTCTTTCTCACTGCAACGGGAGACTTTGATGAGACGTGCAAAATAATTACTGGGCTGTTGACTCTCGCTGACCTAGTTTTTCCAATTCAAAACCTTCATCTTATATTTTCTTACAATAACGTATTTACTAGTCTAGTTTGCCGTTAAAGGCAAGCCAAATATAGTACTAATGGAGTGGAATTTGGCCCAGTGCTGGTGAAAGTATACCAGACCTTTTTCATAAACTGAGGTTACAATGCTTAATAAGGCAGCAGTCCATGAGCAACAGCAACTCTACATCTTTGCATTATTATTTACCGGGCCTAATCCTGCAACCGCTGAAATCAGTGGCAAAATTCCCATTCACTTCTATGGTGCAGGATCAGTGCTTTAGTGAGGTTCAAGCTGACAGAAAAACAAGAGGATACAATGCATAACAATTTGAATGCAAGTCTAAAATTATGGGTCTAATAGTCAGTGCTCCATTACCATGGAGCTCTCTTACTGGTAAGTGGGGAAGGATTTTTGTCAAAGGCCCATTATGACCACTTATAAAAAAACACGTTATACAATCTGTAGGACGACCAAAATGGAAAATTATTCTAGGAGTTCTTAGCAAGTGGGTCTTATTCTAAAATTATCCATTTTTTCTGAAAGCCACAAAATCTGAAACTATCCATTTGGCTCGCTAACGTTTCATCCAGCACATTTTATTAAGGAAAGAGCACAAAACATTCAGCCCTTCAAGTGTATCTAATTGCTTTGCAATGAGGAAATTTACAAGAGGTGCAGAAAGTAGCATCCTAACAATAACAGGAATTGTTTACAGCGGCTCTAATGCACAGCTGAGCTTTTCCTTTCTCCAAAGACCATCAAGGTCAGAAACCTGGAGGAGTTTCCTACCGATGCAGTTTCCTCGAACTGAAGTTTATCACAGTGCCCTGCATAAAAAAGGCATGTCACATGCAATGCCAGCTTCTGCCCCAGTCACAGAAGTACAAACAGGGCAGCGAAAGAGGGCGTGGCTGTGGATTTTGCTGCATTCTGCAGAATCTAATTATTATTTTTAAAGAGATGTTTGTAGCCATATTATGGAAGTGAAAAAAAGCAATGAAGTGTTTTGTTGCCTTCCCAGAGACTAAGAGACCCACCAAGATCCATGTGGCACCTAGTGCAGAGTCCTACAGACCACAGCCTGTCCTGCAGACAACTTCCCGGAGAAGCTGTGCTGCCGACGGCTCTCCTCCCTTTGCCATCCCTGGTGAAGGCGGCAGAGGAAGAAGCAGAGAAGTTACTACTGTTCCATGCACCAGTAATTCCAAAAGGGATTGCCACTGGAAATCCAAGCTGCTTGAAGAGGTGGCCTGAGGAAAACCCTGTTTTCCCATCTCAAGAGTCTCTGAATCCCAATGTATCTTCTCAAGACGACTCTCTCTAGGAGACCCACTGAAAATACCTCTTCATCCTCCTCAGAAGCAAACAGCCAGATGAGATCCCAACCTTTCAGAAGACAGAAAAATCTAACTGCTTAGCAAGAAGAATAGAGAAGAAGGTACTTGCTCCCACCTCTGAAAGCTTTGCCTTCCTAGGGTCTCCAAACACAATTTCTGTTGTCTTGTATTTAAATGAATCCATGCACACAGGGAAGGACAGTGCCAACTCAGCATGACTCTGCCTTAGGACTGGTGTTCCTTAGTGATGGCATATTGGTATACAGCAAACCGGGCAGAACCATTTTTCATTTTGGCGAGTCACCCCAAGAGCAGCCCATTTTAAGGAAGGGTGTGAGGTGTTCTCAGCAAAGCACTAGCTTCTTACTTCAATGGAACAACCCATGTACTCAAAGTTAAGTATGCCTGCAAGTGTTTTATTGGACCAGGGCCTTGAGGCCAACGAGAAATGGAAAACAGAAAAACAACTGAAGCAAACAATCGCCCCAGGTCTGTCCCTTCACTGCAGCCCAAGGGGAACTTCCTCTCCAAGCGTTCTCAAGAGAGGAACCACCAAATTCCGATTCCAGCTTTACTGTCCACCACGTTATCTTGGAATTTCTCTGTCTCAACAAGTTGCCCTCATCTATGAAATAGGAACAAGGCTTGCTTTGCCTCCTTACAGGGGGGCTGAGAGAGTCCGCTATAGGGTGCGGGGCATTCCCCTACTGCTAGGTCTGGTTCTGCCCCCAAGCTGCAAGCAGGCTAGCGTACCCACTGTAACCGATCTTTTGATGTTAGCAAGCTGAGGACAAGTCACATTTAGTCACATGAATGAAAACTCAGATTCTTTCCTTACAAAACCTGGGGGAGCTTTCCATTCTAGATTACAGCAAGTGGATTAGTTTTAGCATGTAAGTCATTTAGACAAGTGTTTCAGATATCCTATCAGATTAGATCTGGAATAATCCTATCATCATTAATTACTGGATATCAGGTGGATTACAAAGGTTTATTACAGACTACGCTTCACATAATCCACCCTTCTGGTAAACTATGCCAAAAAAAAAAAAAAAAAAAAAAAAAAGGTATTTGCTTTTAATCATTCACAGAGTATTTTTTCCACTAAATACTCTTCCCATGTAACCTATCTAAATGCATTTATTCACTTGCAATAAAGCTCCCTTTTCAGGAGTTTATAAACAAAATCAATTAGTCTTGGCTGTAGCAGAATAGCACATGGAAAAAACCCACTGAATATGGGGGTTTAAAAAAGTGAAACCACCTATAAATTCATCAACCAGTTTTGACTCAATAGTAGTTCGCTACTATGATTTAATGTTCCCTTTACAGTAATTTTAAGTGATAATTTCATATGTTCAAAGTATTTCTACAAAAAAAAAAATCACAATTTCTGTTACTACATAGGTAACATGCATACTACGTAGGCTCAAATAAATTTGTTAGTCTCCAAGGTGTCACAAGTCCTCCTGTTCTTTTTGCGGATACAGACTAACACGGCTGCTACTCTGAAACCTGTCATTATGCAAGGCACTGAATTTAGCCGTATGGAGTGGAAATCATCAACTTCATGAAAAAACTCGTACAGATACAGACAGACATCATCTTCCTTTCCAAATGCAAGCAGATGGACATCATACCAAAAGGACTGAAGGTAAAAAATCCATTACAATCTACATACCACACAGACTATGCTGACAGCTTGTGCCACACGCTCTCAAAGAAACTGCGGAACCACCTGATCAACATCCTCTATAGCAAACAGGGAAAGATAAAGAATGAGCTCTCAAAACTGGATACTCTCATAAAAAACCAACCTTCCACACAAACTTCCTCGTGGCTAGACTTTACAAACACACACACTTTGCTTCTCTACAAAAGAAAAAGGACACTAAACTATCTAAACTACTACATGCCACAAGGGGTCACAACAGTGGTTCCCTTAACCCACCCAGCAATATTGTTAATCTATCCAGCTATACTCTTAGCCCAGCAGAAGAATCTGTCCTATCTCGGGGCCTCTCCTTCTGTCCCTCCACCCCCACGAACATGATGCCGTTCTGTGGTGACCTAGAATGCTATTTTCGACGTCTCTGACTCAAGGAATATTTCCAACACACCTCTGAACAGCATACTAACCCACAGAGACCTCCCTACCAACACTACAAAAAAAAGGATTTGGGTGGACTCCTCCTGAAGGTTGAAACAGACCGGACTTCTACATAGCCTGTGCACGTCGGCGGAAGCACTCTGAAATTGTGGAAAAGCAGCATCACTTGCCCCATAACCTCAGCCGTGCAGAACACAATGCCATCCACAGCCTCAGAAACAACTCTGACATCATAATCAAAAAGGCTGACAAAGGAGGTGCTGGCGTCATCATAAATAGGTCGGAATACGAACTGCTAGGCAACTCTCCAACACCACTTTCTACAAGCCATTACCCTCTGATCCCACTGAGGGTTACCAAAAGAAACTACACCATCTGCTCAAGAAACTCCCTGAAAAAGCACAAGAACAAATCCACACAGACACACCCCTAGAACCCCGAGCAGGGGTATTCTATCTGCTACCCAAGATCCATAAACCTGGAAATCCTGGGTGCCCCATCATCTCAGGCATTGGCACCCTGACAGCAGGATTGTCTGGCTACGTAGACTCCCTCCTCAGGCCCTACGCTACCAGCACTCCCAGCTATCTTCGAGACACCATTGACTTCCTGAGGAAACCACAATCCAGAGGTGATCTTCCTGAAAACACCATCCTGGCCACTATGGATGTAGAAGCCCTCTACACCAACATTCCACACAAAGATGGACTACAAGCCGTCAGGAACAGTATCCTCGATAATGTCACAGCAACCCTGGTGGCTGAACTTTGTGACTTTGTCCTTACCCATAACTACTTCACATTTAGGGACAATGTATACCTTCAAATCAGCGGCACTGCTATGGGTACCCGCATGGCCCCACAATATGCCAACATTTTTGTGGCAGACTTAGAACAATGCTTCCTCAGCTCTTGTCCCCTAATGTCCCTACTCTACTTGCACTACATTGATGACATCATCTGGACCCATGGAAAAGAAGCCTTGAGGAATTTCACCATGATTTCAACAATTTCCATCCCACCACCAACCTTAGCCAGGACCAGTCCACAAAAGAGAGCCACTTCCTGGACACTACAGTACTAATAAGCGATGGTCACATAAACATCACTCTATACCGGAAACCTACTGACCGCTATTCCTACCTACATGCCTCCAGCTTTCATCCAGACCACACCACATGATCCATTGTCTACAGCCAAACTCTACAACCGCATTTGCTCCAACACCTCAGACAGAGACAAACACCTACAAGATCTCTATCAAGCGTTCTTACAACTACAATACCCACCTGCTGAAATGAAGAAACAGTTTGACAGAGCCAGAAGAGTACCCAGAAGTCACCTACTACAGGACAGGCCCAACAAAGAAAGTAACAGAATGTCACTAGCCATCACCGTCAGCCCCCAACTAAAACCTCTCCAACGCATCATCCAGGATCTACAACCTATCCTGAAGGATGACCCATCAGTCTCACAGATCTTGGGAGACAGGCCAGTCCTCGCTTACAGACAGCCCCCCAACCTGAAGCAAATACTCACCAGCAACCACACACCACACAACAAAAACACTAACCCAGGAACCTATCCTTGCAACAAAGCCCGTTGCCAACTGTGTCCACATATCTATTCAGGGGACACCATCATAGGGCCTAATCACATCAGCCACACTATCAGAGGCTTGTTCACCTGCGCATCTACCAATGTGATATATGCCATCATGTGCCAGCAATGCCCCTCTGCCATGTACATTGGTCAAACTGGACTGTCTCTACGTAAAAGAATAAATGGACACAAATCAGACGTCAAGAATTATAACGTTCAAAAACCAGTCAGAGAACACTTCAATCTCTTTGGTCACTCGATTACAGACCTAAAAGTCGCAATTCTTCAACAAAAAAACTTCAGAAACAGACTCCAACGAGAGACTGCTGAACTGGAATTAATTTGCAAACTGGACATCATTAAATTAGGCTTGAATAAAGACTGGGAGTGGATGGGTCATTACACAAACTATTTCCCCATGTTTATTTTTCCCCCCTACTGTTCCTCACACATTCTTGTCAACTGCTGGAAATGGCCCACCTTGATTATCACTACAAAAGGTTTTTTTCCCCTCTCCTGCTGGTAATAGCTCACCTTACCTGATCACTCTCGTTACAGTGTGTATGGTAACACCCATTGTTTCATGTTCTGTGTATATAAAATCATCCTACTGTATTTTCCACTCAATGCATCCGACGAAATGAGCTGTAGCCCACGAAAGCTTACGCTCAAATAAATTTGTTAGTCTCTAAGGTGCCACAAGTCCTCCTGTTCTTTTTATTAAAAGCTAAGACTGATTACAAGGGGGGAAATTTTCAGCATATCTAGAGCAGAGTAACTAATGTGCTATAGTGAAGATAGAGGCAGGAACAACTCTGCCAGGAGCGGCGCTTATGAGATGGCAGAGAGGCAAGCGAAGGTGTCAAACCCTCTGACGTCACTGACGGTGCATAAGGCCCGTCAGTGGCACCCTTATACAATTCCGCCTTGTAAGGGTAAAGCAGCAGGTAGGGCTCACTGAAGGCAGAAGAGAGAGATTCTTCTTTTAAAAAGGAGAAATATATGAACATAAGCTAGCTTTGAAGAAGTGCATGTTAAACAAAGTCTGATTTCCACAACGTAATGTGAATTCCTCATTTTTCCAAACGTGTAGGCTTACAAGGAAGCGGTCACAAGTCACAGCGGAAATCAGTGTTTGTAAAATGCCCATCTATGCACCAACATTTATTGCCCACTTTTTACAATGATGCAAAATTTCAACAAGTACCAAATTTCCCTCCTCAGCACCCAAGGGGTCTTCCTGTCTCGCTTCCCAAACAAACCTACAGGCAGCTGTTTCCTTTAAAACAGCCTGTCAATGTAACGCCATTAAGCCCAGCTGCCTATGTAAAAATGCATCAGAAAGGTCTCCAGAATACAAGCACTGTTTTTCCAGCTTATAAAGGGGCCGTCAAGTTTTTAATTTAGGTGCTAAACTCAAACCCCTCATTTAGGCCAACCACCACATTGCCCCAGGTAGTGTTTTTCAAACCAGTATTTCCCCCAACTGCAAGACAGGAGACAAAAAGTTGATTCTAGATCTCAGAAACCAAAGCAATGGGCCAATACAACCCCCATTCAAGCCAATGGAAAGACTCCCATTAAGGGCGGTGGGATTGTGACTGGGCCCTCTGATGGCAGATGCAGGTTATTTGGTTAAAGAATCATACATGGGCCAAATGTTGCAAGCACTCTACATTGGCAGATCCAAATGGAGGCTCCAAACTGAGCCCAAGCGATGAGCCCCCGCTTCATGGGGGTTACATGGGTTCTGCCAGAGCAGTGCTGCTGGCAGGGTTGAAAATACTGTTGTTTGTGAGGGGCAGGAGATAATTTCCATTTGCTAGGCCATGTGAGATAGAAGCACCTTGAGGGAATGGGGAAATTAAACTCCCCATGAAAAATTCTTCTTGGGGTTCTTCAGCAGCCTCTGAAGCTTGCTACGCAGCTGCTGATTGACAGAGCCATAGTCGTACCAGTTTCACCATAGGGCAGTGAAGTGGGAGCACTGAAGAAGGTTGAAGAATATCAGATTTTCGATCATCAGCTTCATCAGCTGCTCCCTAATAAGTGGCAGGACAAGACCAACAGGGAGGATATTCACAGCCAAACTCGCAGCCACTTCCATGAGCAATGGTATTATTAGCGTGGAAGACCAACCACCTATGAAACGTGTCTAACAAGGAATGCCACTACATGACTTGGGGGGGGGGGGGGGTGTCAATGGTCACCAAAAGCTTTGATGACCAATCAGATCACCAGTGATGGACAAACTGAATATCCAGCCAAACCACCCTTAATGCCACAGCTAGAAATTGATCCAGATGGGGCTCTGTCTCCAAGGAGACTACATCCCTTTGACAGTTGCACTGATTATTTTTATAATCATCAAGTACAGAGATTTAAATGATAGTAGGGGTTTGGGGATAGGAAATCTTGATGGGAAACTTATAACAATAACTTTACTCTAAACTTAAGAATTTCAGAGGCTGTCTGCTGGACAAGCTTTAATTCTAAAGGAAGAGCTGGATTCATGTTTGTAGACTCCCAAGATTTAAGTGAACCCAACAGGTTATATTAATTTTACCATCCAGAATAGCAGACTCACCCAACTCTATTTTATATTATATATCCTTATATTCCCTGCTTTACAATACGATGCCTGCCACCACCCTACTGTCTGTAGAGGCCACATCATATGTAAGTTTCCATGGTCTGGATCACTGGAGTTTATTTTATGAAATTTATGGAAACCGTGATTTGGCCCCAATGCTTTGGAGTGTATTCTTCTTCTTCCCATTCTACCACCAAAATGTGTCTCTTGATACCAGGTTCTGCAGCTCCAGCTGTCAGCTTTATGCTACCCTGGTCAATTACACACGTAACTGGCATCAGGTTGATAGCCAAGGTCCCATATTTCAGAAGCTGAACAAATACCCACATATAATTGCCAAAAACTGACAGAATGTGGAACTGCAGTGTTGGTTTGTCTAGAGAAGAAAAAACAAAACTGAAGCCAGAAAGCCCAAGAAAAGTAGAGAGTGAAACAAAATGAAAGTTAGCTCATCTATTCATTCCCTTTAAGATGTGCAAATAATCTTTTGGTTGCAATTTAAATGAACTTGTTGCAAAAGAAATAGGTTAATAAAGTGTTATTAAAACTTCAACAAGTCTGGCAACTATGGGTTTGATCCTCTGAGATGCCAGGCACCCTCTACTCCTGTTAATTCCAGAGGAAGCGGACACCACTCAGGACCATTGTCCTTTATCAGGTGTGATGCCCTTTTGTTTAGGCAAGCAGCTGACTAAATTTTAGTAACCTTACAGAATGGGATGCTTTAGTGAGCAGGAGGCTTTCATTTTAATTTGCAATTAACCTCTTGTTGATGTCAGACTCCCAGCTGCTTTGGCAATGTTCACCAACAACCATTTCTAACACAAGTCCGTATTGTGTGCGACAATGTGCTAGTCAATGTGCATTTTAGTAAACATGTGCAATGTAGCCAAGTTACAGCTATTACAGGGATAATAATTTAAAATATTCTGAAATGAGAAAACGGAAAAAGGAATCTGGATGCTAACAAAGAACGGAGATATACAAGCCAAGTACTGTTCCCAGCATCCCAACAATTAAGTGTCAACATCCTTTACACCTCCATTCCCATCTGAACTAACTACACCAAACAACGCAGGCAATCAATAACCAAGGAAAAACACCGGTGTGTTCTGTGTGTGTGTTGGCGTGTGTTCTGTGTGTGTCGGCGTGTCGTGTGTGCGCTTTGTCGGTGGGAGAGCTCTCCCACTGACAAAGCTACTGCCGCTTGTGGGGGTGGGGGGGGAAGTTTGGTCAACAGGAGAGCTCTCTCCCGCCAACAAAGAGCAGCTACACAGCGCACCTTTTAGCGGCACGTCGTAGTGGCACAACTGTGTCGCTAAAAGGTGCGTAGTGTAGACATAGCCTAAATAAAATCCCCCTCCATACACTACTGTCAGCCCTGCAAACTCGGCCTGGATGCTGCAAAAATCAAGCCGGGCTCTTTTCTGTTTGATCACGAAATGCCAGTATTAGAGGGTCTGCAGCCCAAGTCAAACCCGCAACAACACATGTACAGTCCCACTTCCTTCAGTGGATTTCCACAAGTGTGCTCAACTGGAACTTAGTGAGTAAATCTGCTGATGTTGCACACACGAGTCAGAAAATCCCACTCACTCCCTCTCAAACCTGCAGAGCCAACAGAGCTAAAAGGGTGTAAAAAGCAATTGACATTTTATTTTTGTCACTGAAGTCAGATGATGTGGCTCTAAATGCATGAAGCAAGAAGATCCAGGGATACACTGAAAAAACAGTAGATGAGAACTGCACTTCAAAAGACTGTAGGTACAATCCCAAATGACAATGCCTTAACTCTGTCCTGAACTTTCTGTCAAGCCCACCGGCAACGTCAATGCTTCTTGTTAGCTGCAAGACAGGAGAAGAGAGTTCAGAAGTTACACTGATCTAAACTGAAGCATCACAAATAAAAACATTATATAATGCTGTGTGTGCGGAAGTTATTTCAGTAAGACTTCAATGTCATCGGTAATAGGAAATAACCCTAGAATTTAGCAACTAACCTACTACCAGAGTAGAACTACAGCACCAATTACACCGTAGCCACGGGATAATATGTAGCAATATTCTTAAAGACCAAAAGCCACCAAAGAGTCAGCCTTTCTAGAAGTCTGGCTACACAAGGTGCATGATGTGAAAACACACACACACACACACACACAAACTTGCTTTCTTTGCAATATTTTTTACTCTCAAATAGCTTTATCAAGTGCACCTGAAGGCTTAAATTTCCAACGAAAGAGCGATTACATTTCTTATTTCAACATGCTCCTCTCTGTGATGCCTATTACATTAAACAAGGGAAGTGCAGTCACCCCTGTGCTTCCTTCTTAGACAGGGCACAGTGCAAGTTAGTGAACACAAAATGCGTCCAATGGTTTTTAAAACAGCGTTTGGACTTTTCTCCAGCTACAACATATGAAGCCACGCACACCCCATTTTTGCCTCAACCTGTTTTTGCACATTCCCTGGGAAAATTTCAGCATTTAATTTACTTCACCTGGATCCCCGTTTGCTCGAACTTCTGAACTCCGTAACAAGTGTTTCTAACTGCATGCACACAGCACTACTGCAATTTGGACTGAAATGCCGTCATTTCTCTCTCTCTTAATTTTCTTCGTGCCTGAGCTGGCTTATGAAGTTAAATAACGGGTTGGCCCCACACAAAGCAGCACGGCATAAAGTCTTTAAGCCATGGAGACACATCTCTGTATTATTAGACATTCTTTAAAATATCCCTGGCCAGCTTACAGCTGTCCCTCAGTGCAGGCTCTGCCCCAGGCTTCCAGCGTCAGTGACGGTTAAATGACCGGGGAACGAGCCAGCAGGGATTATGGCTGTGGTGTGCAGCACGCTTTTCCTGTGCGAGGCTAGTGAGCGAAACAGGGCCAGAGCCAGCACTACTGGGTCAGTGTAACATAGCACAGCGGCCGATTTCATTCCCTCCTCTCCTTGCTGGACCCTCCTCTTGGAGGATTCCTGGAGTGAGAAACTGAACATTACAAAGCAGAGACAAAGGTCAGGAAAAAAACCAAGGGTGTGTACAACACCAGTAACGAGAGCTCCAGTAAGCAGCCATCCTGAGGTGCCAGCAGCAAGGCAGCCGGCCGGCAGAAGCCATCCCAGCACCACAAGCCAGGCTGTCACAGCCCGCATGCCCTGGGTTCAAGGAGTGGCACTGAGGATTACTGAGCTAACAGCATAGCTCATAGCACTGTCGAGATCATCCCAGTCCTGAGCAATTCTACATCTACTGGGGGCTTCGGCAAGGGAAAGTAACAGTGGGGGTCTGGGAGGCAGAGCTTCTCTAGTGCTGCCTGCACAAAGGTGAATGGGTTCCTGGTTCTCTTCGGAGCTGGAGGAACATAGGCTAACAGGTGTTGTGTAAGGACCGAGCCTCCCTGCCAGCCCAGAACACACCAGCCTTCCAGCCACACTCCCAGTTCCCTGGCCCGAGGACCCTGGTGTCCTGCAGGCTGAACTCTGTGCCTCAGCATCAGCCCCAAGCACCAACCAATTAATGCCCCACTGCTCTCCTCCCTACACGCCCCCCCGGGCCGCCGCCCTCCACACCCAGACAGATAGCTGGCCCTACACACAGGCCTCTACAGGGAAGGTGGAGCGCTCCCTTTTCCTGGGGCCGACCCCAGCCCTCCCAGAAAACAGGGAGCAGCCTGCTGAGGAGCTGTGGGGCCCCAGCCAGCTGGAAGACCAGCACCAGCAGCCCCCTGCCTGTCACCCTAGCTGAGGACCCACATATGGGGGTCTCCCCTGCTGACACAACCCAAGCACGTAGAGACCCTCTTACAAGGCCGAGAGGGCCCAGTGTGCGGTGCCCCTCCTGCCACCTTACCAAAGGGCTGTGGGAGAGGAAGGGAGCGGCACCATGATCCCACCGCCCTGTCAGGGGCTCTCACACCCTTCCCCCAGAGTCAGGATGGCAACCCACACGGGCACCCTAACAGCGCCAGGCTCGTTCTCACCTCACAGCAGCAGCTGCTCTGCCCCACCCCACCGGGCAGTGGTACTGCTCCAGTCACACATCACAGCGGCCACAGGAGGAAGGCCAGTTTCACAACCCAGAGATTTCACAAAAGCCCTGTATCAGAGGGGTAGCCGTGTTAGTCTGTATCCACAGAAACAACGAGGAGTCCGGTGGAACCTTAAAGAATTACAGATTGATTGGGTCATAAGCTTTCGTGGGTAAAAAAAAAAAAAACCCCACTTCTTCAGATGCATGGAGTGAAAATTACAGATACAGGCATAAATATCCTGGCACATGAAGAGAAGGGAATTACCTCACAAGTGGAGAGCCAGTGTTGACACGGCCAATTCAGTCAGGGTGGATGTGGTCCACTCCCAATAATTGGGGAGGAGGTGTCAATACCAAGAGAGGGAAAATTGCTTTTGTAGTGAGCCAGCTACTCCCAGTCCCTATTCAAGCCCAAATTAATGGTGTGAAGTTTGCAAATGAATTGTAGCTCTGCAGTTTCTCTTTGAGGTCTGTTTTCGACTTTTTTTTGTTCCAGGACGGCTACTTTTAAATCTGTTACTGAATGTCCAGGGAGATTGAAGTGTTCTCCTACTGGCTTTTGTATGTTACCGTTCCTGATGTCTGATTTGTGACCATTTATTCTTTTACGTAGAGACTGTCCGGTTTGGCCAATGTACTTGGCAGAGGGGCATTGCTGGCACATGATGGCATATATCACATTGGTAGATGTGCAGGTGAACGAGCCCCTGATGGTGTGGCTGATGTGGTTGGGTCCTATGATGGGGTAGCTAGAGTAGATATGGGGACAGAGTAGGCAACGGGCTTTGTTGCAAGGATAGGTTCCTGGGTTAGTGTTTCTGTGGTGTGGTGTGTAGTTGCTGGTGAGTATTTGCTTCAGGTTGGGGGGCTGTCTGTAAGCGAGGACTGGCCTGTCTCCCAAGGTCTGTGAGAGTGAGGGATTGTTTTCCAGGATAGGTTGTAGATCGTTGATGATGTGCTGGAGAGGTTTTAGCTGGGGGCTGTATGTGATGGCCAGTGTTGTTCTGTTATTTTCCTTGTTGGGCCTGTCCTGGAGTAGGTGACTTCTGGGTACCCGTCTCAATCTGTTTCCTCACTTCCCCAGGTGGGTAATGTAGTTTTAAGAATGCTTGATAAAGACCTTGTAGGGGTCTGTCTTTGTCTGAGGGACTGGAGCAAATGCGGTTGTATCTTAGGCTTGGCTGGAGACAATGGATCGTGTGATGTGTCCTGGATGGAAGCTGGAGGCATGTAGGTAAGTATAGCGGTCACTAGGTTTCCGGTATAGGGTGGTGTTCATGTGACCATCGCTTATTAGCACTGTCGTGTCCAGGAAGCGGATCTCGTGTGGATTGGTCCAGGCTGAAGTTGATGGTGGGGTGGAAATTGTTGAAATCAAAAGCCTTGATTCTCCAGAAGCTCGGAGCAAGTCCTCCCCCACCCCCCTTAGTTATCTCCCGCACTTCTGCCCCCTTCACACAGCTGCAGCTCCTGATACCCCAGGAGGAGGAGCTCCTGGAACAGCTGACTCAGGCAGATTGATTATTTCTTTAGGAGAGCACACCAGGCCTAGGTCAGGCTTGGGACAGCGAAACTGACTAACAGTGCTAGCAGGAGCAGATCCTGGGCGAACTTCCCCAGGCAGCTCAGACCAGGAACTTGGGTTCTGACCCACAATACCCTGCTGTTTCAGTCCATGGCCCCTGGAGCAGGCACTAGCAAGCATGCGTGTCAGTTTCCCAGCATACGAGCAAAGGTTTGCTAGGGAATAAGACTAGAGCACCTATCTCATTTTCACGGGTGAGCCAAGGAAGAATTTGTACCGAGGTCTCCTAAAGTGCAGTGGCGGCACCTAGTCCCTGTGCAACTTTGCCTCTGGCAACATCTTAACGAGCAAACTGTCTCTTACAGATTCATTTTCAACTCCCACCCTTAAAGAAGTCAAGTCAGGACACTTCACTGTATTACTCAGCCTCGGCAGCTCAGAGCTTAGCTCGCTGTTCTGGCTTAGTGGAAAGGCTCCACTAGGACTCCCCAGTTAGACTCTTCACCCCGAAACCCACTCCTGCACCTTGCTAACAGGCATGGGTGGCAGGTATCATAGCCTGGGGGAGGCTGTGCCTCCCCAAACAGCCTGGCATGGCCCTGCCCATGCTCCACCCCCAGAACTCCTCCTGCAGTTCCCGGCGCTCTGCCCTGGCGCAGGCTGGTTGGGGCTGGCCTCCTGCAGGGACTCGGGGCGGCTGGTGCTGGGGCCGCGATGGAGGTGCTCTGGGCTCCTGCGCAGGAGGGGAATGGGAGGGGACAGGGGCTAGTCTCCCACCCAATGGCCAGATCACCAGCTGCCCATGCTAACAGGGGATTTCTTTCCACTGTGCTGGGCCAGATGGGACTCTCTGGAGCCCTGGAACCAGTAGTTTTAGTTTTTGGGGAGGTGGGGGTGGGAAGTCACAAGATGGCCTCATCCCAGGCTAACCCAGGGCCCTCAGCAAAGAGCTTGGGACCAAACTCAGATCATACACACCTTCATTTCTTAATTGCTCATGGTGTCCCTAGCCTCTGTTTGCCAGAAGCTGGGAATGGGCGACAGGGGATGGATCATTTGATGATTGCTGTTCTATTCATTCCCGCTGGGGCACCTGGCATTGGCCACTGTCGGCAGACAGGATACTGGGCTAGATGGGCCTTTGGTCTTATCCAGTATGGCCATTCTTAGGTTCTTATGGATGGACCAGTGGCCAGGGCACTAGCCTAGACTTAGAAGACCTCGATCCAAGTCCCTGCTCTGCCACCGACTTCCAGTGTCACCCTGGGCAAGTCGCTTGGCCTCTCTATGCCTCGGGTCCCAGCTGTCCAATGTAGATGTCGGCCCTGCCCTGCCCCTAGGGTGCTGCGAGGAGAAATACAATAAAGATCCTGAGGCTCCGCGATAGTGCAGTGATGGGGGGCAGATGAGTACCGGAGATAAACAAATCTCTTCCTGAAGCAGAGCTCTGCAGACCCAGAGCCCGTCTCAGAAACTTTTTGCTAAGATGCCAAAGGAGAACAGTCTCCAGCAGGTTCCAGTCACTAATTCGGATCCTTCATTTCATCTTCTCCACGGAGAAGAATCAGTCTCAGTTATTTGAACTTCACATACTTTTTAAAGCCGTTTCCTTTGGCAGTTCTGGGGAGAAGGGATTAGAAAGGCCTGCAAGGTTCCGCTAACTTATTTTCTTTGTTACTACTGAGAACTCACTAAACCTAGCGGTTCATACATAGCTGCCAGCTGCAGCAAATCCCCACAGAGCAGATTTAGGATTTAAACTGCTTGCAAAGTGACTATTTCTTAGAGACCTGCTGCAGGAGATCTCTGGCTCGACTCCAGCTCATCTGCCCAGCATCAGCTATAGCCAAGTCCCTCCTTTGCAGGGGGACTTGGCAAGGAGATAGGAGCACAGAGGGTGTTGGCAAACTTTCACTTACCATCCCCTCTTCGCTGTATCTGATCTCCGGTTGCCTCCCAATGGCACAGAGGATTTACTGAGTAGCCACAAGGTGTGAAAGCCATGTCAGCACACCAAGGTGCCCTCACCACACCGCATGCTAGAGCAGGGCAAGCAGACCCCACTTTCACAAGCACTTCTCCCCGTGACACAGAGATTCTTGTTCAAAAGGCAGCATTTTCAAAAAGCAAACATTGATTTCCCACCAGTGCACATTGCACTGGGAGTCTCAGAGCAGATGTGGGCAGAACTTCAACTGGAATTTCTTTCCTATACCTGTAGAAAGTAGAGACAGGCTAATTAACAAATGTGCATGCTTGGAGGGTATGCATTCCTTTAAAGTGCTCTCTGAACATTGTTTTGCCAGGATCAATTGAGATGCTTTGCAAGAGAAGTTACATTTTCACCTACAGCCATGCCACCATGGGCTGTGATCTTCTCAGATCTCACAAGCTTGGCAAGGTCAGGCCTGGTTAGTCCTCAGATCGGAGAACTGCTGCAGTAGCATTGTAAGCTCACTAGCAAGCGCTCTTCCTGCCGAGCGAGAGTTACACACCAGTACCTCCAGCATGCCTGGGGTGTGTTAGGCTTTGGGTTACTGGTAGTACTGTATTTTCAATGAGAATCAGAGCTTAGTTCCTGTCTATACAAGATCTTAATACATCAGGGCACTTCTTGTAAGAGCAAGCAGTTACCTATTTTGAACCCGAATAATATATTATGTCTACACACATTCTCCCTTCACTTTTCCCCATCAGGAATTCTGTCATGGTGCTGTGAGCGGTTATACATCATACATCAGAGGAGATGGAATACAGCAGGGGGCAACATGACCCCAGTATACGTAGTTAGTGACATGCTTTGCATCCTTAAGTTTAGAAGCACCATATGAAAAGGCAAGCGATTAAAGTCACCCTGACGAAATTTCAGAGTGCAAGTGAATGCAACTTAGAGATACAAGGAAAATGCATCCGAAAGCAAGAGAAGTCTCAGAGCTGAAAACCTGTTGTCACCAACCAAACGTTGCACTTCCTGACAGCTATATCAAAGGGACAATGGTTTACTGTTATTTCTGACTACAAATATTCAGAAAAACCCAAGAGTGACTCACAATAGTAATTTAAAAAGAAATTAAGATGAAAATCCACAAAAACCATTTGAAGCACTCGGAGCCCAACCGTGGCTCTTGGCAATTTAATTGTTGGGTAACAGTGGTTTGTTGGCTTTCCAGCTAAAATTTAAAGGGCTATTCTAAAAACCTGCCGTCAGCAAGCTCCCTGTTGTGGAGGCTAAACCGCTGGCTGCAGTTTTCATCATTACCGAATTCCTTTGAGGACTCTTTCAGAATGTGGCTCTGTTAGAGGTAGAAGGAAGAAACAAAAGCCAGTCGTAACAAGGCCAAATTGATTTTGCTCCAAACCTATATCTAAAGCCTGCTTAGGGCATAAGATGCATTTTGAGCATTTAACACAGTCAGAGACTGCTGAAAACATAAGTTACTGAATAACCTAGGCACAGGACACTGCATATTAAAGGCAGCGTTAATGTATCTACAAGTAGAACTGCAGCCGCATAAGGATTTTAGTATTGCTGTCCGGGAAGAAGCACCAGGAATGAAAATGGGGTAGATTTTGTCCTTCCTCCCCAACCTCAAACAATGTTGTCACCTGCACCCATCAGCCTGAGTGTGCAGAATTTCATCAGGACTTACCCATTAATACTGTAGAGCGCACCTCTGCATTCATCCTTTACTCCCGAGAGAATGGGTACTACCTAGCACAAATCCATCCGAGAGCGAGCAAGAAGTGCCCAAGAACGTCAGAATGCACGTAGCAATAAGGAGCTATTTGTTCTCTGCAGTCAGAGCCTGCTCGTTAATCCATTGCTGGCTAACGAATTTCAGCTGTGCTACCAAACAGACAAATCCTAGGGCAGAGCAAAGGTTGTGTGGAGGAGACTGAACGAGAATGAGGATACAAAGACATGGTGGCCAATACCCGATATTACAGAGCACGCTTATCTGGGCCAGTAAGTTTGGTTCCTTAATGCTAGGTAAATAGGCAGAAGAGCGCATTACTAGCCTTTCCTTGTGACAATTCCCTGGGAAGGAGAGTCATTAAGGATAGAAGTTTATCATTAGCTGGGATATTCAGAGCCAGCCCCCCTCCCGGACCTCGGATCTGAGAAGCTAGGAGCCAAGCTTAGAGAGTTTTGGAAGAATTCTAGACCAGTCTACGGCGGCAGAGGCAGGACCACAGGCTGCTGCATTCTCCCTACCAGCCCAATGCTCTGCTGAGCCACCGCTGGGATCCCTGGTCACGGAGAGGGGCAGCTGCATAGCCTGATCCACACAATGGTCTAGTGGGCAAGCACAAGAGAGATCCAAGCCATTATCAAATAAATCAGTTAAAACAATAACTAGGGCAGGCTACGCACACATTCACTGTGTGATAGGGACAGGCCAGCACAGCTTCCAGGGGCAAACTGACCCGCTGCAACCCATTCCAACGGAGGGAGGTCCTCAGCGAGAAGGATCCAGGAGACCGACCCAGCAGATAGTTATGAGCACCACACATCTACTCTTGGCTGAACAGTGTCATCCCAGGAGCTCTGAAGGACTTACACCCTGCTCCTGAAGTACGGCATTTGTAGGGAAACCTTACTGCCATACCAGGGGAGCAGTCTGGCAGCAGGAACAGGAGACACACAGTCACATACGGTACCCTTATTACAACAGTTAGCAGCATCCACAAGCAAGGCACTCACACCAGACCCTTAAGAGAGAATCACACAAAAGAGGCTAGTCACAGACTGGTTTGCAGTACATAAGATAGCATTAAAAGCCATGGGTCAAGCAATCTCCAGCAACATGTACGCTCCGTGAGCACAAGTCTAAATGATCTCCTCCAATGGCCCACAACATCACCATTCAGACTGCAGCCAGATCACCACCATGTGACCCAACATTCCCCCTCTGCCCCCATTGCATTCTTTAATCTCATGTCACAAAAATGGTTTGGGGCTGCTTCATCCTTTTCACTTGTGACAAAACATCACCCATGAAAGACAAAGCACTGCCTCGCTGTTCGGAGATGGAACCCGGTCACGTTCTCTGCAAACACAGATTAGTTCACACACACTCACACCAAAAGGTCCTTTTCTCCTCCACAAGCTGAAGCTCAGACTTACTGGTTGTTCTGAATCCATCAGACATAGCTTAGGGCACAAACAAGGCTCCACCAATGTTGTCTGGCCTGTGTCACCCTCTGTGTTGTTGAAGCCCAAAACTTTTCCCTCTCTAAATACTGTTTGGTGGAGGGATTATTTTGGTAGGCCCCTTGTCCATGTTTTTCCAGCTGCCCAATGGCATGCCTGCTATAGCAGATGCTTGGGCCTCATTCTTAACACCTGTCTTTACCTTCTTTTCTGCATAACTTTGGAGATAAGTAGTTGTTAAATGCTAACAAATCTCAGTATCGGTTACAAATTCATTCCATTTAATAGCTAGCATTTTACATAGCTGTTTGCTTTGTAAAATTAACAGTCCAGCCAGCTGCTCAGCCAGTTCTTTTAAAAATCTTGGCTGCAAGTTATCTGTACTTGCTCATTTAAAAATATTAAAAAGTTTTGTAGCTACTGTTTAACATCCTCCTGACACATTACTAAAATAGCAGATTGTCTGTACACCCAATCTTGTGTAAGCTGGGGAATGCGGTTGCCACGTTGCCAATTCATGACATTATTCCCTTCCAGATATTCCCATTGGCTTACACTTTACTGCCAAGGTACATGAAGATTCCTCTCTACTATTCCTTTGCCTTCTCAAGTAAAGCTTGAATGGGGAGTTGCTGGGGTTCTCATTAGATATATTTTTTCATAACGAATTAACCCCATTGTTTTTGCGATGCAGCATGCACAGAAAGTACACGCAGGCTTGAGGGAATGGTTCACCCTAGACACTGGTGCCAAACTAGAATATAATCTCACCTCTCCTGTTCGACATCGCCACTGACTTCATCATGAGAAAAAGCACAGATAGATACAACACAGGAATTGTACGGCTCAACAAGAGAGCACTGGAAGATCTAGATTTTGCTCACCACATCGCTCTAAGTGACGACTCAACCAATTGGGGTTGAATCAAGTTTATTTTTTGGAGGTTTTTCCTGTAACACTTATCACTGCACGATCGGAGCACGTCACAGACATTAATGCATTACGCTCACCACTACGGGCTGGTGTGCCCTACAGACCTATGTCGGTACAACTACATCACTCAGCAGTGTGAAAAATCCACATCCCTGAGCAACGTCATTATACCAGCCTAGCCTCCCGCGTAGACAGCGCTATGTTGAAGGGAGAGCTTCTCCCATCCAGACAGCTACTGCCTCTCGGGGAGGTGGATTAACTATGGCAACGGGAGAGCTCTCTCCTGTCGGTGTCGAGCATCTTCATTAAAGCGCTGGAGCTGTGCCAATGCAGTGTTAAGTGTAAAGTAGTGAACAAAAAATAGAATCACCCTTGTTATGGGGGTTTAGGAGGTTGGCCGGTGTCTTACTGCCAGGGAAGGGTGGACACACCTAGGTTCAGCTCAGTCTTTTTGATAGAAAAAGCACCACCTTCAGAACATAAACTTGACCTTACAATAGGGTGACCAGATAGCAACTGTGAAAAAACGGGACCTGGGGTAAGGAGTAATAGGCGCCTATATAAGAAAAAGTCCCAAAAAAAGGGGACTGTCCCTTTAAAAACAGGACATCTGGTCACCCGACCTTACAAGAACACTGGTGCCCAAAAAGCAAGAAGCACTCAGGAGAAGTTGGGCCTCTTCCCAATCTGACCCTGACTTCTTCTGACCTCTCTGCAGCTCTGTTCCCAGCCTGGAAAAATAGAGATAATATTCCCATACCACACAGGCTGTTGTGAGATGCTCAGATACTGCGGTGATGAAATGTGCAATGCTCAAGCCACAAACTTTCCAGTTTTACCCTTCACTGCTAAGGAAACTGCTTCAGACCTAACAGCTGTTCTGGTTTTAAAACAGCAGTCAAGAGACTGTCAAAAGTTATTTCCAAAAAAAACCGCTTTATGATGACCCAGAGCGCGAGAGCTCTTGATCAAAAGAGCCAAGCAACTGGCTTTCAGGTCATGCTCACCGATGGGGAAGTCACCATTTCTTGAGACAAAATAGGTGCAGACAGAATGAGGGACCGGAAAGAGGAAAAGATGCATGATGTGAAATAATCTATTCTTACAATTATTAAGGAAGGAAGGAAATCAGTGTCACAAGACATCAAATACAAGCAGTTAGAAGTAATTAACAGGCCTGGTGGTCAGGGACACTGAAGATGCACTATCCGTGGCATTTATTACTCTAACTTCTCAAGTAATTCATTTGATTCTCAGGTTACTGGTACCCTCAATTATTTATGGAAGAGAGTTTGCTCATGTGCGCAGGGCTATATTGAAGATATTTGACTGGAAACTTTCCATGAGTAGTGAGTGCTTACAACATGGTATTTCGTAATCGGAGAAAAACGGAGGATACTGGAATGCTGAAGGAAAACGGATGCATACCAACCTACAAATTCTCCTCTTCCTTTCCTATGCTAGCCTCCCCTGATACTGTCCACTGACCTTATCCTCCTAGCTGTAATCTGAACAGATCTCACAAGCCAAGCAGTCAGGGTGGGCCAATGTTTGGAGGGGAGATCTCAGAGGACTAGCTAGATGATGGTTATTTCATGGGTGGCATTTTACTGAGTCAGCATTGAATAGGGGTTCCATGATGGTCCAGCGTGCAGTCTGTCAATAGGAATGTATAGTATAACCCCTCAACATATCATCCTATGGCATGGCACTTCTTCCCAGGGTAAGTCCACGGCAGATACTTACATTCTGCCTATCGATAGCCCCTTACCATTCTAAGTGGAGATACTTCTCACTTGGACTGTTGCAGGATTGCTGACCAATGCTAGACAGTTGCTGTACTTGACCTGCCACTAAAATAATCACACCTGTGTGTGTACACATGCTCAAACAAGTGTTACAATTCAACATTTGTGAAGTGCTTACAGATCTTCAGATAAGAGGCTCTGTAGAAGAACATACTCGTATTTTGTCCTTCAAAATCTACATGCCTCTTGTGCACAGCAATCCTACAACTTTCAAGCCTGTTTAAATGCTAGTATCAATTACACCACTTCATCACCATGTACATTAGACCCATTTTTGGTTGTTTTAATTTCTTATGTGCAATGAGTCCACAAAAGACAGATTGATACTTTACACAGCAAGGAAGAAACCGGAAATATTTAAGAACGTGTCAAAGAAATCTCAACTAAAAAAATATCACCACTCTGAACAGGAATGTTATATTAGGATCACTAATTCCAGATTAAAGGCTCAGACAGAATATCCCCATCTTGCTTGAAATATATGAAACTGTCCTGGTCAAAACAACAAAGCCATCTTGCACATAACTTTTAGCCTGTGCGTCCGGTGTTCTTTAGAACGAAATAAAACGTTTTTCTTCATGCTGCAAGATGTTGTTGGCCACATGAAGCAGCATGGGTGCAAATGAACAGAGAGACATACCTTCCTCAAAACTTGGGAGAGAATGCAGCCAACTGTGCCAGCGAGGCTCTGGCATTCAGATACAGAGCCCTGCCACCCAGCAGCTGCCATGTGGCGTTTGTGCGCCCCGCCTGCATTTCTGCTCTGCCCCCTCAGACTAAGAGTATTTATTATGCCATCAAATACACCCACTTCTTTGGCAGCAAGTCTTGCACCTGCTATGTGTCACTGCATTCCATGGCTAATGCAGAGGAGACTGTGCAGGAAGTTATTTGTTACGAAACGAGAACAGTGATTAAAACAAACATTTTTTCCACAGTCTGAAACCTGAGATGATCTTAGGGAGGAAAACCACTCAGACCTTTAAAAGGAAGAGGAGCGCTTTTGGCTTAGTCGCTTTAAACAATCTGTACTCAAAAGTTTAATTAATGCAACCAAACATAAGCTTTTAACAAAAGCCCGCCTTAAATAGAAGCAGACATTCTGGGCCCGATTCTCTCTTGCATGGTACCTTGCACTGTCCTTCACACCTGTGGAAGAGGGTGAAGGCGACGGTGTGTGCAAGTTCCCACCAGGGGAGGATGCTACTGATATGCTTCATCCCCATTTTGCACACATCTACCTGAATACACAAAGTGCAAGATGGAGATGAATCAGGCCCTCTCAATTCCACCTCAAAGAGTTCTAGGAAATAAGTACCATGGCAACTACCGCTTTGAGCAAAAAAGCCCAGTACGTACATAAGCTCTTTGGGCCCAGTTTTGTCCTGAAATACCCAGATGGAATTCCCACAGAAGTAACTAGATGTGAGAGTCTCTGGAGCACGCAGGTTTGCACACCCACAATGCATTTACTAGATATTTTAACAGTTGATTCCCACGGTTTCACTTCCATGATGTTTTTCCTTGTAAGACTCTCTTTCCCCAAATTCACCACCTTCGATTCTTCAGATACCTCTGAATCACAGACTGTCGCCAGTCACAACATCAAACATGCGCATGCAACTTTGACAGCCAGTGAGGGATCAGCTTGATTTTGTGTTAACTAAATCATGTCAGATATTCCTGCAGGAACTGATTTTTTGACTGCATCAGCACCTAATGGATTTGCTTTTACGAGCTTTATGTAGGGGAGGAGTCTCAAGTTCAAAAAGAAAAAACCCACCACTATTTCCAAAAGTTACAGTCACAGCCTAGTAACCTTCTTAGGTTCCTAAGTACCTCTCCATCTGCAGTGCAAGACAGATACTGAACAGTTAGGAAGCAAACAAGGCACTTCACAGCACAAGAGGCTCCAGCTGACTACAGTATTTAGGTTTCATTTTTGCCCCACCGTTGCTCTGGGCCAGATCAGCGGGTTTTCCATTGGTTTAAACATATTTCATAAGGCTCACGAACAGGCCATCACACAGTAAGCTTTGCCACATGCTGTCAGGGCCAGAACTCCACAATGGCACTGGGTTCCTGGGGTGCGTTTACATTCATTTTAAAGCTCTGTTCTATACCTACTGCACAGCTCAATTACTGACGTCTAATGTATGAGACTGTTTAACACATGGGCAGATTTATGACACTTTGTGTTACTGTTAAAGCAAAAAGCGTAAAGTAAAGCCATATGTTCGGTTGGAGCTATGCGGAATGCCGCTTTTTCTTGGTTATCTGGGAATATTGCAAGTTTGTTGGGGCAGAGAATCATGTCTCCTGAGTGCTTGTACTTTAGTGCTTAGCAAATTATTTGTATTACAGTAGCGCTTAGAGGCCTCAGCCAAGATCAGAGCCCCATTGTGCTACCTGCTATAAACACATAACGAGAGGCAGTTCCTGCCCCAAAGAGCTGACAATCTAAACAGACAAGACAGACAGAGCAGGCAAGAAAACAGTGGCCCAGAGAGGTGAACTAACCAGCCCTCGGTCCCACAACACAACAGTGCCAGAGTTGGAAAGAGAACCTAGGTTCCGCAACTCCCATGGCCCAGTGCCTTACTCACTGATTAGATCACACTGTCACCCATGGGGCCCCAGCACTGACTAGGATCTTTAGACACTGAAACATAAATATTAGTAAAGTCAACCAATACCTGTGAGAATCTTGTGCTGAACTTAAGATTCTAAAGAGTATTTCATAGAAAGAGTGACTCCCTGTCCTTTGGGCCAACTTTCCAGGCCCTTCCACTGCTTGTCAGAGTAATGGAAAAGCCAGAGTTTTCTCATTTCCACAACTGAGGGGAAGCAAGTAATTCAGCTGGAAAGTTATGTAGTTCCTCTTTGTTCTATAGCTGAGAAAGTCAGTGTTCAGGAAATTAACGCCTCCCACGAAAGTTAACAGAAATATCATCTGATGTTACCAAACAGGAAAGCTTCATTGTTTGGGTTGAGTCCACAGTCTATAGCTGGATTTCTTGGAACACTGAAAAGTCAGTAATAACCTCCAAATCCTATTATGTGGAATATTCGCCTGGTACCATGTATGTGTATATACCGTCTGAGCACACACTTAAGAGTCAGAGGAAGTCGGACAACTCATATCTGGCACTTTTCTTTTCCCCCCCGTGAGACCAGGTACATTACTGTTCATGACTGAGATGAGCCATCACAGCAGGAAACAAGACCAACACTAGCTCAGGCAAAAATAGTCAAGTATATATGGCTTTCACACTACAGCCATGGTCTGGTTCCAGTTTTGTTTTTCAAAATGCTAAGTAGAGTTTGTGTTCTCTGTCTCTCTCTCACACACTTATATAAAGCAGAAAAGTGATAACGGAGATTTGGGAAGAGTCCATCCAACAATCAAGTCACTTTTGGCATTATGCTACTTTAAGAGCCTTCAACTGCTTATCCAAACTATTTTTAACCAACGATGGTTGGGTTTTTGTTTTGTTTAACAAAGCATGTAGCCTCAAAACAAGTAGAGACCTGAAAAGAGCAGTTCCCTGAGTTGTTCCAATCTAATGGGTAAATACTGTACATGTTTTCTAACAGGCTGCCATGGCTGCAGATTTAGAAGCTGCTATTTTAAAAAAAAAAAAAAAAATTGCTCCAGTAGGGTTTAAAATTGAGTAAAATGATTTTGCTTGTGACGGTCACGTGATTTTTAGAAATTCATGCCCAATGAGCAACTATTATGCATTGCATATGCCCTAGTAGGCAGGTACTTTCTGAATATACATGCCCCAGAGGAGGAGATGCCTGGGGCATGCCACTTTCAAATACAGATCTCAAGCCATGCGGCCTATGGAGAAGTGAAATAAGAATTAATAACTTTAAATCACTCACTTCCTTGAAAAGAAGTGTTTCCAGTCAGTGACTACATATGACTGACTGACAATACAATAAATATCTTGGAGTTTTAATCTTATTTTATCCTGACAACTTGATTTATTTGGAATTAGGTTAGGACAGAATATCATTTATTCATTTAAATCATCATGGAAATGTGTTACTATTCAATTCAACCAGGTCATATGCCTAAACATGCACACACTTACCCAATTTAAATTGATAATATCCAGCAAATATTTAGATTATATGAACCTACTGTTACATTAATCTCTCCTGTACGCTCCAGAGTATGCTACCGTTGAATTAAAAAACTAGTCACTACTGCACTAAGGGAAAACTAGACTGTGGTTATCAGGATAATAAAAGCAGGGATACCTGCTTCACTTTTAAATGATTTATACTACTTCCCTGTACAAAGGCCACCATGATTTCTCCATAGATGGTCTAGTGTTTGCAGTGCTTGGTACATACCTGTAGAGCAGTGGGTCCAAAACTGGGGTTCGTGAAATGTTACAGGGGGTTCTCGGGGAAAAAATTCCCTAATGATGGACAGAGCTTTCCCTAGGGACGGGCAGCCCGGAGCCCCTGGACTGCCAAGAGCTAAGCAGATCAAAGCAAGCCTATCTATCACACTGAGGAGATTTAAACTTCAAGACTCCTTATAAGAAATGGAAAGGGAAGTGGATATGTTTTGCTGTTTTTAAAATTAAATAGGCAGCTATTACTGTTTTTAAAATTATTATGAAGAACAAGTTTAAGCTTTGTTGTAACGTGCGTTGTTTGCCTGGACTGCTCAAGACCTGAATGCTTGTGTGGGAGGAACTCATTGAGTTGGCTTCTTAAATACCTTGATGCTGTTTTACACCTGATACTCCTTGATGAAACATAGGAGCCTTGTCTTATAAACAGGCTTAACTCAAAATGATACAAACTACGAAAGTGAGATCTTGGAAGTGTGTTGCCATTTTCACAATGTAATAAAAATACTGTAATGATAAATAATAAATAGTGTGTAATAAGCATGTCAAAAACAAATTTTATATTTCCAAGATCACTGCTTTTATCATTTATACACAGGTAAAAGAGAAAATCCCTGGAAATATTCATTTTTAGGAGGGGGTTCACGAGACTTGACATTTTAGTGAAAGGAGTTCAGAGGTTGTCAAAGTTTGGGAACCACTGCTGTGAGAAGAAAGCAAACTATTTACAGTTGAGCCTCAAGCACTGAAGTCTGTTTCAGTATTGTGCCGTCTCTTGCACAAACCACCAATAGATATGGCGTAATCAATGGGACTTTACTCAACCTTAATCTCTGCTTCACCTTTGTCACTGAACTTCCCCTCCCCTTCATTTACTGGCACTTCTATGGTGCTCATCACCATAGAGTGTCTATTTACATTTTGACATAAGTGACTAAAAGCAGCCCTTCCATAAAGTTCATCGCAGTCAGTGACAGACATACGGAGCGAACCTCATGTGCTGAATCACATCTTGGTCAGGTATTCTTATATTCTAGCACCCACGTCAGAAGTCAGTAGTGACCAGCGAAATAATTCAGTTGTATGGAAGAGAATGTATATTTTTAAAAAGCCTCTCCAAACACTGGGCACAAGTTTCCCTTAAATAAACAGTCTCAAAAGCAATCTCACTACCATTTGCCTTACTCTTAAAATCAACTTTTGTAATTTGTTCAGTACGACTGCCTACAGAAAGATCAGCAATACATGCAGAAGGAAGCAGGTGATGTACACTGTTTTCCCTATGAACAGATGCCAAAAAGTTACGTCGTCAGCACCCATAACTTAAATCACAAAATTATTTCCACAGAGCATCTTCAGGGAAAATGCAAATGAGTGAACCCAAGAAATCTCCTGCTTCTAGCACATAAATCACTTTCATATCTGAAGACAAAATAATGAGATGGATTGAATATCAGGAAAAGTAGGTCACAGCCAAACCTGTAAAAAGCTTCACTAGCTTTCTGATGTTTGATGCATTGGTGACATAAAATCACAGACAGTAACAGAACAGGTGGGGATGTACCCTCAGCATTCCTAGCAACCTGGCTAACACATGCCAGCTCCGAGTGCCAGCACCAAGTCGCTGGTGTTACACTCCTTTGACTACTCTGGTTATTGGACTGCCTGACCCACAGTTCTTTTTCTCTTTTCCAAATCTTATTTCCTGCAATGCCGAGATTAAAAATCTCTCCCCCTTTACTGACCTGGACACCTCTCCTTTCTCTTTTCCTTCCCCCCGTCTGACACATGATGGCATCAGACCTTGTTCTTTGATTTGGTCAGAGAAAGCAGTTGAGTCACCCTCTACACGCACCAAGTCGGAGCCTAGCGGTGCCCAGGGAGGCCAGACCCCTGGCCAAGAAACAACCTGCCCCCCTAGCCGGTCTCCCCTCAAGCACTTCGCACCCTGCGTCTCCGAGATTCCCGGCAGGTGTGTGCAGAACCGGTGTCACTCCGGATCCCGCAGACAGGGCAGCTGGGTGCCCACTGCACGCTGCCCAGCACCGGCGCGGGTCCCAGCCCTGCCAAGCCTCGGGCTTCGGGGACCGCTGGCCTTTCTGCCCCGAGACCCAGCACGCCCGCAGGCCGCCCGGTCCCTTAGGCGCTGTCCCGCCCGCCCTGGGCTGCTAACTCCCTGCCCACGCCCAGCGGCTCGCTCACCTTCTCCGGCTTGGCGGAGGGCGCGCTGCTCTCCGGCGGCTCCGGGCACTTGCCCCCCTTCTTGGCGGCGCCGCCGGGCGGGCTCCAGGTGATGGCCGCGGCGGTGCCGCCCTCGCAGCCGCTGTCGATCTTGATGAGCCGGTGCTTGGGGGAGAGGTAGCGGCCGTCGGGCGGGGTGGGCGGCCGGCGCTCGCTCTGGCTGCGGAAGAGGTGCGGCGAGCCGGCGGCCGAGGGGGGCTTGGCGGCCGGCTCCTCGGGCGCGCAGGGCTCCGGGCGGCACAGGGCGCGCAGCTTGCGCAGGGACGAGCCGGGCCCGCTGTAGGGGTCCTCGAAGTCGCGCTCCTTCTGGGCGCGGTAGGCGCGCAGCAGCTCGCCGGGGTCGTCGCACAGGTGGCGGGGCGCCAGGCGGGGCGAGGTGTGGCGGTGCGCGGCCAGCAGCTCGGCCCCGGGGCGCCGGTCCCGGTAGTCGGGCCGCGGCGGCTGCGGGGGGCTCTTGGCCTTGTTGTTGCCCAGGCTGAAGTACTTGGTCAGCCACTTGGCCATGATCCGGCGCTAGGGCGCAGCGCCCATGGGGAGGGCGCACGGGGGGCCGGGCCGGGGCGCTGCCCGGCGCTCAGGGGTGCTGCCCGCCGCCGCGCCCGGCCCGCGGCAGCCCCTGCCCCGCCATGGGGGCCGCCTCCTGCCCCGCGCGCAACTTTCCCGGCGCCGGGGGCTCCCTGCGGGCACCGCCGCGCCGCTTCCCCGGCTCCCGCTCCGGGCAGCGAGCGAGCCTCCTGCTCCGCTCCGGCTGCTGCCCCACTGCCAGCCGCCCCAGCCCGGCTCTGCTGCGCCGCGCTCCCCGCCCGGCCTGACCTCAGCACGCACCGGGGAGGCGGGGACGCGGCTGTTCGGAGACTCCCCCGCCCCCGGCAAGGGGGTCCCTGCCTATCCCGGGCCGGGGGAGGGGCCGGCCCAGGTGCCGGGGAGGCGGGGAACTTGCTCCGTGCCCCGGCCCTGGCTCGGCCCGGGGACTAGCTGCGCCTCCTGCCCCAGCCGCTCGCCGAGCGCCCTGCGCTCCTGCCGCTCAGCCTCCCCGCGGCGCCGGCGCCGGCTCTGCCCCAGCCCTCACCGGCTCCCGGGCTCCGCTCGCCGAGCCTGGGCGCCCCGGTGGCGGGACGGGTCCTGGTGCTTCCCGCTGGGGAAAGGCTGTGACGGCTCCGATCTACCCCAGCCGCAGCGCACCCCGCCGAGCCCATGGACAATGCGCCCGGCTGCCGCAGGGAGGGCTCCCTGCTTCAACACGTGTCCCAGCGCCTCCGACACGCACCATTGAACGCGTGTCCCGCTTACACGTGCTCGGCGCTTTCGTTACAGTTCGGGCTGGTCTGTAGGGCTAAGGTCACCCAGGCGCCAGGAGACCCACTTTCCTACACGCCCCGGACTTTCACGGGCCTCTCCTCCTCGGTGAGTGTGCGGAGAAGGACCCGGGAAATCCGCTCCCGGTGAAATAAAGACAGTGCCGTGGAGAGCTTTTTATGTAATTGAGCTCTGATTGTGCCAAACTGTGCCAAACATAAAGGCAGACAGCGACCCTGCCCTCAATGCACTCGCAGGCCAAACTCAGACACAAGCAAACAATTTGGGCACCAAACATGGGCTGAAGCAAAATGATGAAAACCAGGAGGAGAGAGCAGTGAGCTCTATGGAATAGATCTCCTGAGGGAAACAGTAAGAAGCCACGTTAGGTTGGGACGTTTAAAGCAAGACTGGGAAAGGTTCTTCAAAGTGTGCTGTGGGGAGAAAGCTTGCTCTAGCCGGGTGGACGGATGAGCCTCTTCCCTCCCTCTAGCCTGTGGTTGTATTACTCTGACACTGACACATGTAGCTTAAGCCATGCAGTGTTCAGGCTGGCCACTGGGCGGGAGCAGATGGCACATTTGGCTCTGCGGGCACTGTCTTGGCAGAGCCAGTTAGTTCTGTTCCTTTCAGGCCCTGTAAGAATTGAACTGATTGTAGATTTGTTTTAAAATGAGAGTCTGTCTTTGGGAAGCATATTTCTAGGGATGTCTTTTAACTGTGTCCCCAGCGGTCTGCTGCTTTGTAAAGATCCGTCCTCAGCAAGAAATGGCAGACAATGTCAACAGAATGTGTTTGCAACACCCTGTTGGTGTGGAGGAGGATTTGGAGACAGTCCCTAAAATCTTTAAGGTCACTGGAAGAGAGGCAACCACACAGGCCCAAAAGGCCTCTTGCACGGAGGGCTTTGCCTTTGGGAGAGCCACCTTGAACAGTAGGGAGCCAGTGCAGAGCACTGGGGTGTTGTGTTCCTGGTGACCTGTGTTGCTAAGCAGACAGGATATTGTGTTTTGTATCAGTTGAAGTTTTTTCAGGGCATGTGGCTTCATTTATAGATAACAACCGCAATAACTCAGACGTGGAGGGGAGATTTGTGTGAATCAATGCGGTTGCAGCTGTCCCTGTGAGAAGGGTGAGCAGTCTTTGGTCTCTGGCAGTTGGGACTGGGCAGGTTTGGCTGTCATTGCTGTTTGGGACCCCAGCAGCACTGAGGAGCCCGAAAGGTCCCCCTGGTTTCTGAGAGGACAGGCCCTCACTAGGGAAGGTTGTGGTTCTATAGGAGGCCAGTTCTTCAGAGTGCTGCCTGCCGGTCTCACCTCAGTCTTACTAGCAGTTCTTCAGCCAGGTGCTGATTTAGGGTAGGCAGGGAGAAAGCTGGGAGATGCCATTACTTATGTGTGATGGAAAGGAGATGTGCATCTGGGTGTCATTGGCATATTGCTGGCAGCAGTCTGTATGGTCTCCCCAGTTCTCCCAACATATATATATATATATATAAAATCACCCTCACTGAATAGAGGAGAGGAGTGAGCTCTGTAGGACTGCAGAGGTGGGAGACGCAGAGGTGGAGAGACAATAGCCTATAGTGACTCTCTCGGTTTGATCTCAGAGGAAGGACATGAAGAGTCGTGGTGTTTTTGTTCACCCCTGCAGCAGGTTAGTTAGAATTATCTGGCAATGAAGGAATCAACACCCTCCCTTCCATTAAGGACTGAGAGCACTCCCAATTCACATCTGTGTGTCCCTTAGGAAGAGCTCTGCAATGAACCAGGAAAGGCTAGACTTGATGTGTGAAGCTCTGCCCTGTCGAAATCAATGACAAAATGCCAATTGACTTCAGTGGGGCCAGGATTTCACCCCAAAACTGATATTTCTAATGTTAAAAAAAGCAGACTTAACCCTCCCCCCTGCCCAAACTTTTGGGCATCTTTCCATCCTATAGACACACAAACAATACAGTCCATCTTTTTTGTCTCCCTCTGCAGGTCACCTTTTCTAAGAGAAAACACTTCTATTCAGATCAGTTAAAATACGACCAGGAAGGTTTTAGATCCCTGCTGATTATTGCCCTTATTGTTTTCATTTTAAATCCCTGAACGTTAATAGCTGGATGATATTTTCATCAGTAAGCTCTTTGGGACAGGAGTTGTCTTATTTTGTGTTGGTACAACCCTTGCCACCTGGAGTTCCAGTCCTGGTTGGGGCTTAGGGTGCTAATGTGGTACAAATAATAACTACAGAGAGATGAAGAGCCTAGGAAACTCATCAAGGGCAAAGTTGGGCTGAAAGAACAACTGATACTCAACTACTTCATTAAAGCTCAGCAAGTGATAAAGATGCCAAGAGCTAATCACTGTGTGCACTGTGATTTTTAATCTTTGTTCAGAAAAGGGGGGAAAGCCGTATCTATACGTCCATTATATGCTCATGCTTTGGGGGGTCTTCTGTGATGCACAAGTTGGTATTTAATTTATATTCTGAGGTCACTACCACCCGACCACAGTGAAACGCACACTGTAACTGTCCTCCCTTCTTGTGCTCTTCCATCTGGAACCATGTTCTCCTTTAAAAGTTAATTACAGATGTGTTACCTTTTTGTATGAAGTCTGCTGCCTGTACAGATAAACTTGGCCTGGCTTTTGGTCACACCTTTTCTCTGGAAAATCATGGATAGGACGTGGTAGGAAAGGTGGTTTTTGTTTTGTTTTTTGTTTTTTTTTTTGGTTGTGCAACTGGCACAAGCTGAACCCTTCTTTATGTTGCAATGACCTCATCAGAGCACAGCCTCTCCCTTGTGACCATAGGGTTCAATTATCATTCCTTCCCAAGACAACTTCCTCTGGTGTTCCTTCATCTCTTGTCATCTAGGTAGCACGAAGTGGAATGCTTGCATTTCTGGTTTGAGCAACTGTAGCCAGGTTATATCCATCCTGGAGTCTCTGCACTGTCTGCCAAATACAGATCAAGATTCTGCCCCCTTATGCATGCTAGCAGCCTCCACTGTCTCCAATCTCAAGATAACCTTCTGAGGAGCAATGCAATTGCCAAAGTGGATCAGCCCTGGGGTCCATGTAGTCCAGGTTCCTGTCTCAAGAATGGCCAGGGACAGATGCTTTAAAGGAAGGTGCAAGGCTCCCAGCACCAGCAGCAGCAGCTATGAGATAACCTTCCCCCAGGGAGAGTCTTCTCCTCACTCCCATAGCCAGAGGTTTGTTTATGCCCTAGAACAGGAGAGTTTAGCTTCTTCCAAAGACCTGGGGACAGCCTTGGCTCCAGTCTGTTCCTTCTCAGAACCTGCCCCATTCTCAGCCTTCCACCTCCATATTGGCCTGTTGCCAGCTGGGGGAGGTGAGGCGGGGGGGGGCGGGGGGCAGGGGACTATGTTTTGTGCCCACAGGCCTGTGAGCTGAGTAACAGGGTTGCCACGAGTTTCACGGGAGATGCTGGAGGCTTGGCAGCCTTGATCCCGCCAGCATATCACAGCTGATAGCATTAGAGGTGTTTTCCAAAGATTCATTTAATCCACACAGTTAGTAATTTCAAGGGTCAATGGTTTGGCTGTAGCTAAAGCTTGGTGGTCGATTGGGAGGGGCTGGGGACCGTATGGGGATTTTTATATAACCCTAGGAAAAAATCCTTGACTCTTGTGAATGCACAGTGGCAGAAGTAATGACTCTTTAAAAATGAGTTGGGAAATAGTGAACAATCTTCTCCTCCTATAACGCAACGACCTGAAAAGCAAGGTCTCTGCGCACCTCCTGCAATAGTCATATTAGGACAGGGTTTGCAACTTGTTAAAACTTAGATAATACATGATGCAAAAAATATTTTATCTGCACTAAGGACAGATAATAGCTGGCAATTGATGTGTTTCTTAACACACTTGACTACTTGTTGGGTTGTGCTGACTAAGAGTATGCACAAGTAATTATATCATTAAATTTAATTAAATAGAAAAGTTACATAGCATCTTCTTTTGAGTTTGTGGGACATTGTTTCCTCTTGTAGTTCTGGTTTGCATGCTTAATAAGTCTTGAAATAAATTTTAATGGCATTTATCATTAAGATAATAAGAAAAAGAGTAGATGATATTCCATGGAGACAGTGCTATGGATTGATAGGCAGGGATGCCCTCATTTCCAAACCTGGAGTTGGTCTATTGTATCAGACTGGGGGCTGGGAGGAGGACAGATCTGTTGGTTAATATGGCCCTGGGCAGGCTGAGCAAAGGATCGTATACATTCTGCATATTAAGAACTGCCATAGACAAATGTTCTACCTTTTCTGATCCCCACTCTAAGAGTGGCTAATGCCAAGTACTGCAGAGGGAGGTGTATAATATCCAAATGCCCTTAGTTTCATCCTATGGTGGCATCTGAAATCATTTTCTGATCCCAGGTAGTCACCAGTTTGTGACAGTCGGTTTTCTGTGTGTGGCTGCAGGTGTTATCGCTAGCAATGCGAATCACTAAGCACCCAGGTGGCATCCCACTCCGCTAATTGTACCTTGTGTAAAAAAAAAATAAATAAAAAAGTCATTTCTGGTATCCATTCGGCATCCTTCTGTGTTCTCCTAGTATGGGGAAAGGTGCACAGGTGTCTTCACACTCTGCTTTGTATGTAAACCTCTTTCTCCTCTCACATCCGCCGCTGCCCCGCCATCGAGTGCTGCTAGTCAGGTTTGCCACCTTTCTGAGGTGTTGGTCTATTGTAGCTGTATTGGCCTGAACAGCAAGGATCAGATTTCTAAAGGTATTTAGGTGCCTGAAGGGGCAGGCTGGCAGCCGGTAGGATTTTCAAGGCACCTAATTCTCACTGAAGTCAGTAGGAGCTCAGAGCCTAGGCACTTTTGGACTGTTCACTTGATGCCTGTCTGAACCTTCAGGTGTCTTGTAAAAAACAAGCCCCAAGTGCCCAAACAGGTCTCAGCCTTGGCTGTACCCAAGCCTGGGCAGCATGCCACTGCCTTGCCCCAAGAGCAGACCAAAAGGCAGAGCGGCTCTGAGTCATGCTCTGCCTCTGGGGCTTCCCCTGCTCTGCGTGAGCACACGCCTGGTAGAGCGGACTCCCCCCCACCACACTGGCACCACTAGGCTCCCCCGCTCCCATCCCATCCTGCACCTAAGGGCACGAGTGGGGGACAGAGCTCCTCCCTGGAGGCTGCTCTCCTCTCTGCGCTGCTATCCACAGTCTGGACAGGGGGTGCAAGGCAGTCAGGCACAGTGTACACCTCCTACTTCCTTGCGCTGTTCTGCAAACCGGGACGTCCTCTGCCCCAGAGTGCTCTGCTGGCCAACCATCAAACACACCAGTCCCCCAGCTGGACCTGGAGCTCTGCATGGCTCTGCCTGCTCCTAGCCAGCTACAGGATGTGTAATGGGGTTATCACATTGTCCAATTCTCTGTCCTTTTCTTAACGTAGCTTTGTTCCTTATTCACCTAGCCCCTTGTTTGCAGGGTTGACTGCACTTCACATTAAGCAGATGCCTTCGCTGAGCTGCCGGTGC
Source organism: Chelonia mydas (assembly GCF_015237465.2). NCBI lineage: Eukaryota > Metazoa > Chordata > Testudines > Cheloniidae > Chelonia > Chelonia mydas. The sequence continues at coordinate 121,625,361 of NC_051245.2, forward strand.
TGTTGCCAAGATCTTTTCTTGAGAAGTTACTATTCATTCTAAACCCTGCGGCATTGATCTAGTTCAAATTGTCTTTCCTTTATATATTATGTTGTGTGTGTGTGTGTGTGTGTGAATTTCTTTTGTCAGTGTCGCCTGCTTACCTAGTTTTCTTAGATCCTCTGGAGAGATCCTCAAAATCTTCCCTAGTTTTAACTAACCTAAATAATTTTCTGTCATCAGCATATTTTGCTGGCTCTCTCTTCATCCTGTCTTCCAGGTAATTATTACTGAACATCAGCAATCCTAGTACTGATCCCACAGGCATCTCATTATAAACCTCTTTCCAGGCTCAGAATTGGCCATTTAGTCCTTCCCTTTGCTTCCAATCTCTTAACCAGTTTAAATCAGTTTTAATCCCTCATAGGACTTCAACTCCCACTCCTTAGTTACCTCATTTCCTTAATAGCCTCTTGTGAGGAACTTTATCAAAAGCCTTTTGAAAGTCTAAATAAATTATATCCACCAGTTATTTTTATCGACTGCTTTAACTCTTTCAAAGAATTCTGACCATCAGAGAAGCATGGTTTGCCCTTACAGAAGCTATGCAGATTTATCCTGATCATTGGCTTCATCCAGGTGCTCTATAAACATTTACATTCTATTATATTATTCAATACTTTACATCTCAAAGTGTAACTTAAAACCCTGCTGTTTAGTGGAGGAGACGTGACTGAATCACTAAGGGTGTGTCTACATTGCAATTAAACACCCGCGGCTGGCCCGTGCCGGCTGACTCTGGCGAGAGGCTGTTTAACTGAGATGTAGATGTTTGACCTCCGGCTGCAGCCCAAGCCCAGATGTCTGCATTGCAGTTAAACAGCCTCTTACCCTGAGCCCCGAGAGCCCGAATCTGTGGCTGGCTTGTGTCAGCTGGTCTCTAATTGCAGTGTAGACGTAGCCTAAGGGTCTGCTGCACTGTCTGTGGAATCTGAGTGCATATGTCTATACGGCAGTGTAAGCCCAGGGGTAGTAGAACTCAGTTAGCAGACCCTGGGTTTGTTAACCTAGGGCTTGAGTGTCTACACTTATTTGTAAACCCAGGTTAGGAACTGTTGAACACTGGCTTTAGCAGGTTGGAACTACACTGCATTATATGGGCCCAAGTCCAACTACCCATATCCCAGACTTCCTAGCCCCCTCCCAAAATGTGGCTGTTCTAGCCCTCTGTTTGTGGTGCAGTGTGGGAAAATTTGGCTGTCCGCAAAACTTCATTGTCCAGAGGACAAAGAAAGTTGGCCTGTGGGATACTTTTGGCAGATTCCCAGAGCACGAGTCTGGTGGGGCTGTGTCTACACTACAAAGCAACAGGGCTTGAATCCGACTCGGACCCTTGACCCCTGTGGGGTCCTGGAACCCTGGGTCTGAGTCCGAAGGTAGCGTGATTTGTGTGTAGACAGAAGGAGGGTGAGGCTTGAGCCTGAGTTCAAACCCTTGGCTTACATTGCAGTGCAGACATACCCAGTGACAACTGATCTCACATCGCCACTAGCCAAACAGTGTGATGCCAAGGGAGCTAAAAAGAAAAGAAATATGTTGAGAATAATATACGGAGTGCCCCTCTCTCTCACACTCCAGGGAGCATGCAGCACAGATCTACAGGGTTAATGCCTCCCAAAACTTAGCAGTCACCTTTAAAGAGAACTCTGGTTTATGTAACGTTTGGGGGAGTTTATACAGAAAATATTTTCATTTGACAGATTAATTCCTTTGACAGGTCATTACTCTAGTGTACTTTGCCTTTTGGTGCACTGGGAGTTTATTCTTTTAATGGGATTTTCTCTGTAATATAAAATACATGTCGCAATACTGTAACAAATTCCACTCATGAAGGATAGGTCCATCAATGGCTATTAGCCAAGATGGTCAGGGACGTAACTCCATGTTCTGGGTGTCCCTAGCCTCTGACTGCCAGATGCTGGGAATGGGAGACGGGATGGGTCACTCGATAATTACCTGTTCTGTTTATTCACTCTAAAGCAGCTGGCATTGGGCCCTGTCAGAAGACAGGATACTGGGCTAGATGGACCATTAGTCTGGCGCCGTATAGCCAGGGTGTCACTGAGTACTGTGCTACCCCAGTCCCTCCCTCCTCCATATCTGGGAGCATGCCCTGGCTACTGCAAACTTGGAGGCGCGTGCTCGCTGCTGCTGACTAGCTCCTGGTGGGCTGTCATTGGTACTCTGAACGAAGGAGGACCCTTTACTAGGCAGACAGAAAATGAGAGTTCAGGTACCCTGATGCTATTGCAACACTTGATCAATCCTGTACTTCCTAACTCTTCCCCGCGGGAATAAAGATGAGCAAAGGAATTTCACCTCCTGGGGCCTCTCAGGCCTAGATCCCCTTCAGGTCCATTCCTGTACTGGAGGGCCAGGGAGCACTGATCTGTAGGGCCCTCTGACCAGAGAACCGCGTCCCACTGCAGTGGTGATAGGGGGTTACTCTGCATTTTCCTTGTGTCCTCCAGCTCCAGCGGTTGTTTTGATTCCCTGCTTGCAGGCTGCTCCCCCTGCATCCTGCTCCCCCTGCATCCTGCTGCCGCTGCTGTGAAAGACACACACCGTATTTCTGGGGACCATATCGTATTCAATTTATTTCTGGCTGTTCTATGGATTGTTACGGCCTACGGATTGGGTTCTGCTCCATGGGGGACGGTGACCACAGCTCCTCCAGGAATTGCAAACAGTGGGGTGCGATTACAGCCATCCCTGGGCCTGTAAACCCCTCCAGAGAAGTACCACCCTCGGGGTGGCTCACATAGACTGGTTCAGGCAAGTACCGGAGTTCCTAGGAGACAAAGAAAGGGCTTTGGGTATAAAAGGCTGAGCTTAACCTGACAGAGGGGCCTTCTTTTTGATTCAACAGATGGACGTGAGCTTTGGTCCAAGGGCACACCCCACCGTGGGGGAGGCTTGGAAGGACTTGTATCCACTGTGCGGGTAATGGGCGACTTCGGGGGTGGTTAGTATGTGTTTGGACCTTTTTATTGTTCGGTGTGTTTTCCATAAATCGGCATACTCTGCTTTGGAAGAGCTTTTGGGTTCCTGGAAAATCAGAGGCAACATTGTCCCTGGAGAGAGAGCAAAGCACAGGGGCTGGACGCGAGTCAGGCCTACTTGGGATACTCACAGCGGGTTGCAGGGGAGCTGTAGCGTGGCTAGAAGCCTGAGCGGGCATTCCTGGAGCAGACCCTGGAGGGGGGCTAAAGGGGCAGTTACCCTGGGACTGTCATAGTCTGTTTCCCAGCTTCTCCATCAGTCTCCTAGCCCCAGCTTTCAAGTCTGCCTTCTGCCTGGCCTTCCTCTCACAGCCAGCTCCCAGGCTATGGCTCCCAGGCTGCCTCCAGCCCCAGCATTTCCCCTGCTCTTTACCTGTGACAATTCCTTGGCAAGTGCAGAATCGGTACCTGGGCCTTTCCTCCCTGTAGTCACCTACAGCTGCTGGCTGCTCCTCAGAGCTCCTCTCTCTCACGGGGCTGAGCCTGGGCCCATCACTGCCCCATTGCCAACCAGCCTGCAGGGGTATTGTCACGGGCACAGCACTAGAAGGGTTACAGGCCCTGGGACTGACTAACGCCCTTCTTCCCTGGAGCCCCATCCTTCTGAAGAATCAATGGCCTTTGGAGAGCCCCGGGCCAGGCCCGTGTTGGTCCGGAGAGAAGTGTGGGAGCAGGGAAGGGTAATGTGGTTGTTCTGCTCGTTTCCACGTTCTCCAGGAGAACCCTTGGTGAGAGGGGAATGTAGAGGGGTTTGGCCCCGGGCAGTTTTCTAGCTAGGCTCAACCCCAGGCCTCCAGGAGAACAACGTTGTTATGATTTATTTTCATATTTAAAGTGTGCTCAGCCTGAGGACACGTACCAATGTTATAATTATAGAATGACTCATCCCTAGTCCCTCCGTAGACCCTACAAACTTTGTCCCGCCCAACTGCTTGTCTCCCTCAACTCTCTCCCACTCCTCCAGGAAAAAAAAAAAAGAGCTGAGAGGGGAAAAAACCTAAGATTTTCAATTGACCCATGGATAAGGTGGAGAAAAGGAGGGAAGCGTTCGTGATCATTCCCCTCTATTCGACATTGGTGATGCCTCATCTGGAGTACTGTGTCCAGTTTTGGGCCCCACACTACAAGAAGGATGTGGAAAAATTGGAAAGAGTCCAGCGGAGAGCAACAAAAATGATTAGGGGACTGGAACACATGACTTATGAGGAAAGGCTGAGGGAACTGGGGATGTTTAGTCTACGGAAGAGAAGAATGAGGGGGGATTTGATAGCAGCTTTCAACTACCTGAAAGGGGGTTCCAAAGAGGATGGATCTAGACTGTTCTCAGTGGTAGCTGATGACAGAACAAGGAGTAATGGTCTCAAGTTGCAGTGGGGGAAGTTTAGATTGGATATTAGGAAAAACTTTTTCACTAGGAGGGTGGTGAAACACTGTAATGCGTTACCTAGGGAGGTGGTGGAATCTCCTTCCTTAGATATTTTTAAGGTCAGGCTTGACAAAGCCCTGGCTGGGATGATTTAGTTGGGGATTGGTCCTGCTTTGAGCAGGAGGTTGGACTAGATGACCTCCTGAGGTCCCTTCCAACTCTGATATTCTAGGATTCTAGGATTCTAAGTGAATTCTACATCCCAGAACCCCGCACTGAGAAAACCCTGGCCAGAGCCCCACCACAGTGAAATGATGGAGCAGCAGGGATAAGTGTTAGCTAGGACACCTCGGGATATGTCCACTGGCATGGTATCACGCAGAGGCGGGGCAAGCCTAGGGAAGCAGTACCCTAATAACGCAATTTGTCGTCATTTGCATGGCATTAAATTCTTTCTTGGCGACAGGTGTTACTAATGGAAATGGATTATTTTATTTCTCTGTAATTTATATTCATTATTACGCCAGTCCAATCTCGGCTCTGTCAGAAAAAAATATATATATAATTTTATGAAGTTGGTGAATTTGCATATTCCTGCGTTCAGTTTAATGAATAGCGCTGGCTTGTGACCTCTGGTTTCTGGTGCTTGCAGCTAGTATAGAATTAATATCCAGAGTTGGGTGACATTTTGTCAGCCCCTGAAGGAGAGGAGAAGGGTGTCTGCATTGTTGGTGTAAAGCCGGGCTGTCAAACCTATGGCCCACCGGCCAGACTCAGCCCTTGGAGTAGTTTCATCTGGCTAACAGACTTCCCATAAATATCTAGGCTTGTCCACATGACCCTGCAGTCTGCACTACGGGGGTGTGAATTGTATGGCAGACCAGCATGCTGGACTCTAACTCCCGCATCTGGAGTGCTTTGAAGTATTCTGTGTCAAACAGGACTAGATCAATGCACACTAAGAACAGTCCGTGCATACCTGCAAGGTCCACACAGGTGAGTTAGAGAGCAGCATGCTGATGAGCTCTCCAGATCACAGCCCTGCAGGCCGGACTCCAGTGCAGCAATCCCTCATGTACAGGTGTAGAACTGCTTGGCCATGTTCACGAGACGCTGGCGTGGCAAAGTCTGGTGGAAGCTGGCACATGTCCAGGTGAGGGGAAAGGGCACTGAAGAGTGCTAAGAGAAGCTAAGTACTGAGGAACGACGGTAGCAGTCACTAAAATCAAAAGTAAATGAGTCTAATTACCAGCCTGGTTTAACTTTAGTTATTTCTATTTTAAGGACTTCTGCTGAACTTCGTGGCCCAGGCGAAATGGCTGGGTATTGGCTCAGGGCTGCCCGATGAAATGACTTTGACACCCCTGCTCAAAAGCACCAGAGGTGAATAATCCAGCCGGTGAATGAGAGCACTGAAAGGGATCCAGCAGAAGAAACAGGCCAGGAATCCTGGTAGGTGGCTCAAGAAGCTGGTCCAGCTAAAGAAAGCAAGACATCATGCTGCTTCCGCTCAGTGCCAGGGCAAAGCAAAGCACAAGAACAGGGCTGGGAATCCTGACGCATGCCTGGGAATTCCCATGGACTGCAGCTCACGGGGGCAGGGGAGAGCCAGCACTGACAGGGAGATTCAATATAATTGACAATTTCGGATAATGGAGCCGAGAACAGGTACTCGTCTCTGGAGCCATATTACAAGGTGGTCATAATAACAACCCCGGCTACTATATCACAGATGGGGAAACTGAGGCACAGATAGGGGCAATGACTTGCCCAAGGTCACTCAGCAGGCCAAGAGCAGGGCCAGGATTAGAATCCAGCCCTCCTGAGTCCCAGTCCAAGTCCATACTGCCTCCTTGAATAAGTGTTTACACATATAGAAAGGTTAAAAGAAGTACAAGCGAGACTGCAGACCCCTGAATAAATTAAATGAGGCAAATAAATTAATTACTTGACTGTCTGAGATTCAACCTCTTCTAAAAATCTGTCCATAAGGTTAAGCGAAAAGGAAAGAAGTCTGGACAATGAGGAAGTCAAGAAGCCTTGTAACAACAGCTACTCTAGCGACAAGAGCAGGGAGGGATATGTGGAAAACCTGCACGGATAGGGCCAAATGCATTGCTGGTGTAACTCCATTGAAGTCAATGATCCAACTTCCATTGAAATCAATGGGGTTACACAGGGACAAGAAATCTCTCCTACAGGGTTTGGTACAATTGCTGAAGTGAAGGGGAGTCTTTCCATGGACCAGGATCTGGCCCGTGCCAATCAGGGAAGGGAGGCAGATGATTCCGTGTTTGCAGGAGTGGGGCCCAATACCGTCCTTGGGAGGAACAATATTCAGAGCCCGATGTTCAGTGCCCAGGCATGCCGGAAAGCAGGAATGCAGGAAGACGCTTTGGGGAGGCAGAGGGCAGCAAGCTAGACATGAGTCTGCAATGCTGTCTTCAAAGGCAGGCTGAGCTGTGCTGTTGTGGTCGTTCTTTGGTGCAAACACCACGGCACACTGTGGTCCATTCTCGTGCACCATGCTAACAACTCATGCGATGTTGGGGTTGAAATCTGGCTCCATTGAAGTCAATGGGGTTTTGCAGTTGTTGCCTGGGGATGGGGAGTGGGTGGCATTATGACTAGACATATCTTCCAGGGGAGATCTGGCCTTGTGGTAGGAGCTGGGCTGAAAGTCAGGTGGCTCTGGTCCCTTGTGAGGCACCGCTCCTGTCTCCAGTCAGATGTGAACAGCTGCTCCAGCATGGGTGGGTCGGGAAAGAGCTGGAGAAGTAAGTGGCAGAAAGCAGAGGTGAGTAACCTGGGCAGGGGGGAGCCTCGAGTTAATAGTGTGTTAACGTACTGCTTATTTTTGGGGGGCGGGACAGGAGACTCTGCCTGTGCTAGGGCACCATCTGACCGATGTCTGGCCACCCTGCTAATGACAGAAGGGGTAAGTGAAAACTCCACGAGCCCCCAACTCACCGGGGTAGCACACCTGGCCGGGCTCATCTGCGGCTATGGTGTACATCTCGTCCAGGGCAGGGCCTGAACGGGGATCAGCAGTCAGCAAAAAAGCATAAATTAGAATCTGAACCTAAACCTCATGAATACTGCGGAGGGAAGGAGCCCGTGCGACAGGCTGTCTTCACCTGGAAAAGAAGCTGTCAGCTACGATTAACTGTGTCGGAGTAGGAAGCTGGTGAACCCAGCCTAAAAGAGGCCTGACCAGCTACTAGCACTCCCCTGCCTCGGGACGTCCCCTCCTCCCCGCTTTAGCAGTGGACCCTGCCCAGCATTGCACAGGGTGGAATGTAAACATGGCCCTTTCTGGCTCAGCCGCTCTGCTCTGGGTGGGTGTGTTCAGGGCTGTCTCTGCTGAGGTTAGTGTCTGCAATAAAGCCATACTAGCCTTGCACAGTGGAGAGAGGGAGCAGGGCTCTGTTTCTCCCAGACCAACCGAGCTGAGGCAATGGAATTGCCTAGGTGTGATTGAGAGCATCATTTGAAGATAATGGGGCTGTAGCTGAGGCTAATTTGAAGTGCAGACGTTTAATTCCTGGGGATAATATACGAGAAGGAAGAAATTCAGCTCAACTCTCGCAGTCCCGGAAGTGTTTGCAGGGCAGGCAGTTAGCAAAACTCCCATTAATTTCAGTGGGGCCAGAATTTCACCCACTGTGATTTTACGTGTAAATTGAGCAGAATTGATAGAGCCACGTGTGAAGGATGCCCATGATGCCATTTTTAGGGTCGTTCTCCAGAGTAGGGCCAGGAAAATGGATTCTTTTTAAAATAACGTGTCATGTAAAACGATTGGGTCTCTCTCTTCCCTTTCCCCACCTGGTCTGATCCTTGGAGCGCACTCCTTCCTTCCCACAGTCAAGTGCTGTCTTCATTGCAAGTGGTACGTTGTCAACATTTTGGAAATACAGCCATTTTGGGTGGGAGTGGGGCTGTGACTTGTATTGTGTTTCACTACATTTCCCAGGCCTGGGCGTTTGCTCAGAGGCTGGGCTGGGAAGAGAAGGGGCCAGAGATCTAGGTCACTTGCACAGTCTTGGGTTTGTTCATTTTGATACGGATCACAGTCTCCTTTATTAAAGCCACTAAAGGTTCAATACCCTCATTTTTCCTTGTGAGATTTGTTAAAAGTGTGTCTACAAAGCATTAATATCATTCACAGCTGCAAATAGAAAAGGGCTAATAAATTATCTGAAGACTCCAGAGTTTGCAACGAAACAGAACGTGCACCCCATCAATACAGACTTCCAGCTATTATAGCCTCGTCTTTCTTTGAGACAACAATTTGATTTTCTTTGTGGCTTGCATGCAGATGTAGCCCTTGGAAACAGAAAGGCTCACATCTGAATAGGAAGATAAAGTGTGAAGTTAGCCATGTGCAAAACAAGATGCTGAATGAGCTATTTTTAAAATTATAGCCCCCCAAAAAGAGACTGCCTCAGACCCCCACAGCTCATCAGTAAAACATGGGCTCGCTACTGTAAGTTGTTTTCCAGCTCAGCATTTCCAGAGGAGCAAGGTAGCTGTGATGTAGTCCTCTTTCTGAAAAATGCATATTTAAAAGAATTACCTGCCACAGGAAGCATGCTAGAGCTAGATATTGCCCTCTGTGAAACACTGCGATTAAATCTCTGGAAATAAGAAACAAAATGTCTGGCTTAATTACTGGATTAGTTTTAGCTGAAGGGAGGGAAATATAGGCAGGCACTCTTTACAGAAGGGGAGGGCTCCAGCCCCGTGGAGGAGCCGTCTGGACTACAGTTACATTCTTTGGCCTGTGCTAGGCAAGAGGTGAGACAAGATACTCATAATGGTCCCGTCTGGCCCTGCAATCTGTGAATGAAATGGGGCTACGTGTGGGTATGTGGGTCTGCGTATGCAAAGCAGCTTGCAGGACTGGGTCACGTTTAAATCCCATTGAAGTAAATGGGATCTGTCTACTGTGTTACATAGTACGTACTAGATCTGGGCATAGCTCGGGGGAAACTTTGGACCTCAATTTTTGCCTTTATCATTGAGTATAATAATTGTATTGATTAAAAAACTCCCTAGTTCCCAACCAATCTTGTCCCCACTGACCCAAAAGGTTCCAAATACGGAGTTATATTCACGGAGCCAAGGTTTCAGATGTTTAAAAAGTGTGGAGGGGAGGGCTGAGAGAAATGTCAAGGGGAAGTGAGTGACATAGCTGGCCAATGGCCACAAATTCTGAATGGTCTGTGACCTCAGACAGAACAGTGGCATCCCTGAGAGGTGTAAAAGATTGCCACTGGGGCTGGTCAAAAACTTTCCACTAAAACTGTTTTTTGAGAGAAAATTGGGTTTTCAATTAAACTCTTTTCCCCCAGAAAAGTCTCCTCCTTCCTCAGAAAATTTTGACTTTTTGTCAAAAAACCAAACACCAAATTTGATTTATAAATACTGGATTACATCCCCCATGGGATGCACCACCTCAATCCATGGGACCCTCAGGATGCACCGCCTCAATCCATGGGACTCTCGGGCTGCCCTGAGGTGGCTCAGCAGGAGGGGAGATCCTGGTGTCTCATGGGAGATGTAGGCCAGTCGGGAGAGGAGAATGGGGAGGGTGAGGGGAGTACAAGGTACTAGAACTACAACTGCCATGATGCACAGTGGTAGCGTTTCTGAATCAAAAGTTTTCACCTGAAAATTTTCAGGTTTTCACAGTTAAGTTGCAAATTTCCATGGAAAATGTGGATGGAAATGTTTTGTTCTGTTTGTTGTTGTGGAGATTTTCCACCAGACCCTTCTCCCCATTTTCTGACCACCCGGTTGGGAGATCTGAGCTCTGGACGCTACCCCGTTCAGGACAAAGCTCAAGAAGATGATTTCATGAAGCCAGGGCCTACACCCTTCAACATTTTAAAGCCCATCAGGGACCGGTTAAAGTCATGAGCAACCCACGTAAGGAATGCAGAGTACGTGTAATATGAGCACAGTGGCTCAAAGCACTGAGCAAAGGGGGCCATTGCGTTCTGAACAAGACGCTAGCAATAAAGAATTCGTGCTGAAAGGCCTGCTAGCTGGAAGTGCAGTAAACAACCTTCATGGTCTCAGGGACATGTGCTGCTGTCGTGAGGGTGTCAGAAGACACACAAAGACTCAGCCTGAAAAAAATTGTACCACAAAAAATAAACCCCTGCTCTTTTCACGTGATAAGTGGCTTTCTGCAGAGGAAAGCATAGTCACAAATGATTACAGCTTGCTGAAAATTTGGAATGTCTGTCCCATGGGAAATTCCAATATTTTGACATCTTTTTTCCCCTAAAGTTGGGAGGAAAAGTTGAAATAGCTAAAGTTTTCCAGAACCCCTGAAAGTTCCAAAACATGTCCATTCGGAAACATCGAAACATTTAATTTTACCTCAGTTCAGACTTGAACTACATCTGTCTGCGCTCTGACTTCCCTGGTGCACGGTGGCAGTTCAGCCAGAGGGGAGACCATGGTGCTTCATGGGAGATGTAGTCCAGCCACGGACCCCAGCCCAGGGCGGAGAATGGTTGCACTGATTTTGCAGAAACTGCTTTTTTGTTGAAAAATCATTTGGATGGAAAATTCCCAGCTAGCTCTACAAACGACACCAAGGATCTGAGCCAGACTCCCTCCCTCTGATCACCTCCACACAGATCAGAGTCTCCTCTTACCAGTGGACTGCTATGAGATTTCTGTTCTGCTGTGGCCGAAGTAGCTGCTATTCATCCAGCTGGCCACGGCATCCCACATTCTTCCACGTCCAAGACCAAACTTGCACGATCACAGTCCAAGAGGTGTAATTGTAAAAGCATTAAAATGAAATCTCTGAGGTGTCTGACAACAATAAAGGAATGAAAAAAACATTCCCCTTGTTCTCATCCTATTTCCAAGTTTTTACGGAACAAACAGCCTGGTTAATGAGGAAACACCGTGGGAAGTAAGGGCCTTATTTTCAGACCTGCAGTCCTTGGGGGCTGAGGTTGCTCAGCCTCAGAGAACCAGGTCCAAATTCTGTTCCTAGCAGCATGAATCCCCGCGGTGTGAACCTTTTCTTCTGCAGGGGGAGTGACGTGGAGCCAGGCCAGGTGATTGCCACAAGGCTCCAATAAGCATAAGCCTCCCTGCCCTGCCCTGCCCCGCAATCCCTGCCGCTCATGGAGCTCAGTCTGTCTGCAGCATCGGAGAACCACTGCGCTCACCCTGCAAGCAGGCACACCCCATTCCTCCCCCTGGTGAGTCTCTCTGAGCTTCCCACTGGTGGAGTTTTCCCAGCTGACTTTACCTGCACACGAGGGACACGATCTAGCTTTGGTCTATACTCCAGCTCCAACATAATGAGACTGGTCTGTCTTAAAGTTTCAGCTCTCTGGGGCAGGGGCTGCTCTTTTTAGTCTGCGTTCGTACAGCACCTAGCACAGTGGAGCCCTGCTCCATGACCGCAGCTCCTCAGCACGGCCACAATAAAATAAATCCTGCAAACAGAGAAAGAGGCGCCTGCACGTGGGCACTGTCCCGTCTGCAAAGAGTGTAACTGAACAGTCACTGTGTCCAGCCACAGTGTTTCAAAGCTGAAATCGTTTGACTACCTTGTCCATTTAGAACAACGGGAATTAAAGAAAACCAGATTGCTTCTCTTTTTTAATCCCTTAAAAATCACAGTTTAATTCCAGCTCACCAGGCAACAGATGGACCTGCAACTGTTTCCCACAAGTACCGTGAAAGCTGCAACTTGTTAGTCTCACAGCAACACCTCTTGCTTACGAACGCTGGTGTCCCTGCATAGCTAACTTGAATCGAATTGAAAACCTCATACGGCAGCATGGGTGCTTGGAGATGAATCATGGTTAGTTACATATTTCCAGCAAAGACATGTTTTGGTTTGTTGTGACCTGAGAAAACTGGTTATTTCCAAGGTAAACGCTGATATTTAATTTTGCCGTATACCATGCCGTGCAGCACACATCAAAATCGTTCCTCCAACGCGCTCCCTACTAAACAGCAAGCCTGAGTCAGTCTGGCTTTGGCTACTGCCTCAATTCCTAGTTTGGGTTAGTTTTAAGAAGCCTGTCAGCACGGCGGCCGTTTGCTTTGCCCACTAGGAGATGGTAAGGGCCCAATTCTGTCTTACTCCAAGCCAATGACTCCGTGTAAACTTGGACAAGTCATCTGCCTCTGCGTGCTGCAGACCTTCCGACCGTTAAATAAAACAAAGGCAGGTCTCCTCTGGAAACTACACGCTGCAGCAGGCCTGAGCTTGCTTAGGTATATAAATTGCAGATTGGGAAATGTAAATGCCTGCTGATTTACACCTGTACAGCTTCCATTGATTTCAGCATGAGGTGATGTCTGCACAGGGTAGCTCGCTGTAGAAGGCAATTCTGGGGGAAGAGTACTGCAGCCAGGAACTGGTGGCTTCCAGGAACCCTGCCTCTACCCTTACCACAATGAGGGCAGGTGTTCTCCAGTGTGGGAATGCTACCGATCAGGTAAGTTCTTCAGAGTGCTCCCCCTTGCCGAACTGCATCGCCTCGGTCTTTGTGGGCTCAGCTCTATCCAGCTGTTCTCCACCCGGGTGCTGCTCTCCGCCGGTCACTGAGCCAGCGGGGAGGTGGTGCTGTTTGTGTTTGAGGGAAAGGGGCTGCTGTTATCTGTGTGCGGCGGGCGTGGCAGCCCAGGTCTTCTCACCAGCTTCCTACAGACGGGTGAACAACACTGGGAGAGGACTGAGCCTTGTGGGCTGCGTAGCGGGAGACGCAGTTACCCAGAGGGTCATTCTAGGACTGGCCTGAGAAGAAGGAGCTGAGCAATGCCAGGGTCTTTCCGTTCGCCTCCGCAGCTCCAGGGAGGCATCTGCCACGCGGGTTTCCTTCGCCGCTCCTCTCCCAGTGGAGAAATTCAATCCAGCCTTTTAAAACTCCCCGTTGTGAAGTGCCCTGTGCAGCGGAGGCAGGTGGAAGGAGTGTACCTGCTCCGGGAATGGGCACGGGGCTGGTCTGCGGCGGCTCGGACAGCCTGTGGGGGTTCCCCAGAGAGAGCTCTGTGCGCTGCACCCAGCCGCCTCGCCCCTGGGGTAGACTGTGGATTTGGTGGCAGCTGTCATGGCTCTGAGCGTGAGGCAAACCCAGGTCCAAGTCCAGGCTGCGATCTTGAACTTCATGTGGTATCCTGGGGGGCGGGAGCCGGGGGGTGTTGTTAGCAGAAGCCAGGTCTGATGTGCTTGCAGTCATAGGTGAGAGGTTTTTCGCAGGAGTGGGTGGGTGAGATTCTGTGGCCTGCGTTGTGCAGGAGGTCGGACTAGATGATCGTAATGGTCCCTTCTGACCTTAGTATCTATGAATCTATAGGCCGAGGAGCCAGGGATGGGGGGCACCAGGCCATGGCCCAACCACTTTAACTAGCAACCGTGCGCATCACAGCTGGGAGCCTGTCATGGCTGGCACCCAGGTTCCTCTCCGCGGGCGCACATTGCAGCGTGCTGGGTCCTCACCTGCCGGCTGCTGAAACCGCGGTGGCTCCTCCAGCGCTGGGGACCGGCCAGGAAGTGGGACAGACCCATCAGCTGAGGGCAAGTCTTGCTAGCAGGGAGGGGTAAGGGAAGGAGTGTGGTGAGGAGGCACCTGGGACGGATGGTAGGGGGTCCCTCCAGAGCTGAGGCTCCAGGGATGAGGCGGGTGTAGGGGCCCCTGGTTCAGGCTGCTGGTGTGTGAGGGCACGTGAGAGGGGATGAGGAGGACCCTGAAGTGGCCACTTCCTCCTCAGCTCACCTCGGTTCTCGGCTGGGCTGGGCCAGAGAAAGCAGGCAGGAAAGAAATGGGAGCACTGGTGCGGGAGAGCACCCTGCTACAGACAGACTCGGCTTTCTCTCCCGTCTCATTCCGCATCTACCCGTGCAGCCACTCCCCGCCTCCAGTGCGGTTTGCACTCCGTGTCCAGGGCTCGGTCTGGATTGTGTGTGCGTGTGTGTGGCGGAGGGGTGTCTCGCCTATTGCCTTCAGCTAGATGACCCCGACGTGCTTCTGACTGTCCTTGCTCAGGATCAGCAGGTTTGATACTGGGCAGTAGTTCGTAGGTTCTGTGCTCCAGGAGCGGTTTCTTCAGAGCTGGCAGGACAAGTGCTTGTTCCAAGGAGAGAGGTAGTGATCAAACTTGCATTCCGCCCTCTTTCACCGGCACAAAGAAAAGTCAGTGATAAGAAAATTGGGTTGGTAAGTGGCTGGGGCTCAGTGCGTTGCTACTCTCTGACCCCCACCGCTGGTCTCCAACCAAGCCACCATTCAGACCGGTCCAACGCTCACTGAAATCAATGGCAAAGCTCTCATTAGCTTCGATGGCAGCAGGAAAGGGCCCACTGTAGAACCTCAAGCAGGGGAACAGAGCTTACTGAAACCAGTTGGAAAACTGGTCATGAAGCGTAGATTCAGAGATGCACAGAATTTAAGGCCAGAAGGGACGATTATGATTGTCTAGTCTGACCTTCTGCATAGCACAGGGGATAAAATTTCACCAAGCAATTCCTGCATCAAGCCCCTATCTTATGGATGAGCTAAAGCATATAGTTTAGAAACAGATACCAATCTTGATTTAAAGACTCCAAGTGATCAAGAATCCACCACATCGCTAGGTAAGTTGTTCCTGTGGTTAATTCCCCTGATTGTTAAAAATGTCCACCATATTTCTAGTCTGAAACTCGTCTAGCTTCCAATTCCAGCCACAGGATTTTGTTCTGCCTTTATCTGCTAGACTAAAGAGCCCTCTTCTCCCAAAACTCTTCCCCATGTAGGTACTGTAGGCTGATCCAGTCACCCCTAATTCTTCTCTTGGATAAACAAATAGATTGAGCTTCTTTAGTCTCTTGCTGTAAGGCAGCTTTTCCAGAACTCAACTTATTCCTGTTGCTCTTCTCTGAACCCTTCCCAATGTGTCACCCTCTTTTCTGAAGAGTGGATACCATAGCTGGACACAGTATCCAGCAGTGGTCTCTGCAATGCTCACCTAAGCAGGATCTGTCAAATAGCCCAATGCTAGAAGTAAGTTGATCTTCCTTGGGCAAACAAACTGCCAAACGAGTGAAGTGGAAAGAGAAAACCAGGGGACAGAACATCACAAAGTAATGGGATGTGGGGAAGGTCCATATACAGGCAGCAAAGTGATTCCAGAGCCCTTCTCCACCCTACTAGGAGAGACGATGGGGCCCCTGCTCCGGCCCCTTTGGGCTGATCCGCACAGCAGGGATGGGAGCTGCCCTCCAAGGGCGTATGACGCCAGCATACCCAGCTCTAAGCCAGGCCCACGTTCACTGTGTAAGAAGGCAGAGCCAGACCACACTCTGTTCCAGCTAGTCCCTGCCAGCGGAGCCGACCAAGGTGACTGTGCTAGCTGGTGTCACTTAGCGCTGCCCTTAGGCACGGCCCCAGTGCGGCTGAGGCTCAGAGCCACCTTTCCCACGCTCCAAATGCAGCTGGGCTGGCCCCAGGGATCTGGGCCAATTTGTCAAGTGGCGTCTAATCTGAGCATTAGGTAGGAAGAAACTATCAGTTTTCGTCATGGAAATAGGAAAATTCTTGACAAGCCTGGTCCCATGCATGCCGCGAGGCATAGGCAGATAGCATCAGTGCATTCTGCAGGATGCCAGTGCCCGGGCGAGGGCAGCATTCCACACCTCTCTGGGCTGGGAAAACAAGCCCAGGGTTGAAAGCAGAGCGTGGGGGTGGAAGGGATGGGGAGAATGCGAGCCCCCATAACTTCACCTTCCCCTGAGCCCGTCAGTACACCCAAGCCCTCCTCCTCCTCCTGGGAGTTCCAGACCACTGTTCTCCATCAAACGGGCCCAGCGCCAGACCCCTTCTCCCACAATTCACAGGGAAAGCCCCGGGAAAGGGAGCAACAGTCAGCAAATACATATAAACCCCAAGACAGTTTCCTCCTCGGTTCAGCAGGCTTCCCTATTGCATGGCCAGACATGGAAACCCCGGAATGAGGGAATAAGAAGGAAACTAAATGGTGAAGAAAAATGGACCATAGCCAGGCTGCGTCCACCAGAGTCCAAAGATCAAATAAATGGATCCTCAGCTGTATATTGGTGTGCTCCACTGATTTCAATGGAGCAAGAGCCAATTTACACCCGCTGGGCATCTGGCCCCACAGACTGCAATGGAGAGAGGTACATTTACACCCCTGGGGATCTGGCCCCACAGACTGCAATGGAGAGAGGTAGATTTACACCCGCTGGGGATCTGGCCCCACAGACTGCAATGGAGAGAGGTACATTTACACCCGTGGGGGTCTGGCCCCACTGACTGCAATGGAGAGAGGTAGATTTACACCCGCTGGGGATCTGGCCCCACAGACTGCAATGGAGAGAGGTACATTTACACCCGTGGGGGTCTGGCCCCACTGACTGCAATGGAGAGAGGTGGATTTACACCCGCTGCGGATCTGGCCCTGTGTTTCTATATAACCACAAAACAAAAAGGCGCCACTGGGAGTAAAACAGAGCCATGTCTCTGGGCTTTCCTCCTGCCCCCGGTGCACTGGCTCACTGCTGTTCGTTGTTGTCTCCCATGCTATACCAGGGAGCTCCTTCAGTGCACATGCTGATTGAACCCTGCAGCTCCTGCTTGGACGCTCTTTAGCAGGGTGTTAAGGTGTTGCTTGCTGATGCTAGTGTGGGTTTCTTCTCCCACCACAATAAGAGCCATTTGGCATTTGCTTACACTTACCAGGAAATGTCTAATATGCAGTACACATGGCAGAAGAAGTGTATGCCTCCAAAGAGTGGAAAGAGATTTCACCCACAGGCATCAATGGGCCCCCAGCAAAGAAGCAGAGGTGACGGACAGTGTGGATCCAGAAATTCTAGACACCAGGGGAGAAAGAGACACACCAGAAGTCTGTGTGATTTGGTCTGCTGAGGAATTCACAATCCTAGTTTTGTTTATCGGCCATCAGCCTGACACTGAAGTTGCTTCTTGTCTTTAATTAGGCCATTAATACATCTTGAGACAAAGGTGTACTTTCTGAGTGGACCTTGCTATCAGATGTTTCATTCCATCCGTGTCAATGAGAGGTTCATTGCTCCCCATTTAGGCAAAGTCCACCAGCATTTAGCAATCGTATCTTTTCAGTGTGGCATGTCCGAACCTGGTCACGTTGGGAGGATTTTGCAATGGGCTGGCCACTATCGTTAGCCTAGGTCCAGGGAAGTTTAAATGAACCTTGACTAGAGGGGATCTAGGTTTGCACATGCTTGGAGCTGATTATAAGCACAGAAGGAACGTATAAACTCAAAACTTGGTGAAAAGGTCAACTTCTCCAAAATGAGATGAAAAGTGTGTAACAGATCTGGAAGCCCTAGGTCCCGAGCCCGCAAACACTCACATGCTTAATTTGCATAGTACCACTGGAGCAACTCACAGATGTAAAATAAAGCCTGGGTGTAATGAGTCTTTGAAGCATCACAGCGTTAGTGAATCAGCTTCCGTAAAACAAAGCAGTTTAAGATTTGATCTCCCAGTACAACATACTTTACGCATTCAAACAGAAGATGGGTTGGCCTGTTAACATATAATAGAACTGTCATAATCCCCAGGACCAGCCTTGACGGTGAATGTTAACAGAGAGAGATGAAAGCAAGTCCCTGTGAGATAGAGATATTTAAGAAGGTCATGTATTTTTCCCAGGAAAATGTAAATGCTATCTTTACACAGTACTTTGTTCTTTATCTCAAGTCAGCCTGAGTGATGGATCCTGTAATTGACCAAGGCAACAAAGATGTTACTGCCAAGTCTCTTGAGAAGATTTGTATAATGATGCATTAAATATCCTACTCACTTATATTAAAAAATTGCCTAATGAATAATCATTGAAGGTCTAATTTTTCTTTGATAACTTTTGTGATCCAGCTGCACCCCTATCCAAATTCCAGCTGCATGTACTAATACTGTACTCTGCTCAGACATGACAGGCCTCACTATGGTTTGCTTAAAAGGAAAGTTAAAGCATATGCAGATGGGGCATGTTTTTCCTCCGGTTTGGATGCCCAGATGCTGCAATGGCAACTTCATGAGAGGCTAGGAATATTTACTGCCCAATGACAGGAAGCATGCTGTTCTGTTTTTCATCTTTAATTCTTTGCGCCCAGACACCACCTTCGCACTCAAAGTGCTTTGCAGCACATTAAAGGCTTCAAGCTCCCACTGGGAAGACGGTAAGTATAGGCTCTGATTTTCAGAGGTGCTGTATGCCTGCCACTCCCCTTGCCTTCTAGGCACCAAACAGTGGGAACTCCTGGGTACTGAGTGCTTTTGAAAATCTGGCCCTACCTAGGTGTCAAAAGTTGGATGTTCCCAATGCAGGTACCCAAAGTTAATGGACACTTTTGAAAATTCTGTCTTAACTTCCTAGGTCATGCAAGAAATGTCTGGACTAGCCAGGAACAGAACATGGGTCTCCTGATGCCCAGGCCTGGGCCAAAACCATAGGACTGCCCTTCAGTATCTTTAACAGCTTTGTCATGAAAATCAAGGAAGTGGTTACCAATATTATACTACACTAAACTCTTCATGAAAAGCTGCTAGTCTACAAATGGACAGTGACTTAGCCATATTAATCGGCAATAATCTGCCAACTATAAAGGGACAAATCCACCTCTCTTTGCAGGAAACTCAGGGTTGGATCACAAGCTCTCCCCAGATCGACTCTGTTAGTGAGTGCTGTGAATGAGGCAGGGCCACACATTGAACAGAGCGGATAACAAAGAAATAATGAACTACTGCCTTGTTCCCTGAGCACCGTACAGGCTGCACCCTGAGTGAGGCAGGATGTGATGGGGCAGCTGCCCCTTACTGGTTGGCAAAGGGTTAATAGCAGCCGTTAGAGCAGCTATGCAGAACACAGCCAATCAGAGGAAGGCTTAGAAGCACCCAATCAGGGCCAGGCTTGGCCTATAAGAAGGGCTCCAGGGCAGAGAGGAGCACAGTCTCTCCATGGAGCTTGAGAGATAAGTATCTGGGGGCTTGATTCAGGGGCCAAGTAGGTGCTGGGGCTATAGGGAAGTGGCTCAGGGAAAGCAGTTAGCAGCAGAGGGGAAGGAGAGGCTGCCAGCTATAGGGTCCCTGGGTTGGGGTTCAGAGTAGTGGGTGGGCCTTGGCCCCGCACTGGCTGCCGAGGGAAGTGGCCAGCCATTTGCCCCTGAGTGAAGGGCTGGACTAGGGGCTGCAGTTTGCCACTGCAGCGAGAGGCTGGGCGAAGGACTGCCGGTTTCCCCAGAAGGGGGGAGACACCTGAGTTGGGGCACAGCTGGAGGGCCATGCCCTGGAGAGGATGCCGTGGTCTGGGAGCGATGCAGGTCTCCGGAGATGGTGGAGAAATAGCGATGGAGAGTGAGACACCACAAGAGGGGGGTGTCCGGCTGATGGACAGAGCTAATTCCCAGAGCAACCAGCAGGAGGCGCCACCGTGGTGCACACCACCCGTTACACAGGGGTTCTGTGAAAAAAATACCATGTGATCGTCTTTAAAAAGCTGCATCGTAAGGCAGGATCACAAGGGGGCTGACTGAGAGTTTTCCAAGCATTTTCTAAGTTTTTAGTGCTTCACGGAGCAAGCTTAACATTTATTTAAGGTGGGGAGTTTTCATAGGGGATTTCCTTCATAAATGGATAAAACAAAGACATTTCATCATATGCTGTTATTTAAGACGCTCTGTCCTGTAAAATGGGGGCACGCTTTGATGCACGTGCCTGTCTCACTGAGTGCACAAAGATCATCAGAGTTTCCTCCAGAAACTGAGAAAGCAGGAAACTCCAAGTACATTAAAAATAGAGTTTGATGCTGTGGAAATGCCTCAGTTTATGAAGAGAGCTACAGTTTTGGAGTGGAGGTCACGGTGTTCAGTCATCTTGAATCTGAATAAAGTCCAGGACCTCTGCAGTGGTGGTTCCTTTCCGCTGTGGGCATTACGACCTGGCTCATGATCTCCCCTTGGTTTTGGCATGTCTGGTCCTCTGCCTCCATCTGTGGCGGGGTGGATGCTCCAAACCTGAGCAGCACTGCGACCAGGTGGGCTAGGTCACAAGGCAGGGAGCCGGGCTGAGCCCTGCAGGACAGCAACTGCTGCTGTGGGGTGAGGGTAGATTGGGCTGGCTCTCCAGTCCTCCTCCCCAGCCTGGGGCAGGCTCCTCAGCCCCTTGCTGGCCCCCTTTGTGTGACATAGCCTTGTTTTCCCACACCTCTGCTCTGAAACGGAGGACGAGTTTTCAGGAAAAAACCTGCAGCCGTGTTGATGAAGCCCAGACAGTGGTTTATTCCAGAGCCCAAAGGGAGTAACCACATATGATGATTCTTGTGATGCTGTATGGGCGCCCACCCTTTCACCCCAGGCTCACCCTAGTTGCTATAAACCCCCTGCGCTTCTTTGTTACTGCATGTAGCACTTCCAGTCACAATGAACAGAACACCTAGGGCTCCCTCCCTGCACTGTCCCCTCACCTAACCCTTCTCATGGCTCCTCCTGGCCATTGCTTGGAGCCGGCAATGTCGGCCCTCGGTCAGCGCAGAGGGGGTGTGCAGTGACTGGGAAATACGCCTATGTTGTCTATGGCTATTAGAGGGCAGGGATTTGCAAAAGAGACAAAAGTGGCCAAAGACGGCCCAGCTTCCCCGGCTGCCATTGGCCAGGGCAATTCCATTTCACTTGAATAGGAGATGAATCTAGCAAGCGCCATCTCTGAGTACAACCGGCCCTTGGCAGCTTCAGCAATTTTAAGGGAGCTGAGTCCTAAAGGAAGAGGAAGGCCCCAGGAAAGAGCAGAGTTAATCTTCCTCTTTTCCTTTGTGTGAGCCCCCTCCGAGCTTTACATTCTCCTCTCTGATCTTTGCCAGAAGCTGAGTAACTGACACAGATTCCAGAAAACATAACGTCTCATTTTTGCTCATCCCTTCCCCTAGTTTGGAACAACTCAGGAAAGCTGCCTTCCCTCCCTCATCTCCACAGCATTTTGCTCGATGGGCAAAAGGTTCTTTCTTCCCTGTTGAAGAGCAAAGATTGTGGTTTTCCTGCCTGTTTGCTTTCCGGGCTTGGGTCTCTCACAGCTCTTGTAACACCACTTCCAGATCCTTGAGAGCTGTGAGTCTTTAATGTTTTCCCAGGCACAAAGTGTCATCCCCAACACTTAGATCTGAGAGTTTGACAAGGAAAGTTTCCACAAGTTCAAAACTATCCATCTCTCTCCCCAGCGTAACCCCAGCAAACTCTGTGGTTGCCATCGGATTGGTTTCTGGAGGAATACTGCGCCCCAGGGGGAGGGTTGTGTTGGAATGGTTCCCTTTCTTGCCTGGGAAGAGAGGGAAGGTGACCTCAGGGTGCAAGCGCTGAGGTGGGATCTAGGAGTCCTGCGTTCAGTTCCCGGCTCCATCACAGACCCCCTGGGTGAGCTTGGCCGTGTCAGTAAGGGCCAGATTTTCACCGGTCTGTAGCTGCCCAAAGAGGCAGACAGGCACCTCGTGAGATTTACAAAGTGCCTGAGCAGGTTGGGTTTGCTCACGTAGGCACCGCTGAAAATTCCCCTGGGTGAAGCTGGTGGGAGCTGTGGCTGGAGAAGCCAGGGCCTGTGCACGTAAGCTCATCGGAGGTGCGCCAGGCCAGCGTAAGACAATCCAGGCCTCTTGGGGCCTGCTGCAAAACTCCCATTGGCTTGGGGCCTGGAGCCCTGTATACCTGGGCTGTGCAGCGAACCAGGGGTGGCCCTCAGAAGAGCAGCACAGCCGTGGAAGGACTAGCCATGCCCCCCTTGCATAGCTGGCGTGGCCACTGGCCCCCCTACCACCCACAGAAGACAGTGGGTCTACGACTGCTATCACTGTATAGAAGGCAGGCTGCATTGTGGCCTCACGCCCGCACAGCATGGACTGGACCTCCCCAGCCTAGCTGTGACTTTCCTGCACAGAGCTGTTTATCTCTCACAAAGGGAGAGAAGGGGATTTCCCCTTTGCTCCTGCACGTCATCCATAAAGCAGAGTGTGTCTGAATCGATTGGCTGTGCTACAGAAAGCCTCTCGCCATCGCTGCAAGATGCTTTGTTGGTCACACAGACAACATCTGGCTTGGCACAGCCCTACTAGTCCGCCTGGCGAGCAGAGGCGCCCATGGCTGTGTTGCTGTTACCTTGGATGGCTGCAGGGGGGAGGCCTGGGAAAGCACAGATTACTGTGGCAATAACCAGGAATCACAATGCAAGAAAGGGGAACTGAATGTAGGGGGTTGGGAGGGATTTGTTCCCCTAATGGTGAGAGAATATAGCAGGAAACAGCCCAGGGATTATAATAATAACCCCTAGCTCTTGTATAGCACTTTCTAGCTATTGATTTCAAAGTGTGTCACAAAGGCAGTCAGTATCATAGCCCAGTTTTACAGATGGGGAAACTGAGGCACGGAGTGGCAGAGTGACTTGCCTAAGGTCACCTGGGATGCCAGTGGCAGTGGCTAGGACCCAGGTCTCCTGAAACCCAGTCCAGTGCACTATCCACTAGGCCCCACTTCTTTCAAGGTGTATAACATGGTAAGAGTACTGGGGCAAACCCCGATGGAGCTTGTGGGTGAGTGAGCACTGCAGGCTCTGTCCCATTGGCACACAGCACCACGCATAGGTTCCTATTGTTGCCGGATGCTTTTATCTGGCATTGCGGTCAGACATTTGCCTACAAAGCAACAAGTGTTTGGTTCACATGGCAGTCATGCTTCTTCCCGGGAGGATGTGGTGCGAATTCAGATGCGGTCCACATGCTGCAGTTAATGTGCCAATGAACGAGGCATAAAAGGCTCCTCACCACCCTAACGACAATCAAAACCATCCTCGGTCGCAAGGGATGGAACATGAACAGCTCCTTGTGATCCAGCCCCTTGAGCTGGCAGGGTGAGCTGACAATCTTTTTTCTCCCCAGAGGGCTGATCCAAAACAGACTCAGACCCTAAGGACACCTGGCGGTGTACGATTGAACTTCTAGCTCAAGGACACATACCCATCCTAGCGCCATCGGAAGTGTAGCCCAGCGGGGGGGGTTAGCCACCCCGAGTGTGATGCTAGGCACGTCTTTTAGTGGCGAGCTTCTCCCTCTGCTCATGCCACTGTGGCTGCGTTGCTATTTTTAGTGTGCTGGCTTGACCTGAGTTGTGACGATTCTCAGGGCACCCAGGACTGTGAGTCACCCTCCAGCCAGAGGGAAGTAGATAAAGACGTTTAAAAAACCCATGTGGGGACATAATGGGGCTGTGCTGGCTTGCACCATCTAGGGATCTGGCCCAGGATTTTTAACTAATCATTAATCTTGCTGAGGTTTTAGAATTCAGCCAGTTTATACATCAGCTACTCTTTCTTTATTGTATTTCAGTGTGGGCTGACAAGGTAATGCAGTTTCCCTGACTGCTAACATAGACGTGCATAACAAAGATTAAATTGCGTAACAAGTCTTTAACTAAGTTGTCAATATAATTTAATCTATAAGGAATTATCACAAATCTTCTTGTAAATTGACTCAAGGGCCCCGGGAGGTCCAGGGGTTTTTTACTT
Organism: Chelonia mydas; assembly: GCF_015237465.2. Taxonomy (NCBI): domain Eukaryota; kingdom Metazoa; phylum Chordata; order Testudines; family Cheloniidae; genus Chelonia; species Chelonia mydas. The sequence continues at coordinate 121,649,336 of NC_051245.2, forward strand.
CTTTCCCAGAGTGGAAATGACAAAACATCGGTGGGAAATTCTTTCCCATTCCATTGGACTGGATCATACGTCATGGGTCAGTAAATCAGGTTAAGACAGAATAGTTCTTATTAGGAGCCCATGACGAAGCCCCCCGCGTCCCCCAGGTTAGAGATGTGGGGCTGCCAACCACTGTACCCACGTGTCAGAGATGACGCTGCTCGCTGACACTACCTCCATTTACTGACTCTTTCTTTAATTTAAGGTAGAGAGTTTTCTTTCTTCCCTCTTCACCTGAGCAGTTTTGCTTTGTCTGGATTCTTACTGGAAATGGCCTGGATCCTGCTAAAAGACCCCATGGGAGGTAGTAGCGCTTACTACTATGAGTAAAAAATCTTCTTCGTGTCTCTGGGACTACTCCTGGTAGTAAGCACTACACACAATAGGGCATGATTGCAGGACTGGGCCCTCAGTAATTGATAACACAGAGTTTCTTCATCTCTTATAAAGGAGTGGATGAGAATCTCCCTGATGTACTCTGGGTCCATTACATCTGTCTCAGTATTTATCCCATGCCTGCCCTCCTATGGGAACCTGCTTCCAAGCCGGGAACGCTGATCCTTCTTGAGACTCTTGGTCTGGTTCTGAGATCTGCCTACCTGTGTTAGGAGACTGGACACAGAGGGAGGGATCGTTGGACACTGACGTGAATGGGAGTGCAGGACCAAGCCATTAGGCCTCGATCCTGCTCCCATTATGAAGTCAATATGAGTTTTCCCCTGTGTTCAGTGGAAGCGCCCTTGGGGAAAACCCAGTCCCTAGCCAGGGAGACAGAGCCAGAGCAGTTCCAATGTGTGGCTGGGAGGTGGGACTGGATGCAGAATGACTGCAGAGAGGGTATTCATGCCCAGCACTGCAGAGCTCAGACCTGTGGGCTGCCATGCGTGCCAGGGCACTGGTGTGGGTAGCGGGAGGGGGGGCACAGAGACAGGGCAGCAGAACTGCTGCTATGCAGAGCCGTTCCCTTACGTCTAGTGGGGGAGTGGCTGCACACTGGAGTGACTCCACTGGTGAGCTGCAGCTCACGGAGCGGGGCAGGATTCCTTCCCCTTGCCAAGGGGCCCAGCACAAAGCCCATCATTGGGGGACACCCCTGAAGTCACTGGGTCAGGGCATCGCTCCACCTTACCGGGCCCTCCGGCTTTGCCTCCTGTGGGTGGTTCACAGAGTTGCCTCTTCTCTCTGTGATGGGAGCATTTGCATTCAGCCTCCTGAGACCGATTGAAGGTATATGCCGCCGAAATGTGCAGGAAAACATACTGGCACATTTCCCTTTCAATGCGATAGGTCAGGAGACCCAAAGGCCAGCAAGCACATTCCTTTAGGGCCGCTTCATAATTGACTTACCCCTAAAATGCCACTCCATCGAGCTGGGACACGGACCCAGCAGAAGACTATTATCCCAGCGGTTGGGGCCCAGCATTCCTGTGAACTCCTGATTCTAGTCCCTGGTCTGTGGTCTGAGAATTACAGCTCATGTCCTCTCTAACATTTCTCCCCGAGAAGCATGTTCCATGAAGCTACTTGAATCAAAGTATGGAGTGAGCTGTAGCTCACGAAAGCTTATGCTCAAATAAATTGGTTAGTCTCTAAGGTGCCACAAGTACTCCTTTTCTTTTTGCGAATACAGACTAACACGGCTGTTACTCTGAAAAGTATGGAGCTGTCATTATGATGCTTAACTAGCATTGATTTTTCACCAATAACACTGGTGACCAAATATTTATGCTCACATAGAATGCCAATAGCCAGGAGACAATTCTGTCTCTCTCATCAGTTCGGACATGCAGCTGCAGCTTCCCTACCATGAATTATTGACATCCAAAAGGGAAGCGCTCTCTCCAGGGAAGTATTAGATTATGAGATTTTTTTCTTTCACAGGAAATTCAGGTATTTCAAAATTACTTTCTGCTCCAAATCATAGTGAACAGTCAAAATATTCCAAGAAGTTTTGAACCGGAATAGAAAATGTCAACATTGTTTGGATGGAACTGAAAGGATTCAAAAGGTCAAAATGAACTTTCTGCTCTCAAATGATCAATTTGAAATGAAATCTTTTGTTTTGAAGTGCCAAGCCAAGCCAAAAAGTGATATTCTCCCAATCAGAAAATAAATAAATAAAAAGTTAGTCTAAATCAACATTTTCCCATGAAAGGTTTCTATTTCAAAACAATCACATTTTCTGATGGGAAATTTTTTTTAGTCAAGAAATTTCTCTCAGCTCTGAAAAGTACCGGTAGTCTCTTTTGATATGTTTCAAAGTAGCAGCCGTGTTAGTCTGTATTCGCAAAAAGAAAAGGAGGACTTGTGGCACCTTAGAGACTAACACATTTATTTATTTATTTGATGGGCTATTACCAGCAGGAGAGTGAGTTTGGGGTGGGGGGGCGGAGGGTGAGAAAACCTGGATTTGTGCTGGAAATGGCCCAGCTTGATTATCGTACACATTGTAAGGAGAGTGATCACTTTAGATAAGCTATTACCAGCAGGAGAGTGGGATGGGAGGAGGTATTGTTTCATGGTCTCTGTGTATATAATGTCTTCTGCAGTTTCCACAGTATGCATCCGATGAAGTGGGCTGTAGCTCACGAAAGCTTATGCTCAAATAAATTGGTTAGTCTCTAAGGTGCCACAAGTCCTCCTGTTCTTTTTGCGGATACAGACTAACACGGCTGCTACTCTGAAATATATCATTTCTGAGTCCTCTGTGAGCAGAACTGCATTTAGGTGTGTGGCCTCCAGTAGAACTCCAGACTAAGCAGTATGGGAAGGATTGAAACCTCTTCTGACGCTTATTTAAGCTAAAAGCCCCTACAAATAGAAAAGGTGACGAAAGGTTTTTTACCCCAGGTATTAAAACACAAGAAAGCAGGAGGAGAAGATGCTGATTCATGAGACCTTGTGAAAACTAGATAAGATGGTGAGAAGATTGTGTTGACCAAAGACATGAAAGAGGCATGAGTCATAGAAGAGGTGAGAAGCTGTTTGAGTTATACACCCTGCTCCTCCATTGCCAAAGATAACAGCAGGGTTTGTTAATAAAGCTGATTTATTAGAGATCAGGTCATTTCTTCCCCTCTGCCTCACTGAGATCCATGCCAAGGCTGGGGGTGAAGATTTATGGGTAGTATTTGCAGTCTGGTTATATGACCGTCTTTCTCCTGCACTCTATTTATTGCACCTATTTGTCCATCTTGCTAGCTGAAGGACACTCCTGCCAGAAGTGATGGCCAGCCACAACTTTAAAAGTTACACAGGGGGTATCTAAAGTCGCTCATAAGGGGTGGGTGTTTGTCAAGGTTCCTCCCCCACTCTGAACTCTAGGGTACAGATGTGGGGACCTGCATGAAAAAAACCTCCTAAGCTTATCTTTACCAGCTTAGGTCAAAACTTCCCCAAGGTACAAAATATTCCACCCTTTGTCCTTGGATTGGCCGCTACCACCACCAAACAAATACTGGTTACTGGGGAAGAGCTGTTTGGACACGTCTTTCCCCCCAAAATACTTCCCAAAACCTTGCACCCCACTTCCTGGACAAGGTTTGGTAAAAAGCCTCACCAATTTGCCTAGGTGACTACAGACCCAGACCCTTGGATCTTAAGAACAATGAACAATCCTCCCAACACTTGCACCCCCCCTTTCCAGGGAAATGTTGGATAAAAAGCCTCACCAATTTGCATAGGTGACCACAGACCCAAACCCTTGGATCTGAGAACAATGAAAAAACATTCAGTTTTCTTACAAAAAGACTTTTAATAGAAATAGAAGTAAATAGAAATAAAAAAAAAAGATCCCCCCTGTAAAGTCAGGATAGTAGATACCTTACAGGGTAATTAGATTCAAAACATAGAGAATCCCTCTAGGCAAAAAACCTTAAGTTACAAAAAAGATACACAGACAGAAATAGTTATTCTATTCAGCACAATTCTTTTCTCAGCCATTTAAAGAAATCATAATCTAACGCATACCTAGCTAGATTACTTACTAAAAGTTCTAAGGCTTCATTCCTGGTCTATCCCCGGCAAAGACAAAATATAGACAGACACACATACCCTTTGTTTCTCTCCCTCCTCCCAGCTTTTGAAATTATCTTGTCTCCTCATTGGTCATTTTGGTCAGGTGCCAGCGAGGTTACCTTTAGCTTCTTAACCCTTTACAGGTGAGAGGAGATTTCCTCTGGCCAGGAGGGATTTTACAGGGGTTTACCCTTCCCTTTATATTTATGACACGCCCCCCAAATCTCAGCTAGGGTGAAACACTGGCTGGGATTTCTTCCTGGAGCTCTAGGAAAAACAGAGTTAATAAGACACATGCATCTCTAAATATACTACCAAGTACATAAAGACTAACAATATTTTCTACATCTCAAGGACGATTTTAACCAGTTGATTCTGGGAAACTTTCACGGGAGAGTGCATCAGCCACTTTGTTAGAAGCTCCTGAGATGTGTTGGATGTCAAAATCAAAATCTTGGAGAGCTAAACTCCACCGAAGAAGTTTTTTGCTATTTTCTTTGACCGTGTGAAGCCACTTCAGTGCAGCATGGTCGGTTTGCAGGTGGAAACGCCGTCCCCAAACATATGGGCGTAGCTTTTCCAGAGCGTAGACAATGGCGTAACATTCTTTTTCAGTGACTGACCAGTGGCTTTCCCTCTCAGACAGTTTTTTGCTGAGAAACACTACAGGGTGGAATTCTTGATCAGGTCCTTTCTGCATTAAAACTGCTCCCACACCACGCTCGGACGCATCTGTGGTTACTAGGAACGGTTTGTCAAAGTCTGGGGCCCTTAGTACAGGGTCAGACATGAGTGTCGCTTTAAGCTTGTTAAAGGCCTTCTGACACTTTTCGGTCCACTGAACCGCATTTGGCTGTTTCTTTTTGGTTAGGTCTGTCAGTGGGGCGGCGATTTGGCTGTAGTGCGGTACAAATCGTCTGTAATAACCGGCCAAGCCTAAGAAGGATTGAACCTGTTTCTTTGACTTTGGGACAGGCCACTTTTGGATAGCATCCACTTTGGCCTGTAGGGGGCTGATAGTTCCTTGACCCACCTGGTGTCCAAGGTAAGTCACTCTGTTTAGGCCTATTTGACACTTCTTAGCCTTAACAGTTAGTCCTGCCTCCCTTATGCGCTCAAGGACTTTTTGTAGATGTTCCAGGTGGTCTGCCCAGGAATCCGAAAATATGGCCACATCGTCAAGGTAGGCGACTGCATATTCTCCTAATCCTGCTAGGAGACCATCTACAAGTCTTTGGAAGGTGGCGGGTGCATTTCGCAGCCCGAAAGGGAGTACATTAAATTCATACAGCCCGAGATGTGTGGTGAAGGCTGACCTTTCCTTGGCAGATTCATCTAGCGGTACCTGCCAGTACCCCTTGGTTAAGTCCAAGGTAGAGATGAACTGGGCCCGTCCCAGTTTCTCTAATAGTTCATCTGTGCGTGGCATTGGATAGTTGTCTGGGCGAGTTACAGCATTTAGCTTACGGTAGTCCACGCAAAAACGTATTTCCCCATCTGGTTTGGGAACTAGAACCACTGGAGATGCCCATGCACTTTCAGAGGGGCGGATTACACCCATCTGTAACATATCCCGGATCTCCCGTTCTATAGCAGTTTTAGCTTGAGGAGACACCCGGTAAGGTTGGACTCTAATTGGGCGAGCATTACCTGTGTCAATGGAGTGGTATGCCCGTTCAGTCAGTCCTGGGGTGGCTGAGAACGTTGGCGCGTAGCTAGTGCACAGCTCCTGGATCTGCTGTCGCTGCATACGCCCAAGGGTCATGGAGAGGTTCACCTCTTCCACACCACCAGCACATTTCCCTTCGTAGTAGACACCTTCAGGCCACTCAGCGTCGTCTCCTCCCTGGGCTGTAAACTGACAAACCTTTAATTCTCTGGAATAAAAGGGCTTTAGAGAATTAATATGGTACACCTTAGGCTTTCGGTTGGAGGTGGGGAATGCTATGAGATAATTAACAGCTCCCAGGCGCTCCTGGACCGTGAATGGCCCTTCCCACGACGCTTCCATTTTATGGGCCTGGAGCGCCTTTAAGACCATGACCTGGTCCCCTACTTTGAAGGAACGCTCTCTGGCATGTTTATCATACCAGGCTTTTTGCTCTTTTTGAGCATCCTGTAAGTTTTCTTTAGCAAGGGCTAAAGAGGTTCGGAGGGTGTTTTGTAGGTTGGTTACAAAGTCCAGAATGTTAGTTCCTGGAGAAGGTGTAAATCCCTCCCATTGCTGCTTCACCAACTGCAATGGCCCCTTAACCTCACGGCCATATACAAGTTCAAATGGGGAAAACCCTAAACTGGGGTGTGGTACAGCTCTGTAGGCAAAGAGCAACTGCTGCAACACTAGGTCCCAATCATTGGAGTGCTCATTTACGAATTTACGTATCATGGCCCCCAAAGTTCCATTAAACTTCTCCACCATGCCATTTGTTTGATGGTGGTAAGGAGTGGCAACCAAGTGATTTACCCCATGAGCTTCCCAAAGGTTTTTCATAGTTCCTGCCAGGAAATTAGTCCCTGCATCTGTGAGGATGTCGGAGGGCCAACCTACCCTGGCAAAAATGTCTGCTAGTGCCTGGCACACACTTTTAGCCCTGGTGTTGCTTAGAGCTACTGCTTCCGGCCATCGGGTGGCAAAATCCATGAAAGTCAGTATGTACTGCTTTCCTCTGGGTGTCTTTTTCGGAAAAGGACCCAGAATATCCACAGCTACTCGCTGAAATGGAACTTCAATGATGGGGAGTGGCTGGAGAGGGGCTTTGACCTGGTCTTGGGGCTTTCCCACTCTTTGGCACACCTCACAAGACTGGACATAGGTAGAAACATCCTTGCCCATTCCCTCCCAGTGGAATGACCCCCCCAAACGGTCTTTGGTCCTGTTCACCCCAGCATGGCCACTAGGGTGATCATGGGCTAAGCTCAAGAGCTTGGCCCGGTATTTAGTTGGAACTACCAACTGTCTCTGAGGATGCCAGTCTTCCTGGTGTCCACCAGAAAGAGTTTCCTTGTATAAAAGTCCTCTTTCTACAACAAACCTGGATCGATTAGAAGAGCTGAGAGGCGGGGGGTTGCTCCGTGCCGCCGTCCAAGCTCTCTGGAGGCTTTCATCTGCTTCCTGTTCGGTCTGGAACTGTTCCCTTGATGCTGGAGACATCAGTTCCTTATTGGATTGTGGACCTAGGCTTGGTCCCTCTGGAAGCGATATAGGGGATGGGGCTGTTTCTGTTGACTGTGAACCGCTCTCCGCTGGTGAACTATGTTGGGATTCAGGCTCCGGCTGAGCCTCTTGTGTCGGGTTATCGGCTGCTGTCGGTTCAGGGTCGGTGGGGCCCTCTGGTGTTGAGGTTGCAAGTACTGGATTCAGTGCTGGCAATGGGTCTGGTGTTGGTTGTTCGGCTGGTTCCGGTTCTGGGACTGGTTCCGTCTGGGTCTCTGGGACTGGATCCACTACTGCTGTTGCAGACATTGGTCTGGGGTCCGGATCCATCACCTCTGACCGGGTCCTGATAGAAGTTTCCGGAACAGAGCTAGGCCTCACGGCTTGGTTAGCCTGGCTGCGGGTGACCGTTCCCACCCTCTTGGCCTGCTTCACATGATTGGCCAAGTCTTCCCCCAACAGCATGGGGATGGGATAATCATCATAGACTGCAAAAGTCCACGTTCCGGACCAGCCCTTGTACTGGACAGGCAACTTGGCTGTAGGCAAATCGAAAGAGTTGGACTTGAAGGGTTGAATCGTCACTTGGATCTCTGGGTTGATTAAATTGGGGTCCACTAAGGAAGCATGGATAGCTGACACTTGTGCTCCGGTGTCCCTCCACGCGGTGACCTTCTTCCCGCCCACACTCACAGTTTCCCTCCGCTCCAAGGGTATCTGGGAGGTATCTGGGCCTGTGGACCTCTGGTGCGATTCCGGTGCAATGAACTGTAATCTGTTGGGGTTCTTGGGGCAGTTGGCCTTTACATGCCCCAGCTCGTTACATTTAAAACATCGTCCAGCTGACTGGTCACTGGGGCGAGGAGGGTTGCTGGAGAACGGGGTGGAGGGACGATAAGGGGTCTGGAGGGTTCTTTGGGAGGTAGGTGGGGCTTTGGGCGGCCCCCGGTAATAGGGTGTGGTCTGGGGTTGTCCCTTCTGGTCTCCGCTCCAACTGCGACCAGTTTTCTTCTTCTCTGCCACCTCCACCCATCTGGCTCCAATCTCTCCTGCCTCGATTACAGTTTTGGGCTTCCCATCTAGGATGTACCTTTCTATTTCTTCAGGAACACCCTCTAAGAATTGTTCCATTTGCATTAGGAAGGGCAAATTTACTGGAGATTCAACACTTGCTCCGGATATCCAGGCATCCCAATGTTTCACAATGTGGTAGGCATGTCGGGTAAATGACACGTCTGGTTTCCACCTTAGGGCTCTGAACCTCCGACGAGACTGCTCGGGTGTTATCCCCATTCTGACTCTCGCCTTGGATTTAACAGTTCATACTTGTTCATGTGTTCTTTAGGCATTTCAGCCCGCCACCTCAGCTAAGGGTCCACTGAGCTGCGGCCTCAGCCTCTACCATGTATTGGTCAGTAGAGATGTTGTACCCAAGGCAGGCCCTTTCGAAGTTTTCTAAGAAGGCCTCAGTATCATCACCTGCCTTGTAGGTGGGGAACTTTCTGGGATGGGAAGTGGTACCTGGAGAAGGATTGCTAGGGTTTGTTGGTATATTCTGCTGAGCCTTTATCTTCTCCACCTCCTCCACATGCTTCCTCTCTTTTTCCTTCTCCTCCTCCACATGCTTCCTCTCTTTTTCCCTCTCCTCCTCCACATGCTTCCTCTCTTGTTCCTTCTCCTCCTTCTTCAGCCGCATGAGTTCTATCTGTCTTTCATGTTCCCTTTGTCTTTCCTCAGCCTGAAATCTGGCTAATTCCAGCTGTAGTCGAGCTGCAGATTTTGTCATTCTAACCTCTCTGTTTTTAACTAACTTTACACCCGAGGTTTAGAAATAAACAAACAAAACTTGGCTGTAAAATTTTGCTGTGCTGGAATAGAATACCTATTCTCTGATAGTGATTGTCAGCCTACAGAAAAAGACAATTCCCTTGTCTCTGCTCTGGGCCCAAATCAAAGCAAAAACTTCCAGCTACTTTGAAACCTGTTTACCCAGCCCAAAGAAAAAAACAAGTTTCCTTTTTAAACTTGTGCTCCTTGTAAAAACTCAAAATCCAAAAAAAAAAAAAAACCCTGCCCCTTTTGTCTCCAGGCAAATGGGTAGAACACCCCCCCTTCTATTTACTTTTAGGGAAGAAAAAAAAAAAAAACCTCTGGGTTGGAAGACTGTGAATTTCCCTGCAGGAGTTAAGTACCCTGCCTCCAGGCAAAGAAAACCTGCAATTCACAAAGATAGTCTCCTTTTGTCTCTGCTTGGCCACAAAGCAGAGAAAAAACAAGCTGCTTTCAGTTTCAGCTGCTTCTGGACTTCCTTTCCAAAGGAAAGACAATTTCCTTTTTAAAATCTGTATTTCTAGTTCAAAAAATCTCAACTGGATCTCAAAATGATTTCAGGTTAATCCACCGCTGCCACCATGTCAAGGTTCCTCCCCCACTCTGAACTCTAGGGTACAGATGTGGGGACCTGCATGAAAAAACCTCCTAAGCTTATCTTTACCAGCTTAGGTCAAAACTTCCCCAAGGTACAAAATATTCCACCCTTTGTCCTTGGATTGGCCGCTACCACCACCAAACAAATACTGGTTACTGGGGAAGAGCTGTTTGGACACGTCTTTCCCCCCAAAATACTTCCCAAAACCTTGCACCCCACTTCCTGGACAAGGTTTGGTAAAAAGCCTCACCAATTTGCCTAGGTGACTACAGACCCAGACCCTTGGATCTTAAGAACAATGAACAATCCTCCCAACACTTGCACCCCCCCTTTCCAGGGAAATGTTGGATAAAAAGCCTCACCAATTTGCATAGGTGACCACAGACCCAAACCCTTGGATCTGAGAACAATGAAAAACATTCAGTTTTCTTACAAAAAGGACTTTTAATAGAAATAGAAGTAAATAGAAATAAAAAAAAAAGATCCCCCTGTAAGTCAGGATAGTAGATACCTTACAGGGTAATTAGATTCAAAACATAGAGAATCCCTCTAGGCAAAAACCTTAAGTTACAAAAAAGATACACAGACAGAAATAGTTATTCTATTCAGCACAATTCTTTTCTCAGCCATTTAAAGAAATCATAATCTAACGCATACCTAGCTAGATTACTTACTAAAAGTTCTAAGGCTTCATTCCTGGTCTATCCCCGGCAAAGACAAAATATAGACAGACACACATACCCTTTGTTTCTCTCCCTCCTCCCAGCTTTTGAAATTATCTTGTCTCCTCATTGGTCATTTTGGTCAGGTGCCAGCGAGGTTACCTTTAGCTTCTTAACCCTTTACAGGTGAGAGGAGATTTCCTCTGGCCAGGAGGGATTTTACAGGGGTTTACCCTTCCCTTTATATTTATGACAGTGTTGGAATACAAAATAAAAACCTGCAGAATGGGAGAAACCCCTACTAGAATCAGAGTGAGGTAGGTTTAGCTTATGGAAATCTTTCCTTAGTGGCCCATAGAGAGTGGCCATGTGGTGCATTCCCCTAAACCCGTGGCTATCCTGTGACCCACAAGGGTCTCTGATTATCCACAGACACAGGAGCCTAGATTCCTACAGTTCACACTGAAGTCCCAGTTTTAGGCTCCACTATGACTCACAAAACAGCCCCTGAATCTTGCCGGTGCCTAAACTCCTGCGGCTCTGACGTTTTTGCAGTAAAATTCCCCAGGTGTCTATGTTTCTACCTCTGGGCATGTGCACCACTCCCTCCCTCTAGGGGCCTGGGTTCTGCTCCCCCACCTGAGGGCCGGGACGAGGTATGATCCGGGGAGGATGGGCCAATGGCACTCATGTGCGGGGCACAATCCAGTAGGCGTGCTCAGATAGGGACCTGCACGTCAGCTCACCCCAAACAGCTGGGGGAGGAGCTCCCTCATAACTTTTAGCCCAGTGGTTAGCCCCCCTTGGGAGGTGGGAGACTCTTGGTTCAAGTTCCCCCTCCTCCTGATGGGAAGGGGATTGAACAGGGGTCTGGTCCCTCCCAGGTGAGTGCCTGAGCCATGGTGCTAGGCCAGGGATAGTCTGCTGGGGGCCTCCTTCAGTCTCTCCTGCTGAAGCTGCTGGACGAGGGCTATAGAATTTAAGAGTTAGTGGTGCACAGAGACTGAATCCTGTGTCTGCCAGGTGAGTTCTTTAACCAGCAGGCTACAGAGTCCCTCCCTCCCCCAGTCACTCTTTCAACAATTAGTAACAGGGGCACAGCTTCACCAGGAGAGACTGAGGGGCCCCTGCTCACCAGAATGTCCCACTGCCCAATGGTTAGAGTGCTCACTAGCGAGGTGGAAGACCCCCTAGTCAAATCCCTTTTCCCCCTCAGGTGGGGCTCTTAAACCAGAGGGCTCTCAAGTAAGTACCCTGACCAGAGGACTGAAAGTGAGGAGGGAAGTCCTCCTCTGCCTCCCGCTCCTCCTCAGGTGCCGAGCTCCCACAAGCAGTCGCGGCTAAACATCGCCACCAGAGAAAGGCACCGACCTCTGTGGGAGGCATAGGTGCTGGACCCTGGGGTGCTGGGGTGCTGCAGGACCCTCTGGCTTGAGGTGGTTTCCATCCTGTAGAATCATAGAAGATTAGGGTTGGAAAAAACCTCAGGAGGTCGCCTAGTCCAACCCCCTGCTCAAAGCAGGACCAACCCCAATTAAATCATCCCAGCTAGGACTTGGTCAAGCCAGGCCTTAAAAACCTCTAAGGATGGAGATTCCACCACCTCCCTAGATAACCCATTCCAGCGCTTCACCACCCTCCTAGTGAAACAGTTCTTCCTAATATCCAACCTAGATCTCCCCCACTGCAACGTGAGACCATTACTCCTTGTTCTGTCATCTGCCTCCACTGAGAACAGTCAAGCTCCATCCTCTTTGGAATCCCCCTTCAGGTAGCTGAAGGCTGCTATCAAATTCCCCCCTCACTCTTCTCTTCTGCAGACTAAATAATCCCAGTTCCCTCAGCCTCTCCTCATAAGCCATGTGTTCCAGACCCCTAATCATTTTCATTGCCCTCTGCTGGACTCTCTCCAATTTGTCCAAATCCTTTCTGTAGTGGGGGCCCCAAAACTGGACACAATACTCCAGATGTGGCCTCACCAGTACCGAATAGAGGGGAATAATCACTTCCCTCGATCTACTGGCAATGCTCCTACTAATGCAGCCCAATATGCCATTAGCCTTCTTGGCAACAAGGGCACACTGCTGACTCATATCCAGCTTCTCGTCCACTTTAATCCCCAGGTCCTTTTCTGCAGAACTGCCGCTTAGCCAATCGGTCCCCAGCCTGTAGCGGTGCATGGGATTCTTCCGTCCTAAGTGCAGGACTCTGCACTTGTCCTTGTTGAACCTCATCAGATTTCTTTTGGCCAATCCTCCAATTTGTCTAGGTCACTCTGGACCCTATCCCTACCCTCCCATGTATCTACCTCTCCTCGCAGCTTAGTGTCATCCGCGAACTTGCTGAGGGTGCAAACCATCCCATTATTCACATCATTAATGAAGATGTTGAACAAAACCGTCCCCAGGACCAACCCCCTGGGGCACTCCGCTTGATACGGGCTGCCAACTAGACGTTGAGCCATTGATCAATAGCTGGCTTATAGTCCACTTCCCCACTTACCTCAGGGCTTAGGTCTTCATCCCCCAGCAAACCTAGTTTAAAGCCCTCTTCACTAGATTAGCAAGCCTGCCTGTGAAGATGCACTTCCCTGTCTTTGTTAGGTGGATCCCATCTCCTGCTAGCAATCCTTCTTCCTGGAACAACATCCCATGGTCGAAGAATCCAAAGCCCTCTCTCTGACACCATCTGTGCAACCACGCATTTACCTCCACAATTCGATGATCCCTACCAGGGCCGTTTCCTTCAATGGGGAGGATGGACGAGAACACGACTTGTGCCTCAAACTCCTTTATCCTTCTTCCCAGAGCCACGTAGCCTGCAGTGACCCGCTCAAGGTCATTCTTGGCAGTATCATTGAAGCCCACGTGGGGAAGTAGGCAGGGGTAGCGGTCTGAGGGCTTGATCAGTCTCGGCAGACACTCCGTCACATCCTGAATTCTAACTCCTGGCAAGCAGCACACTTTTCGAGTTACCTGGACTGGTCTGCAGATGGATGACTTCGTCCCCCTGAGGAGGGAGTCCACGACCACCACCACCCATCTCCTCCTCTTGGGAGTGGTGTTCGTGGAACCCCCATCCCTAGGACAATGCATCCCAGGCCTTCCGATTGATGGGGTCTCCCTCTGATTCCTTCCCTCAGATAACACTTCCAAACCATTCTCCACCATAGTACCTGTGCAGAGAGCCCAAAATCGGTTTCTTACCTCTATGTGCATTGGGGGTACATGGGCTCTCCTCTTTCTTCTTCTGGAGGTCACATGCTGCCAGTTTTCTTCCCCGTTCTGTACTGCCCTCTCTGATTCTTCAGCATGCTGTGCCTGCAGTACCAAATGCTGGCTTCTGTCCAGAAAGAATTCATTTTCTCTGATGCAGCACAGGGTTGATATTTGGGTCTCTAGTCCTTTAAGCTTCTCTTCCAATATGGAGACCAGTTTGCACTTACAGGGTTTACAGTTTGGTTCAATGACTCTCAGCACCCCTTCTACACAGATTTATTCCAACACCCCTGGTGGGCTGCCGCGTGAGGGCCAGAAGCGGGACCCTGAATGAGGGGCCGGGAGCAGAGCCGGGGCAGCAGCTAGACCCTGCATGGGGTGCCGGGAGCAGAACCCAGGGCACCCCATGTGCTCCCTGCTGTTTCATGTGCTCCCTGCTGTTACATACCCCCATGCCGCCCTCAAAGAAGGGAATTCCACTGGCATCAGCACAATCTGTCGTGGGCAAGCCTGGCTGCGTTGGTGTAGGCCTATCCCAGCCTCGGGCCACCTCCTTCTCTGTCCAAGGAGCCCATGAGACTGCTGCACTATTGGAGGAGCTGGTGAGAAGAAGCTCAAAGACCAGTGGGATTCCCTCTCTCTGACAGAGGGAGCTGCTGGGACAGAGAGGTTCTGGCGGGGAAATTCATAGGAACAACCCTGACTGGCATGCAAACTGTGTTTAACTGGGTTTGAATTACCAGTAAAGCCAGACCCCAGGAAGAGGGGAAGGCAGGTCTCCACAGAAAGTGAACATCATTTATTAGGAGCAGCTATAAAACACTGGCCCTGACAAAGCAAGTTCATTTGTTTCAGCTAACAAATCAGATCTTTTAGCTAGAGGAGCCCGCCCCTTACTTCAGATGAGCTCACAATGCGAGGGGTGGATATTTGGACTGGATAGCTTCACGATTGCTCATGTGAGCTGCCTTTTTGCATTATACCACCAGTGTGGGTTTTCTTTGCATTAATGCAACTGATATGTCTAAGCATGCAGACAAGCTTTTGAGTTATTAAAGAATGTGGCTTCCAGAACGCCCTGAGTAATTGGAGCGGTGAATTATTGGAGTTACTGGATAGGCAAATCCCCCTGTGTTGCATCTCAGGGAATTCTTTTAAATGTTAATCTGCACCTGCTGCGGGCAGAGGGAAGAGAGGTGATGGATATGCGTGGGAAGAGAATCGATAGGCCATGGGGACCTAGGCAAGAGGCATATTCTGGTTTCATGTCTGTGTGAACCAGGAGCAGCCCCACTAGATCCAACGGACTAATGCTGGTGTATGCGAGAAGAAAATCAAGCCCCTAGTGACATTTCCGTCTAATCCCGCTAGATATTTATTCCATGTTCATTGCCATGGTATCTAAGCCCCTGTGCAGTACGTGAGTTTGAGGATCGCTTAGGCTGCGTCCTTGTCAGATTGGAGCTGACTTGGCCCATGCGTGTGAGTTTGAGTTCTTCAGATATGTTGGAGAATAACACATACAGTATGGCCACAGAGTTGCTCATACATTTCCCTTCGGATTCCCAGCGTTGGTTCGTTTCTTGCTCAGGATATGAGAGAACTCAGGACTGTTCATTTGTCTCTTCGCCCCAGTGACATGTCTGCACAGTAGCACGAAGAGACCTTGCTTTGCAGTTTTAGAGCTCGCGCGCAAACGCTGTGTTCCAGCTTTAGAACAAAACCACAAGAATTTGAGGCGTGGAAAAATGTGAGCTGCGATTTCCTTCCCATTGATGTCACTGCGAAGAGAGTGGAGCCCACATTTTGAAACTGTATTTCTGTTGAGAAAGAGAAGGGTTTAATTAAGGGGAAAGACTGAAAATAACCAGCATAACCCAAACTAGGTGTTAGAGACGTCCCAGAGCAAAGCACCCCAACGGGGTTCCATGCCTGAGCGAAGCACTTGCACCCCAGTAGTATGTAGCATTTGGGTTCAAGTAGCCCCCAGAGACACCAGCAGAGATCAGGGCCCCACTGGAACAGCAGGAGGCTGGAGCCATCGCAGCTCTGGACTGCATAGGGCGTCATCCCCCACCAGCCAGCCACAGCGGCATGGAACTTTTGCTGGGGTCTGTGTGCAGGGTTTTTCTCCATTAGGTTGATTTTTCCATGGGGGCCCAACAGGGAGTCTCTGCACCCCCTCTTGGCTGGGTGTGGCCTAGCAGCTTTCCTCCTCTTTTGGCAATGGCCCATGTTAGCCATGCAGTGGTCTGCCTCTTCCTAAGACTCGGCCCTCTGGCCAGGTCACTTTTAGTCCGGCCCCTTCTGGGGACAACTGAGTTCCCACACCACTGGTCTGGCAGTGTCACGCCAGAGCTTAGGCCCAACTTCAGGCTTTTGGACCTGCCAGTCCTTGGCCCTGGGGCCTTCACGCCCTGCCATAGGTGGGCCGGTGGGTTCCAGCCCAGGTACCCTCTGTGGAATATATGAGAGACCTTCTGCTGTATCCCCAGGCTGCTTCCTACTGGGCCCTCAGAGGCTGTCCCCCAGCTGCCTGTCTGGAGGGCCCCCAAAAGAGGAACCAAATTAGTTATGCGGGGTAAAAGAGAAAAGACACAAGCAGATCCCGCACCAGGCCCATGTGCTCAAAGTGGGCTCTGACATCTAGGAGTCTCTGCTTAGGTCCTGTCCCCAGCTGGGCCTTCTTTCACAGTGCTGAGCTGGGCTTTCCCTCGTCTAACTCCCCTTCCAGGCGTGGCTCCTCTCCCAGGTGGGATGACTGGGCCCACAGGCGCTCGTTAACCCCTTCCTGGCCAGGGTGGGGTCTGTGCAGCCCATCACAGACACCTCACTGTCATGGCCAGGTCAGGAGGAGCCTTCGGCTTGGATGCAGGCCCTGAGCCTGTGAGCGATGCCGATGTCCCCGCAGGCATCGGTGCCATCTGGAAGCTGGCACCGGGGGCTAAATGGCGTATCTTGCTGTGGTGCTTGGAACCCGCACTGCTGCCTCTGGGTTTCCAGGGGGAGTGTGAGGAGCTGGGTTTGCCCTTTCAAGCTCTCGGTGGCTTTGGCCCTGCATACCTGCGAGGTGCCTCTCTCCCCAGGGACACCCCACAGCTGGGATCAGCAGGGGGGCTGCGGCGGGAGCTGCACCGGCAGAATGCGAGGGGGTTGGGGGCTGGCTGGGAGGGCCCTGTGGGGTGGGACTTCACTCCCAGCCCCAATCTGAAATATCCCTGGTCCGACACCCATTGGGACTCACTGCCACATTCCTCTTTCCCGCAGCCCTTTGGAAATGGAGGATCATGGGGGGGGGGCAGCTGAAGCTCACTGGTGGGGGTCCCAAGCTGCTGTGCTGTAGTTATGTCAGGGTGTTTGTGAGGTATTGGTTGGTTATGTGCACGGCACCTGGCTAGCTGCTCGCCGTCAGTGTGTCTACACATCTCGGGTAAACACATAGGAAAGACACTGTGCTGGGAATGTCCAAACGCAGCTGGCAGCCAGTCAGTCCCTGCCCCAAAGAGCATGCAGTCTGGGACCTCCGACCCTGCCATGGCACCCAATGGGAGGGGACCTAGATAGCAGCAAGGCACTATCTCAGAGTCACTGCACTGCTGGGTCAGTGTGCATGGCACACTGGGGTGGGTCCTGGCGGGCGTGGCTCTGCCCAGACAGGAAGGAGGCAGGAAATTCCCCTGAGAGGAGGATCAGGGTGGGAGTGCGCTGGCAGGGGAGGGCAGGTGAAAGCACCTTGAAGTCAGCAGCAACAAAGGCAGGACGGGAGCTTCCTCTGTCCCCTCTTCCAGTGATTAACACCCGTTCTGTTGCGTACCGAGCTCTCTGTCACTCTGTGTCGTCACTCTGGGGATGCTGCCTGCTTGTGCTGACCCACCAAGAAGTAGCACACAAGGCCACGTAACCGGACAGTCGGTGGGTGTAGAGCACAACGGCATGGGGTAAGGGGGAGCACGGGGTCAGGTCTAGGAACATGCAGTCGCTATATTACCTACTTGTAAAATTTAGAGGCCTCCTGGCTTTGTGGGGCCAGTCAATGCTATTAGAGATGGTATTTGTTTTTGAGGACAGGTCACTTTGGATGTACACGGCCCCCAAAGGTTTTGTACTTCGCTCTCTGGGAAAGCACCTTCATCGCTCCATTGTGTCTAAGGCCCAAAGGGACCACGAGATCATTGAGTTTGACGTCCTCTATAGCACAGGCCAGAGAACTTTACCCGCTTAGCCCTGTGATGCCCTCATATCCTCTGGCTTAAAGGGTATCTTCCAGAAAGGGAGCCAGACTTGAGTTGCTGACACCAGGAGATGGGGAGTCCACCACTTCCCTTGGTGACTTCTCACTGTGAGCAACACTAGCACGGTGGTGGTGAGCAGAAGCACCCTCGCTATTGTAGCACACCCATCACCCAGTATCGAGCACCCAGCACAAATACATACAGATGGAGAATTGAAAAGGAAAGTGGCTGTTGGCAAGGTATTTCCTGTGAGAGATCCTCAGCTTTGGAGCTCACTTCACCCCTGGGTCTGCTAGAGCTTGTTCACCTTCTGGGCAGGCTATGCCTGCCTTTGTATTTCAGGTGTGCAGGGAGGAAGGTGGGCAGAAAGGGATGTAAATCATCAAATGTGGGGCTGTTATTATGGTGAGCAAGTATTAATGTCCTGTGGGTGGGCACCTCGACGTGGAACTTGTGTAATGTATAGTTTAATTATTATAAAGCCTGAAGGGCAGGATAGGTGCAAAAGAGAGCAGGAGGAGGAGAAGAGGAAGAAGAAGAAACAAATTAAAGGAAACCGTGTATTTTCCCAACAACTCTACGGGCTTCTGCTTGGCAACCCAGTGAAGCCAGCTCCAGGTGGTGTCTGAGCGATAGCTCTGACTGTATTTACAGAGCCTCATCATATACATTCTGTACATGAACGTCTCCCATCTTCTGTGTAGGGCCAGAGCTTCTGTGGCCTCCAGAGCTATTTTAGAAGTCAGCGATGGAAGAGCGCTCATTGATTCTCCCGGCCCATTTCCTGCCAGTGCAGAATGGCCATTCCCGGGATATTGTCTAGGATTTGGTTTGTTCTAATGTAAAGTCACCAAGCCATGGGCCTGCCATGAATTCCCTAAGGGAGAGTCTTTCCCTAAGACATTTGGGATTTGCAGCAGCAGTGCACAGAACCTCAGACAAGCACCACTTCCACTTCTGTACAATTCCAAAGAACATAACTAATTTTGCTACCAGGACGTGGTCATAGAATCATAGAATATCAGGGTTGGAAGGGACCTCAGGAGGTCATCTAGTCCAACCCCCAGCTCAAAGCAGGACCAACCCCAACTAAATCATCCCAGCCAGGGCTTTGTCAAGCCTGACCTTAAAAATGTCTAAGGAAGGAGATTCCACCATCTCCCTAGGTAACCCATTCCAGTGCTTCACCACCCTCTGATACTCTGTCTTTATTTCCCCATCTTAGTTCCATCCCATTTGTTCTAGTTATTACCCAAGTAGCACACTAATTAAGTAATTAGTCAAGTTTGTCACTGCAGTGCCTAAGGGCCACTCAAGAATGGAGTCTCATGGTGCTAGGGGCGGTACAGACCAGACTGACACAGGATCGGGGAAGGGCTGGGACACACAAGCAGAGCGAATAGTGTGACAGTGGCAAATGGCATGTTAGTGCCACCATTTTGTTTTGTTTTGGTTGCGTTTAGTTCTGTGGGGATCAGCTCAATAGAAAGGGAAGGGACGGGGCATGAGAGGTATAGGGCAGGGGGGAAGAGAGGCAGGTGTGGAGTGAAGAGACTGACGGGGAGTGGGAAGGCTCAAGGTTGGAGCAAACAACCAATCAGCAGCGGGCAGAGAAAGTCCAGTCAAAACTGTAAGAAGTTCTCTGAAAGTCTAGAGAAGGGGAGGATCCATGGGGGTCCCAGTGCCCCCAGGGTGTGCATGGGGTCTTCCTTGCTGTCCTCCTTGGCTGTTAACATCCTTCAAATACTGGTACCATGTGGTTGTGCCCCCCCCCCACACACACACCATTGCTCAGCCAAGCTATGCATATTTAGGTGAAAATGAATGAAATCCAGGAGCACAAGGGGCTTTTGCAATCACAGCCACACACTGCTACCTCCAACACAATTATCATTGTTAGGATCCACCCATCTCATGAACTGTGCACATTTCTTCTCAGTGGAATCCACCCTTCTCTGTGAGATATCAATGGCCTAGTGAGCCGCAGTCCTGATGCCCTCTTGGAGTTACTTGTGAGCTGTATCACTGCAGGAGGCCATCAGCTGGGGGAGCTCTTGGCAATGAAGGTACTTAAAAGACTCACATGTAGAGTGGGCCCCCACCAGTGCTGCTCATTCATGAGTTTCCTTGCGTGGTATGTTTAGCTCATCTTGAATTTTAAACTCCTAACTCCTTGCATATAAATAAGGGTCCTTTTTTTCTGCTGTACAAACGCTACCCACACTGGGTACATACATCTGGGAAAATACAGATGAGATTGAGGATATCCTTGCTAGTCCATTAAGCTTTTAATGAAATCTGAAGTATGAGCATGTTTAATCCAACAGGAGTACTATTATGACATCATCTCCAGTGCATTTGGTTAGCTTCTGTTACATGTGGGCCAACAGGGCCAACGGCCACGTTTCATTAAACGTTGGCACACTATATTCTGAGTGGGTTCAACAGCCACGTTTTTTCAAAGGGAGGCCCTATGTCAAAATGAAACACAGTTCCATCGGAACCACCATGAATCACTGAATCTCCTAGCAGACTCCAGTGCCCTCTTTGCACGGCATCCATTCTGGTTAGCCAAGAGCTGGAAGCCTGGAATGAGAACCCTGGCGGGGCTAGAGAAAAATTAGCCTGTGCTGGCATGAAGTGATGTGGCTAAACCGTCCAAGGATGTTACACAAAGGCGATGTAACCAAAGTGCAGCTAGGCAGGCACTTGGAGGACACTAAAAGCATCTGCAATTGCTTTGTTCTCTACGTGTTGGCGCTTCTCAGATGGCGGCTGTATACATGCTATTATTGTATTAACTGGCACTCTCTCAGAAAAGCCCACAACACAACCCTATTGGAATTAGACGTGGTTACTCATAAACAAGCAGGGTCCAATGTCCTCTTTGCAGACGGAATGAATGGCACACTTTGCTAAATCCACCTTGTCTTTCCCCCCACGTCATGTTCTTTCTCATCTAAAGGTGTTTACTGCTGGTTGGAGACAAGAGGAGCAGTCTGTCCACCAGGACCTCACAGGCCGTTTGCACCCCCGTTTGCACACACAGAGTTCTAGTCCAGAAGAGACATTTCAGAACAAGCATCTTCGGATTCATTTCCACAAGTGGGCTTTTCAGGCGGAGACTCAGGGAGTTGCTAATTGGATACCCTGCTGCCTCTCATGATTTCATTGCAAGTTGGGTGCTTTTTCTGAAGCTCCAGCTCCTGGAGGCGGGAGATTAGGTAAGAGGCCTAGATTTTGTTTTAAAAAGGAACTTTCTAGCCCACGTGGTTGCAGAGAAACATTTGAAAATGCAACTCAAGTGTACCCGAAAGACTCAGAAACCAGAAGGCAAATATAAAGCACACCAAGTATATTCCTTTTTTAAAGATTGCATGATTTTTAAACCCCCTCATGATTTTGCTGAGGCCTGATTCACGAGCTTTGAGCTCCTGGCATTGGTGACACTGCCAAGGCTTTCCCCTCCACCCTGCCAGTCCCAATCCATCTCAGGCTGGATGTCCGTGCTCGACCGGGTCGAACATTTTTTGTGGAAAAAACTCACAATTTTTCACTGCAAAAATGATCCGCATTCAAAGAGTTAGCTCTGTCCTGCCAGCACATTTTAAACATGGCAGTCCCTGTCCACACTAAGAACACAGTCATGCTTAGCATCATGCAAGTTACAACATGGTATTAACATCGTTTGTCCCATGACGCACTTCCTGGCATCACTCAGAATGTTGGTGGATGGAGGCAAATGGGGGAGAACCCCTTGTTCTGTAAATCACTGGAGACCTTCTAGGTTCTGAGCCATCAGCCTGGTGCCAAATCCACAACGAGAATTCAAAAAGAAAGAAGTGGGATTTTATAAGAATGAACGGATAATGTTGGGACAGTTGGATCAGCCTCTCTGTGCTGGAGCTGTCCTTCAGACAGAGCCAAGTGGATTAGGAAGGAAGTAACTAGCTCTCCCAGACCATCCTGCTCTATCAGGCTGCTTGGCAAATAACAGCTCTCATAGCCTGGTCAAGGGAAAAACACCTGCCAAAGATCACAGCCTTGCAGAATACAATAAATAAGTAGCTGTTCCCAGGAGATAAGTGCCTAGAGGATGTCAGAGTGAGGGATCTGACCCCTGTCATCTTACGTTTCTCTGTCATGGACTATACCAAAACAATTATTTTTCCTGGAATGTTACAAAAATTGCATGCACACATTTTAATTGTAGTCACCTGTGCATTATAGAGACAATTGTGCTCAATAAAGGTTAAATGTCTAGTGCATTAGTTTAGAGACCATTTGTTTGGCTGCTGTTGGAGCTCACGTAACTTCCTTTTATACAACTTGAAAGATTTAGGAAGAAACCTGGCAATGGCGTCAAATTAAGCAAAGGGGCTAATAAGTATGTGTGTGTTTGCTAGTGGGATTGAGGTACCCATGGAGTGCTTGACATAAGCAAGCAGGTGATGTTATTAACACATGATTGAGCTTCCACAATTCTAGCATCTGGCCAGTGTATTTTATGATGCCTGTTTGTATCTGTCTGACCATATAGAAGAAGACTATTCAGACAGCGGATGGTGCTAATGTTGTCTTTGAATGGGGCAGAGGAAGTTGCTGTCAGCTGTAGCTTACTGTATAATCAAAGTGAGATACTGTATGTTTTAAAATAGTGTACGAAAGACAACGTATAATATGATCCCAAAGAAAATAATGACTCCCACTCTCTAGCAGCTGGCTCTTCTCTATTTCATCCCCAGCTTTGATGACACCCAGAAGTATATTTTGTTAACGTTCAAAGTAATCAAAATAATTTCTAATATGAAAATCATTATCCAGAATTGCTGCTACCCTTAATTGCCCAATACGCTGTATAACTCTACCTCCGTCTAATGTGTGAGATGTTCTTGTCTGTCAGATCTCAAAATACAAAATTCAAAACAAGAACTCCCTTGACAAAAGCAGTGCAGAACATTCGACTTCCGCCCACCCTTTGTATTCTCTGCAGCTCGGCCCCCACCATCTGCTTTATGAATGTGCATGACTCTGGTGACGGTTTCTCAGTATGTAGATGAAGGAACAGAGGATTTTACATTCAAATAATGGAAGGTGGTCTCATTTAAACTCAGAGAAACAAAGCAATCAGTCCATCTGTACACTACCCTGTCGCATAATTCAGTGTTTTCCTTCATTGCTTTGAATACCTTGCTGTCCACCCAATCCACTGTTATTGGCCCCAGCTGAAATCAGGGCCTCACTGGGTTATGCACATAAATAATAAGAGCTTAACCCCGCCCCAGAGAGCTTATGATCTACACAGACAAGACAGACGAGTGTAGGGAAAGGGAAAATCATAATTCACTTTGTATGGATGGGGGAAGGAGAGGTCAAGTGGTTTGCCCAGGGTCACACAAGAAGTCACAAGACTGGGAACTGGCGCCAGGTCTCCTGATTCCTGGCCCAGTGCCTTCATGACAAGAGTTTTTCATGTGTTTTTCTGCCCACAGCTTCGTCACTCATGGATAAGGCTGCGAGTCTGTCATGGAGGTTGCGGAACTCACGGAGTCCGTGACTTTCCGCGACCTCCGTGACTTCTGCAGCAGCCAGTGCGGCTGACACCAGGGCCGCCTAACCAAATGGCCCCGAGACCACCTGCACCATCCGCTGCTGGAGTGGCCCCAGAGCCAGCCGCACTAGGCACTGCTCGGTGGCCCCCGGTTGTTGTCCCCAGGGACCGCCCGAGCAGCAGCTGGTGCTGCTGGCTGCGCAGATGGCCCAAACAGCGGCTACTGTTGCTGGACCCGTGGACGGCCTGAGCAGCAGCCAGAGGGGCTGTTCCTCGGGGCCTCCCAGAGCAGCGGCGCCCTGGAGATCCCCCCAGCTAAGATTTAGTCAGGGATATTTATAGTAAAGGTCATGGACAGGTCACGGGCCATGAATTTGTGTTTATTGCCCGTGACTTGTCCATGACTTTTACTAAAAATACCCGTGACTAAATTGTAGCCTTAGTCATGGATTGCTTTATACCAGAGTGATCTTCAATCTAGCAAAGAGATAACTGTATCCAAGGGCTGGAAGCTCAAGTAAAAAGAATTCAAAATGAGATCAAATGTCTACCAATGAGGGCGATCAACGGGAGCAGATTCCTGAGGCATGTGGTGCATTCTCCATCATTTGCAGCTTTAAATCGAGACTTGGAGTCTTTCTGAACAACCTGCTCTGTCACGACCATTAGTTTTGGCTCTGATGCCAGAATCACTGGGTAAAAATCCCTGGCCTGTGCTATGCAGGAGGTCAGACGAGGTGATCACAGTAGTCCCTTCTGGCCTTAAAACCTATGCATACATGTAAGTCAGGTATGCTTCTAATATTCCACTAAAATGAATATTCCATATGTGTCAGCAGCTGCCATTTCTTCTGTCAAGTGTCTGGAGTGGCTCATGACCATGAGTGCTCAGGGCAGACTGTCAAGAAGCAGGCAGAGACCCCAAATTCATGGTATGCTCTATGATTAGATTTCACCAACCCAATAGCAAATGTAAACTCCTAAAGAACTATAACAGTCTTATCATGGAGTCCCAGACAGCCCCTCTGGGCATTCCAGTCTGTCTTGCCACCCAGGCAAGCTGGTCTTAGTGACAGTTGGTTGCTATACAGCAAAGACCACAAAATATTCAGGTTGCTTCCAGTCCCAAGAGACGAGTCACTTAACCCAGATCAATGTATACCTTAGGTCTCTCGCCCAAGACAATGCTCATAGCCAATCCTGTAGTAAACTAACTAAAGGTTTATTAACTAGGAAAAAGAAATGAGAGTTATTCCAAGGTTAAAGTAGGCATACACACAAATGAGTTGCAGTGTATAGTTTTAAAAGGTGACAAAGCTGTAGCAATCTGTCAGCTCTGAATGTCTTTGAGGGCTAACCCAGGTTGACCCTGGGGATCTCTGCTTCTGGTTCGTAGCTCTGGCCCTGTGAGAGTCCAAACAGCAAAAGAGGTTTGTTTGGTTTTTTTTGCTCAGCTATTTTTAGTTCCTTCTTCCAGAATTCAAGCTGATGGGATGAGCCCTTTGCACGTAGCCTCTTCATGGGTGCAGGGGGGCAATTAGCAATGTCTTTGTATTGTGATTTAATTTTGATGGGCTTCTTGATGGGCAGGAGATGATCCCTCCTGACTGGGTTCACAGTTTCAGAGCAAACGCTTTCTACAATCATAAAGCAAAATCTTCAATATAACTTTATAGCCTGTGATACAAATGCTATAAGCGAGATTAATGCATGCAGTGACTTACAAGCATTTCATAAAGTCTAAACACTAAACACACTGTTACAAGTTCAATACCCATCTTAGCCAGACTAACACACAGGGGACACAGACTAGACCAGCAATCAATTTGGCCAGAGCTGGTACTTGATCTGCCGGCGTCATACCTTCCTTTTAGATTGCACTTCTAACCTGAAAAGTGACCTAGTATCAAGAGAATGACATGGTCCATATTAACTGAGTCAAATTCACTGAGTGAGAAAGTGAGCAGATACATTTTCCTGGCTCCCAGTCCTGTAAAGTCACGCACACTGGCCAGCCAAGCTGGGTTCTTCTCATCTCACAAGGCCTAACCAGCGCTAACGTTTCTACAGGCCAAATTATGCTCTGGGCGACACCTAAACTACCCGCCCCCATCTTCCAATAATGTCTTCGGTGATGCCTATGAAATGCCCGGGTTACATATGTGAAGGCTAATGAGGGTAGCACCGGTGTCAGCGAGGGCATAACATGGCCTGGAGAAACTTTATTGCCAGTTAAGATGCGTGAGGTGGGATGAACCAGCTGGACTGTCCGAGCCCAGGGTGAGCTCCTCAGAATAACATCAGGCGCAGCAGTTCACGGACCTTCCCCTCCCGGCCCACACCCCGTCGGTCTGTTTCAGCCACGAGGAGCAGCCTGCCCTCATTCTAGACTGGGAGCTCTCTGTGGCAGGGGCCTTCCCTGGTGTGCACAGTGCCCAGCACAACGCGGGCCGGATCCACGACAGGACCTCTCGGTGCTACTACAATACACATGGTAGATAACAGCCAGAAAGCGATGCTCTGATACTTGAAAGCCTGATGCAGCCGGTATTTCAGGGATATCGATTTAACCTCATCCTAGCAAAATCTCTGGGTGTACAACTACCTACAGCCCCCAAATTCCTCTTGCTGGGATGTGGGAATATTCTGATTTATAGCAATTAAAGAACCTGGATTAGGGCCTATGTGGCTTGCAGCCAGGAATGACTTTTAGCCCTAGAGCTGCAAAACCAAATATTTTTCTATTTTAAAGGAAGCTGTTGATCCCAAGCTCTGGTATAAACACGGATAACTCAGTTTTATCACCTAACTGCCAGAGGACAAGGCCTTCCATTAGAACAGCCACACAAAATATATTCTGCTCATAAACCCCCAATGGCCCAGTGCTTCAGAGCATGGCATTTTAGTGTGGAAGAGGGAGATATGTTATTAAGACCGTTACCCACCTGGCGAGGACTCTTATAAATTCAGCTGCTGCTAGAAGTATTATCGCAGGACTCTGCTGGCTTCTGCTTTCTAACCAGAGCTGCCACTCTCCTGTTTTCAGCCCAGCAAAACACTTCGGGTGAAATGCTGGCACAAGCAAAGTCAATGACAAAACTCCCAGCGACGTCAATAGGAGCAGGATTTCAGCCGTAGGGGCTGACCCGGCACGCTGGGCTGTCTGTAGAAATTTGACCACTGCCATCTCTCCCTTGTCTGTTTTCATGTATCCACTTCAGTCACATCTACATGAAAGAAGGGAAGTGGGTTTCTGCCTTGACTCTGAATGTTCCTGATGCTGTAGTTTTAAATTCGATGCTTAACAATACTAGCTGGTTGGAGGGCTGAAGTCAGGGATTTCAGCCCAGGTGTGGAAGATGTAGAGTCCTTAGAAAAACAGCTTCCAATCCCTGGAGTGGTTTGTCAGCTCTTTTCAGGAGGGAGGATACAGTGAGGGTTATGCACCTTAGCATGAGGAGCTCTCTTTTATAAGCTTCTGCAAAACTCTTAAAGATGCCCTGGCATTTTTTGCTAAATTAAGGCATATGACCCAACGTACTTTGCCAACTCCTCACCCCTCCAGTCCAGTGGGGATTAGATATTGCAAGTTGAGATTGTGTCCTCTCAAAGAACTCCCTGGTTTCTACAGTCACAGGCAGTTTGGGTGGAATCTGAGTGATTTTCTCCACAACACATCTAGAAATTTTCCTCAATAGGAGGAATTCTAATCAACTATCGAGTGGAGACCACCACCCAGAACAAATCCACTGATTTCAGATTGCATGGATGATGTGGCAAGCCAGAGACCCTCCTCTTTGTCTCTCGCAAATCGCAGCATAGGAGCTCAGAAACAGACGTGACCAACTGCAGGTGGAGACTTGCACCCCACATGCTCCAGCTATCTCCTCTCTCACATCACCCATCACACGTCACCTGGCAACCAATCCCAGGAATGGGACTTCTGGTATCTATAAGAAAGAACAAAGGACTGTGGTAAAAACCTTCTGAACTACGGACCGACTGGCCTCCCAGAGTAAGAGTCCTCTCCCTCAGAAACATTCCCGTTCTCCTAAACAGATCATGCAAGAAGGAAAGGTTTGCCTGACCTCCATCCACAGGAGGGAACACCCAGATATCCAGCTCATATAATGGCCTACTTGCCCCTCTTCCAGCTCCATCTCAAATTCTAGATCAGCAGTATGGCCAACTGCATCTGTTCAGCGTCATAGACTGTGAAGCCAGAAGGGACCATTCTGACCTCCTGCATAACACAGCCCAGAGAACCTCACCAGATTCTTGAATCAAACCCACAGCTTTTTGCTGAGCTGGTGCAGATCTTCAATACCAGTAGCCAGTGGTCCCACGGCAGTCATGAAATCCTGAACTAACTTAGAAGAGTTGTCATCAATATGCAGGTTTTAGTCACCAAGTACTATCAGCCTCAACTCTCCAACTTCATCAGCTGAGCCGGGACATTGCAGTGCTTCAGTGCAACTTTATCCACTCTGAGCAGTCCCATATTCACTCTATATGGGACTTACACAGACACACGGTATTCAGTCCAGTTTTGAGATGAGAAACTACAGGAGAACAGCTAAAGAAGAGAGACAACCAAACAATCAAACACAGAAGAACAGGGAGTTTTCTTTGGGAGGTCTGGAAGTGAAACTTCTGGCCATATGCTGTGGAAAATGTGCTTGGTGAAATACATTTGAACAAAGATCCAGGGAGTATGAGCAGATTTTCACAGTTTGAAGGACAGACAATGACCAGCCGTTTGTATTTGCAGGGTGGGTGGGTTGAGAGAAGAACCAAGCTGCAGAATCCTCTTTCCTGTTCCATGCTGGGAACTTCGCAAAACGCCAGCAGGCTTTGTGGGAGCAGAGTGAGCCCTGAGCAGTTTCTCCCCTGACACTCAGAATGGGTGTTCACTGAATGATTTACGGAAGCTGACAGCACAATGCTGCAGGACTTCTTGGCTGTAGAACTTCTGAAGGTGATTAAGCTCTCACCTTCAGACAAGCAAGCCTGGTTTAATACAATTGTGATAAGCAGAACACGGTGTAATTTGATTCATCTCACTTCTGATTATATGAGTTTCTGCTTAAGTGACTAATGAACATCGATAGCACAGGGGGAGATGTATTAAATGACAGAGGCCTAGTCAATCAGAGAGGAAGAATGGCCTTGTGCTTAATCACGGAACCATAAAAATGTAGGGCTGGAAGGGACCTCGAGAAGTCATCAAGTCCAGCCCCTGCGTGGAGGCAGCAACAAGTAACCCTAGACCATCCCTGACAAGGATTTGCCCAATTTGTTTTTAAAAGCGTCCAGTGATGGGGACTCCACAACTGCCCCTGGAAGCCTGTTCCAGAGCTTAACTCCCCTGAGAGACAGAAAGTTTTCCTAATATCTAACCTAAATCTCCCTGCTGCCGATTAAGCCCAGGACTTCTTGTCCTACCTTCAGTGGACACAGAGAACAGTTGATCACAGTTCTCTTACGAACAGCCCTGAACATATTGGAAGACTGTTGTCAGGTCCCCTCTCAATCTTGTTTTCTCAGGATAAAACCGGCCCAGGTTTTTACCCTTCCCTTGTAGGTCAGGCTTTCTAAACTTTTGATCATTTTTGCTGCTTGCCTCTGCACTCTCCAATGTATCTACATCTTTCCTCAAGTGTGGTGCCCAGGATTGGACACAGTATTCCAAATCCATCTTGCCCATCTTTAATGAAGGGAAGAAGGAGAATCTGGGGAACTACAGACTGGTCAGCTTCACCTCAGTCCCTAGGAAAAGCATGGAGCAGTCCTCAAGGAATCCATTTTGAAGCACTTGGAGGAGAGGAAGGTGATCAGGAACCGTCAACATGGATTCACCAAGGGCAAGTCATGCCTGACCAACCTGATCGCCTTCTATGACAAGATAACTGGCTCTGCGGATATGGAGAAAGCAGTGGACATGATATATCTTGACTTTAGCCAGGGGTGAAAGTAAGTCAAGTGACTTACCGGTACGCTGGGGCAGCGCTGGCCCCTGGAAGGGGCGGGGCCTAGTGCAGAAGGGGCGGGGCTGAGGGGGTCAGAGCCAGCCCCAGCCCACCCTGTAAGGTAAGTGCCCCCCCTTCTCCTCCGCAGTAGTAGCAGCCGCCCAGGGCTCCGGGGGCTATTTAAAGGGCCCGGGGCTCCCCTGATTCTACTGCTCCGGTTCTTTAATTAGCCTCCGGAGCCCTGGGGAAGCGGCGGGCTCCAGTGGCTATTTAAAGGACCAGGGCGGCAGAGGCAGCTGGAGCCCCGGCCCTTTAAATAGCCCCTGGAGCCCCCGCTACCTCAGGGCTCTGGAGGCTATTTAAAGGGCCTGCGGGTCCCCTGCTTCTACCACCCCGGTCCTTTAAGTAGCTCCCGGAGCTCTGGGGTAGTGGTGGTGGGGCTCCAGTGTCTATTTAAAGGGCCAGGGCGGTAGAAGCAGGGGAGCCCCGGGCTCTTTAAATAGCCACCGGAGCCCCGCAGCCGCTACCCCAGGGCTCCAGCAGCGGGGCTCTGGAGGCAATTTAAAGGGCCTGGGGTTCCAGTCACTGCTGGGAGCCCCAGGCCCTTTAAATTGCCCCCGGGGAAGCCGGGCTGCCCCAGTACAGTGCACCGGCTCTTGCCGGTAGGCCGTACCAGGGCGTACCGGCTTACTGTCACCTCTGACTTTAGCAAAGCTTTAGTACCGTCTCCCACAGTATTCTTGCCAGCAAGTTAAAAAATTGGATTGGATGAATGGACTATAAGGTGGATACAAAGCTGGCTAGACCAGTTCTCCAATTCGTCAAGGTCATATTGAATTTGAAACCTGTCCTCCCAAGTGCTTGCAACCCTTCCCAGGTCATCCACACATTTTATTAGCATACTCACCATTCCATTATCCAAGTCATTAATGAAAATATTGAATAGTATTGAATGTTCTAAACTGGGACTAACGAGACCTGGGTGCCGTGCCTGGCTCTGGTGCAGATTCCCCAAATGACCTTAGTCAAGTCATTTAATCTCTGTGGGCCTCAGTTTGCCATCTGTAAAATGGAGATAATAATACTTTGCCAGTTCACAACTGTGCAACACGAGCTCTTGAAGGCCAGGGCTTCGATGGGGCCATGCTCTTGATTGGAACCTGCAGGTGCTACTGTCATATCAATAATCATAAATAATCATAAATCCAGGGCTTTTCATGAAGTAGGCAAAAAAAGAATAGTGGGGAAGGAGCCTGTCCCTTTTTGCAGGGATAGTAAACCTCCTGCTTCAGGGTTCAACCCAATCTCTAACTATAAGAGACTAGGATGAGACCTAATGTGCAGGCAGATTATCCACATGTGTGTTATAGAGTTCTTACACCTTTCTCTGAACCATCTGGCACTGGCCACTGCCAGAGACAGCCCTGGCTCTGATCCTCTCTAGTGACTCCTATGTGCCCAACTGCTTTCATATAAGAAACTCATCTCAGCTAGATTACACCGATTCGCCCCCCAACGGTAACAGACTTCGGTCTCAGTTTTATAGTCCTTACTTTGGGCAAAATTCCCATTTGAAATCAATTGGAGATTTACCTGAGTAAGAATTGCAAGAACGGGTCTATGGTCTGACTCACAGTTTTAAACAACTTTGAACCAATGTTTATAATCATGTAACAGAAGAACAGAAGAACAGAAGAATGGCCCTACTGGGTCAGACCAAAGGTCCATCTAGCCCAGTATCCTGTCTTCCGAAAGTGGCCAGTGCCAGGTGCCCCAGAGGGAATGAACAGAACAGGGAATCATCAAGTGATCCATCCCCTGTGGCCCATTCCTAGCTTCTGGCAAACAGAGGCTAGAGACACCATCCCTGCCCATCCTGGCTAATAGCCATTGATGGACCTAGCCTCCATGAATTTATCCAGTTCTTTTTTGAATCCTGTTATGGTCTTGGCTTTCACAACATCTTCTGGCAAGGAGTTCCACAGGCTGACTGTGCGTTGTGTGAAGAAATATTTCCTTTTGTTTGTTTTAAATCTGCTGCCTATTAATTTCATTTGGTGACCCCTGGTTCTTGTGTTATGAGAAGTAGTAAACAACACTTCCTTATCTACTTTCTCTACACCAGTCATGTAGAAAAGGAACGCTGTATCACTGGCTAAGATAAGGAATTGCCAAAACAAAGCAAACCAGCTAGTCTAGCATCCCATCTCTGACACTAGCCCCACATCCGTCAGAGGAATGTGAAAAATCCCCTGCACCTGGACAATTGTGCAATTCTGTCCCACCCGGTATACTTCTCCTTCGCCTCAGCTGGCAAAGACATTGTGCCCTGAGGCAGGAAGTCTCATCATATTTATTACTACTCTTTTAACTGCTGCCATATAAGACTATCTTTTGACTACAGTGGAGAAAAATCTAACCCATTAGGCATTGCAGCAGGGTATTTTACAATGTCGTCTGGGCTTCAAATAATGCATACAATGGGAACTGGTAGAGGGCTCACTGAGGCCCTCTAAAATACAGTTCCTGTATATTCCATACAAGTATTGTTTTAGAATTCAAATCGCATTTTACATGAGATTAAAAGTATAATTCTAAAAAAATGTAATAAACCCCTCTGAGGTTCAGTGGAGAGCAGAACTACAAGAAGGGATGAAATAAAGCTTTTTCTTAGCAGGATTATGAACATTCCTTGAAAAAATAGTGTTAATTCTTTCCATTGTAAGCTCCTCAGGGCAGTGAGCTTATCTGCCAATGTATTTGTACAGCACCTACCACTGCGGGGCCCTTATCCTGAATTGGGAGCTTCCACGCTGCGGATAACAAATAATGAATACAATAGTAAGTTTTGCAAAATCAGGCTCTACCATGATAGAACTAAGGATGAAAGCTCAACCTTCAATCTCCTCCTTTCCACAAATGCCTTAAAATGTCTCTCTTTATAAGATGTCAGTAAGTAGTAGAATACAAGCAGGAATTTCTTATACAGCCTTCCGCACAGCAAGTTACTGTACATGATGTACCGTGAGAGCTCAGTGAGACCGTAACTGCACCTTTGCATCTGTGTTGCACTACTAGGTATGTGCATGCCCTGGTATTGCACGTCCACAAGGCTAGCTAGACAGGTGCCGACAGCCCTTCTCAAAGTCAGGCCACAGACCGGACTCGCCATCCCATTGCCAAGTAAAGCCAAGTCTGATGAAAAGCAACTGAATCATTTTAAAGGTACAAGCTGCAAAAGCTGAAGAGGCCCGTGCTGGAGAATAGATCTCCAGGTCAGCATGAGCTCTGCGCAATCTGGGACGCCCCGGCGGCTGGGACGGCACATCATCCTCAGCCACAGGGGCTCTGAACCCATCTCACAAAGAGGCGGAAAGTTTCCACGTGCAGTCAAAGGTTTGCTTGGTTATAACTATGGACCCAATTGCCTTAGAGCCCGTAGTGCTGCCCAGCGCCAGGGCCGGTGTGTAGCTAAACTGCTGCAGAAGGAGCGTGGCTTAGAGAGGCACAGCTCCTGTCCTGCTACCCTCTCATCCCGGGGCCAGTCATTTCCTGCAGCCCTGAAAGGGGGCCGGCTTATCACCCTTTTTGTACCCAGCCTGCTGCACTGGTGGGGAGCTGCCTGCTCTGGGGATGGGGCCCTGGCTCCTCTCACACCCGCGCTCAGGAGACCCAGAGCTGGGCTATAATGGCTCCAATGGGGCAGGGCCTTACCTCCCTTCACAGCTGTCAGTGCTAGAGACAATCCCGCCAGTAGCTGGGAGAGGTGCCTTAACATGGAGGTGTCCCCCGAGGCATTGCAAGCACTTCCCAGTATAGTGACTCGAGATGGACCATATTCCCATGAGCTAGGTAAGGATGAGCCCCCCTCCTTTACAGATGGCAGAACTGAGTCACAGACGGGTCAAGTGACTTGACCGAGGCCATGTAGACAAGCTTGTGCCAGCCCCAGGATCAGAACCCCAGTTCTGCGCTTTAACCACAGTCTCGTTCTTAGCCGCCACAGAAAGAAGCCCAATCTCTAGCTACTCCAGCCATGCTGCTTCCCAGCCTGCCCCCCTCACCTTTCAGGAATCCCATGCAGGCCCACAGCTCAGGCTGAGCAACCTGCCTTCTGTGCATGCTTGGCCCATCTTTCCGTTTATCAATCCGAGCTGTAAGAATCTGGGTTATGTTCACCTTGCAAAGGGACACCGCTTGCCTCTTACAGGCTGCTAAGAGCGAGGGCCTTGAAGAAATGACTTCTGAAAGCATATTCCCAGGAGGCCCCTTCCCCTGCCCCCGCATTGAATAGAAAGAATGTTTGTTTGTTTGTTTTCCCCTCTTCTGTATCAAAGGCACCTATGCCCTGAACAGGATCCCTGCAAGGCAGACACATCTCCATTAAACAACTCAGACAGTATAAAGTCACCTGCTTTCTTATTATGGAAAGGGTTGGAAAGCTGAACACCTCACAAGCAAGGGTGTGAGCACTTGAAATGTTATCCACTGAGGCCATAGGTCAGCCAGGAATCCCGGGGTCTCAGTAACTGGAGTATGCTTCAGGCTCAGGGTTTTTACTTATAAAAGCATAATCGCCCTCTCTCTTCTTTCAGGCTGGCATTTCCATCTTCAAAAGGCACGTAACGGGCACTGAGGTCTGGATGGGCTAGGGATAGCCAGAGAAAAGGGGACAGGATCTTCCTTACTGAAAGCCCTTTTCTTTTTAGTGTCGTTAGTCCCCCTGCAACTGGGACTGGGTAGCTAAATGGCCAGATTTCTCCCCTTTCCTGGGACTACAGCTGGGCAAAAAAGAAAACGGATTATTTGGTTCATTGAAAACTTTGAAAAGTTGGAAAAACAATTATTTCGGATCGGCCAAAAAATGAAAAGGCTCGACATTTTTGGTGGCTCAAAAACTGGAAAGAAAAGCTGGGTTGGGCTGAATGAAATGTTTTGTTTTGACAAGACCATTTCGAGATTGAGCATTCTGAAACCTCTTTGGATTTAAAAAATAAATAAATAAAAGGAGAGGAAATGTTGAAACAAAAAGTTGTTTCATACTGAAAACGAAATGTTTCGTTTCAAAAATGTAGAAACCGCCCATTTGGAATTGTTCAGGGTTTTGTGTGTGTGGGGGGGGGGGGGGGGGGGGGTTAAGTTTTTTCCTAACTGAAAAATTTTCAAAATTGACACATATTGTTAAAGCATTTTTGTGTCACTAAATTTGCACTTTTTTTGTGTGAAGAATTTCAGCCAGACCTCCTTGGGAGACCACTGACCTCTGCTCTTCCTCTGGCCTTCCCTATGCTCACACTGGCCCCTCAGAGAGTCATAGAATATCAGGGTTGGAAGGGACCTCAGGAGGTCACCTAGTCCAACCCCCTGTTCAAAGCAGGACCCATCCCCAATGTTTGCCCCAGATCTCTAAACGGCCCCCTCAAGGATTAAACTCACAACCCTGGGTTTAGCAGGCCAATGAGGAAACCACTGAACGATCCCTCCCCCGCAAGAGTCTTTCCTCTTGTCTGGGGAGAACATACACAAAGGGACAAGCTGCATGTCCCTGGTGAATATGTGGCCTGTGTAGAGCCCCACTCAACAGCTCTCTGTGATAGATTGACTGGGAGTGAGAATGTCTCTGCAGGTGGGATGAGCAGTGTTCTTGCCGGGAATGCTCTTCCAGGCTCTTCCAGAACAGAGCTGGCCTCTGAGCTGGGGGACATTCTGAGCTAGCTGGGCCTATTGTATGAGCCCTGACTCCTTCTCTGTGGTGGAAATTTGCTCCTATGTGGAGCCAGCACAAAGCCTAGAACCACTGAAGTCCTATTTCAGTGACAGCTCATGCTGACCCTCCTCATAGGGCCGGTATGCTTTGCAATTGAATACTACCAGACCTCACCCTCAATCTGAGTCTCTCTCAGCATTCGGCAGTAATTCTGCTAGGGGGTTGGAGTCCCAGAATATGAACTGTTGAATTCAAAATTTCACTGGCAACAATAAAGGCCCATCCATGTATCTGCATCCCTCTTGGAGAAATCTTGTTTCACTGCCCAGAAAGCCTGTCTCTCTGTGCTTGTTTATTAGGGCCAGAATAGGGAACTGTACAGCGTAAACTTATGAAATTTGCCCCCTCCCTCAACGTGGAGAGGAATATGCAACAGCCTTTTGCCCCTGAGCTGAGATTCCCACACACTTCATTTGAACTCG
The DNA here is from genome assembly GCF_015237465.2 of Chelonia mydas. Taxonomy (NCBI): domain Eukaryota; kingdom Metazoa; phylum Chordata; order Testudines; family Cheloniidae; genus Chelonia; species Chelonia mydas. The sequence continues at coordinate 121,684,795 of NC_051245.2, forward strand.
CTGGTTTAGATAAAGCAAAAACAAGTTTATTAACTACAGAAAGATAGATTTTAAGTGATTATAAGTGATAGCAAACAGAACAAAGCGGATTACCTAGCAAATAAACAAAAAATGCAAACTAAGCATAATATACTAAATAAATTGGATATGAATTAGCATATTCTCACCCTAAGAGATGATACAAACAGGCTGCAGATTCTTAAGGGGCAAGCTGCATTTGCTTTATACCAGGGCCTGATGAAATGCATCCTAGAATACTCAAGGAGCTGACTGAGGAGATACCTGAGCCATTAGCAATTATCTTTGAAAAGTCGTGGAAGACTGGAGACATTCCAGAAGACTGGAAAAGGGCAAATATAGTGCCCATCTATAAAAAAGGAAATAAGGACAACCTGTGGAATTACAGACCAGTCAGCTTAGCTGGATAATCATATTCAGCAAATTATAACTTTCCCGTGACACCTCACGTGACTTATCTTGCATAAAATACATCATAATTGTGTCAATCGTATCATAATAATATCACTGTGAAGAATATGGGGTCCGGTGTCACACACTTCCTGTGCCACATACATTTTTTCACCTGGTTCCCGTAATGCTGTATGTAGCTGCATCAGCAGGAATGCAAACTTTTTTTGCAATGTTTGCATGGCCTGGGTTCCGACTGCATCTCTGCAAGTACATTTTACTTACCAACAGAATTGTTTTTATCACTGACAGAATTGCTGGCAGTTCAATTTATTTTCTGGCCTGGGTATTAAAAGAGAGTGATAGATATAAAAGATCAGGAATAGCTACTGCGGAATGCAGGCTATGAATTAAGGCGAATTTGCATATTGCTATTACAGTAAGTTATAGCAACGATTTTATTTAATCATTTCATCTCATTCGACCCATCTTTCCTCAACTAGTGCAGCTGTTAATCCAGCACATTAGGTCATTTCATTTCCCTGCCTGCTTTTATTCTAGGTAACTATATTTTTATGGCTGGTATTTGTTTTTGCAGCCTTCCTGATGAAACCCAGGCTTGACAGTAGGCTCAGTGATTCAAAGCAGGACTCAATATTTGTCTAATTGCGGCAGAGGGAAAAGGGAAGTCTTGTTTGCTTTTGCCAACAACGGTTGAGAAGATGAAGATACAATATCTTATACTCACCCTCAGGTGGCAAAGCTCTACAAATGCTGAGAGACAACACAGCAGTGCAGCTCTGGTGGAGAACCAGCTGTCTCTGCCAAGCAGGTAGATCTGACTGGTCATTACATTAGAGGCAACGAGAAGAGAGTGAAATTAACTGTGTGGGTGACTGCAGGCTGGCTTAGCACGGTGCTTAGGGCAGCTCTGATCTCCGAGCCAGACCTGAGAACAGGGCTTTGTCCCTCAGGCACCCTCCCCCTGCACTCCTCCTTTAGCACATTTAATAAAGCTGTCACTCAACACTGGCTCCAGCAACTTCCCTTCCTCGAAGAGAGAGCCAAGGTCACATCTTCATTTAAACAGGCTGCACGGCCGACCAGAGGGGACTGCTCAGGCAGGGGGACGCCCCACAATCAGTCAATGAACACTTCAGCCGCACCTCTGCTCTGCAGAGCTGTTCAGGGCATCTTTCATGCTCAGCTTCGGCCTTGGGGAAGTAGCCTTCCCTCCATCGGTAGAGGTGTCTTACCATCGACTGTGCAGGAATCAGAGGAACTGCCATTCTGGATCAGCGGCACAATCCATCCAGCTCAGTGCCCTGTCACAGACAGCGGCGGTACCAGCTGCTGCAGAGAAAAGTGCAAGGAGTCCTGCAGCAGGCATTTATGGCTTAATCTGCCCATATGGGAACTTTCTTCCTATTCTCCTTTGTAAGGACATGAAAGTGGAAGACAGGAGACTTGTGTTCTCAGGGCAGCTGTGCCACTGACCCACTGTGCTACTTTAGTCAAGTTACTTACTGCTCCCTGCCTCACTTTCCCCACCTGTGAAATGGGGATAACAACACTCACCTATTTTTACTGAGTGCTTTGAGACCTGTGGGTGAAAAAGACTAAATATGCTGGACTATTTCTTCCATTGTTCCTCCCTGTAGCACAGTAAAGCCATACATAGGCCACTCCCTCTCCAGGGTGTCTTTCAAAGAGAAGAACGACAGACGCTTTCCCTTCCCTCCTGGGAATTTTAGCTGTTTCCCCTGGCATGAATATTTACACACATTGGCAAGGGAAGCCTGAATGCCTTTCTTCATAGATTCTAAGGCCAGAAGGGACCGTTGTGACCATCTAGTCTGATCTCTTATATAACACAGGCCAGAAAACTGCCCCAAAATAATTCCTACAGCAGATCTCTTAGAAAAACTTCCAATCTTGATTTAAAAATTGTCACTCATGGAGAACCCACCATGACCCTTGGTAAGTTGTTCCTATGGTTAATTACACTCACTGTTAAAATTGTATACCTTATTTCTTGTCTCACTTTGTCTAGCTTCAACTTCCAGCCTTTGGATCGTGTTAAACTTTTCTCTGCTAGAATGAAGAGCCCATGATTAAATAATTGTTCCCCATGAAGGTAACTATAGACTGTGATCAAGTCACCCCTTAAACTTCTCTTTGTTAAGCTAAATAGATTGAGCTCCATGCATCTCTCACTGTAAGACGGGTCTTCTAATCCTTTAATCATTCTCATGGCTCTTCTCTGACCCCTCTCCAATTTATCAGCATCCTTCTTGAATCATGGGCACCAGAACTGAATGCAGGATTCCAGCAGCAGTCACACCAGGGCCAACTACAGAGGTAAAATAACCTTTCTGCTCCTACTCACGATTCCTCTGTTGATTCATTCAAAGATCGCATTACTGTTTTGGCCACAGCGTCGTACTGGGAGCTCATGTTCAACTGATTATGCACCACAACCCCCAAATCTTTTTCAGAGTCACTGCTTCCCAGGACGGACTTTCCCCCAGCCTGTAACTACGGCCTGCATTCTTTGTTCCTAGAGGTGCACATTGACATTTAACCTTATTAAAATACATATTGTTTGCTGGTACCAACTTCCCATGTGACCCAGATTGCTCTATATCAGTGACTTGTGCTCTCCATTATTTACCCCTCACCCACTTTTTGAGTCATCTGAAAATTTCATCAGTGGTGATTTTATGTTTTCTTCCAGGTCTTTGATAAAAATATAAAATAGTGTAGGGCCAAGAGCTGATGAGAAACACATCTGTTCAATGAGGATTCCTCATTTAGTTACATTTTGACGATTATCAGCTTTTAATTCATTTAATGTGTGCTATCTTAATTTTATATTGTTCTATTTTTTAAATCAAAATGTCACATGGTAATTCAGCCAAACCAAATGGTACAGAAGTCTAAATATATTACATCAACTCTATTACCTTTATCAACCAAACTTGTAAACTCAACAAAAAAAGATATCATGCTGGTTTGACAGGGTCTACATTCTATAAATCCCTGTTGATTGGTAGTAAGTGTATTACCCTCTTTTAATTCTTTATTAACTGAGTCCTGTATCAGCCACATTGTTATCTTGCCTAGGCCTATTTCTACCTGGGTCATCCACTTATCCTTTTTGAATATTGGCCCAATATTAGCTTTCAGCCAGTCTTCTGGAACTTCCCCAGTGTTTCATGACTTAGTGAGAATCAACAATAATGGGCCAGTGAGCTTCTCATCCAGCTCTTTTAAAACTCTTGGTTGCACATTATCTTCCTCACTTGGGTGTTGGAGCTGAGGCCTCAGTGAATGCAGAGCAGGCCCATCTCAGCTCCCTTTATAGTGTCTGGGCTTGTGCTTTCTCTTCCTGAAGCGAAAACGAATAAGCAAAAATGTAATGGCCCTTTTCCCCTCGAGCTGCTGGGACTTCCCTAGATAACCCGGGCCTTGTCTAGAGTGACCCAATGGTCCCATACTCCTTCAGCCATTGTTGATAGTTGGTGGGAACATTTCTCTGTTTTTTAGACCCATTACCTATTAAACACAGGCTGGAGCAGTGTCCAAATGATTTGGGGATGAGTGAGAGGAGTAGAAAGGAGGTGACACAGGTTGAGACACAGGAATAGTCCAACGCTTTGTTTCCTTAGACATAGATCATGGATGTGCCGACTGGCCTCAGCAGCCCCCAGGGAACCGTAGGGGAGTTGCTGAGCTGATGCTGAAGTGCAATTACTGGGGACATTAATGGGGGGTGTTCGTTTCCAGAGTCACATCACAGGCCAAATTCAGCCCTGATGCAATGAGGGAGGACTCCACGGAAGTCAGTGGACCTGAGCTGCTTAAACCAGGGCTAAATTTGTCCCAGTGCCTTTAAAGGCTGCCTATGGGTGCCTTCTAGGTCCTGAACTGTGGAGTTGGGACAGGCCGCCGAGCCAGAAGGAACACGGATGAGCTACGTGCATCATTTAAGCTGAGGAGAGAACCGGCACTAAAAGCTCGTTAAAGACAGAAACCCTGGGTGCAGCAGAACCCAGAAGTCACTTAATGATGCCTGCGGGGCTGTGGATGCTGCTCACCTGACAGGGAGATTAGGCTACAGCACTGGGATAGCATCTAGCAATGGGGGCTTTGAGCTGGTGCAGTAACCCAACGGGTATTTGTTTCTATGTCTAACTCCACTATGGTCTCCGCACCCTTCCTGCCTGGGCTGCCAGGAGCTCTCCTCTGGGTCAGATTCCCCACCTTGTCCCCACATTGACTGCCATATCCCCATATCTCCTCTCAGGCATTTTCATTCTGACCCCTACGGTCTTGTCCATGGCACCATCCAGATTTCAGCTCCTCAAAGGGTTGATCATTTTCTCATGCGTGGCATCATTCAGGCCCCACTGTGGGCCAACACTAGTGCTGGTTTCGTTATTCCACTCTGGGAAGGGGAAAAAAAATGTGTTCAATATTCTCCCTCTGGTAAGCAGGAAGTTCGCTCATGTCCCGTCCATTATCACTAACAGGAGCGCTTTGTGGAAGCCTTCAGATGCCCATGGCATCTCACTGTGAATCTGGGATGAAAGGCCGTTCAGGGAACCAAATGCATTTGAGGCTACAGCCCACTGCTTAGTGCAATGCAGACATTTCACCTACCAAATGAAATTAATGGGCAGCAGGTTTAAAACAAATAAAAGGAAGTTCTTCTTCACACAGCGCACAGTCAACCTGTGGAACTCCTTGCCTGAGGAGGTTGTGAAGGCTAGGGCTATAACAGGGTTTAAAAGAGAACTAGATAAATTCATGGAGGTTTAAGTCCATTAATGGCTATTAGCCAGGATGGGTAAGGAATGGTGTCCCTAGCCTCAGTTTGTCAGATGTTGGAAATGGATGGCAGGAGAGAGATCACTTGATCATTACCTGTTAGGTTCACTCCCTCTGGGGCACCTGGCATTGGCCACTTGTCAGCAGACAGGATACTGGGCTGGAAGGACCTTTGGTCTGACCCAGTATGGCCTTTCTTATGTTCTTGTGGCTATGCCTGAATTCTGACTATGACCAACCACCTTACTAAGGTCAGAAGCCATCTGGGCTCCAGCTGTATGTGGAGACGTAGCCAGATCTGTGGTCAAAGCAGGCACATTTCTGATGGCTTGAGTCTGAAGAAGCTACAGAGTGACTATAATAAGTGAGCAGTAGCTCACGAAAGCTTATGCTCAAATAAATTTGTTAGTCTCTAAGGTGCCACAAGTCCTCCTTTTCTTTTTGCGAATACAGACTAACATGGCTGCTACTCTGAAACCTATAATATCCAGCCTCACTACAGACCCATGGTTAGGCAACTAAGGAAAGGGCTTGATTTGTCAACATGAGCTGCAGGGTGCTCAGCACGTTGGAAAATCAGGCCACTTACTTTTAATTCCTACCTTTAGGCACCTGTGTTTGAAAATCTTGTCTGAATGCGTACAGTACATTGCAACTGGAGCTCAGATGTCACAGACATGAGTGACAGGAAGAGCCAGAGAGGATGGAGAGCTGAACACTTGTTTTTCAGAAGCTTGGCTTAGGTCTCTGTTATAATTCTTTCTCCCTGAAAACCAGCTCCATCGATAGCTTGTCATGTACCTTTGGACAGGCACCAAAGACACGTCCACACTCCCCCTGTAATCAAGGGATGCTACTATTTTCCCCCTCTCGCCTTCTGCATACACTACACAAACCAGCTTCTCCCGAGCTTGGCTGCAGGGCAGCTGACAGCCAGGGATTCCCGGCCCGGCCCACTCCGCAAATCACCTGGATTTCTATTACCCTGCTATTAGGCACAGACTCAGGAGCATGTCACACAGTGAATGGCACCAGGCAGGGGAGAATCAGCGGTGCACAGAATGGGGTGTGGGATGGAAGCAGAGTGAAGGGTGCCTAGCAAACTTTAGTTCTGCATTTTCACACTTGCATACATGTAGGGATTTTAATGCCCTGAGCTTGGCATTCCCTGGCCAGCATTTGGTGGTGTACATGCACACTGAGCCTGGAAAGGAGCCAGATCCTGAGGGTGCTGTGTACACGGGGGTGGGGGTACCTGAGACTTGCCGGAGCTCTGCACCTCCCACATTAGGCCCAAGCACTCACTTCCATGTAAATTACAGATCAGGCTCATAACCTTAACTCCTTCTTCCTGGTGCTTTTTGTCCGCAGGCATTGCTGCGCACAGGAGGTGCATCGCAGGAGATAAGGCCCCGGAGAAACTAAACACAATACATGAGTGTTTGGGCTGCCTCTGGCACGTACAGCAAAAACGATCAATATCATTTCACGGCAGCAATTTCACATCAAATAGCCTATTGACAGCTCAGAGGAAGCCAGGAGAAAAATGAATCCATAAAATTGCCCCATCCCCTGCCTTGCTCCTGGGACAGATTTCCCCTTGAACACATTTATTCAGGTGGAGGAAATTCCATTTTGATGATCAGAGGGTGATTGGAAGGACAGCCTCTGAAAAGCAATGCCTCTGCATGGCTTTCGCATCAGGAGTTACTTATGTTTGGAGGGTAGCCACACCAGACTGCCCCCCTCTGCAATCCACACTCCGATCGCCCCTATTCATTCTTACTCTCCTGCTCTGTCAGGCAGAGAGGGGGCTCTGTGGGATGGATTCAGACACTTGAACTTCGGCACCGCATTCAAAACACCGGCGGTATTTAGACAGCCGGCCAGCCGAGGACTTTGGGTGTGGGAAGGAGGTGCACAAAAGCTGCAACAGGCAGACTAGCGTTGCTCAAGCAACGCTCCACAGCTGGTTCGGTTGTGCTTTTGCATGGGTTTTAACAGTTTAATAAACAAACAGCACCCGTGACACATAAGCAGATGTGTTGTCTGTCCTCTCCGGTGTTGGCACAGGTAAGAGGAGTAATAGGCCAGAAAGAAATCAATATGCATCAGATGAAAAAAACCACAACAACAGCTCATGGCAAATGTTGCAGATGTTCAATTATTTTGAGGAGAGCTCAGGCAGGGCGCACTGCGTTCTGTGCTGGCAAATGGGAGAGCTCCGGCAGCAAATAACAGCAACAGGAACGCCCAGCAGAGATGGGCACGCCGTACCCCATGCTACCAGAGAGAGACCAGGAGGCTGCACATACAGGGTCTCCTGAGTGAGTACCCCCAGGGGGCTCTTTGCTGAAGAAAGTGCCCCTCTGTGTGAGTCAGGGCATGGCAGGCTGGGTTTTTTGCTGTCTTACGATTTTGAGAGGGCTCAGCAGTCTAACACAACTGTTCCTGTCATCACCCTGGCCCGCTTGGCTTTGCACTAACAGACAGTAGCTGAGACGCTGATCCTGGAGGGTGCGTTATCGCAGCTGTTCCAATGAACTAGGCTGTGCTGAAGAACGGGGGTTTGTCACCAACATTCCTTTGGCTCTTTAAGAACGGCCATATTGGGTCGGACCAATGGTCCATCTAGCCCAGTATCCTGTCTGCCAACAGTGGCCAATGCCAGGTGCCCCCGAGGGAATGAACAGAACAGGGCAATTATCAAGTGATCCATCCCCTGTCGCCCATTCCCAACTTCTGGAAGTCAGAGGGTTAGGGACACCCAGAGCATGAGGTTGCATCCCTAATGATCTTGGCTAATAGCCATTGAAGGACGTGTCTGCCACAAATGCAGGGTTTCTTTTCATTGTTACTGGAGTCTTATTCAAGATCAAAAGTTAGCAGAGAAAAGGCCTGATCCAAAGCCCAGAGAAGTCAATGGAAGAACTCCCACTGTCTTTCATGGGCTCGACACAACCCTTTGGTTAGAGGGTGAATTCCCAGAGCCTCTGATTGTGGGGCATTGTTAGTAGAGTTTTGTTGTGGAAGGACTGGGGAGACTGTGAATTGGGGTTTAGTTAACTGTTTACTTTCAACTGTATTAGTAAGTATCTCTGACCAGGGCTGCTCGGAAGCTATGGAAAAGTTGACTACATTCTGCTGAATTTTTCTTCTCTCATTGTGGGAAGTCAGATGGGAGGGGCTGGGGAGGTCTAGGCAGAAGCTCTACAGTGAAGTAGTGTGTGTGCGCGTGGGAGAGAGTAGTTCTAGGGACAGTACTTTTTCCTTATTCTAATAAAGTTCCTTGTTCAGCGTTAGAGGGAGTGACTATTTCTGTGATTCTGTGCATGACAGTGACACTGTACAAAACTTTCTCAGGAATTTTATTTAAAGCAAATTCACCGTGAATACAAACATGCATAAACTGGGCTCCGTTCTGCAACCCTTACTCATATGGCTAATCCATAGCCCCATTAGTAGATTAATAACCTTTAAAGTCAGAAGGGACCATTCTGACCATCTAGCCTGACCGCCTGTATAACACAGGCCAGGGAATTCCACCCAGTGAATCTGATCTTCGACCTGAGCTAGAGCTCATCTGTTAGAGACGGCCAGTCTTGGTTCAAAGACTTTTCATGATAGAGAATCCACCTCATCCCTTGGTGAGTAGTTTCAATGATTAATTCCTTTCACTGTTAAAAATGTGCACCTTTCTTCTAGTCTGAATAGTCTAGCTTCAGCTTCCAGCCTTTGGGCCTGCTTCTGCCTTTTTCTGCTAGATAAAACAGCCCCTTGCTATCAGAAACCTATTCCTGTGTAGATACTTATAGACCACGATCAAGCCACTTCTTAACTTCTTTTGGCTAAACAAATAGATTGAGTTCCTAAACTCTCTCACTGGAAGGCAGGTTTTCCAGACCTCGAATCATTGTTGTAGCTGCTCTCTGAACCCTTTTCCAATTTGTCAACATCCTTTTTGAAGTGTGGACACTTACAGCTGGGCACAGAAGCCATCAATGGTCTCACTGATGCTATATACAGAGGTGATATTCTACTTGATATTCCCCTATTTATACACCTAAGGATCCCATTAGCTCTCTTAGCCATTGCATTGCCTTGGATAGTTATGGTCAGTGCTGGTGAAATGTTTCACGTCAAGATTCGCCAAAAAATGCAGCGATCGGGTCAATTTATGACTTTGGGTTGATTTTGGCAAACGGTTTCAGTCATAAAAAGAAAAAGAACATTTCAGAAATGTCTAAATGCTTTGTTTTGGCATTTCCAAAATGAAATATCTTGACTCTTTGTTTTGGATGGATGTTTGGTTTTGGAATTTCTCTACATTTTATTTTAAAACCCCACTAAAAACGTTTTAAGAACCTAAAAACTAAACAAAACATGCATTCCATCGGAAACGGAATGTTCTGTCCTTTTTTGTTTCACTGAGAAATGTTCGTTTCTGGCTCAATCCAAAATGGTTTTTTTATTTAATTTTTTGGTTTCTTGGCTGAACTGAAAAACCAGTGACTCACCAGCTCTGTTCGCATTCAGCTGATTGCCCTGTGACCGCTCGTGCTTGGTTGTAGGGAAGGGCCCTAGTACAGTAAGGGCACGTCTACATTGGCAGAGTTTCAGCAACGGCAGCTTCAGCGCTGCTCAGAGAGCACTGAAGGGAAACCGCTGTTGTGTGTTCACACTGTCAGCTGCCTGCACAATAGCATGTTCACACTTGCGGCGCTATTCGGAGCGGTGCACTCTGGGCAGCTATCCCACAGAGCACCTCTTTCTCTTTTGCTGCTAAGACTTGTGGGAAGGCGGAGAGGGTCGCGGGGCATCCTGGGTCCTGTCCCTATGCCCCCTGATGATTTGCTTCGCATCCCAGCAGTCCCTGTGCTTCTGTCCGCATTTGGCGCCATCTCTCAACGGTTTGTGCACTGTACGCCCTGCCTCTTTCGGGCTGCAGGAATGGATCCGAGCTGCTGACCAGTCTGCTGCTCGCTCTCACTAACACGTCACGAGTGGCTGTGGAGTTATTCCTGAAACTACAAAGGCAAGAGGAGTGCGACATTGATCTCGCCACGCATAGTAGCTACGACACGAGATTGCTTGTGCCGTTCACGGAGGTGCTGACCACGGTGGAACGCCGCTTTTGAGCTCGGGAAGCAAGCTCTGAGTGGTGGGATCACATCGTGATGCACATCTGGGATGACGAGCAATGGCTGCAGAACTTTCACATGAGGAAAGCTACTTTCATGGGACTGTGTGAGGAGCTCACCCCAGCCCTGCGGCGCAAGGACACGAGAACGAGAGCTGCCCTGTCGCTGGAGACGCGCGTGGCGATTGCACAGTGGAAGCTGGCTACTCCAGACAGCTACCGATCGGTCGCTAACCAGTTCGGAGTGGGAAAGTCAACCGCTGGAGTCGTGTTGATGGACATGTGCAGGGCCATTAATCGCATCCTGCTTCGAAAGACCGTGACTCTTGGCAACGTGCATGACATTGTGGATGGCTTTGCACAAATGGGCGTCCCTAACTGCGGAGGGGCGATAGATGACACGCCCATTCCAATTCTGGCACCAAACCACCTAGCCACCGAGTACATTAATCAGAAGGGGTATTTCTCAATGGTTCTCCAGGCACTTGTGGATCTCCGTGGGTGTTTCAGACATTAACGCAGGCTGGTCTGGAAAGGTGCATGACACACGCACCTTTCAGAACACTGGCCTGTTCAAGAAGCTGCAAGCAGGGACTTTCTTCCTGGCACAGAAGATCACTGTAGGGGAAGTTGAAATGCCCATTGTGATCCTGGGAGACCCCGCCTACCCCTTAATGCCGTGGCTTATGAAGCCATACACGGGGCAACTCGACAGCAGCAAGAAGCGGTTCAACAACAGGCTGAGCAAGTGCAGAATGACTGTGGAGTGTTGGCTGTTTAAAAGCCTGCTGGTGATGCCTGTATGGGAAGCTGGACATGGTCAATGACAATATTCCTATTCTTATAGCCGCATGCTGTATGCACCATAATATTTATGAAGGGAAGGGTGAAAGCTTCACTCAGGGCTGGACCGCTGAGGCTCAGCGCCTGGAGGCTGAGTTTGAACAGCCAGACACCAGGACTATTAGAGGGGCACAGCACGGGGCCATGAGGATCAGGGATGCCTTGAGGCGGCAATTTGAAGCTGAAAGCCACTAATATTTGTTGCTATGCTCGGGAGTGCAGTGCTTGTAATGCTAGGAGGTGATTGGTGCACATGATGCAAGAAGGGGCCTTAACATAACTGTATGTTGCCTTTGCAGGGTACTCTTTTTGCTTTCACTTAATAGAATAAAGATTGCTGTCAAACAAACACAATTCTTTTATTAAAAGACAACATCGGAGAAGAGAGTCAAATGAAAAAATTCATCAGCAGGGAGGGAGATCGGGGGTGGGGGAAAGGAAGGTCTCAAGAGGAGGAGGAGTCCCGGGATGGCTATGGATTTGTGTATGTCCAGGGATCATACCCAACCTTCTCCTCTGGAGTACAATGCAGTGGGTGCGGTACTTCAGCAGGGCCAGACTGCAGAGGGACGGGTGTTGAGTGCAGTGGGTCATGGGGGCACAGACTGGAGCCAGGGGGTTGATAACAGTGTGTTGGTTGTGTTGGGAGGGGCACATGGGAAAGAGTTTTGTGACAGCGGCTGCAGGGGAGGGCGGGCGCGGAGCTGCTCGGTTTGCAGAGCTAGTCTCGCCTGGAGCGTGTCCACCTGGCGCTCCATAATGTTTAAGAGACGCTCTGTGGCTTCTTTCTGGCCTGCCGCGTTCTCCTTTCGGTCCCTTTTCTCGCTGTCCCGCCACTCCTTCAACTCCTGTTTCTTGGCGGCGGAGTGCATCATAACCTCACAGAGAAAGTCCTCCTTAGTTCTTCGTGGCCGCTTTCTAATTCTGTGCAGCTGTTCTGCCACCAATAACAAAGAGGGAGGATGGGCTCCCAAGGCATCTCTGTGAAGTTTAAAAGCAACATTTTACAGAAGCAGTATTGTTTGCAATACAGACAACACTGATCAGTGCTTTAAAACACAGCCAGTACTCACATACCTGTCACTAACTGGCTGACCCCAGGCAAGCACCCACGAGCCACAAGACCCCCCAGATGGTGAATAGCCGCAGGGGCAGGGTAAATCACTCTTCCCAGACCCTGCTGTACACTGGGCATGTGGCTCTTGGGGAGCGCCAGCACTGTAGGGTGGGCCTGATAATCATTCCTGACCCCATGCTTTCCACAGGAGATGATCATTATGGAAGACATCTCGCTGCTGAGGGTGGGCAGGGAATCAAGGGAGGTTCTTCTCCAAGCCTGTGGCTTCCACCTTAGCCCCTGTGCGGCTTCCTGGGTGCAGCATTGCCTCCCCCCGGCCCCATGACAGCAACGTGGCATGGGAAAGTTACTGTTAATGGGGCAAGAAACAAAGCAGCTCTGCTGAGGAACCTGCAGGAGTGGATTGCCCAGTATCTCCACAAGAGTTTCCTGGAGGTCTCTGAGGGAGATTCCCGTGAAGTGAGGGAGTCAATCAACAGACTGTTCCACCGCTCAGACTAGGGCATGTGCTGGGAGACAAGCCTGCTTTCTGCAACCCTCCTACCCCCAACAACTCACTTCAGCAATTCCCAAAATCAGATCCACTTACCAGGAGCCTGCTCTCCTGTTTCCACTTCGCCAAGTCCGACTGCTGTGATCGGCTAGGCTCTTCCACAGTAGAAAAGAGCTCCTGGCTGCATGCATCTCTGACCTCCGAGTCATCCCCTGCCTCTGGGTCCCCCTCCCAATCTTCATCCAAGATTGCCTCCTCCTGGCTCGGTCCACTCTCGACTGGCATGCGAGCCAATGAAGTATCCACAGGGGCCTTTGCAGCGGAGGTGGGGTCACCACCGAGTAGCGTGTGCAGCTCGTTGTAGAACCGGCAGCTCATGGGCACAGCACCAGAGCGGCGGTTTGCCTCCCGCGCCGTGTGGTAGGCGTTCTGCAGCTCCTTCACTTTGACCCTGCACTGCAGTGTGTCCCGGTCATGGCCCCTTTCTGTCATGCATTGTGAAATCTGTCTGTAGGTATCATAATTCCTATGGCTGGAGCGCAGCTGGGACTGGACAGCCTCCTCTCCCCAAATGCCGATGAGGTCCAGCAGCTCGGCATTGCTCCAAGCGGGGGATCGCCGGGTGCATGGAGCAGGCATGGCCACCTGGAAAGATGCGCTGAGACCACTGCACGCGTCACCGAGCAAACAGGAAGGGGACTTCCAAAATTCCAAAGGAATTTACGGGGTGGGGCTCACGGTTGGTCACCTGAGGGCCGGGCAGTAGAGTTCAACCCCATGGCCAGAGAGGCGAGAACAGGCATTGTGGGACATCTCCCGGAGGCCAATCGCAGCGCTGTAATCGACTAGGGTGTCTACACTGGCACCGTGGCGCTGTAGCCCCGGCGCAGAAAGCTCCTGGCCTCTCGTCAGGGTGGGTTTTTTACAGCACTGCAACGGCTCAGTTTCTGCGCCCTAAGTGGCTTGGCCGCGTGTGTGCCTTGGGAGTTTCCGCGCAGAAAGCTGCTTTACTGCGCAGAAACTTGCCAGTGTAGACAGGGCCTTACTCTAACACCCAGGGGAAGTTAGTGTTCACTCAAATTCTCATCGGATTTCACCCAGTCTTGTTTTAAAAGACACCATCGGCAACTCCCTGCGACCTTAATGTCCTCTCTTCAGATCTTCGTCCCCAAACCTGCCCAGACCTGTCTCCTCCCCTTCCCCCCGCACTGCCCAGCCATCTTACAATTTCCTTGAGCGCTCTTGCCCTCCCGCCTCCAGCGTTCTGGGATAAGGGCTGAATACCAATGCAATGGGATAGCTCCTAGCTTTAACCCTGGCAGCCTCGTCCCCTTTTGCTCTGGAGGCCCGGCCCTGTGCGGGAGCCCAAGCAGATGGGATAAAACTGGCCATTTTTGCTAAGCCCGATAAGGGCGGGAAAAGTTACAAATACGGAAACGATTATTATTGGGTTTCCCAAGTCACCACCGCAAAGGGCCGCATTTGACCTCTGGCTGCGCTATCCCACAGGGAGCTTGGAAAACGCGCATGCCCCAAGGAGGCATAATCCCTCCTTGGGAGGCTCAGGTGGATGGGGACTACACAGGTGGTGGTGCGCTGGTTGACTGGCAGGTCGGGCATCTCTGACATGGCTGCCCTGCTCCGTGAGCCAGGGCCATGGGACTGCCTCCTCCCACCCCCTTGGTGGCCCCATTCGCAGAACAGGCTGCTCCATGTGGGTCCATGTCACAGCCCAGCCCTGCCCGTGGCAGTTTCTGTCGCTCAGGGCACCGGCCCACAGACTCAGGCAGGGGGCCTTGCTCGGATTCCCAGGCCCCAGGAGGAGTGTGACGTTGCTTCTTTAAAGGGAAGGACCTATGAAAGCAGCCAAACGCCATGCTCTAATATGGCATCTCTGCTGCGTGGGGTCACAGTGGCCCCTCTTTTAGGGGCTGCATCTCACTCCTAAGGAGTCAATTGAGTTTTGCCCCAGACTTTAACTGGGGCAGAAGTGAGGCCTGGTTGGAAGACAGGACAGTGTGCCCAGGCAATTAACTTCCCCACAACCATGTGGGCCAGATGGCAAGCCAATGGACTGGCATTGCCCATGCTGTCACCCTGGCATGCTCCTTCACAGGGCCTCTGAGCCTGCTTGGACTTGAGTCGCTCGTCATTGGGTTGTCGGGTTTCAGGGCCTCCCGGGCAGACCCCACGAGCCAAGGTGAGTGCAGTGCATGATGGGGGATCTCTGGAGGGCTAACTTCTCACAACACTTCTCCCAAAGCAAGCCGAGGTGGGATCCTTGCCACACACCCCCGGGAGGGAAGGGGCAGCGGGTACCTTTCAGTGCAGCAGATGCTCAGTGGGGATACAAAGGAAGCTGTTTCTTTTTTAAACAGCCCCGGTGTTCTGCCGGGGCAGGTGATGGCTCACTAGTTGATTGGCAGGTAGGACATCTTCTTTCCTGCAGGCCCCACAGCCTGAGTCTTTGTTCAAATCATTTCTTCAAGTTGCCTTGATTCTTCCCGGAGGCTGGAAGCACTTGGATCACTTACGGCTGCTGCATTTCACGGTCTGCTCCTTGTGCCAACTCTGACAAGGGCTGGCCTGTGGGTGGGTGTTAGCAAAACCTGGCTTCTATCCCCGTATCCCTGCTTAGCGCTTTCCCACCAGCTATTTGCTTCTCTCTGTTAACTTGTTTCTCCTCATCCGCCAAGACTGAAGATGAGATCTCTAGCCAAGGAAAGGACTGCAGTCAGATCCTGCAAGCCTGAAAAGAGGCTGAAATGCAACAATTGGCCAGAGTGCAACAAGCTGCTATGCAAATTACTGGGTGGAAATCATTTGAATGATTTGTTTCATTTCTGTGAATTGGAATGGATGGGCGGGTGTTTCCTTCAGTGTTACGGTTCCAGCCCTGGACGGGATTCTCAAACCGACAGACCCCAGGGCACCGTGGCTCCACCAGTGACCAGGGTAATGAATGGTCCCTGGAAGCCAGAGTCCCCTCCTCGGACACAGCAGTAACTGATACTAGCCATGGAAAGACCAGCAGCCCGTTCAGCCTCTCTTTCCTTTGCTGGACAGGCGCCACTGTGCAACTGGACAGCCTCCCTTGAACCCAAAGAGCCTCTTCCTGAGTCCAATAACGTGCCCAGGGCAGCCTACACCTCACCATCGGAGCAGGGGTTTCCTTTGTGTTTTTCCCTGTTTCTCATGACCAGACCCCCCTCCCCTCCCGAATTAAGGTGATTGATTTTAAAAACAGGATCCAATTCCCAAGGACTGGGGCTGCCGAGAATCTCTGAGCAGGTCTCCCTCACACCTCACAGCAGGGCACGAAGGGAAAAACCCAGCCACGCCTGTTAATGAGCCCAAGTCTCCTCTTCCACTACAGGAACTACATTCTCTCGCGGAGCATCTCGTCTCCTAGGCGCGTGGAAAGCCCAGAACTGTAATAGCCAAAGGGGAAGGGCGAGCTGTGTGAGGGGAGCCCAGGGTGGGAATATTGGCTAGAGATGTGGGGGAGGGCTGCAGGTCAGGAGTGAGGGGCCCCAGCAGAGCTGGGGGCAGGGAGCCCAGGACTGGACTAGCAGTGGGCACTGTGGTTCAGTATTAAGGGGCATCAACAGAGATTTGTGCTGGGTTCCCGGGGCTGGAATAGCAATGAGGGATGCTGGTGTGCGAGGGAACCCAGAACTGCAATGGGAGCGGAGACTGTGGGCCCGCACTGAGAGACAGCAGCAGGGTTTGGAGCAGAGGGCTAAGGAGTGAAGTAATGGGAGGGTAGGGGGCTATTGGCCAGGATTGAGGTGCAGCAGGAGGATAGTGGTGGGGGGGCAGGACTGGAATAGTAATTTTCAGATCTAGGGCTTGCTTCTGCTCTCTCTGAAGAATGGTGTGGATTACATGGGTCGTTCCACTGAAATAAATGCAGTTACACCACTTTACAACTAGTGAAAAACAGGCCAGAATCATGCCCTCAGCATCAGGGTTGGCTTCCTACAGCGACACAGTTAACCTAGGAACTCAGCTCCCAACGTAGTCCCACAGGAGAGTAGGTTTACTTTCAAGATTAGGTTTCTCCTAAAATCTCAGGGAGTTTTGTCTTTCAGCAGATACCCCAACCCCATGCCACCCTCGTCTGCATTCATCATCCATAAAATAGAGTTGTTCAAAGGTACCCAGGGCTCAATCCCCACCCTGGGCCGGATCGTCACAGTGGCTGGAAGATGCCTAGTGACTCTGGTGGACTTTGATCAGGATCCAAGTTACAACTGAATCACTCCCTTCACCCCGCAGTGTGTGGAGACCTGAATTCCATCCACCAGCATCGCTCATGAAAGCTGCAAGCCCCACAGCCTGAGTGGCTGAGTTCATACCTCCATCGGGCCTCAATTCTCTCTCCTAATGGCACCAGAGCTATTGTTCTGATGGTCCCATGGACAACATGGCCGGGGTGCTGATCATCTCACCAAGCAGGGAGGCTATGGCAAGCCTGGATTATCTTGAGTGGAGGATTACCCACCTGGAAATGATCATTCCACCTCTGAGCCATGTGGTAACCAAGCACACCTAACAGAGTGCATAGCAGATGCCACAGAAACAGGGCTTGGGAAGATGCAAATAACGGGCCCAGTTGCTCCTTGGTGAACTCTGCTGCCAACAGTGGCCTTACACCGGGGGTTTCTGTGTCCCATGAAGCGAGTGACTAGTTTAGCTTTCTGCAGGTAATACCCATAGGCGACTCGGCAGCCTCATCAGAAGTGAATCCTTCCACCAAGCAACTGGGCTGGATGATGAAAACAGCCTTATCCACCTCTGCCCTCTGCAGCCTTTACCTCTGTATGAGAGCTGGCAAAGCCTGTTAGCCATGGTTGCTTCTGTGTGTGTGCTCTCCAAGGGCACCGGGTTGGCTGGCTGCCGTGGGTTTAATTAACCCCCAGAATGATGCAAGAGCCTCAGCACAGATGGTTTTTAATATTTGTATTGCTGCTCAAAGAAGGCGAGAGACCAGCGGTTCTAGCTGGAGCCAGGCCAGTGCAGGCTGGTGGTGGGCAAGCTTCCCCACACAGCCTGGCCAATGCTCCCTACCAGGGAGCTGCAAAGGGGTGTGCCCAGGACTTGATTCCTTCTTATGTAAACAAATCACAAGCTAGGAAACAGAACTGGTCCGGAACAAAGCCCTGCTGGATTCCTGCCAGCTCAGCTTGAGAGCTGCTGGGCTTTCAGTGCCTGTGGCTGCCATGTGGTCTGCCTCAGGGCCAG
This sequence comes from Chelonia mydas, assembly GCF_015237465.2. Classification (NCBI taxonomy): domain Eukaryota; kingdom Metazoa; phylum Chordata; order Testudines; family Cheloniidae; genus Chelonia; species Chelonia mydas. The sequence goes on from NC_051245.2 coordinate 121,702,837, forward strand.
GGCACCCAGAGCGTCTACCCTCCTCGCTGTACAGCTAGGAGTTGGGAGCTCCAGCTGGCCCTCAGGACTTCCAGACTCTCTGCCATGAGAGTTGGGAGCCAGGAAGTCCTGGCCCCAGGGTCCACAGCTCTGGGGCAGTCCCACCATGCAGACTGCCGTGGGTTGGAGATCTCACCACCCCAAGGGTCCCTGGGCCGCCCAGCTCCCACAACCCAGGAATTTTGCGTTTCAGCCAGCTCTGCTGCCCTACTGTATTACAGCCAGTGAGAGAAATGGCACCATCTCTCCCTAGGACGTCCCGCACAAGAAGAATGAATTGCTCTCGATGGCAAATGAATAGTTACCGTTTTTCCACCAACGCGGCATGTGACAGAGCAAATAGACGAGGTGCTCAGAGCGTCAGTGATTGCCAGTGGTCACCCAGCAAGCAAATGATCAATCTGTTAGACCTGTGACTCCCAGGGCCCTGCACTAACCCCTAGGCCTTGCTTTCTGCATTACCACCTGTAAGGCTGGGCTAGTTCTATCAGAACTCAGTGAAAAAGAAGCAAGCCAACGAAACTGAAATCACATGAAGTGAGCTGTAGCTCACGAAAGCTTATGCTCAAATAAATTGGTTAGTCTCTAAGGTGCCACAAGTCCTCCTTTTCTTTTTGCGAATACAGACTGACACGGCTGCTACTCTGAAAGGTTTCTTGTGTGCCTTTCACAGCTTTCCAACCTCTCCTGACCCACCATCCCTTGCCAAGTGATTGCTCTGGATGGGATTGTACCATCTCTTTGTGGTGTTTGGTATCATTTATCATCATTCAGAGGGGCAGCCCTGTTTGTCAGGATCTGTAAAAGCGGCAAAGAGTCCTGTGGCACTTTATAGACTAACAGACGTATCGGAGCATGAGCTTTTGTGGGTGAATACCCACTTCGTCAGATGCGTCCACGAAAGCTCACGCTCCAATATGTCTGTTACTCTATAAGGTGCCACAGGACTCTTTGCCGCTTTATCATCATTGTGGTCATGGCAAAGGATGGATGAGTAGAATTGCATGCCTGGGCTGGTGCATTTTCATGACAGTTGTGCATGGGCACAGGGTCAATTCTTGTCACAAGCTCAAGGGCCGTTCTCAGCTCCAGAAACTTGGATTAGGATCAGATCCTCCCCTGTCTGAAGTCAATGAGAATGTCGAGCTGTAGCTCACGAAAGCTTACGCTCAAATAAATTGGATAGTCTCTAAGGAGCCACAAGTCCTCCTGTTCTTTTTGCGAACACAGACTAACACGGCTGCTACTCTGAAACCTGCCATTGACTTTAGGGAACCAGGACCTGGCTCCTTCTGCTGGATAGCCGGTGGCACAAACACAGGCCTGAAGAGAAAACTCTGGCATGGCGTTGGATCACCCAGATCTCCTTGCTTCTCCCTGCGCAGCCCAACATGTCTCAGTAAAATGCAACACAGCGAAGAGATAACCAATTCCTGAACGACAGTCTATCCCAGCAGCGCCTGCCCAAAGACATGGGCATAAGGTGTGCCTTCCAGCTTTGCTGTGTTGCGTCCTGATTCAAACACAAGACACCTATTCAAAGGGTCAGAGCCGTCTATTTTTGAGGCACAAGGAGAGGATTCGTAGAAACATCCTGAAGAATTTCACCTTTCTGAGGCTAGACTAAAACAGCTACTGGCTAATTACAGCTGCAGTATGGCAGATGCTTTCAAGGGACTGGAACCCTTTACCTAAAAAAAGGCTACTTTCAAAGGTTACAGCGACTTAAAGAGTCAAGAGACACTGCTTTCAGCAGCTAAATCAGATGAAAATTAGCCTTGGAGCTACCCCCTGGCCACGTGTGGGATGCAGTGTGTAGAAAACAAGCTCCTAGTATGGAGATTTTATTATTTGACTATAGGTAGGGTGACCAGAGAGCAACTGTGAAAAAACGGGATGGGGGGGGTAATAGGCCCCTATATAAGAAAAAGTCCCCCAAACCGGGACTGTCCCTTTAAAAATAGGACATCTAGTCACCCCAGCTATAGGTAGGCTGTGTGTTTGGTGCTGCATGAGGCACATGACAATCACTGGTGCAGGCGACAGCCCAAATGGAAAAGGGAATGGAAAATAGATTGCATTTCTTTAAGTGCAGATAATATTTTTGATAACTTCAGTGTCATGTCTCTGCTTTGCATTTCTGCGGTGAGTTATTTGCACGAATAAAAAATAAAAAAATCCCTAGCTCTGAGATGGTCCTTTCCATCAGTAGGTCTCAAAGCACTTTACAAAGTAAGTCAAGATCATTATTTCCATTTTACAGACGGGGAAACTGAGGTACAGAGCAGTGACGTGACCGGCCCATGGTCACATATCCCTAGTGCTCTAACCACTAAGCCACATTACCTCCCTAGTGAGAGAATAGTGAGCAAGTGTCAGATTTCCATAGGACACAGGTGCAGCTCCAATGATGCCAATGGGGCTATGCGGAGTTACAGCACATGAGGGGCTGGCCCCATAGATGGGTGTAGCCATAGGTCTTGGTGCCTGGCCCTCAAACCTGCTCAGCTATTGTGTGACTAGCGCTGCAGAACCCTACTAGACCAGGGCAGCAGCCACCTCCCCTGCCTCTGCTGTGCCAGGGACCCCCCTCTGGAGAGTTCTCTTCAGAGCGCTGGTTTGCTCCCGGGCTCTGCCAGCTGAACCCCGCCCTGCCCCGAGTGCTAACTGCCGTGGTTACAGTCAGCCAGGGGACAGAGCGAGGCAGCGTTAGACAAACTGCTCCCGTTGTCTGACCTGGTCCCTTCAAGGACTGGATCGAGCTCCATGTGGCTGTGTGCTGCCTGGGTGTGTCTCTAGACCCCATCCAGCATCCCCAGCCATTGCTTACCCATGCTGGCACCAGCAGCCTTCAGCTTTTAACCCTTCCCATAATTCTGGAGCTTGCAACCAGTGTCTTCCCTGGCAAGTGAGTGCCCTGTCGGTACAGCCGTCATACCTGCCATGCCCGGTCTCCATAGGCCGCCTCGCTCACCATCCCCAGAATGAAGGTCTGAAATATGCAGGTATAGAGTCTACAGGGACCCTTAACCTGCTCCCTTCCCAGGAACGATGATGCCGTCACATCACAGAACTGATAGCAGTGTATTACGGACCTTTAGTGCAGGACTCAGACATTCCTTCTGTCTCCTGGGCTCTCTTCCCTCACGGCTCAGTCCCGCCAGGGAATCGGCAATAGCTGCATATGGCCGTGCAGCTGGGAAAGCCACTGCTAGCTTGTCTGCGCACGGCCATGCGAATGCACCATTTGCTTCCAGCACCTTCTAGTTTTACGCACCAAAGGCAAAGCAGTTGCGTGGTTTTCAGGCAGCCAGGCTGCTCCGCCGTGCAGACCGGGGGTGCCACGAAGCCAGTGAGATTTCGCAGATGCTCATTTACGAGCCATCTGCTTCGCTTCCCGTCTGCAGAGCCAGACTGAGTTGCACAATGAGCGTCACATTTCAGAGGAGAGAGCAGTTTTCCAGCACCATTCAAAGGCTCCGTAGATCCTGCTGTGTTCAGCCTGCTCTGGGGATGAGCGGCAAGCGCTGAGTCCCAGGGCGCAGAACCATGTGCTGAGATGCTAGAAAGCCTGGGTAAAGTGACAGTGCGTCTCCTCCTGACTGCCCTCAGCACCACTGGCTCACTGCGAGCACCCACCTTTTGGAGGGGCACACTTCATAGCACCCAAGGCCATACATGCTGTATTGGAAAGGGAGCCTCTGCTCAGCACATGCGTTCTTGTCCCCCACGGAGAGGCAAGCGGGACTGCCCCCTCCCTCCCACCCAGCAGTCCTTGTTTCCCCCTTACTTGTATTCCACAGAGGAGATCATCCCCTTTGGGCGAGGTGCAGAGCATTCACAGAGAGAGACGGGCCCAGAAGAGATTCTCATTTAAATGGACAAGCCAGAGGACACTTAATTATCCTCATTTTGCAGATGGAATCGGAGCGACTCAGGCCCAGATCCCAACAGCCGATTCAGGCTCCTAAGTCCACCGTTTAGGGGCCAGGGACATTTTCAAAACAGCCGCTCGGCTGCTGCCTAACCCCGGAGGTGCCTAAGTCCCCGCTGGGCAGCATTTGCACAGTCCTCGCTCAGTCCCCAAGGCTGGATTCTCAAACTCTGCTGGACGACACCTATCTCGCCAGTGGGGCCCGATCCTGTCGGCAGGCTCTGGGCACAGCTCACCCCTGGCAGCTGTCAGGCAGGCCTCCAGTGTGGGGGGCACAGACCAGGGCAACAGGGCAAGCAGCCAGGCACGAGTTAGCCAGCTGCTGACCTGGCTCAGGCGCCTAACTCCAGGAGAGGGTCTGTGGCTGCAGATCGCAAGCAGAGGGAGGCACGTCTCCAGCCAGTGCACCGGGGTGCCTAAGCCCTGCTCGGCTCCTCGCCATTCCACTCCTGGCTGGCTCCCTGCTCAGCTTGCTGGCCACTGCCCATGCATTGTGTGGGGGAGCCGGGGCGCCTCGCTCCCACCTGGGGATCCCATGAGGCCTGGGATCACTGGCCAGCCTGAGTCTCCCCAAAGCAATGCACGGCGCTAGCCTAGCCTAGGACTCTTGTCACCTGTGCCCTGGCACTGAATTCTTTGCAGCTGGGAGCAGGGATTTCCCCAGCCGCTGGGGCAGTGCAGAAGGCACCTCCTCCTCGCGCGTGGCCGGCTGCGGCTTGCCCAGGATAGAAGGGGCTGCTGGGAGCGAGCTGAATCCTGCTGGTGGTTTGGAGCAACTTCCAGCAGGCTGGGGGCTCTTTGTCAGTTGCCTAACTAGAAAATGTCAGGAGCAAGTCAGAAGGAGCTTGTTCATCAGAGTCGAATTCTTTGGCAGAGGCCTGCCTGCTGGTCTAATTAGGACACTTCAGTTGTTGTTACATGTTCCCTCTATCTCATCTCACTGCCTGGAGACGCTCAGTTCTCCTTGGAGCAGGATCCTCCAGCCCCTCGATTAGGACATAAACAATGACTGCTTCCCTCCCCCTCTGCACCGAGCCTCCTCCTCCGCTGGCTCGGGTTGTTCCAGGGTTCTGGTAGCTAGCTTCTGCAAGGCAGGGAGCCAGGGAACTGTTTAGTGACACCGAGGAGGCAATGCCCATCCGCCCTGCAGCTTTCTCCCGAGTCTGTAGCCAGGGTACGATGTGGTTGGCTCCTGCCCTGGCGCAGCCCCAGAACTGAGCTCTGCAGAAGGGAGCCCCTGTGCTGAACCCTGGGGGCAGGGGCGGGGAGACCCATGTGATGTAGTGTGTTGCAAGACTGCTTGTGAGCAGTATGCCAGCCAGGGTACAGGGGCTCCGGCTCACACCCCTCTGGTCAGTCACCAGGAGTCGCGGTAGGATGGGATGGCTGCAAGGTGGCACTGGTGAAACCAGACCTCTTCCCACGCCCGGGCCTGAGAAGTTGCATGGGTGACTGTGTTAGAGGTGTTGGGAGATTTGTTCTGATATTCAGCCTCACGTTCACTATAGCAGGGTCTAGTGGACCTGGGTTCTGTCCCTAGCTCTGCCGGAGACCTTGGCAAGTCTCTTCATCTTTGTGCCTCAGTTTCCACGCTGAGGATAGGAGCTCTCTTCTCACTCGCTGTGTAAACAGTTCCCAGCACAATGGGGCGCAGATCTCAGTGGGGCCTCTAGGTTCCACTATAATATAAATGATCAAATACCGATGGCCCTGGGCTCGATTCAGATGGATCACTCATGTAAACAGGTAGCCAGCAGCTTTCCTCATTCCTCAGACATCAATTGGCCAAATTCATTCCTGGTGTAATTCCTCATAAACCAATGGAGCTACCCCTAGAGAAGGATCTGGCCCAATATCTACAGTCCTTTAATAATTGCTGGCTTTCTCCCTAAATTTCTTCAGTGCCTTAACCCAAGTAACAACTGGCACCTCAGGCTTGGAGGAGGTGGAAACAACACCTGACAATTAATCCTGAGAGAAAAACCATTGTCCCTTAGAAAATCTATTCCCATACAGTACGTACAGTGTGTGTACACACACACCCCACTAGCATGTTCTCTTTTCTAGTAATTTCGGCTGCATGAGATCGTGGCCCATCATCTTCAGAAGTGAGTCGTGTTGGGGAGCTGGCCTTGGACGGGCCTGGCTTTTGGAGAGTGAGCCCTCAGAGAAGACTTGCCCTTCTAGAAAAAAGAAAAGGAGTACTTGTGGCACCTTAGAGACTAACCAATTTATTTGAGCATAAGCTTTCGTGAGCTACAGCTCACTTCATCAGATGCATACTGTGGAAAGTGTAGAAGATCTTTTTATACACACAAAGCATGAAAAAATACCTCCCCCCACCCCACTCTCCTGCTGGTAATAGCTTATCTAAAGTGATCACTCTCCTTACAAAGTGTATGATAATCAAGTTGGGCCATTTCCAGGTATTTTTTCATGCTTTGTGTGTATAAAAAGATCTTGTACACTTTCCACAGTATGCATCCGATGAAGTGAGCTGTAGCTCACGAAAGCTTATGCTCAAATAAATTGGTTAGTCTCTAAGGTGCCACAAGTCCTCCTTTTCTTTTTGCGAATACAGACTAACACGGCTGTTACTCTGAAACTTGCCCTTCTAGGTGTCTCAAATTGGGTTTCCAGAAATCACTGGTCACCCTTGAAAAATCTTTGCCACGCTGATTAAAAAGTTCCCACTTGCAGGCAGAAAGCCTGATTGCGTAACCCAGCGGTGTATGAGTTTTAGAGGGTCTCCCTCTGTACCTGAGGCCAAAGGACACAAATCTGTTACACTCCTAACTGCAGTAGCTCATGCTTTAACTCCGGAGGTCCCCAAGTCAGTCAAGACAGCAGCCAGCCCAATCGCTTGTCCTCCCTCTCCCCTTTCAGGCTGTTCTGGTTCTGATCCCAGCCTGAGATGTGGAAGGGCTTTTATAGTAGCAGTAAAACGTTATTGCATCACTGCTGAGAGACACTGACTGACAAGTTGGTGCAATGTATTCTAAACATTTAAGAGCAAACGGTAACAACCATTGTTTCACGTTCTCTGTGTATATAAAATCTCCCCACTGTATTTTCCACTGCAGGCATCCGATGAAGTGAGCTGTAGCTCACGAAAGCTTATGCTCAAATCAATTGATTAGTCTCTAAGGTGCCACAAGTCCTCCTTTTCTTTTTGCGGATACAGACTAACACGGCTGCTTCTCTGAAAAAAGATCCCTGAGGTGATTTTCAGATCCTTTGAAAAGGCCAGATAAACCTCCTTGTGATAAAAACCCTCCAAAGTGTTTGCCTGGCTCTCCTCGCTCCTAGCTGGAGGATGGTTTGCCATGAGAACATCTTGTGTAGAGAAGCTGCAAAGTGTGATTTGCATTTATTGACCAAATTGCATACCACACATTTCACAGGCAGTTAAAAACAATTATTTGCCTCTTCATAAATTAGCCTTTATCAAGAGTGTCAGGAGTTAAGTGAATTACCATGTTCCTTTCACTGAATTACATGGCGTTTCTTCTTATCTTGAATTGCTCTGATAATGGCATCAATTTTGTTGTTTCTCTTCACCTAAATTGATACAAGCCCTGGTGAAGCACCCGAGACATTCAATTAAATGCTGCACAATAGATTACATTACCTGAAGGTTATAGGTCCTTCTTTGCCAAAGAGGAGACATGAACTTTGGTCACCTTTAAATGAAGGAGGTCACCCATTCATCCCCTGCTGAAAACAGGTCTCGGCCCACTGTCAATCCTTGCTGTTGAAATGCTTGTGCCAGAGACAAAAAGTCACTGACCTTTGCAAAAGTTTTCATAAGCTCCTGGACAAGTTACAGTCAATTTGCATTGAGCCGTCAACAATTGCCTGTGGGTTTAAGCAAATAAAGACTTTCTCCAAATACGACAGAGGTCAGTAGTTTGCTTCCTGGCTCTCAGGAGGGTTATTCTGCAGTTGTTTGTCTAGTTAACATTCAATTTCGCCCTTTTATTTTTAATGTGATTTTACCAAATGACACTTTTGGTTTTAAAACATTCATGATTCATTTGAAATTTAAAAAGCGTGTAGAGAGGACAAAGAAACTTATGAAAGTCATCCCCCCCTTTTCATTGTTTTTTAAAAAGTGAATTTTAGCACATAAGTAGGGAGTCCACCGGCTGGGTGTGGGAGATTTAAGTCCTGTACTGGAAAGGAGGGAGTGTGTCTAGTGGTTAGAATGAGCCGTTGGAATCAAGTCTCCTGGTTTCTGTTCCCATATTTGCTACGAAATTGTGTGTTCTGGGGCAAGCTCTCTAACTTCTCTTTGTTTCAGTTTACTCAGCTGTAAAAGGGGTTATCTCTTCTCACAAGAGCATTGTGTGGCTTACAGTCCTGATCCTACAAACACTTATGCATGGTCTGTAGCAATCAAACTACCATTGTCTATCACCATTGAACTGTAACACTTGAGTTAGTGCAGCCCAGTGGACAGAGAACTGGGCTGAGTCCCACTGGCCTGTGCGGTGATCTCGGGTAAGTCATATCACTGCTCTGTGCCCAGTTTCCCCATCTGTGAAATGGGGATAAGAAGACCTCCTTTGTAAAGTGAATTGAGATCTACTGATGAGAAGTGCTACATAGGAGCTAGGGATTAGTACTCAGTGGATTCTGTATTCCAAATCTGAGCTTCTTTAGTGGGACACACAGGCCCTGTGGCTTCCCGCTCCAATGAGCCTCATCTTGTAATCAGGCATCTGGCGCAATTACAAAGCTGATATTTGCTTTCCATGCAACGTCCAGATATGTCTCTCTCTTGTAGGGCTGGTCTTCACTAGTGAATTATAGCTCAAAGGCTCTCTCAGCCCCCCCCCCAGACACAACCACCCCATCCTGCATGTGCAGTGGTGCCAGTCCTAGGAGTTGGCTGGCACTGCTGGGGTGAAAGGGCAGAGCTGCTTTACTTGAGCAGTGTGGAAGGTGGCTTAGCGCTGAGATAACCGCCTGCAAGGAGTGACTGGCAGTGCGCTGTAGCACCGCCCTGAGCAGCTGGGCTCTGGGGAGAGAGTAAATTGTGCCAGGCCTATACCCAGTACAGCTGCATGGGCTAGTGCAACCTGTACAGGGAGGGAGTATCTGCAATGCATCTGCTTCCACTCCTGCCCTGCAAAGTGCATCACAAATAGCCAGAACAGATGCTTATGGGAGGCACCATACATGCCCCTACTCCCCTGTGCCCCCACACTCCTGGCCCTTAGTGCCTGGAATCTCTTTTGCTACTATCTCTGTGAGATGCATCTGAGCTCAGCCAAAGGATTTAAAGAGCAGAAAGAATACGTGTGGGCGATTGGTTCCACATTCACGCAGATCTAGTATTTGAGTCCATTGCCCTACTGTAGTGGTTAGTTACGATGCGGCAAGCAAACATCACACTGTGTAATTCTACCCTACAGAGCCGCCCGGGACCCACCCACAGAGAAGCGCTAAAGGACTGTAGCTGCCTGGCCTTACAGCTGCAACTAAAGCCAGTCATTCTGGATGCTCTTGGGGTTTTTTGGTTTTTTTTTTCCTTTTCTTTTCACAGTTTGGCTTTTCTCCTGTCACACTCTGCAGATTTGACCCCGAGTCCCTGTTAGATTTCAACACCAAGTCCTGCCTCTGTTTGTACTGGCCTTTCCTTAATCTGTCCTGATCTGCGAAGCACTCAGAGATACCACATCAGGCCTGGGGCCTACAGAAATGCCAGGGACTGAGCAATGAATAGCCTCAATGACGACTCTCACCCTCATTGGTGTGTTCTCCGGAGGAGTTCACCTCTCTAGAATCATGTCCTTGCTTTGCATAACTGGTGCAAGGGAGATACAGTATAGAATGACAGTGTAAAAGCCGTGCAATTGCTTCCCGCTCACCCCTTCCTTCAAACACCCTGCGTCTTTAAATGTGTTATGCAACCAAGTGTCCGTATTGCACTGGGTCAGATCAGTTACTGTGTCAGGTTTACATATTCTTGGTCACATGAGGCAGCCTACGCTGCTCAGCAGGGTGAGTCATGCTGCATCAGAATGAAAGGAAATGAAAGCAGATCCAAGTATATGATTAACTGGGAAAATAAATATTTTGTCATTGCCTATTCCCCGAGATATAAACATTGAGTAACCAGGAATTTCATTTATATTCTAGCAGCCTCAGCGGCTACAGCACTCATGTTCCCCTCCACTCACCCCCAAGCACCTATCTGTACATTGCCCCCAGCTGTTCACCCTTTGGCTGGCTTCCCGCAAAGGCTCCTGTAGTTTGTATTTGGTAAGATCTCTTCTCCCACCCCTCCCCCAGCCACTCCAAAGTTTTACCAGTGCCCCCCTCACCCCACGTTTGGTGGCCCGTGACTCCCCCAGAAGTAAAAGCCAGTTGTGTTAGGCCCTGGCTCAACAAGAGACTTAAGCAAGTGCCTAACCGTAAGCTTTTGCAGAAGCCCCACTGAAGACATGCACATACTTAAGTACCTTGCTGAATTGGGGCCTGGGAGAACAGAAGGCACAGTGGGCAGGAGACAGGTTTTGCAAAAGCCTGCAGGACACCAGTCTTAGAAAGATAGTGGGGCTCTGCCAGCTAACAGCCAATCCCTGGATTGCACCATGTCTGAGTTGTACCAGTGCTCCCAGTCCAGCTCACCTCTCTGGAGCACAGCACGGTTCCTAGTCACCAGTGGACACAGAGGTACATAAAGAGGGCGAGATTAGCATAGCCACTGGCCCTTGGAGCTGTGTGGTAACTTAACTGATGGCAATTTCACTTTTTGGAGCCTCCGAGGAGAAGGCAAAGCACAGATCATAGAATCATAGAAGATGAGGGTTGGAAGGGACCTCAGGAGGTCACCTAGTCCAACCCCCTGCTTAAAGCAGGACCAACACCAACTAAATCATCCCAGGCAGGGCTTTGTCAAGCCAGGGCTTAAAAACCTCGAAGAATGGAGATTCCACCACCTCCCTAGGGAACCCATTCCAGTGCTTCACCACCCTCCTCGTGAAATAGGAGGGTGGCCTGTTTAGGAGTCTGGCTTGCTGGGGATATCATAGTGCAGGCAGGGAACTGTGCAGCCTGGAAATACCCTGGTGAAGAAGGAAAGAGTTGTCAGTCTCCATGACTGAGGTGACAACTGAGGAACCTGGACCCCTGGTGTGGGCACCCTGCCTCAGTCGACTGTAGAGGGGGACTACAGCTGAACCTTGACCAGGGCCACCAGCCAGGGCCGGCTGTGGGCACTGGGACAGGGAGTTGTGTCTGCTAGGATCTGCATTGAGGCCCGCACACGTTTTAATGGGAAGAACTGAACCATCAGCACTGCCAAGTCCTGCTGGGGCTGGAGTTGCACCAGGCGCTGGGGACACATTGTGCACCAGACTCACCAGCGTGGAGCACTCCCCTCCCAGCCCGACCCAGAACTGCAGCCCTTCTGCTGCCGTTTCCCCACAATGAGCTGGAGCCTGCTCTCACCGGAGGGGGGGATTGGGCCCTCTGGCCAAGCCACTGTAAAGCCCTCACCCCTTCCAGGAAAAGCACAACCACAGGAATCGTCACCCCAGCTGGGCCCAGCATCCAGCCCCCGTCCTTCCAGGCAGGGCCCAGCTGCAATGGCCTGCCTCAGCACCCACTAACAGGTACCTGGGCTCTGCTCAGCCCAGTGAGCCAGTCTAGACCCACCCTCCTCCAGGGGGCTCTGGCCAGGCTTCCTGCCCCAGGTGGAAGCAGCCTGTCTGCTTTCCATCCCCAGCAGGCCTTTCCTCTTCGGTGCCAAGTTCCAGCCCAGCCCCAGCCTGTACATGCCTCACCGGCTTCCCCCTGAGCCAGGCACCCCAGTGTCTGGCTTTAGCCCCCCTGCACCTTCCTGACCTATAGCAGAACTCTCATTTTCCTCCCCTATCAGCCCTGCAGGGCTCAGCTTTCCTCCTTTTACGTCCTACACCCTGCACAGGTGTCACAGGGTGGGGCTCATTGAATAGGGCAGACTGGCCATTAAGGGGCAGACCACAGACCACCCTATTACAGATTTACACTGGCTGAGGAGTGGGCGGTGTCTCTGCAAACCCACCACCTTCCATTGCTTCCTGAGACCTGTAAACTCTTTCCTCCCACTAGCTCCTTCCTCGAATGCCTTGAGGATGGATCAGCAGGGGCTCCTCGAACCGCAGTGGCTGCACCTGAAGGCTCCCTCTCCCTAAACCCTCTTTCCCAGTTCTCTAGCTCACTCCCCAGGGCTGCGTGGCGGCTCACCTGCACTTACAGGGTGAATTTCCAGAAGACATTAGCATAGCTGATGCTGGAGGGATGGGGTCTTTCAGGACTGGCAGGTGCCGGGACTAATGATGAGAGTTTTGAGAGTATTTAGGAGCCAAAGGGTGTAGATGGGAGCTTAGGAGGATTTTCCAAAGCATACAGGGCCTCTTAGCACATGTGAGATCCCCCTAGGCACCCATCTGCGCCTTTGGGTGCCTAGGTACTAGGGCTGGGAAACCAGATTTTCAGTTTGTGAAAAACGTCCAGGGTTCAGCATTTGTTTTTGTTCTGTTGCAGAAGAAACCCAGGGCCCTTTGAGATTGTCTGTGAAAAAGCCCCAGGGACCCCGCTGGTGTTGAGGGCTGCCAGTAAGCCAGGTTCAAACCCTGGCTTTCTCTGAGTCAGATCGGAGACTTGAACCTGGATCTGCTAGCTGCTCACAAAGGGCTCTGCACGCCAGGCTCTAGGGCTCTCACTCTGACCTGTTAGACCTGGTTCCATGCGCCTGAGAGAAACTCTATAGCAGTGGTTAGGACACTCTGCTGGGATGTGGTTCGAGTCCCTTGTCTGAGCCAAGCAGAGCAGGGATTTAGATATGGTTCTTTCCCATCCCAGGTGAGTCCCTAAGCAGTGAACTGGGCTGGGGACTACTGCCTTCATTCGGATGAAATCAGCGACACAGAGAACACCATTGTAACAATTGGGGCCTAGCTAGATAGTCCAGCCTGGACTGGAGAAACCCACTTCAAAAGTTCTCAGCAGCTCTACACAATGACTACCTGGGGTGCAGTACATCCATCTGAACCGTAACCCAGAGCAAATGGGACAGGCCCAGTGAAATGGTACGAAGCTCTGTGATTCCCCCTTCCCATTGTGAGCTTTTCCCCCTGGAAGAGCTTCTCACTTGTACAAAGCTGCGGCACACACACACACATTGCACTGACTCAGTGATGCAAGAGGAAAGTGAATGCTTTAAAGGGTTCCTTTCCCTCCCTCGTGCGTTGCACACAAGTTATCTCGCTTACACCAGGAGAGAGAAGCGTCATTTGTTCATCCGTTTTTAGCATCAGGATAAAACCTCCTCATGTTTTCCCCTTCACATCTTTTGCTAATCACTGAAGCTGTGAGCAACGACGGCTCCTCATGCCGCGTGTGATGGTTTCTGAGATGGAGATAACCCTTTGCTGGCTCTTGCAGTGGAAGTCAATCATCAGAGAGCAAAAGGGCCCACAAGCATTAGAAATCGATGCCCAGCTGATGGATGTGTTTTCTGGAGCAACATTATTAATAGAGCACTGGGAGGTTTGACTTGTAATAACTCTCACAGTCTGAGATACTTTATCACCTGGGTCATACTCCTTTCCCAAGGACCTAGCGCAGCTCTGGTCATGTGTATCCTGGAGTAGGTTATTTATATATCATGTAACTAAAACTTTCAGTGTTGATTTTATTCTCCTTTCCTGTTTAGAGTTAAATCGCTTTTAAGAGGTAGACACGGAAAGCAGATTCACTACCCCTTGAATGGGGCCTTTCCTCCTCTGGGTTGGTAGCAAATCCATGTAGCAATAGTGTGAGAGGAATTGGTCAGGAATTTTCAATTAGACATTTTTTCCACCAGATATGCTGACTCGTTGAAACTGAAACTCTTTGAAGGAGCGGGTCAGGTTTGGTGAATTTCTTGACTTTAGAAAACTGTTGGGAAAAAAGAAATCTTGAAATTGTCTAAAGCTCCTGTTCTGACCTTTTCAAGGTGAAAAGCTTCGGGTTTTTTTCCTAAATGTAACTTAACTGATATTTAAAAAAGGATAAGGGGGGGGGGAAAGAGATCAAAATCAAAGATAAATGTTTTGAAATGATCAAAACGTCATGTTTTGATTGACCTGAACCTTGTTTTTGTTCCTCCCCAGTCTGTTGGTTTGTGAAAATTTTCAAGATTTTGACGTTTTGTCCCAATTCAGGACAGGAAATTGTTTTGAAATCTCAAAAATGCTTGAGGGAGGTGAAAACCGTTTCCGACCCAGCCTGAAGTGTTAGTGCACATTGGGACCATCACACAATGAGGAAACGAGTGGGAGCCGCACCCTCTGGGCTAGGGTCATTGGGAAAGCCAGCAGGAAAAAGCTTTCAACTTAAGCAAGGTTAAAGCGAGCAGGAGGTGCAGCACAGGAAGGAAAATGACGGCTCATTCCTAATCAACTCTATGGATGAAATACAGCCTTGGGGCCCGATCCTCAGCTGATGTAAATCAGCTTGACTTCAACAGAGAGACACTGATTTACACCAGCTGAGAATCTGGCCCTTGCCATCTACGTTCCCAAATCTTTAAAAAGAAATCTTTAAAATGGTGTTCTCAGCCCAAGAAATAACCTACCAATACACAGAACCACAGGATAGGAAAGTGCACATAGGCCAACAAGAGGGGCAGAGACCGGGCAAAGCAAGGGATATAAAGGGAGAAAGTATGAAAACAGCCCAGAGTGACAGCAGACCTGAAGCCGTGGGATAATGTTGTTCTTGGAGCACCCATACCCCCCAGAGCCACGGCATTTTTATGGTCCCTTCCTGCTTGGTGAAGTACTTGGAAACTATAGGGCTACAAGGAAACGTACCATTGCATGATCCTAGGGTTGGTTTCTTTCCTTAAGTTCAGCCAATGGAGGGTTGTGTGGTCTATTACTAAAAGGAAAGGATTCCCCAACAAATAATATCATAAGGTGGCCATGGCCCACTTCGCAGCCAGGGCCTCCTTCTCAGTGACCGAGTAGGGCATTTCCCAGGCAAAAACAGCTTCCTGCTAAGGTAAAGGATGGGGTATTCATCCCCTTTAAAGTCCTATGAAAGTACTACTCCAAGACCTACATCTGAGGCATCAGTGTGCAATATGACTCATCTAGAAAAGTCTGGGTGTGAGAGAACCGGTTTCTGACTTAGCTGTTCGATCAGCGTCTTGAATGCCTTGTCGCAGGGTGTAACGGTGCGAGACTCACCCCTGCAGCGCCTCCTGCTGGTCTCTCAGGGATTTAGCTCTTCCAGCCTCTGGAGCACCCTCTGCAGGCCAGTGTCCCACTTGCCGCTGGCCCCTGTGTCCCTCCCAGACCCCAGTGCCCCTTTTACCCAGAGTGCTGCCCCTTGGCAGTACCCCCATAGTCTCTGGATCTCCCCTCCCCAGGGAACCCCCAACCCCCTATCCCCACTTCGCCTCAGTCTTTGGCTACTGCCAGTCACCATTGAGCCCCCACACACTGGGGCAGACTGCAGTGTACAAGCGACTCATCACAGGCAAGGGGGGTTTGGACCTGCTGCCTTTGCCTACCCATGGGCTGCCCCCTGCAACCCCAGTACCTATCCGGCCCTACACTAGGCATGTATCCTTGGGGGGTTTCCAGGCCGGAGCTCCCTTGGCCTTCCCCCAGCCCTGCTCCACCTCAGGTACTCTGGTACACTCCCCAGCAGCCAGGCCCATCTCCCTCCCCAGCTAGAGGAGACTGTCTGCTCCTGGCCCACCACTCTCTTATAAGGGCCAGCTGAGCCCTGATTGGGGCATGGCCACAGCTGAGCCTGCTTCCCCCAGTCAGCCTGGGAATTGCTTGCTCCCAGCCACAGCCCTCTGCCAGGGCTGATTTCAAGCCCTTCAGGGCAGGAGCGGTGGCCACGCCACTACAAGGCATCATAGAATCATAGAACATTAGGGCTAGAAGAGACCTCAGGAGGTCATCTAGTCCAATCCCCTTCTCAAAGCAGGACCAACACCAACTAAATCATCCCAGCCAGGACTTTGTCAAGCCTGACCTTAAAAGACTCTACGGATGGAGATTCCACCACCTCCCTAGGTAACTCATTCCAGTGCTTCATCACCCTCCTAGTGAAATAGTGTTTCCTTCGGAGCACTGAATTCTTGTCGGGCTTGCGTCATTTATCAGATCTGTTGGGGGGCTGCAACGATGGTGAAACTTGGTACAAAGTGTCTGTCTATCACAGCCAGCATGGCCCAGGAAACAACATACTTGGTTTTATTGTGGTTGGCATGGGGCATTGCTCCAAGGCATGTACTCTACCAATCAGCATCTTCAGACGCCTTCCTCCTACCCTATAGTCAAGGTAAGTTGCCTCCTGGCTGGCCAGACTACATTTGGCTGTTAGTCCTGCCTCCTGGAGGGCTTGCAGTACTGCGGTGATGTGTCTCGGGTGATCATTCCACTCCTATCTATAGATGACATTATTGTAGATGTATGGTGATGCATAACGTCCATGGGGTTGAAGTACACAGTCCATCAGGCATTGGAAGGTGGCTGTGGCTGGGTGAAGGCCGAATGGCATGGTCTTGAATTGGTAGAGACAGACTGGGCTGGAGAATGCGGTCTTCTCTCGTAATTTGGTTCTCAAAGGAATCTGCCAATAACCCTTTGTTAGGTCAAGAGTGGATATATACTTGGTGGCCCCAGTCGTTCCAGCAACTCATCTACTCTAGACGTAGGATATGCTTAAATTACAATGTTGCATTCAGTCTCTGGAAATAAATGCAGAAGTGAGTTGACCTGTAGAGTTTTGACACAGGTACAATGGGATTCCTCCATTCACAATGGGACTCCTCAACGACCACTAAGTCCATCATGACCCGCAGTTCTTGGCGGACTGTCTCCCACATTTTCCATGGAAGAGGTCATAGGCTTTCTCAGACCCTTTTTTCCTGGTTCAGTGTCTACATGATGGTAGGCCAGGTGAGTGTGTCCTGGCAGTGCTGAGAATACTGAGGGAAAGCCTCCAATGAGCAGTAATAATTCTTGTTTTTGTTCACACAAGCGTTCTTCCCCCATGGGTAATGGCCCTGCATCGTGGCCTAAGGGTGCCTGTTGGCCATCCTTGTGTTTAGGGGGAGAAGGCACTATGAGGAGGCCTTCTTGGTCCCTCCAAGCCTTTAGCAGGTTCATGTGTTTCTTTTCTCTTTTCTGGCTGGCAGATTTCATAACTGACTGTCCCCACCCTTCTTACCACCTTGAACAGACCCTGCCACCTGGCCAGAAGCTTTGACTCTGAGGTCAGTAGCAACAATAATACCCTGTCCCTGGGCCCAAATTCTCACATCCTGACCCCTCGGTTGTAGGTCTCCTGGTTGTGTTGAGACTTCAGTAGATTTTCTTTAGCAAAAGCTCCCAGTGTCTCCAAATTCTCCCTCAGGCAGATCACACACAGTACCACATTTGGGACTGGGCTCCTCCTACATCTCGTGGAGGAGGTTTAGGTTGCCTCCCATATAGTAGTTTGAATGGAGAGAACCCTGTCGATGCCCATGGCACCTCCCAGATGGCAAAAAGAAGGGGCAGGACTAACTGATCCCAACAACTGGGGTCCAAGGTCACAAACTTCCCAAGCATCCCTTTCAGTGTTTCGTTGAAGTGTTCCGCCAGCCAGTCCGTCTGAGGGGCGTAGATTGACATCTTTAAGGCCTTGATTTTCAAGAGGTCACCCGAGTCCCCCATTAATGTTATTGTAAAATTGGCCCTTGGTCAGTCAGTATCTCTTTTGGTATCCCTACTTATGCAAAAACCTTCATCACTTCAGTTGTCATGGTTGCTGCAGTGGTCAAGCGAAGGGGGATGACCTCTGGGCACTGCATGGCATAGCTCATTATCACCAGAATATACTTGTGCCTGGACACTTGCTTTTCCAGTGGCATCACCAGGTCCATACTGATCTTCTAAAAGGGCACTCTGACCACCAGGAGGGGGACTAGTGGAGCTTTTGGGGTCTATCTGGGTCCTGTTCCTTGGCACACCAGACATGACACGCAATAGTCTTTGACCTCACTATGCACCTGCAGCCAATAAACTCGAAGGGTTACCCTTTCGAGGGTCTTCTCTCACCCTAAGTGTCCCCCACAGGCTACTGCATGTGCCAACTGTAATACTGGCTGGCAGAATTTCTTCAGGACCAGAAGTTGTACCCTTACTTCTCTAGCTTGGGGGTCTTTTGCCACCCAGGATAGTCTCTCCTCTCTGAGTCCGAGCTGGGGTCACTGCTTCATCAGTTGCGGCCTGGCTGGTTTATTTATGGATTTGCCAGTTGCCAGAAAAACAATTTAATCTGCTGGGTTTTTTTACGTGGGTCTAAAGATTTGCATTATTCTCCCAGTACATTGGGATGGCGAATGGTGAAGGTTTCTGTGTCCAGCTAGAGACGCTGCAGTGTTGCCTCTTCCGCAGGTTAAGCGACAACAGATCAGAACTTGAAAATACAGAGCTGTCTGCCCCCAACATGCCGGCGCAGCACACGTGTGAGAGAGAGAGGGCTTGAGTCACGTGACAGTGAGGAGCCGGATGATGTTATCCATCTCATCTGTCTGGGTTCTCTCTCTCCAGGTCCTATCAGTGGCTGTCGCAGGGGAGAGGGGTTGCGGAGTTGCCTTCTGGTTGGGCTTGCGGCAGCCTTGCCTTGTAGGGGGTGAGGGTGCAGGCTTTTGGGCATTTCCAAGGGGGTAACCCTAGGCAGGAGGTGCCCAGGAGCAGGGCTCAGCTGGCCCACTCTGAGCTCAGCAGGGTTGTTGTAAAAGGTGAAGGAGGATGGCAGTGGGGTGGAGCCTTAGTAGACATAGTAAGGGCGGCCACCGTGCTGCTCCCTGTGAGCCTTAGGGTCCATGTCCCCTTCCCTGCTGCTCCTCCCCTCAGGCCCTGTCTGTCCCCACCCCTGCACCACAAGGGAAGCACCTACGCTGCACTGGAGGTGAGCACCGGAGCAGACCCACTGGAGAGGGATCCTGGGGAGAGCAGAGGAGGCAGCCGGGTGGGGATTCATTCTCCCCCCTCAATGAACAGATGGATCCAACACATGAATTGTCTCTCCATTTCCAGGCTCTTCTAAATTACTGCCAAAGGCCAGAGGTTGGTACATCTGCCAGGGATGGCCAGGGCAGGGGGTGGGGGATACATCCATAGCCCATTTCCCCTGGCGACTCCCTTTGCACCTGGCAGGCCAGCTCGGAGCCATCAGACAGTCACCCTGCCCGGGACGATCCTCCCTGGGGCCAATGACAGGGTGGGGCAAAGTGGCTGCCGGGCAGCCCTGGGTCAGGGTCACTGAGTCAGACCCCTGAGCTGGAGACAGGCATCACTGCCGCTCTGATCTGCAGTCAGCGTCATCTATTATTATCCAGAGTAACAGCTCTTTGTAACCCCAGTTTGCAACTGCTAAGTTACTGCTACGAGACCTCTGCTAGTGATGACAGGAGTCCAAATTAACGCTCTTTGCCCATTCCCTAAGGCAAGGATCTTGCTCAGCAAATGTTTCCCAGCCCCTAATTCAGTGTGATCACTGCAGTAAAGAAATGCCAGAACTGACGCATGCAAGGCCAAACGCATGGCATGTCAAACAGCTCCCAGGGATAAAGTTTCTCAGTGTCAAACGAAGGCAGAACCATTCCGTGTCTGTAGCTTCAAAATTCATCATCTTCCCAGGTGACAACAGCTTTGGAAAACGACTGCAGTGACTTTAATAAATAATGCTTTCGGCGCAACCACTACGTTCTTCAAGTAGATGAGGGCTGCCTCCCAAGTGACTTTAAAATCTAGCTGGAAATTCTGTCTTGGATCGCAACACTTTAGCAACCTATTTCCCAATGAATAGCATTAAGATTTTGGTTTTCCAGAGACAAAGTAGCACGACCAGAAAAATCACACATGCTAAGTGCTTTGTGCTACTGTCTAATGTTAACCCAACACAGGAGCGATCACACGATATATTTTTTAAAAAATTGTTTGTTTGTTACAGTGGACTATAGCTCTTTTGTTAGATTAGGATGGTACTGGAGAATGTCAACCTTAATTAATAGTGTAAGAGTTATACAGTAAAATGCAACAGAAAGATCATTGGTCCTCATGAAATAATATCCCAATATGTAATATACGAGCAATAAATCAGTGATTTTATGCCAGCCACAGCTAGGAAAGGAATGGAACAAAAACCTGTACAAATAAGGGGTTTGAATGAAAAATTAAAACACTAAAATTTGGGCAGATGAGTGGTTTGGACAACACTTAATAGCAATGAGACCTAGCCATTACCTAGTGCTGTTCACCCATAGATCTCTAAGTGCTTTACAAAGGAAGTCAGTATCACTACCCCCACTTTACAGATGGGGAAACTGAGGCACAGAGTGGGATGTGACTTGTCCAAGGTCACCCAACAGGACAGTGGCAGAGCCAGGAATTGAAGCCAGGTCTCCTGAGTCCCAGTCCAGTGCGCTAGCCTGTAGTTTCAGTTTAAAGTCAAATGGGCCACATTCTCCTGGCAGTAACACCACTGCAATCTCGGTGAAGTCACTGACCAGACTAGCCCCAGTGTTTCTCGAAGGGGCTCAGTTTTGCTCTAAGGCTGTGATCCTCCAAACACAGGTTGGACTTGACTCACAGTCGTACGGGCATTAATATGTGATGTTCTCAGTGTGCTGATTGCTCTGAACTGCTCAGTCTAGTTTTGGGGACTAAGACTGATCACACCAGCCCCTTCCCGCACCCGGGAGAGCGGTGCCACTGAAGACCTGTGTGAAGGGCACAGGTTCAGTTCCTGCCCCCGGTGAGTGGAAATGCAAAGAACAGTCTAGTGAAGTCATTGTTGAGAGGGCCAGGAAGCCATGCGGGAGTGCGGGAAAAACTGCACCAATACGACTTGCATTGCCCATAGAGCAGGCCGGCTGGGCCAGTGCTTTGTGTCTTGTAGTTCCCAGTGAGACCCTGGCTTCTCTCAGTTCTGAGCGAGATGAGTGTGTAAGGTCGGCCAACCACACCTGGCTGTCCCCATAACATCCATTGCCGGTTTGGTTCTGAATCGTGGAGAGAGAGGTCTCCAGCTGTACATTGCTCTCACGCCCTTTTCATGGGAGTCCCTGCGGGCGTATGGAGTGGGAGGCGTTTCGTCTGGCCCATCTTCCCGATCCGATGCATGAAAAAACACAGTTGAGTGAAAAATATTTCCCCAAAGCATCAGAACAAAGTGACAATGGGCTCCAAAGGCTGGGGCGCACACTCACAGAATCTAAGGCCAGAAGGAGCCATCCTGACCATCTAGGCTGATGTCCTGCATTTCTCTCACTGTAAACATAACACGTTATTTAGTCACCGTTCCTGCAAAGACTTATGCATATGCTTCGCTATATGTATCCGAGCCATCCCATTGAACTCACAGGCCTACGAGGAGTGGACTTGGAGAAAGAGGGTCAGGTTTCCTAATGGACCTCGTTTGGTTTGACACTGGAGCTAGGCAGCTCCCAGATAAACACCGACCTCTCAGCATGCTCAATAGAGATCCTCTTCCTGCCTGCTGCATCCCTGCTTGCTCATTAAACAGTCATGGTGTATAACATTAAACGCGGGCATCTGTCTTTGAAGGATCAAAGCCTTAGATTATAAATTCTACTTGGACTGTAATCTTTTGGGACGGGGCATCCTGCCATTAAGTGTATGTACAGTGCCTAGCACAATGGGGTTCTGATTTACAGCTACTGACAATAATAATAATGAGGCCAAATCCTACTTTGAGTTACCCCAGTCCAGTCCCATGGACATCCATGGGGTGAGGGCACCAGTGCCACAGAGAGAAGAATTTGCCCCCTGATATATAAACTCAAACCATTAACTATAGTTGAGGAATTTTTTGCGCCTAGGACAACACTAATGAACACCAAATGAAAAAACAAAGGCAAGACATTTGCAGCCGCGAGGCTTTCGCTAGCAGCCCTAGAGGTTCGGTCTCTCCTGCTGTTTGTCAAGCAGAAACACAAAACTATTTTGGTGTGAATTAACTAGTTCTAGCTCAACCAGAATTGATGGGCTTGGAGCAGAAATCATGGGGTGAAATTCTGTGGCCTGTGATACGCAGGAGGTCTGACTGGAGGACCATAACGGTCCCTTCTGGCCTGGGAATGTGCGACTCTGTGCAGCAATCTATGTGTGAACTACATGAAGCAGAAAGTGTGAATAATTTATTGCTCTGTTTTCACACCTGCCCCACCACAGTGTGACTGGCTGCGATACGTAACAGGCCCAGTCCTGCAACCATTGGTCACATGATCACTCCTGATTGACCCAGGCCCATGGATGTGCCCTGGCATGAGGATGGCTGATGTGCAGGTTGCAGGACTGGGATGCCAAACACTAGAAAAGGAGTGTAACTGGTGTTCACTAGCTGGACTGTAATTTACTAAACAGGAGTATAACTGTAGTATTCCCCCCACACATACACACACCTCCCCAAAGCTGAGTGACCCAATTCTCTGTGTCCTGAAGGATAACAACCAGAGGGGAAGACGACCATGACATTCAAATCTAAACTGCCGCAGTTGGCCTCCCTGGTAGCTAGGAATCACGCTGTTCAGTGCTTTAAAGAGCAAACCCAGCATCCATACATTAACTGGTGTTTTTTATATTGTTGGGGAGGGAGAATGAAAAATTTCAATTCAGAAATGTCAAAACGTTGAGTTGAGAGTCAGTTTCATATTAAACTGCACCTGCCTATGGTGTTGCAGTACCTCATGCTTTCACTCTTCTCTGGAGCCTGGGGTTCCTGGCCAGACTACATCTTCCATGATGCATTGCAATCAAATGCCAGACTGTGGTGCATCATGGGAGATGAAGCCTGGTCAAGGCATCTGGCCCACAAGGGAAAGAAAAGCATGAACCACCTGAACTACAACTCCCATGAACCACTGCAGCACCCAAGGCAGATGCGGATTAACATCAAGCTGACTCAAAACATTTCCATCCAGT
This sequence comes from Chelonia mydas, assembly GCF_015237465.2. Taxonomy (NCBI): domain Eukaryota; kingdom Metazoa; phylum Chordata; order Testudines; family Cheloniidae; genus Chelonia; species Chelonia mydas. Next base: position 121,725,805 of record NC_051245.2, read on the forward strand.
TCATCAGACTGAAACGTTTTTAGTCAGTCAGCCTGACCTGAAATTAAATATTTTATTTTAGTTTGCCTGAACTGAAAAATGGAAACATTTTGATTGTTCAGAAACTGCATTTTTCATTAAAAAATCATTTCGACGGAAAATTCCAATCAACTCTACCTTAAATTAATAAACCAGTGCTGTTCCCATACCATAGCGAGACCTGAAACCCAACTGACAGCAAGCTTGAGGAGTTCAGATGGACCCACAGCTGCCCTCGTACAACCTTCTCAACAGCTTTTGCCAAAGGAGATGGTTTGGGTAGGGTGATAATTGGAGAAATCATTAACTTTAAGCCAAATTTTCCTGGCAAAGGCCTAATGATTGTTTGTTTCTGGGTGTGTGGGGAGTTTTGGTATCTTGTCCTTTGGTGTCTACAGAGACACTCAAGAATGAGCCCAAGAGTTTTCACCAGCCAGGAAGGGCCATACCCCTCAGCACCCTCAGCGACTCCAGCACCCATCCACTGGCAATCACGTGTCACTGCCTGTCCGGCCACAGAGCTCTGGCAGAACTGGAGTGTCTCCAGGTTTAGTTCTTTGGGGCCGCACCATGTCCTCTTTCACACTGTGAGACGCCAACACACATCAGGGGATGTAAAACAACAAGTAGTAGTAGATTATGTTAACTAGTTGCTCAAAGAACCCTCCAGCTGCTAGTGGTTTAATCTCTCACAGTTATCAACTCTGCTGGCCTCCAGATCAGAAGAAGCAGGGACATTGCAGAGACTCTCACTCGGGCTGGTAACTTGTCCATTGACAGTCCTCCAGTGCCTTCCCACAATGCCCCCTCTGTGGCCAGAAGGACAGACAAATTCTCCCACAATTCACTGGGAAAGACTCATAGCACAGCACAGCTTAGGGCAGCGCTGAGAACCATGGGATGTGCCCCCAGAACTTCTAGTGACACACAGGTGAGTAAAGCATCAAGGATGACACAGTACCTCGGGCAGGGCTTTGCAGTGTGGCTGCTCGCACCTGGCGCCCATCACCTGAGTTAGCTCCGCTGTGACAACATGTCCTTAGACTTTTGCTTAGATACCAGGCTGATGGGTGCAATTAAAGTGCCTAGGTAGACAAACAGGATACGTTTGCTGGTCAGTACAATTTTAGGGCCCAAGAAAACCGGTTACCTACGTGGGTAATCCTAATTTACACAAATAGTGCCATTAACTGCTGGAGGACTATGGCCGGAGCGAGGCCTGTTTATGTAGGTATGCGGTTGCTGGATCCAGTCCTCAGTATGGGCTTTGGAAGGGTGTGTGGCTAACGCACTGATGGTCACGAAACCTGCCTTCTTTTCCCAGCTGTCCCACAGATTGCGGTCCCGCTGGGCAACTCGCTCCATTGCTCTGTGGCTCAGTTTCCCAGCTGTAAAATGCGGTAAGAATCTTTCCCTGCCTCACTGGAGTGTTGTGAGGATAAATCAGTTAATGTGTGTGCAGGGCTCATATGCTGTCGCGACGTGGGCTGTATCCATTCCTAGACACTCTTGGCATTACTATTTCAATGTAGGTGTAAGACGCTTGGATATTTACTTTCTTATTTCAAATAAAAGCATCCATTTCCCACGATCTGGCCCAGAAATGTTCAAAATAATGCACGGCTATATTTACACAAAGCAGCTATGGTTACAAAAACAACAGAATTACCAAATGCCATCAAAACTGTTTCCATTAGTTTGTTCTGGCGCTTAGCTTCTTGTTTTCATAGAGAATGAGTAAATAAGATTTTCATTTCTAGTAATTTTCTTATGAAGATCGTGGGTGTGATTGCCTATATTGTCATCACAGGGGTGTAATATACAATGATACTTCGCTATGCATTTATAGGAAAACGTGATTATCTTTGAATGTATCATCAATCAGCATATTAAAAAAAAAGACACAGGATTTGTCTTTTCCCCCCACTGCCTAGTTTAAGAAATGGAAATTTAAATATCTTAAATACACTGGGTTACCTGTGGAACATTCCATAGTTTGGACATTTATTTACATTGATTTTCTTGCACATTCTTGCACTGCTAGTCATGCTGTGGGCTAAAATTGCCATGCCCAAAGGAGAGTAAAATTCAAAGGCATCATTTTTTTATACCTGCCTCTGGAAATTTCCACTACATGCATCTGACGAAGTGGGTATTCACCCACGAAAGCTCACGCTCCAATATGTCTGTTGGTCTATAAGGTGCCACAGGACTGTTTGCCGCTTTTACACATTGAAACAGACATTGCCAAGAGTAGAAGTCACATATTTAAATGAATCTCTCTCCAGTTAAAAATAGCCCCTTGGAATATAGAAATGGAACCAGATTTGTCAATGAAATTTACCTTGGAGTAGAGTGGGGTGAATCTCTGCTCTTTGGTTCACTGGAAACTCGGGGCGAGGGGGGGGGGGGGCGGGGATTGTTTCGGGTCAACTCCAAACACATTCCCCCCCCCACCATTCTTGGCACATTTAAAAAGTCAAAAAAATGTCATCTCGGCAGTTGAATGAAACATTTTGTTCATCCTGAAACGAAACATTTTGTTCAGATTTCAAGAATTTTCAAAGATTTTTTCAAAATGTGAATAAAATTCAAGGAACTTTCAAAACAAAATGTTGTTTCGAATTGAAAAGTTGAAAACCTTTGTGTAGAAAATGTGGGAATGAAAGATCTCGGCTTCTTTAAGGATCAACATTGTCTTCACGAACAATTCAGCAAATCCAGCATGAACTCACAGTGACGCCAAATCCGCATTTTTGGCCAAAAAGAGTCTGGGCTGAAAAATGTCACCCAGCTCTACTCTGGACTATGTGTGCTGTTTGCAGACTTGCTATCCCCAGCCATTCAAAAATCATGAGTCAGCCCCCCACCCCCACCCAGTCGCTTTCCAAAATGGGACTTAGGGTCCTAAGTCACTTAGGTGCTGTTGAGATTTTGACACCACGTCACTTCCACTCTAGGCCTGGTTTGGAGTGATGCCTGTGCGTGTGCATGGTGCTGGCTCCCTGGGCGGAGGGAGGTGGATTTCACCCATCGGGGATGAATCCGAATCAACAGCACATCGGTTTGGTGTAAACGGTCTGTGCATTCACGTCTGCTGCTGTGTGTGAACCACCATTAATCTCAGTGCTCTCCATTTCCTGTGTGTGTTGCCATGTCCCCAGCGAGCACAATGCTGTCTGGGGGCTATTCATCTGACACCTTGGATCTGCCCTGTACAAAGGCAGCTGCCAGGCCTGGATGGCAGGAACAGCCTTCATCCAGGGATTAACCTTTACTGCAGACACTGGACCTAGGACATGCTGTACTGGATCAAACTAGGTCCAGCTAGTCTGGTATTCTGCTGTGGCAGCAGCCAATTCCAGCTACTTCCGAGATACGTGAAAGCCACCCAGAATGCCCCTGGCCACTTGTGCAATGCTCTGCGGAATTCCCGCTTTGACCCAGCACTCCGTCGTCTCCTATCCCGAAGTGGGGGCTTTGGTTGCCCTTATCATCCCCTTAGCGTGCACAGCTCCACTTCGGGGTCATAAAATTATCCAGCCTGCTTTACCTCCCCTCACCATTCTGTACCCAGGGCTGTGATCTGCATAGGCTCTGCAGACGGGGGGTAAGCCAGTCAGGGGCTTTGCACTCCCCCCACTGCACAGCTGCACAAGGCAGCCCAGGATAGCAGTCCCTGGGCTCCTCCTGGTGTTGGCAGTGCGGGGTGTCCTCCTCCCCACGCCCCCAGCCCCCGCCAGAAGGGAGGGGAGGGGTTGAGAGGCATGGGGATAGCGCTGCCCACCCCTGTGCAGAGTGCGGCTAGCACACCAGGGAGGGCCAGCGATGCTGCCGTGTGCTCACCGCAGAGAGCGGGGCACTGGCTTGGAGCTAGGATCCAGCCCTGTGTGGAGCAGATCCTCCCTTTGCTCTAAACCCATTGCACTTTCATTCCTCTCGTGGTGTCCCCATCTCCTCCCCTGCTGGGGCAGGCCCCGTCCATTCACTCTCTGCCTTTCAGTGCTGGGGGGCCCAGTCTGTGTCGCTATTCTGCAGTCAGCACCCCTGTGCTGATCTGCACCAGCGGAGGAGCTGGCCCCAGACCTCTGATCCCTGAGCGCCAGGAACACACCCCTGCTGAATGCACATTGATTTGGTCTCACAGGATGCGCGCCGGGCTTGCGGTTGTTCGGCAGATGCCTGGCCTGTCTTTTACCCTACACCAGGAGCACAATGGCCATCCCCACAGCCCTCGCGGAGTCGGGGTCGGGACAAGAATCAAGGGGCCTTTTTATCCCCATAGCCAGAGGGCAGCACGTCCCCCAGTCATGCAGGCAGCTGCTCCCTCCACTCCTGCCTCCATTGCGTGCCATGAGGCTCAGACCCAGGGAGCTGGCAGCCCAGATACAGGCCTGGCCTCTCTCTCGGGGCTAGTCAGACCCTAGTGTTGATTTGGGAAAGGGAGACTGCTGGATAGGGGCTGGCGGTGTGGGGAGAGTGAGGTGCAGACTGGAGAGGCAGAAGGGGAAGCCGGGGGACCTGGTTTGATGGGGGAGAGGACCAGGGAGAGACTGACAGCAAAGGCTATGCAGGGGAACAGGAAAAAAGCCCAGGGAGGGCAGAGACAGAGGAGAAGGGGTCAGGAGAAGGGAACCAGGGAACAGGGTACACAGGATAGTGAAGGGCTGGGAAAAGCCTGACTCCTGTCTCCCTTGGAGTCTGGTCGGCTAATCTAGGGGGTCAGTAGTTGTGCTTAGGAGCCTGTCCCCAGATGTCTCTGTCTCTTGGCTTTAGCTGGGTTGTTTAGCAAGGCAAAGATGGAGGGGGAGGAGAGGGGTGACTAAGCAGCCATTGCAAAACCCCGACCTTTACACTGGAAAACAAGTGCTTATCTCTGCTGGAAGCGGTGCATTTTTGGAGAATGATGCTCCAGCTACCCCCCATCTGAGGCAAAGCCACAGCTGCTTCACATTCCCTCGCAAGCGTTCCTGTGCAGCGCTGATGATTTAAACCAGGGGTAGGCAACCTATGGCCCGCATGCCAAAGGCGGCACGCAAGCTGGTTTTCAGTGGCACTCACACTGCCGGGTCCTGGCCACCAGTCCGGGGGGGGCTCTGCATTTTAATTTAATTTTAAATGAAGCTTCTTAAACATTTTAAAAAACTTATTTATATTACGTACGACAATAGTTCAGTGATAATATTATAGACTTATAGAAAGAGACCTTCTAAAAATGTATGACTGGCGCGTGAAACCTTAAATTAGAGTGAATAAATGAAGGCTCAATACACCACTTCTGAAAGGTTGCCGACCCTTGATTTAAACCCTCCCTCTCCACCCCAAGGCACAGTGCCAGGCTCCAGGGAGCCTTCAGCTGAGACGCTGAGCTCTGCTCATGACATTGCTAATTACTCCAGCTAGTGTGGTGCCGTGGTGAGCTGGACTTTGCTGCCCCCATAAATTGTATCCTGCGCTGAGGCCCCAGCCTAACCCCTGGAACCAAATGCCCCAGAACTCTGGGGAAGTGGGCTCTAGATTCAGAGCCAGAGTTCAGAGCAGCCGCTGGGGCTCAGTGGGGTTGAGCCATACGCCCACATGCAGACACCTTGCAGAAGGTTTGGGTCTGGTCCTGATGCCGATTCTGCGTGAGATCCAGCTCTAATTCTCACTCTCACAACCGGGGAGCAAAACTTTCTCCCTGGTGGCCCCTGGGGACTGGTAGGGTGTGATGCCAAGAGCTATTTGGGTGTGCCACCCAGTCCAACTGTGCCCCCTTAGCTGGACACCTGCTGTTAAACATGACAGGAGCACAGGGCTGTGCAGCTAACTAAGCTACCTTGGGAGAGACAGTAAACTCCTTGCAAGTGAAGGAATTAACTTTTTAGAAGACTGCAATTCCCATGGACCGACAGGCGCCCCTACAAGGCTGTGAGCTCCGCCAGCGGGAGAGGGCTCAGAACAAGTCACAGAGCTTCGCACTGTCAGGTCCCAGCTTTGCACCCATTACTCACATTGAGTAATACACTACTTTGGTAATAGCCTATAGCCGGCAATGTGACTACCCACACACAAATGATGTACTACCCAGCATGAATAAAGGGGCAGAATCAGGCCCCTGCTCAGCAAATTATAATGCAAACCCCTTATGCGTACATAGAGAGAGAGAGAGAGGAGGGAAGTCAGTCAACTTCAGCTGCCTGGAAAAGCTACTGGTTTACTAGTCTTGGTACCAGGGCAGTGCCTAGAGGCCCCAGCCAAGCCCAGGGCGCCGCTGGGCCAGGTCAGGTGGGAGAGGCAGTCCTTGCCCCAAGAGCTGGCAATCGAAAGAGAAAAGGCAGACGGAGGAAGTATTGTCGTCCCTATTGAACAGAGGGGGTCCGTGATCAAGCTGAGCCCCCGGACTGGTCTACACCTAAAACGCAGGTTGACACAGCTACGTCACTGGGGGAGGAGTCACACGCCTGAGAGACATAGTTAAGCTGACCTAAGCCCGAGTGTGGGCACTGTCAGGTCGCCAGAAGGATTCTTCCATTGACCTAGCTGCTGCCTCTCGCAGAGGTGGATCACCTGCATTGATGGGAAAACCCTTCCGGCTCTGTAGCGAGTGTCCACGCTACAGCACTGCAGCATCCGTCGTGCCGACATAGCCCAGGCTAGTGCATCCACCGCAAGATCTTCCTCTCCTACCAGGAGAGCCTCTCCCCAGCTTCCATCCTCCCCTCCAAATCCACTGCTGGCTAGTCCCAGAAACATATTGCCTGGATTACTTGGGGGCTTCAGTTAAAATGATGGTAGCTGTTTATACTGCCATGGCCCCTGGGGCCGTCCCCAGCCCCCCTCCCACGCCAGTCCCCTGCTCCAGGGAGAGTGCTGCCCGGTGCGATGGCAGGGGTGAAGGGAGGCTGAGGAGGCCTGCAAGGAGCCCTCCCATAGCAGTGAGGTGTGGGAGGCAGGCTTCTGCAGTCTGGGACGTGAGGAGCAGACTAATTAGTAACGCCGCAGCCCTGGGCCGGAGCCGTGGGGATGCCGGAGGCTCCCTGGGGCGTTGTGCGGCAGGTGGATAGCTGCGCTGCACAGAACCTGTTGACCCACCGAGAAGGCTTCAACTAAATAATCAGATGTGACAAGCAGTCTCTGCTCTCTCCAGAGCTGGGCCTTCAGAGGAATGGGAACGAGAGGTACTGCCGGAGCGGGGTGCCTTGGAAGAGCTCGGCGGTGATATATTTTTAGCCTTGTGCCTGCTCTGGTAGCAGGGCTATCAGGATAACAAATGGGATGAATAACTTATTCAACCCTGCTCCATATGCCAGGACCTTCAAGTAGTTAATCAACTCTTCATTACCTCCAGCGGGGAGCACAGCCTCTGTAAGCACCAACAATGGTGACAAATTACGGATAATTGCAGGATCCATCATTGGCTTTTTAAGCAGCTACATTACTCGGGCCGTAATAACTGCATAATTGAGAGCGCAGTCGGAGGGGTGAACGGCTCGTGGGCTGCAGAAGTCTGTGCACAGGAGGAGTCTTGCTTGCTTGTCTCTGTCGAGTGCCCGTTCCCCGCAGGAGACCTCACTGACCAGGCCTCTGGGATTATGAACGGAAACCGACAGGAATCTGGTTGCGCAGTGTGAGGAGATGGGGCTGCTTCTTTCAATCTGTGGCAGGAAGCCAGCCTGCAGTGGGGCTGCGACAGATTTTGGGCAGAAGCTCTACAGGGAAGCAGAGCGAGAAAGACAGAGCAGCCTTAGGGATGAGTCTGTCACCCTTATTCTCACCAAGTTCCTTGTTCAGCATTAGAAGAAAGCGAATCTTTACCATTGTCACACGACAGTGTTTGTACAGAATAACTGGCAACGGTCAGACAACACATGTACAACCAGATTCACCCTGAGTTTGTGCCAGCTACCCCTGGCAAAGGGCCCTGGCACAGGGCCCTCCGTGGGAAAGTACACGGGGGCAAAGGCTAAGGTGGCATGAAGCAGTCCCAAGTTCCCCGCAGCCTAGAGGCAGGAGTGAGCTAGCACACCCAGAGGCGTGGAAAGGCACTGGTGGGCAGGGCTCATTGATGCATGGATTCATCACAACAGCAGCCCAACTGACAACACCTCGACAAAGCCTCATCTGCAAAGTGAAGAACCTCCTCCCCACAGCAACCAGCCCCAAGCATTCCAGATACGGAAAATCAGGAAACTAGCTTAAAAATCACGAGATTTTAAAGCAATAATATATGCTGGGGTTCTTTTTCATCCCTTTAACCCTTCTGGGTGGTGAGCTTTTAGGATACACTCTGTGTTTCCTAGCTTTTATCTGCAACCACAAGGTATGGAAATTTTCTTTAAATGAAAGCTGAGACTCTGATGTATTTCTGGGCCGTTAAAAGTCCGGTCGCCGGTGCTGCAGAGCTAAGGCAGGCTAGTGCCTACCTGTCCTAGCTCTGCACTGCGTCCCGGAAGTGGCCAGCAGGTCCGGCTCCCAGGTGTGGGGGCCACGGGGCTCTGCGCGGGAACCATGGCCAATGGGAGCTGCGGGGGCGGTGCCTGTGGACAAGAGCAGTGCACAGAGCTGCCTGCCGTGCCTCCACTTAGGAGCCAGACCTGCTACTGTCCGCTTCCGGGGTGCAGCGCAGAGACAGGACAGGCAGGAAGCCTGCCTTAGAGCCCCACCCCCACCCCCGCCCCCCGACTGCACTGCTGACCGGAAGGCACCAGAGGTAAGCCTGCACTCCAACCCCCTGCCCCAGCCCTGAGCCCCCCCCCAACCCAGAGCCCCATCCTGCACTCCAGACCCCTCACCCCCAGTCCCCTGTGCTGACGGATTGATCACCACACCAGTTGCCCTGGGTTCTGGCTTACCTCCCAGTGACAGTCTGGGACATCATCTGGCAGGTCTGGTCTCCCTTTTTTACCTGTCTCTCTCAGGCTGGACAGAGGTGGATGGGCCGTCTTGTTTCACTGTGCTAGTGAAACAAGCTGATCTCACATGGAAAGCTGAGAGAGAGAGAACAGGGTGAAGAATAGGAGGTGACAGAAAGGAACACACAAGGGAAAGGAAGATAAAGCAGCGTCTCTGGGTGGAGTCTCCACAGTGGGGTAGCGATGGCTGGGTGTCCCTGCTGATGTGTTGAAGTCTGGGTTCATGATCGTGTGATGACTTTTAAGATCCACGGGCAGACGACAAAGTCTCTGGAGTGGAGCGGAGGCCTGCCGGCCTGCCCTCTCCTCCAGGAATCCCTCCATTGGCCACCCTTCTCCTCTCCTCCTCTCCCTCTCCTTTTTAAGGCCCCCAAAAGAGGGGTGATGGAGAAGGTAGTCCGTCCTCTCATTATCTTGCCCACCAGTTAGGCCTAACTTCCAACATAGCAAGTTGGGTCCATTAACTTCCAGTGCCACACTCTTTGTGTTCCAGGTAAGGGCTGAGCACCGTTACTGAGTTATAGCAGGAGAACTTTTTGTTTGGACCAAGTCTTTCTATTTTTTACTTTTACTGACTTTTAGAAACAATTTTACCTAACAGGCCGAGTTGCACTTTTGTTACCATTTCCTATCAACATTTGGGATTATAGGTAACTGGGACCATTTTGCAATGCCCACCCTTCGCACAGTTCGGCCTACAGCTGGGACACCGCTCCAGGGTCCTCTCTGGACCCGAGACGCCAGGCAGCACTCCCACTGCACTGTGCCCCACATTCAAGACTCGGGAAGCAGCGCTGAAGGGGTTAAAGGCAGTTTGGAAGTGGGCTGAGTGCATTGCAGCATGTCAGGTTCTGCATGCTTTATAGCCATGTGCATGAAAGATGCTTTTAACACTTTGAAATAACCGATGATTCCAAACTGGCCAGGCTCACCCTCTGCAGCTGAGAGACAGGCCTGGCTGATGGGCTTGACAGCTAGATGGAGAATCAACAGCTCCTGGGTTGTAATGCCGGCCCTGCACATGGCCCTGGTGATTCGCTCTTTCTCTGAGTAGAACGGAGATAACAGTACTTAGGAGCTTTGCGAACCTGGGGTTTTAATCTCCCCTCCCTGCACGGCTGGGGTGAGCAGTCATTATCATTAGTTACATTGTATTGCACTCATGACCTCCACAGGCCTCAGTGGACATCTGGGCCTTATCATGCTTAGGGCTGTACATACAAGGAAGAGATGATCCCTGCCCCAAAGAGTCGACAGTCTAACCAAAGAAGGGTGGGGAGAGGATGGATTATTATCCCCATTTTAAAGGTGGGTAAACTGAGGCACCGAGAGATTAAATGACCTGACTAAGGTCATATGTGTGGCAAAGCCAGGATTTGAATCCAGATCACCTGAGTCCCCACCTACTGGGCATCCTTCTGTGGTTTGGTAATGTTTGTAAAGTACTTTGAGCAGAAGTGTTTAGCATTATCAAACCTAGTAAATACAGGTTTCAGAGTAACAGCTGTGTTAGTCTGTATTCGCAAAAAGAAAAGGAGGACTTGTGGCACCTTAGAGACTAACCAATTTATTTGAGCATAAGCTTTCGTGAGCTACATCCGATGAAGATGCATCCGATGAAGTGAGCTGTAGCTCACGAAAGCTTATGCTCAAATAAATTGGTTAGTCTCTAAGGTGCCACAAGTACTCCTTTTCTTTTCTGGTAAATACAGCTATTCTATTTGAAAAGGGATATATATGTGTGGAAATCATGTTTTCAGTAAGAATATATGTAAGAATAGATATTATAGATAAGCGCCACTAATTCTAAATGGAACATGATCCACCTGAGTGAGGTTAAATTTAAACTAACTAAAGATGGCAATTAAAACATGTCCTTCAAAGAAAAGACTAGCCTGCCTTAGCTCCGCAGGACTTTCAACGGCAGTGCTGACCAGAGCTGCCAGGGTCCCTTTTCGACTGGGTGTTCCGGTCGAAAACCGGACACCTGGTCACCCTAAGCCCAGAGCATCTGTCTGTGACTGTCCAGCTGGCGGGAACGCTGAGAACATCAACCAAAGCCATATTTCCCCTTTACTGTCCGGTCTCTTCTCCCCCTCCTGTTTGTCAAAAGCAGGAGAGTGACCATCTAACTAACCCTTTCCTTCCCACCTAGAAAGGCTGCTCAATGAAATAAGAGATGAGCCGATAGCCTCTCTTTCAAAAGCCACTTTGATAGGGCTGGGTTAGGTTTGTTTTATATAATCGTTTCAGTTCAGGTTTAAAGTGCTATCTAACTTGTTTTTGCTCCTTTTCTCTGGTGTATCCTAACCAATAAATGTCCAGACTTTAGCCTAAGCTTCTTCGCGTGTTTGCCATGAAGCTTAGCAAACCAAGGTGTCCCTGTGTACCAAGCCCCATGCCTGGTGTTTACTGTTGGACAGTGACAGGCCTTTGACTCTTTGGGCCCCTGGAACACAAAGAGTGTGGCACTGGAAGTTAATGGACCCAACTTGCCATGTTCGAAGTTAGGCCTAATTGGTGGGCAAGATAATGAGAGGACGGACTACCTTCTCCATCACCCTTCTTTTGGGGGCCTTAAAAAGGGACATTGGAGAGGAGAAGGGTGGCCAATGGAGGGATTCCTGGAGGAGAGGGCAGGCCGGCAGGCCTCCGCTCCACTCCAGAGACTTTGTCCTCTGCCCGTGGATCTCAAAATTCATCACACGATCATGAACCCAGACCTCAACACATCAGCAGGGACACCCAGCGAAATAAATACAACTCGCCCATGAATGGGAGCTCTCCAAAGTCACAGGCATTCAACGGTGTCCCATTGTTGTTATTCTGATGAATGAATTTGGTGCTATTGAAAGGAGCTGGCCTGGCAGAGCTCATTCCCCTGTTTATCCGGAGCGCGAGGACCCCACGGACTGTGGCAGTGACTGCAGTGCTCGCTTCCCTGTGCTGCCCCCATGGGCGGAGATTGGAGGGAGGCATGGGGGAGCGTTGCCCCCGCAAAATGTGTCCCTTGACAGTGTGTGTGTGGGGGGCACAATTTAAATGTTGTTGGGGGGCACGTGACAGCCCCATGTGTGGCTCTGGCTCTACGGAGGTTTTCAAACAGAGGGGCGTGGAGGAATGTTTGTGGGGGCGAGCAGCGATGCCAGGCAGCTTGGGCCAGCCTGCCCCGCATGGCAGGGCTCGGGGAGGGACTGCCACCTCCATCCCCGACTTGCTCATTAAGTACACTGTACTTTAAGTACCACTAACCATCGGTAAATCCGGAAGTTAGACCTATACCTATTATTAACAGTATTAAGCCTCCTGCCCCCCTCTCCCAATACAGAAGTCAAACTAGGCCTATGGCTGTGCCACAGACCAGAACTGCAGGGGAATGGCAAGATAGTTTAGCCTCTGAGGCTCATTGGAGCTGCCTGTCCAGTCATAGAGTTTAAGGCCAGAAGGGATTATCAGATCATCTAGCCCAACCTCCTGCATTTCACCCAGCTACCCCCGTACTGAGCCCAGTGACTTGTGTTTGGCTCGAGCATCTTCCTGAAGGCGTCCAGCCTTGATTAGAAGCCAGCAAGAGATGGAGAATCCACCACTTCTCTTGGCAGTTAGTTCCAGTGCTTGATCACCCTCACTGTTAAAAAGGTGCCTATTTCTCCTTTGAATTTGTCTGGCGTTCAGCTTTCGGGCACAATGGTTTTTGTTATGCCTTTCTTCAAAATGTTAAAGAGCCTTTTAGTACCCAGCATTTTCTCAAGCTTCTTTGTGATAAACTAAACAGTCAGAGCTCTTCAAGTCTCTCATTGTAAGGGCTTGTTTGAAACAGCCCTGCATTAAAGCACACTAGGGACCCTTTAGAGCACACCAGCAGGATTTCCCTGGACCAAACAATATGCAACACATTCGTGCGCTTTAGAATCACAGCCCCATCGGAGACCTTCCCACAAGGCTGGTGGCAGCTGCTGGCCAGGGACAGCAAGCTGGCTGGAGGTTTCTTGACCAGGGTCTCTGTTCACTTGCACTGGAAGTGCAGCAGAAACGGAGCAGGCAAATGTGAGGTTTAAACACGGTGCAGAAGAAAGTACAGCCCCGGTGGAATTGTGGGCTAGGACGGGAGGACTAACAGCACCTGGGGTCATTAGCCTGTCTTTTCCCTGCAATGTATGCGGGTTGCCAGCCTGGGCTAATGCAAAACCTGAGCTACCAGCTAAAGCACCCACAAACCTGAGCTGGAGGCTCTCCTGTGTGAGGGACGAGGGGTGTTAGGGGCCATGCACAGGATTCACCAGAGGCAGGTTAGAACCTCTAATTCTCCAAACCCCATTCTTGCCGAGTTTGGTATCTTTCAAGAGACAGAAAAGGAGGAAGTTTGTAGGCTGGCAGTGAGTGAAAACATCTCTGTGGGCTAAATTGTAGCATCCTCAGTCACACTGAGCAATACTTTCCACCAGGCTAATAGTTCTGTTTCAGCAGTACTTCTGGCAGGGCCAGGTGAGTAGTGATGGCAATGCAGCCATTCATTAGCAGTAGTAATTAGCAAAGCACAATGAATCATTACTCATCACTCATATTGTATTGCGGTAACACCAAGAGACCCACTCACAGACCAAGGCCCCCATGCTTGGCCTTGTATGAACACGCAACAAAAAGACAACCCCTCTGGACTCCCACAATGCCCTGTGTTAGGGGAGAACGGCCCCCTAGCCAAAGTTATCAGTATTTATGCAGTTAAGTATTTGTGTTGTGGTAGCACCTAGGAGCCTCAGTCATGGACCAGAACCCTATTGCGCTAGGCACTGGCCAGATACAGAACAAAGAGCTGCCAATCTCTGTTGCAGCATTTGTGTCTTCAGCCTTTGTTGCAGTTTTGCACTTTTTGCATGCAGCCTGATTGTCCTGGTTCTTACCCTGCTTTCCGCCCCGAACCTGAAATGACTTTTTGAGCTCCTCCAGGCTGGGTTTGTAGCAGTGCCACTGGAGAGATTGAATCTCAGCCGGTCGCCCTTAGTGTAGTGTGCAGATTTAGGCAATTTTCAGACAGTGTAGTCGCCAAAAGGTTGCAAACGCAGGAGCTGTGAGGGGGAGCACTTTAAAGCACCTGGGAAATTATCCCGAACACCATAAAGCAACAGGATTGTCTGGAGACCTGTCATGAGAAACGCCACCTGGTTTGTGTTGCCTTTCACGTTCACAGTGCTTATTTTCACATCCTACTGTTAGAATGCAGTGCCTCCCGGTTACTGCCATGGCACACAACTGGTTTATGGCCCAGATTTGCATTAGAAAGGGGACCCTGGGCAGTTAAATCTCCAGTATCTGGGGGAATTGCTTTGGGCTTTTCAGATGCAAACAGCATTTTCTTGATTAGCTGCTGGTGATTGTTGGGTTAAATTCCTGGAGAATCTTGTCTCCCCTAAACAAGCAGCCCTCTCCAATAGCTATGCAGGAATGGATACAAGCGCAGCCGGGAGAGTTCCAGGAATGCTTGTAGCATTGAAGTTTAAGTGGGGGGCTGCACATTTCTGCAGCCCAGTATTCAGCTAAGCATCCCCAGCCACAGTCACCTGCTCTTAGTACAGGACCAGCACAAGGCGACCTCACTATTCCTGCGGCTCCTGTTATCTACCGTACTGTTGTTAGCACACTAGCTCAGTGGGAGCTGGCCTAAGTATGTCTGTGCAAGCTGGGAACCACGCTCCTAGCACAGCCCAGTGCGCGAGGGCTCAGACCCTACACCGGTGGGGCCACAGAGAGATTATTGATCAGTAACCCACCCCGACCCGGGAAGGCAGGCAGGAGTCTCCTCTGCAGCAGACAGCAGGAATGGAGCCTGAATGCTGCTAATAATAATTCATGAATGTGACAGTCCCTTTAAATGACACAAGCCCTTTAAAGGCGTGGTGCCATTTTCAGTTTCTTACCCTTGTTTTAAAACAATCTCACACCATGGGGATCGCTCTCGGCTTTGGCTTACACTGAAACCCCCCATTCATTATTATGAAATAGGGCCCTCCTGAGGTAGGCAATCTGCCCTTGGAGCAGAACGGTCCTAACTGTCCCACGTATTGGAGCTGGGGTTCTAGACCAGGCTCTCTTCCCCAGTGCTGGCAGGGGGCTGGGTTGAGAACTGTGTGATAATAAAACAGGGCTATGGGGCTAGCTGGAGGGGAGGGGCATAGCCTAAAGCCTAGGTTAACTAGCTACCTTTTCTGAAGACAATATCCCAGACTACACAGAGCCCAGCTACCAACAACTGTACTGGTCGTGTGCGCATAGCTAGCATGGTTCTGACCCTAATGTGGACAGGGCTGGTGTGTGCGCATAGCTAGCATGGTTCTGACCCTAATGTGGACAGGGCTGGTGTGTGCGCATAGCTAGCATGGTTCTGACCCTAATGTGGACAGGGCTGGTGCTGTGTGACTTAACTACCATCTGTAAAGCACTGGAGATGCTTGGGTGAACAGGGGGTTCGAGCGGCACGTACTCAGCTTTGCACTCACAGTTACAAACCTGTGAAAAATAGACCTGTAGAAAAGGAGCCTTTTCTTTCGAGTCATCAATCCCTAGGGTTTAAGACCAGAAGGGACCATTCGATCATCTAGTGGGACCTGCTGTATAAGAAAGGACATAGAATTTCACCCAGTTACCCTTGTATAGAGCCCAGTAACTTGTGTTCGGCTAAAACGTCTGTTCCAGAATAGCATCCAGTCTTGGTCTGAAGACAACAAGAGATGGAGAACCCCCCAATTCCCCTGGTGGAGAAACGTCCTGTGTGTTTTCAGTTTGGTGTCGCAGCACGTCAGGCCAAGATTTCCGCAAGTGACGAGTGATTTGGGGTGTCTGTTTCTGCAGACCCAATTTAAGACAGCTTAGATGATCCTTTAGAAAGTGTTGAGCACCTGCCCTTGAAAAATCAGGACCCTTTGAGGAATCACTCATCTCTTTTGAAACTCTTGGCTTATAATGACAGGTTTCAGAGTAACAGCCGTGTTAGTCTGTATTCGCAAAAAGAAAAGGAGTACTTGTGGCACCTTAGAGACTAACCAATTTATTTGAGCATAAGCTTTCGTGAGCTGTAGCTCACGAAAGCTTATGCTCAAATAAATTGGTTAGTCTCTAAGGTGCCACAAGTACGCCTTTTCTCTTGGCTTATAGTTACCAGAGCATTCAAATGAACCAAACCAATAGATATCTACAAGTACGCCCAAGCCAGGCAATTCAAATACCTAAAATAGGTAGATCAGCTAATCTCAAAAAAGTCGTATACCTCAATGTATTACATTAAGAATTGTTTCCCTCTGGCTGGCATTTCTAAGTGCAATACATAATTAGATTCCCCAACAAACATAAATTGTTCATAGTCATTAACAGAGGGATGGTATATCAGGTAGAATTATATTATTGTCTACAATAATGTTAAGAATTACTTCCAAGACATTTCAGCCCATTACCTCAGTTGATGAGAGCTGAAGGTATGAGCTCAGCCATCCTGGAAGTAATTGCAAGCAGTAGTGACGAGATAAGAGTAGAACTTCACCTGACAGGGGTAATCTCGTGGGCTACTATGTTAATCTTTACTCAGACGAAATCCAAGGAGCCTGGGTTTCTGGATGGGAGTCCAGCTAAACAAGATCTCTCTCTCCTCCTTCCTCTTCTGGGGTTAGCAGTCATCCCAGGGGAGCTTTGCCCTGGACTTTTCATGTCTTGTCACTTCTGTCAAAGTGATATGTATAAGAATTCTTGTTCAATGAGAGATTTCTTCTCCCCCACCCCTCTCAGCCTACCCCAACGCTGGCAGTGACTAGCTACAACAAAGCCATTGGATTAGTTAAATTAGGGGCCTGCCATCTAATAAGGGACCAGCTCATCCCCTGGGGTAAATCATCATAGCACCAATTAAATCAATGGCATGATGCCAGTTTACACCAGCTGTGGAACTGCTCTAATGCTGGCAGAAATTAAGGGGATTACCGGGAAAATGGAAAAAGAAAGATCTGTACTTTCCACACACATTCTTCATAGAAAAGTATGTGGATGGTCCCATGAAATACAATTAAAATGTTAGCTGGATAAGATGAGTTCCTCTGGGACGGGGGAAAGGGAGTCAATTTACATATCAAAATATTAGCAAAACCAAAACTCACTTACGATTAAAGGTAGCATAAAGATGAAATATTAACTGTGTACATTAAGTTAATGAAGTTACCCAGGAGCTGCTCCCCATAATGAAATTACTGACCCAGCTCTCGTTAATCAGAGGTCATCACTGCACACCTCAAGAAAGCACCTGGATCTCAATAAAAGTGCCACTGATGATGGAACACAAAACTACCCCTGCAATATATTGAGAGCGCAAACTCGGCCCGGTTTATACCAACAAAGGAAGCCATCAGTCAGGCTACGTTTCTGAAATGGAGCATTGATGAGGGTTTTTTTAATTAGCCATCCTCCAGATAAAAACTGTAATTATTACAAATGCACAGCTGGTAATTACACGTGCATGGGGGAGAGGGGGTCATTTAGCCCATAAGCTATCTAGTCAGCAGGATCTCTGTTTGAAAGTACAAAGTGCTCTGCTTAGCTTTAAAGGTCTGCTGGGAAACCTTCAATTCCTCCTTCTGAAAGGCGACCTTTAAAGGCCAAAAAATATTGTGTTTGTGCTTTTATTTTGTTTTATTTTATTGGCATTAAGAAAGTCTGAAAGGTTGTTTGTTCCACCCAGGAAAAGATTTTTCCCCTCTTTTGACATTAGAAAAAGTAGGTCTTGTCTATCTGGATTTTGCTGGAGTCTCGGTGGCTGACTGAAGAACTAGTGATGTCACTTTACAGGTGATAAGAGACCAACACCTGGTTCACTTTGGGAGGTCTGCTGCAAGGACCCCTGCTTCTGTGCACTTTGGGGGGCATGCAGAAAACTGTTCCTCTCCTGCAAACCTTAGAAACCCAGCAGCTGGGCTAGGTGCAGTATGCCTTGCCCAGCTTCTAAGGACTTGTTTCCACTGCCGAGTTAACTGGAGTTAGATTTTGGATGTTGCCCCGAACTCAAGTCTGTCCATGCACAAAACCCTTCACTTGAATGTGGTGGTGCTTTTAACTCGAGTTAGCCTTCATGACCAGAATGGATTTATTTTCCTAATATGAAAAAAAATTGCCCAGAATGGATTTATTTTCCTAATGTGAGAAATATATTTCCCTCCCAACTTGTTCTCTGAAACGGCTGGACTGTTTTCACTTAAACTTTCCAAACAAGTTCATCTGTGTGCAGTGACCAGACTTTAGAACAATAAACCTCCAAGGTGAGATGGAAGTTCTAGAAATTTATGATAGACTAAAAATGGGGGGGCAGGGGAGGTGGAATGGAAACGGTTAGTGAACCTTAACTAGCGCTAAAGAAGGCCCTGTTACTCTGTGGGAGAATAACCATATATTACATGGCAGAAACCCCAGTGTTTTGCGTCCAGCCATCTGCAGACTCAAGCCAATGTCCCTGCATGGCTGTATGTTTAGTTCGCTTTTTGAAGGTTATCTTCCCAGTCATAAGAGCTAGAGGATTAATAATTTTTATTTTACGTGACAGCTCACAATTAGAATGCAGCAAAATCAAAAGGACAATTATGTGGCAATTCCCGCAGCCACATAATCATGTTAGACATGGTTATGTAGCGCAGTCGCAGACATGCCTGCCAACGGCAATAGCGAAATTTGAATTTTGTAACGTTCTTCTGATGCAGGGTCTGATTCCCATTGGTGCCGAGGGCTCCCAGCGCCCGCCAGTTTCAGCAGAGCTACCAGTGGTGTTCGCATCTCTGGCAGCCAGGCTTCCCTTGGTGTCCAGTACCGGGAAAGCAGACTTGAAGAGTGAAGTCCAGGGAAGGGGCATGACAGCAGTCAGAGAACCTTCTCCATGCTGTCACTCTGATGTGAGCTTCAGCCCTGCTCTGGAGAGCCAGAAGGGAAGTTCAGTCTCCAGAGCCCAGCAGCTCCAGGGGTAAGAAGAATGGCACAGTGTCTAGAGCACTAGCCCTCAATTCCCTGCCCTGTCACAGATGCTCTGTGTGACCTTGGCCAAGTCATTTAGCCTCTCTGAGTCTCCCTCTCCCATTTGTACCATGGGGATAACAGCTCTGTCCTGTCTCACAGAGAGGTGTGGGGCGCTCAGACACTGTGGTCATGGGGGCCCATCAGACAAATGGTGAAGAAAGCCACCAGTGTGAGCAACCTGTAGGCTTAAAGGATTGCTGTAACCTGCAGATCAAGCACTTACCAATGACTCCTGCCGTCACTGAAAAGGGGGTGCTGCCAGGGTTCTGAATGAGGACAGTTTAAAGCAGCATTTGCTCTGTTACGGGGGACCTGCTGGAACTCTGGAGACAGAGATGAAGAAGGGAGCAGCGATCCACAGGGGTGGGAAGACAACTTGGTTCCAAATGGAGACAGCACCCTGACCAGGTTTGATCTTTTCATGCAGCCCATTAACCAGGGCCATGAATCAGAAAGCAATGGGGTGCTGGAGACATTAAACAATATGGCCCCATGGCGGCATGCAGCAGCAAGGCTGTCCAATAAAGCAGCAAGACCCAGCTT
Organism: Chelonia mydas; assembly: GCF_015237465.2. Lineage (NCBI taxonomy): Eukaryota > Metazoa > Chordata > Testudines > Cheloniidae > Chelonia > Chelonia mydas. The sequence goes on from NC_051245.2 coordinate 121,745,295, forward strand.
GGAGGGGCTTAAAAATGCCAAGACTTATTTTAAAGAAATGAATAAATATTAAAATCAGCAAAAGAAGAAGGAATACCGCCCATATCATAACTCCAACAGGGCCGAGCTCCTCCAGGGAATCCTCTCCCCTGCAACTTTAACTCTCAGCTGGAAGCCCCAGGAAATTTTATAAAGGGCTCCCTACCCAGAACCCTTTGTGGAGAAGGGAATTCCCACCCCTAGCTGGCTGGGTGATTGGCAGCCCATCCAGCCAATCAGCTCTGTTTCTCTGTCCTGGCTCTGAGAAGAATTTCACCCCATCACAGGCCCTAAAGAATAAAAGTTGTCCAATCTTAGTAAAGCTGCAACATGCAGGCAATGCCTACCATTCTCCGTGGATCTTTGGTCACTGCCCTTACTTTGCACAGAGAGCTGGGAGCCGAAAGGGTGGCTATTAGGGTGTGACTAGTCACCTGCAGTCCAGGGGACAGCACAAAAGAGCTAGTGGGAAGGAAAGCGGTGGACATAGCTAGGAGGGGGGAGAGTGGGTTGGTGAGTTTTAGCCTAGTGCCTCGTGGTGCTTTTAGCCTAGGAAGGAACAGAGCTATATCAGCTCACAGCATCTTCGCCAGCAGTGCCACAGTGATGCAGCTGCATCTATCTAAAATAGACCTAGTGGAGCCTACACAGAGCTCTTCTTCGGGTCTGGGAAACGCACTGCTCAATACAAGGTGGAGCAGATTGGTTAGCATAATTAGTTAACACAGATTCCAAGGGACCATTCAAGGTGAACTGACCCCTTAACATCTCTCCTTCCGGGTGGGGGGGAAAGAGAGCAAGGTAAAAAAAAAAAAAGAAAAAGCCAGGGGTGGGGGTTGTTAGTGGGTTACAGCTTCTTGTAATAAGCCAGAATTCCAGTATCTCTGTAGTCCATGATTTTTAGTGTCTAGCAGAGTTATGAATTTAAGCTCCCAAGCTCATCTTTTGAAGGCGTTGTGCAGGTTTCCTTTGAGAAGGAGGACTGAAAGGTCAGACATAGAGTGATCACTTTGTGGAAAGTGTTCACTCACAGGTGACAGGGTGTTTTTGTCTTTTATCATTTTCCTGTGAGAGTTCACAGCTGTGTTTCTCCAGCAGTGATTCAACACTCAAGATAAAAGCTGCATTTTCTCTCTTTGAAGTTCTTTTCTCTTCCCTTTTGTGCGTTTGTCTTGTTTTGTCTTCCAGGATCAGACTTTAACAAAAGCTGCGGGCATCTTAATTAACTTTCTCTCTTTTCCAAGGATAATTATTACCATCTTTAAGACCATCTAAAAGACTGTAAATGGGAATTTCTTCCTTCTAAAGACTCTCTACAGCCAAAGGGAAAGGGAACGAGGGATAGTGTTAAAACAAAACCTTTACTTAATACTTTACATTTCAAATGCTTTAGCTGTTTTTACTTCCTTTTCTGGCTCTTTAATAAAAGCTTTAAAGGGTATTTAATGGGGTGTTTACCATGGTACTAAGCAGGTCGCAGTCTCTGTATGTGGAACCCCAAACCTTGGTTCAAACTGTTAATGTTGTGCAGAGACAGGGTCGTATCAACACCTTTGACTCTCTCATAGAATATCATAGAATATCAGGGTTGGAAGGGATCTCAGGAGGTCATCTAGTCCAACCTCTTCTGTGCCCATTTATTCCATCAAAATAACACAAAAGGACCTCAACGAGCTTCTCATACCACTCACGCCTCACAGCACCCCTGTGAGGTCAGTGTTATCATAGCCACGTGTGGCTGGGTGGACCAAGGCACAGACAGGTCGGGTGACTTGCCCATGCTCACAAAGTGAAAAATCCACACCCCTGAGTGACATAATTACATCAACCTAACCTCCCCTTGTAGACAGCGCTATGTTGGCGGGAGAGCTTCTCCCATCCACACAACTACCGCCTCTTGGGGAGGTGGATTAACTACGCCGACGGGGGAAGCCCTCCCTTTGGTGTAAAGCATTACAGCCATGTGGCTGCATGTGAAGACAAGGCCAAGGGTTTTTCCAAGTGCTTCCCCAGCTGTTGGAGGGGAGCCCACACACCAAAGAAGGTGGCGTTCAGATAGTCCAGTGATTAGGGCAGTATAAGAACCTGGGAGGAAATCGAATGTCAAACCTTCTTGCGGGCTTGCTTGAGACGTGAATTCCGCTCCTTGTCTCTCCTGTACAGTCTCTCCCATTCTTGGCCCGCTGGCTTCTCTGGCCTACCGCTCTCTGACACCTGTCCAGCCCCCGCTGCTCTTCTCTGCTCTGCCGCATCCCAGGCCCATGATTTGGAGCCTGGTATGTGCCAAAATATTCTTTCCCCCATTAAGCATCATAGTAGGAAGACAGCCTGAGACATAAGCTCTTGTGTTGGAGGCCTGGTGTGAGGCCTAAGGCCTGAACTAAAGTGGGGGTCAAAACGTTGCTTATATAAAGCAAAGTTAAGTTGCGAGCAAGAGGCAGGCTTTGCTCACAGAATCTGGCTAGCACAGGGTTGATAGTGCAGAAACACACGTTTCTTAGAGGTGCTAGGCACAAGAATAGACACGAAAACACATTCCAGAAGGGCAGGACCAGAGCACCTCGATACCAACACATTCCCCAAAGAGAACAGGAACACGCTGACGCCTCCTAAAGAGAAGGTCAGGATGGATAGAGACGTACAAGGTGATGGGTGCTAACCGGCTATGTCAGAGGGTGTCAACTAACTATGTCGGAGGGGCAGTACGTAACTTGTTTGTGTTGATGTATAAAATGGAGCCTCAAAGGGAGTGTCTCTGTCTGGCCAAGGGAGGAACGGAAAGTCCCACCATTAACTGAGCTGGTCCATTGTTACGGGCATCCGTGCATTAGTGGTCCGGCAGAGCCTGCAGGATACTAGGGCCGTGCTTCGTCACCAATAAACCTGGCCGGGTGCTTTTGTACCTGTGGTCATTGGGCAGCTCGCTCATAGGTGCCAACTTTTACTGGCGCCGGTGGGTGCTCGAACCCCCCCATTACCCCCGGTGCCGTGCCGATTCCACCCCCGCCCCCTCCGACCCCCCTTCCAATCCCTTCCTCAAAGTCCCCGCCCCAACTCCGCCCCCTCCCTGCTCCCATTCCGACTCCTTCCCCAAATCCCCGCCCCAGCCCCGCCTCTTCCCCGCCTCCTCCCCTGAGCGCGCCGCAATCCCGCTCCCTGCCGGAGCTTGCTACCGCTGTTTTGCTCTGCTCTTGGCAGGGGAACCTGCTCCCAATCGGGGTTGGGGAGGGAGCTCCTGCTCAGCCCCCCCTTTCTGCCATTCCGTCAGCTCAGCCCTCTGTAAAAGTGGTGGGGAAATGCCTGTCCCCCACCAGGAGTGGAGCCCACAAGATCCACCTACAGTGCCAGACACCAGCTGCCTGGGCGCACGGGGTCTCATGCACGGGGCAGGCTGGAGCACTGCTCCCACGGCACCGAAGCAGTGTGCTCGCCACAGCCCTACTGCGCCAAGGCCTAGCCATATGCCCTGGTTTGGGGGGGCGGGCGGGCAAGAAAACGAGCAACGAAGAGCACAGAGCAAGTGTGGCCCCGAGGAAAGTGGCTGTTTTTGTCTTGGAGGGATGAGCTAGGGCAGTGGTGGGCAACCTGCGGCCCGCAGGCCACACGCGGCCCATCAGGGTAATCCGCTGGTGGGCCACCAGAGAGTTTGTTTACATCTGCACAGCCACCTGCAGCTCCCAGTGGCCGCAGTTCGCCGTTCCTGGCCAATGGGAGCTGCGGGAAGCGGCGCAGGCTGCAGGGACGTGCAGTCCCTTCACGACCGTCCCTCTGCCAGGCCCCAGGTGAGGTTCTGGCTGGTAGCTAGCCCGCTCAGGAGGGAATACCCCTGCAGGCCAGCTAGGGAAGGGAGGCAGAGCCGGGGAATCGGCCCCGTCGGGAGTGGAGAGCCAGGCCAGTGGCGCTGTGCACGGGAATGGTAGGGAGGGATCATCAGTGGGGGGGGGGTGTCACTGACTGCTGGGGGGCCAAAGGCTACAAGCAGCTTGTGAGGGTTAAACACCCGACTACCCAACACTGCGTGTGTCATGGCCAGCCCCCGGGGTGCACCGGCTGGCTTTGCCACTGGGCCAGCTGGTCTGGGGCCACAGGGTCAGAGCTTCCCCTGGGGAAACTCTCTTCACTGCATGAGGGACCGTGCCGCACCTTAAGCATTGCTCTCCATTTCCAAAGGAAGAGAGGATTGTTTAATCGCCCCGGGCCGTGGGTGTGCATTGAGCTAAAGCGAATACACACAGGCGGGGCCGTAGCATGTGGCCCGTGCAATCCAAGGCACAGCGATTTTAGCTTTGCAATGGGCACCTCTCCTCTACAATGTGTCTGTTCTCATGTTGATATGAAAACTCATTTCCATGCCGGGTCAGAGGGGGAGGGAGGAAACCTGCAGGGGCAAAATCGCCAGAAAGGGAGTTGCAAACCAAGACTGTGAACCTATCCGACTCTGCTCCAATTTCCCAGGGCAGCAAAGCCCTAGTTTCCATTCGTATCATCCCAAGTAGTTGGGAGAGATGGGATGGACACCTTGGGCACTGGCTGCTGGAGCTTTTCCAGCCCAGCACATTCTCCTACGCCTATGCTCCCGTCGTTCCTTTGGTAGAGGCTCTCTGATGAGGCCCTGCTCATTAACATTAATTTCTTTGCCGCAAGGGAAATATTTGCTGGTTTTTCTGGTCTATGCCTGTATCCTGGAGATCCAATCAGTCTCTCAGGATAAAAAGACACAGGTCCCAGGTCACTTCTGCGCCCATAATTAATTGCCTCCTTGTGACGACCTCTTTCCAAAAGCTTTGAAGGTGCTGAGCATTCCCTTTTGGTGTGTAATAGAGCATTCAGGCCAGAGCCGGAGCAGCCATGTGCCCGCTGGGGCTCAGAACTGTGCAAAGGCTGGGAGTCCTTGGAAACCCCACTCTTCCCTGTTTCTCTCTCTGATGGCTGAGCATCACGTTCAGCCCCTGGAGTCTGAGGCGGGGGAGGGGGAGACCTCTCCTGCATTGATCAGGAGAAGCGTGTCTAATTATAGCCAATTAAGGAGAAGCAATAGCCCTGCGGTCCCTCAGGTTGTGCATATATTTGTCCTGAGGGTCTACACTGAGGGACATGAGCCAAGTATGCTTGGCTCCCATCCCATCCCTTCCCTCCTCTGTGCAGGAGCCCTTGGTCCATACCCTCTCGCTGTCCCTGCTTCCCTTCTTGGAGCACGGAGACGGAACAGACCTATAGGCCGACCAGCCCATGCTCCTACCAGGGCAGAGTTGTTCCCAATTGTTCATTTACTAGCATTGTGTCCAGACTAAAACTTCAGCCTGTCTCTCTGGCTTCTCCTCATGATTCTCCAGCCACCAGCTTAACCGTAACGTGGACCATCAATGGTGGGCTCTTCATCTTTCCATTCAACCCTCTCCCCTCCCACTTTTCTCAGTCACTGCAAACAACCGCACCGTTCAGCCTGTCAGTCTGGGCCATAGCCTGGGTGTCATCCATGACTTGGAGCTCTCTCTAGATCCTCACAGCCAGGTTGTGTCCAGATCCCATGGCTTCTAATAGTGCTATAATAGTAATACATGTGCCAAACAATGGGGGCTTCCAGCACTTCTTCTGTGACTGTCCCACTGGCTAAGAGAGCCCATTGGTCCCCCACCTACTTAACGGGGGACATGCACATTAGCTGGATGGTTCTGCTAAAACGATTAGCAGCGACACCTCTAACTGTAATAACATTCAGAGTAACTGTGTTAGTCTGTACTCACAAAAAGAAAAGGAGTACTTGTGGCACCTTAGAGACTAACCAATTTATTTGAGCATGAGCTTTCGTGAGCTACAGCTCACTTCATCGGATGCATACTGTGGAAAGTACAGAAGATCTTTTTATACACACAAACCATGAAAAAATGGGTGTTTACCACTACAAAAGATTTTCTCTCTCCCCACCCCACTCTCCTGCTGGTGATAGTTTATCTAAAGTGATCACTCTCCTTACAATGTGTATGATAATCAAGTTGGGCCATTTCCAGCACAAATCCACGTTTTCTCCCCCCCCACCCCAAACCCACTCTCCACCCATTTTTTCATGGTTTGTGTGTATAAAAAGATCTTCTGTACTTTCCACAGTATGCATCCGATGAAGTGAGCTGTAGCTCACGAAAGCTTATGCTCAAATAAATTGGTTAGTCTCTAAGGTGCCACAAGTACTCCTTTTTTTTTGTAATAACATTTATGTGGACATCTTTAGGTTTCAGGGTTAACAGATGATTGAGGTGACTGGGGCAGCACACACCTCTCAGGGCTATTTCCCCAGGCTGTCTGCAGACTCAGGAAACAAGAACTGCACTCAACTTATGTTACAAGGCACAGGTCTGTGGCTGGGGTGGATGCCACAGAAAATGCTGTGGCCGAAGAACTGCAGACAGCATGGGCTCCGATTAGGGTGACCACCTTTTCAAAAGGCAAAAGCGGGACACATGTAGGAGCCCCGCCCAACCGGGGCCCAGCCCCTGCTCCTCCTCTTCCCCGAGGCCCTGTCCCCTGGCCAGGCCAGAAGCCAGAGCCAGGCTGTGGTAACAGCCGCCCAGGGAGCCCAGGCTGCTGTGGGGAGCCCCAGACTCTCCACCTGCCCTGGGTGGGAGGGCTGGGGTGCCTGAGAGCACTTTTTGTAGGTACCTTTTTAATTTTCAGGTTATGAAAGCGCCCCTGATGGAGCCATATTGGCCTCTTGCTAGTCTTCCTATCTTTCCTTCTCATCGGGATAATTTGCAGTTGTGCCTTTAATACTGTCTCCTTGAGAAACTCCCAGCTCTCCTGAACAAGAAGAGACCCAAAGAAAAGCTCTGTGTGGCTCGAAAGGTTCTCTCTCTCCCCACCAGAATTTTGTCTAATGAAAGATATTACCTCACCCACCCTGTCTCTCTAATAGCCTGGTACTGACACAGCTACAACACTGCATACAGCTCTCCCGAACTCCTTTTTCCCTTAGGTTTTCTTCCTATGGGACCTTACCTACCAGTTCTCTGAGTATGGTGAAGTGTGCTTGTTTCCTTAGACCAGAGGGTCTCAAACTTCATTGCACCTTCTGACAACAAAAATTACTATACGAGCCCAGGAGGAGGTGGAGGGGGACTGAAGCCTGAGCCCACCTGAGCCCCACTGCCCTGGGTAGGGGGGCCAAAGCCCAAGCCTCACCACTCTGGGTAGGGGGGCCAAAGCTGAAGTTCAAGGCCTTCAGCCCCAAGCAGGGAGCCTGCAACCTGAGCCCCGTCGCCAGGGTTGGAGCCCTCGGGCTTTGTCTTCGGCCGTGGTCAGTGGGGCTCAGGCTTTACCCCTGGGCCCCAGCAAGTCTAAGCCAGCCCTGGCGACCCCATTCAAAGGGGCTCGTGACCCACATTGGGGTCCCAACCCACAGTCTGAGAACCGCTGCCTTAGACCCATGGAGCTGGTCTAAAAAAAGATGGAACAGAATTGTCCTCCATCTATTTGGGGATTCTTTGGTGCAGTCTCATAAAATAGGATTTTGCCTAATAAGGGGAATCTCTTGTACAGATTTTGCTTGCTGCATTTTCATACTCATGTGGATTGAGGCAAATGGATGCCCATGGATAATGTTCCCTATTCTTCTTCACCATCATCATCATCAAGACAAATCCCAAAGGGACATAGCCTCTTTGCAGATCAAACACCACCAAGTTTGATCTCTAGCTAGGTCCTTAAGGTGGTCCAGCTGGATGTTCAGTTTATGTCCCTCATTGGCCATCTTATCACACCACTAAAGCTTTTGGTGGCCATGTGATCCCTGGCCAGGCAGCGGCATTCCTAAGTAATTCCTTCAGAATTTGTTTGTCTTCCATCCTAATAATATACCCTTATCAAGCAAGCTGCTAAAACTGAACCAGTGCTGATGGAGGTGGCTGCTGGTTCTGGCTATGAATACCCTCATTTCCGAGCTTGTCCTGATGTATAATATGAAGCAGCTGATGAAGACAATGAGAATTGAAAACATCTGTCCACCAGTCTTCAGCCTTCCTCGGTGCCCAGGTTTCGTGTCCGTACAATAGAGTTGTGTGGTCTATAGATCTGCAGCTTCATAGCAAGCTTAGTGCCCCAAAGTACCCACGGAGGCTGCTGCTGCAATATGAGTGTCCACATCTTTCAAGTGACCACAGGCGCTGTCTGTGATGCTGTCCAAATATTGGTCAAGTGCGTCCTGCTTGATGTCCTGTGCAGAGAAGTTAATATTGAGCCAGTTGTAAGCTGGACTTGGAGGCTGACTGATGATAATGGCCAGGTATTTAGTTTTATCCCGATTAATAAGCAAGCCAATGCACACTGCTTCTTGCCTGACCAGGTCAGCTGTCAGCTGCAGCAATCTGCCAGCCTGAGCTGACCAAGTCATTAAACATGGTTTTGGTGTTGGTACGTTAGCAATGATTCTCTGAGTGTAAGCGCTTCTGAAAACCAGGCCCAAGCAGGGCACCCAAAATGAGTGAACGTTTTTGTTAACCGTCTGATCTAACGGGCATCTGGTGCATACTAGGGAGGAGTCAACGGTGGAGAGAGAGAAACAAGGATGAGGAGGTATAGGGAGAAGCAGAAGAGATGGGAAATGGAGGTAAAGGAATGACTCCCACCACTCCTTAATGCGAGCTAAGAGCCTGGGGACTGACACCTAGTTCTTCTACCTGTACAGTTTTCTGGCTGCTCGAAAGGAAGTGTGCAATGCATCACAGAGAGTAAAAAGATCGTATATATGCAAGATGGATAAAGGCACCTCCAGAAACTGATTGTTTCAGATGTTCTAGGAACAACAGGAATCTATCATCTAGTGTAAACCCTTCTGCTAAGTGGTCGTATTTCTTGCGCTCCTGTTCAGGATGTATTGTTGCGGTAGAGGAAGGAGACTGCAGGATATTATGGCACCTTCAAAAGACTGAAAGCCTGGAAGCTCTGAGGCATAAGGTGTGAAATTAGGGAAGTGTACCGTGTTCCTCATTATATTGAACATAAAACACGTTCACCACACAGTCAAAATAGCCAGACTTGGGCTTGGATTTCATTTTCTTTGTTGCATTTGATTAGCTCATAGACAAGTATCATCCATTCGGTTGGAGAACGATCAAATCCGTACATTGACTACAGCTATAGGAATTAGTAATGAACCTGAGCAAAGTTAAAGCAAAGGCATCCTGGCCTAATAGAAGGCCCAGTCCTCCTGGGTTGAAATCAGTGGCAAAACTTCCATTGACGTCCATAACAGGAAGATCAGATCTAATGTTATTCATGAGCAAATCACGTCCAATCTTCCTTTTCTTTAAGGCTTCGCATCTGTGCTTTTAGGAAAGCTCCTTAATAGGAGGCAGTGTGGATAGAGCACTGGACCAGGACTCAGGGCTTATGCATTCTCTTCTGGCTCTGCCACTGGCCTGCTGGGGACCTTGGACAAGTCACTTCACCTCCCCGTCCCTCAGTTTCCCCATCTGTGAAATGGAGCTAATGCTGATGACCTCCTTTGTAAAGCACTTTGCGATCTGCTGATGAAAAGTGCTATATGAGAGCTCAGAAGTATTAATATTAAAATTCTGCAGGGAGTAGGGAAAGCCTCCCATATATGTATATATTCTTAAAGATGGGTCCTAGTCTGCTCTCAGGAACCTTGAGGGAAATCTGGAACTTAATAACTCTGTTGAAGTCAATAGAGTTCTGCTACAGAATTACACTGGTGCAAGGAGAGGGAAATTTGGCCCACACTCCGTGTTTTTTGCTCCATAAACAACTTTTCCCAGTGGAATAGTGTTGTGCAAGTCTTTGATCTCATTATTAATTTTGGTAAAGCTGACTTCCAATTCATCACAATCTGGTTTTTACAGCAGTCAGAACGCTGCATGCAAAACGATTGATATCCTCATTGCGTATTGTATATCTAATAAAATAAACATGAGTTAAGACCCCCCACGGGAACATTTTTCAATACAGTTTTGTTCAAATGACACATAACTGATGTATATTTTGGACACGGCCAATACGGAATGATTATTATATGAGACAGTATCTCCATAATAATGTAAAACGGCTGACAGAATGGCACCGATTTGCTAATTTGCAAATGGTAATGCAAGTTCTCTGAATTAAATTATATAAAGACATTCATTATTGAGTCCTGATGGGGATGGCATTAGGTTTCGTTATATATTCTGCCACTCAAATAATGACTAATTTTCATTTCAATCTAACTGCCAGCCAGTTTGCGTTTTACTGGTTTTGTTTGTTGATGAAGAGGCCAAATAGAATAATGAGTGAGCTGCATCAGCCTTGGAATGAAAGAACTGGGCATTTTTAGTCTAAAGACGAGACGACTCACAGGGGACCCGATAACAGTCTTCAAATATATCAATGGCTGTTATAAAGGGGATGGCAATCAATTGTTCTCCATGTGCCCTGAGGGCAGGACAAGAAGGAAATCAGCTTCATTTCCAGCAAGGGAGATTTAGGTTGGGTGTTAGGAAAAACCTTCTAGCATAAGGCTAGTGGAAGCACTGGAACCGTCACTCAGGGAGGCTGTGGAATCCCCATCACTGAAGGGTTTTAAGAAGAGGTTAGACAAGCACCTGTCAGGGATGGTCTCCTGCCTGAGCTCGGGGGCCTGGACTTGACGACCTCTTGAGGCGCCTTCCAGCCCTACCTTTCTATGATTCTTTCCCTACCCTAGTGTGGCTCTTAGAGCCCACTGATCCCCAGCCATTACTTGTGCATTTTGACCAAGTATAGACCCTTATATGCACTTACAGTGCCTCTTTCACCCATTTGTATTCTTGCTTAAACTGTGCATGAGATCAATCTTTAACTAACATCAGCATGTCCTGCCCCTTACACTGTCGGTTCAGCTTTATCTCCCGGTCTTTGGGCATCGTCGGATGGGAGCCACACTTTATACGTTGTGCTAGTCTGTCACATTAGGGTTGGATTAGTGAGGGAATAATGCCCAACTGATTGGCACTTGGCACTGCTTTCCTGGAACTCTTGACGACTCTTGTCATGTTCATTGATGGGGAATAGGACTTCTGCCTCTGTGGCTGAAAGCTGCACTGAGGAGTCCAGGTCTCTAAGCTGAGCTGAGGAAGAACAGGCAGACCAAAGGTCTGATGAGGCACCTAGAAGCTGAGCTTTGCAATGCTTCACTCTCTCTGTGGATCTAGCCCAAAGACACTCAGAGCCTTGCCCAAGGTCACACCAGAGCAGAGAGCTGAGCCCAGGTGTCTCCCGTGCCAGGCTAGTACCACATCACCCTGGCTTTGCTGAGCTACCACTGTGATTAGTGTTTGTATAGCAGTAGCCCCCTAAGGCCCATAACCCCTTCGTGCTGGGGCCCAGTGCCCATCACATCGCACCAGTCTAAAGACATGTCTGACCACTGCCAGCCTTTGGTCAGACAGCTTCCTGCACTGCCACAATCTGGAAATGGCCCTCCACTGGTTATTCCTGGCGTTGATTATTGCAGCTCCCCTCCCCTGGCCCCCCACTTCTCTCTTTCCCCCTCCACCCCAAACACTCCTGCCATTCTGACCAACTCTCCCCACTCCTTAAATCCCTCCTCTTGGCTTCCGCTGCCCCTACAGAATCCCCCCCCCCCCCCCCCCCCACACACACATCCTCACGGCCTTGCATCACTTCACTCAGCCATAAGCTTGGCACCCATCTCCTCTGCAGCTCCTCCTGCTCCAAAACCGCCATCCCAGCTCTGTTGCTGACGCCCAGTTTTGGGGACATCCTTTTACAAGGCTTGATCCAGCTAGAGAGGCCAAATCTGTACTGCCCTACACAGCTGGGACAGTCTCCCAGTAACCTAGACCAGTCCCTTTCCATCCTCTCCCATGGTGCCTGCCACCTGCAGACATGTGCTGTTTGTGGTGCATAGTCACAGCGTCATGTTGTGAACCCGCCAGGGGAGGGACTCTGTTACTTGTTTAACAAAGCACAATGACTGCACACGTGTGATGCTACATAAGTAAGGAATGGTGAGGCTGAGTCAGAGGGAAATGTGCCGTCAGTACCTTTTCCGGCAGCGTTTCTTTGAATGCTTCTTATCACCAGTGTGCTTAGTTTCAGAGGTTAGAGGAGATCACAGCCCAAGGTGAGCTAGCTGCAGTCTTGCAAGGCTAAGGCCTTGTGGTCGATGCGGACTGTGAGAATTAGAGTGCACTGATCAGCCCGTGTGTTGATAATGGCTGTATTAAATGGAAAGGGTTTGCATTGTCAGGAAGAGAGGGAGATCAGGAATCATAGGTACAGAAGTGGAAACACACAGGTGTCTTGGCTAGAAGTAACACAAACCTAAAAATGCTCCTGAGAACTAGAAGTGCTATACAAGCTGCCAACGAGAGCTGCCTGGAGAAATTTGGACGTAACCACGTTCCATCAGACTATGTCGTTCTGTCAAAATAAAAACTCTTTGTGAAATCAGGCTGATTGCAACAGAATTTTGTTTTGGAAGGAAACTAGGGAATAAAAGTTCTGACAATGTCAAACATCCTGGTTTGACATTTTCAGAACAAAACATTTTGATTTTTCATTTTAAAATGATTTTTTGTTTACTTTTTTATTTTATATATTATCTATCATAATATTAGAATACAATAATTTAAAAAAAATCTAAATAACCCAGAGAACTTCTTGTGAGGATTTTCCTCGGCAGAAAATTTCTAAACTTTCAGATTTTGTTCCAGTTCAGAACAAAGCCAAATTCTGAAATCGCCTCTGCACAGCTGTAATGCCAGCACTTGATTTGGGTCTATTGGAGCAGGTTGCACTTGGCTCAGATTTTCACTTAGATTCCCTGTCTCCAGGGGCTTGGTGGGTTTTGAGAAGCTGCTGTTTGGGAGGACTGTTTGACTCAGGTGTCTGGGAATGGTACCCTATATAGAGCCAGGTCACTGCAGGTTAGTAGCCTTGACAATCTGATGTCTGTTTGATGGCCTTGGCACTTTGCCTGGCCAGTCTCAGTTCAGGTCCCGATGGAGAGACACGCAGACACACAAACATCATTCTGGGATGTATTCGCAGGAGTGTTGTAAGCAAGACATGAGAAATAATTTTTCCGCTCTACTCCGTGCCGATTAGGTATCAGCTGGAGTATTGTGTCCAGTTCTGGGCGCCACATTTCAGGAAAGATGTGGACAAATTGGAGAAAGTCCAGAGAAGAGCAACAAAAATGATTAAAGGTCTAGAAAACATGACTTATGAGGAAAGGTTGAAAAAATTGGGTTTGATTAGTCTGGAGATGAGAAGACTGAGAGGGGACATGATAACAGTTTTCAAGTACATAAAAGGTTGTTACAAGGAGGAGGGAGAAAAATTGTTCTTCTTAACCTCCGAGGACAGGACAAGAAGCAATGGGCTTAAATTGCAGCAAGGGAGGTTTAGGTTGGACATTAAGAAAAACTTCTTAACTGTCGGGGTGGTTAAGCACTGGAATAAATTGCCTGCGGGGGGGGCATGGAATCTCCTCACTGGGGATTTTTAAGAGCAGGTTGGACAAATGTTTGTCACGGATGGTCTAGATAATACTTAGTCCTGCCTTGAGTGCCGGGGACTGGGCTAGACGACCTCTCGAGGTCCCTTCCAGTTCTATGATTCTATGATACTATGGCTGCAAACACAATGGCAAACAGCCACGCACACCTGTAAAGGCACACACACACGTGCGGAGATGCATGCTGACCCACACAGTTGCAAACACAAAGGCACACAGACACACACACAGGAGATCAGGCGGAGGTGCAAGTCCTATTTACAAACCTGTTAAAATCAGCAGCTTACACAGCAGCCAGCATCAGGGGCAGGCCTGGAGCCGTGGTGTCATGGGCTCGCTGGCAGGACCCTGCTCAGCCAGGGGACACAGCAGCGGGGCAGGATCCCGGCAGCATGTTCTGCTTCCAGCTGCAGCGTCCTGCCCAGGCAGGAGTCGCAGGACTGTTGGAGAGGCTGGTCACCAGGAGCAGCTGCCAATCCAGCAGGGCCCCAAGGGTGCGAGCGTGGCTAATAAACAGTGAGCAAACGCCTCCAGCTGAAGGCGCCGGTCTCATTGCTCTGCACTGCTCAGCGGGTTCCATCTCACCAGCACAACCAGTGACGGGACCACGTCTCAGCCAGCTCATTCTCAGCCCAGCGCCAGAGGCAGCCAGGCATGGAGCGAGCGGCTTGTGTCTGGGGCGATGCAGCGTGTCCTCTGCACTCTGCGCCACTGCCACACAGATCGCCTCGCTCTGCTACCCGGGGGTAACTGAATACAGCCCTGCAGCGCCCCTGCAGGAGGCCCTCCCACCCCAGCCTCTGTGCGCTCTCAGCCAGAACGGAGCCGTCACAGACCAGCTCGCTCCAGCCCTGGTAACAGCTATGCCGTGTGAGCTCATAAAATCAGCGTGCACGCCTGGCTCCCTTCCACTGCCAGCAAGAGAGCATCGGCACCGGGGCAGTGGCCATGCCATGTGCAGGCCTAAACCAGCCACCCTGGGCCAAGGGACTCCATGTTTGCACCCTCCCCAACCGTGGTTTCTAGAGCAAGTGCAGAACCGGGGGCTCCCTGACCTCCGATGGTGGATTCGCTTCACACAAGCACCCCGAAACGTGGCTCCTTACCAGTCTCGTTACTACATTACAGTAGCACCCAGAGGCCCTAAGCAGCAGGAAGTCGCTCTGTGCCTGGCGCTGGGGCCTGCAGCCACGTGTGCATAACGTCAGTCTTGCAGCACAACTGGGTCCAGGAGCTTGGGTCAAACCCTGTGGCTCTGCGCCTTTAAAAGCTGCAGAACTGCCCATGCCCCAGAGTGCAGCACGCCATGGGAAAATCCCCTAGTGCCTCACAGTCCTCGTGCCCCTGCTTCCCGCAAAACTCTCTTCCGGCTTCAGAGTGACGGCCGCAAGGCCGAGGCCCTCGCTACTCCCCACCTGGCTCCTCCATGGCTAGTCTGGGTGGTGCACAGCCTCTGATGCAGCCCAAGGAAAGCAAGGCCATTGGAAGCTGCTGGTGACAGCCTGGCCCCAGCAAACACAACAGTGTCAATTGTTTCCACACCAGTGTGAGCTGAGAATGGGGCGTCTGCCTTTATTCACCATCTCCTGGGTCTCCTCCACAGAGCCCGTTCAGCGCACTGATTGGCTGACGGGGTGAGGGGGAGTTCAAAGGCGGATTGGCGGGAAATCTTTCCTTTGCAAGCTTATTCCCACCTTTGAAATGTATTTAACTTTTCAGTTCTTGATTTGCACCTCACTGGTTTGCTAGTTTTTCATCGTCTGTAAGTGATTTCTTGGGCAAGTGGGGACACCAGGTGTTAGGTACCACTGAAGATTAAATGCCCCGTCCCTGCAGCTGGGTACAAGGCTGAGCTCGCTTCACTGGTCTCATGTTATATGATCTGATCTAGCAGCTAATCCTGAGATGTTGTCATCTGTTTGCCTGGGTTCACCTGCACTGGACTGTCTCCCATCCATCACTGTATTCCCTAATGAAACAGCCGTTCTACGTGTCAGCGCCAGAGCCAGAATGTTTACAGGGCCGAAAAGCTCTCTGCTCCCCCCGAAGGAGGAAGCTACCCCCAGCTGGAGTCCACCATCCTCGGCCCAGTGCATTTCTGTCCAGTGAGGTAGGGTGCGCAGGTTGAAGTTTGTGCTTTCTCTGTTGATGGAAATGATCCTATACGGTGCAAGTCAATGCATTTAGGAAAGGGGTGGACATTGTCAAAGGTGCGGCCTGGGGGAAATGCGTCACCCGGAGCTGACCGGGAGGGATATGGACTCTAGGGAGGGAACCCAATTGCAGCAGGGAAGCCTGGTCCAATTGAGGGTTCTGCTTGGCTCTGGTTTCCCATGAGGAGATTCTGAGCCCCGTGTGGAGCTGGACTGGTGGCGGCGCTGGCTCTGCGGGACTGAGCGGATTGGGCATAGCTGGTGATTTCATGAAACCAGGCCAACTCTCACAGGCGGTGCTGCAGACGGGCCTGGAGCAGGCGCGGTGGAGAGACACTGCCAGACACCACTTCGTCACCGCTGGGTCTTTGTCAGTGAGGCTCCAGGTGGGTGGAGATTGCCAGGTGACTGAGGGCTCCCTGGACCCAACATGCTGGGTGGTGTACGCATAAGGCTGTGGGGTCAGCGGGGCCCTGAGGCAGCCTTTGGGTTTCACTAATTTTATATGACACAAATAGCTTGCTAGTGTGTTTTTCCCAAATCAAAGGTGTTCTATGGCTTCATGTTCCCAACGTCCTCCCCACCCCCAAACAGATAAGAAACACCCATGATGCTCCTGTTCCCGCAGCGTACCCTGGGAGGAGGGAGAAGGATTTGGGTAGGGGCTCCAGCCATTCACCGTATGCCTTAGAAGGGTCCCTAGATACCATTTAGTCTGGCTCAGCTAGTGACTGGCAGAACGTGACCGTTTTTGAAGGCTGAGTGAATGCGCCGATTTCGAGGCTAAAATGGAACTTCTATGGCTCGGAGCAAGCTGCTGGCTGGAGAAATTGTATGTTGCCTTTCTCGGTGCCCTTTGACAATGGATATCAATAACATTAAGGATGTACTAGCTGTTTGCTGTCAGTTAGATACTTAGCACCTGGATAGGAACTGCACACCAAGAGAAGGATTTAAAGAGCTCCCCAGTTACAACTGCCAGCAGAAATGTGAAGAAGTTGTAATGCAAACACTTCCTTACAGACACGGATGGAAATTCTGGCTCTGGTCTAGTCAGTGGGATTTTGGCCATTGACCGCATCGGGGCCAGGATTCCATCCCAACCCTTAAACTAATTCATAACAATCATTGCAAAGCTACAGGGTGCGGAGCCCTGGTGTCACGTCCTCGCTAGCAGGACCCCACTCAGGCAGGGGACACAGCAGAGGGGATTGACGGGAACTGCCGGCACTCAGCAGCTGACAGGACTGAGCCCGTGCACAGTAAAGGTTTGGTCCCTCCTCCTGCAAAGAGGCCCACCCTTTGCTTCATGTCTGCAAGCAGTCCCATTGCACTCAGTGGGCTACTCCCCTGTGTACAGACAAGCAGTTGCGGTGGGGGGTGCAGGACTGAGGCTTGCACAGGGTTAGGAAAAACAAATATCAAGGACAGGGCCATCCCTACCCATACGCAAAGCACGCAGCTGCGTCGGGCACCAGGAAATGTGGGGCTCCAAATTTCCTGGTGCCCTGCACAGCAGCGTGCTCCTCCAGCCCCTGCCCCGCCCCTTCCCCAAGGCCCCCGCCCCTGCTCCACCCCAGCCCTGCCCCCACTCCACCCTTTCCCCAAGGCCCCCGCCCCTGCTCTGCCCCAGCCCTGCCCCAACTCCCCTGAGGACTGCAGCAGGGGTCAGGCACCCTGCACTCACCGGGCGGCGGTAAATGGAGGAGCAACCTGGCCCCAGCCCGCTCCGTGCCGTCAGCACCCAGCCGCGCCGCCGGTGAGTGCTGGGGAGGCGGTTCGCCCCTGCCCCCCAGTCCCAAGGCTCCTGGGAGCCAGGGGAGCAGAGCGGAGAGGGCTGGGACCAGGTCGCTCCACTTCCCACTGCCCCGTGAGTGCGGCGTCGGGCCCTGATCAAGGTGGTTTGAAATAAAGTTTACCTGTTGTGACTACATATCTGTGAGAGCGGGTCAGAAATCTTCGGTTGGAATGTTTTTCCACCAGAAAATTCAGATTCATCCAAAGTGAAATATTTCACAGAAATGTGTCAAATTCAACAACATTTCATTTGGGAAAATACCAAAATGGACTGAAGCATTCCAGTAACGGGCAAAACGTTCCAGGGCCACCTTTTCAGAATGGACCGGTTAGATTTGCCATTTTGAAATGACTTTTTGTTTCATTTGTTTTACTCGATATAATATTAAAAAGTCAAAATTGGAATGAAATACTTCCATGGACCCAAAGTGACCATTGGTTTGGGATGTAGTTTTGAGGGAAATTTTGAGACACGAAAAAAATTCAAAAATCACAGAATTTCACCCAATGGAAAATCTGTCACACATTTGTGTGAACATGGAGATTTCAGATACGCAAATGATATATCGGATTCCTCCAGACTCACTATATGAGCTCTTCTCCTCCAGACTCACTATATTCCTCATGTTGCACTGCTTAGTGACCTGAGAGACGCATCCTTACTGTCCACCAGGCCAGTCCCGCTGACCTCAACAATCCCACTCCAGCTCACTGCATCTGTGGCAGTTATAGGAATTTCCAGCACCATGTTTGTCCAGCATTTCATTCCTTGAGAGCTCAGCTAATGCAACATTATGTTCTGTTGACATCTGTGGCCCACTAATAATAAGGCAAAGGTAGACAATGAAACATAGCCGATCAAATTGCAACAGCTGTTTTACCAAAGAATGATCACAAATGTTTGCTGCTCTCAGGTCGTGCTGAATGAACTGATGAAGCTTGTCCCCGTGCTCTGACACCTGCTCCAACCTCCCAGTGGAATTACACCCTTCAGACTGCCCTTCATCAGGAAGAAAACGCCTCTGCAAGCTAGTCTGAAACACATTTATCATTTCTAAAGTAAACACAGACACAAAGCTCTCAGGCCAGGAAAGCAGAACTCCAGGCACAATGCTGAACTCCTTCCAATAAGTGCTTTAAAGAAGGGACTTAAAAAGAGTGCTTAATTTAGAATTATGGAGCAGTTATATATTAATGAAATATTAATTGACTACAGCAATTACTAAAGTTTAATAACTGTGAGAGATAATCCCATTGTGACTTAAAATTACAAAAGCATTGATGGTCTAATTAATAATGTATATGCTAGTAATGACCTCATTAAACAAAGGTACAATTATAAATATGTAAGCAGATTAATAGCAATCTAAGTGCACGTTCAATGCTTCTGTAATTTTATTTGAAACGTTAAATGATGGCTGATGACCTTTAAAGCATCCCCTAATTAATATTTAACTCATACTGTATTTTAAAATGGAACTTCTATGGCTCGGCGCAAGCTGCTGGCTGGAGAAATTGTATGTTGCCTTTCTCGGTGCCCTTTGACAATGATATCAATAACGTTAAGGATGTACTAGCTGTTTGCTATCAGTTAGATACTTAGCACCTGGATAGGAACTGCACACCAAGAGAAGGATTTAAAGAGCTCCCCAGTTACAACTGCCAGCAGAAATGTGAAGAAGTTGTAATGGAAACACTTCCTTACAGACACGGATGGAAATCCTGGCTCTGGTGTAGTCAATGGGATTTTGACCATTGACCACACTGGGGCCAGGATTCCATCCCAACCCTTAAACTAATTCATAACAATCATTGCAAAGCTACAGGATGTGTGTCTTTGAGATGCCCACATTCAAACTGTTATGTACTGTGACAAAATTCCTCCTCTACCTTGGGGTCTTGCGCTTATTGGCGGATTTGCTCGCCTTGGAGCTTCACGGCAGCCCTTAGTTTGGCCATTTTCGTGAACCCACAGTCCAGGTCAACTCCTCCTGTGTGTGACCAGGAGTTGGGTGGTTTGGGAGGAACCCGGGCCCGCCCTCTACTCCGGGTTCCAGCCCAGGGCCCTGTGGAATGCCGCTGTCTAGAGTGCCTCCTGGAACAGCTGGGCGACAGCTACAACTCCCTGGGCTACTTCCCCATGGCCTCCTCCCAACACCTTCTTTATCCTCACCATAGGACCTTCCTCCTGGTGTCTGCTAATGCATGTACTCCTCAGTCCTCCAACAGTCCGTGTTCTTACTCTCAGCTCCTAGTGCCTCTTGCTCCCAGCTCCGTACACGCGCACCACAAACTGAAGTGAACTCCTTTTTAAACCCAGGTGCCCTGATTAGCCTGCCTTAATTGATTCTAGCAGCTTCTTGATTGGCTGCAGGTGTTCTAATCAGCCTGTCTGTCTTAATTGTCTCCAGAAGGTTCCTGATTGTTCTGGAACCTTCCCTGTTACCTTACCCAGGGAAAAGGGACCTACTTAACCTGGGGCTAATATATCTGCCTTCTATTACTCTCCTGTAGCCATCTGGCCCGACCCTGCACAGTACGTTCCGTCTTTGTACGATGATTTGCCAGCATAGTTAAACACCATGGAAAGTGGGAAAGCTCTTATATAAAAAGTCTAAGGCCTGATCCTGCCATGTGGTTGGCTGGATCCCATCACCTGCCTTGAGCCCTCTGATTTCAGTGGGGCCTGGTGCAGGCACAGGGGGCCTGCCCATAAGGAGCCTACCGCAGGTTGGAGGCCTAAGCTAGTAATGAACTCAGCCCTTGTGTTGAGTGAGCTGGGGTGCTGAGTACGGAAGGCTACAGAAACTGGTACAGTAGTGGGCCTGCAGGTGGACGGAAGCACCCTCACAGAGGCTGGTGGAGTTCCGTGGAAGCACACATGTGCAGATCGGATGGTGACAGCAGGGCCCGGCATTGTATGATATGGGAAATGGGCTGTGACTGACTGTATCCTAACGCATATGCATGGGGGGAAGGCTGCACAGGTGTTGTTGGCCTGCCTTGACTCTGCCTGTTAACCACGCAACCCGAATGCTCTTTTAACATAATACTTATCTATGGACTAGAGCAGTGGTTCTCAACCAGGGATCCGGGCCCCCCTGGGGGGACACAAGCAGGTTTTAGGGCGTCCGCCAAGCAGGGCCGGCATTAGACTTGCTGGGGCCCAGGGCAGAAAGCCGAAGCCCACCTCATGGGGCTCAATCCTGGGGCCCTGAGCCCTGCCACCCTGGGCTGAAGTTGAAGATTGAGCAACTTAGCTTTGTAGGGCTCCCTACAGGACAGCTGGCTGTATTTCAAAGAATCCCTATTGAGGTTACAGGGACAAACCATCCCGATGTGTCGAAAGAATAGTAAATATGGCAGGCGACCAGCTTGGCTTAACAGTGAAATCCTTGCGGATCTTAAACATATAAAAGAAGCTTACAAGATGTGGAAGATTGGACAAATGACCAGGGAAGAGTATAAAAATGTTGCTCAGGCATGTAGGAATGAAATCAGGAGGGCCAAATCGCACCTGGAGCTGCAGCTAGCAAGAGATGTTAAGAGTAACAAGAAGGGTTTCTTCAGGTATGTTGGCAACAAGAAGAAAGCCAAGGAAAGTGTGGGCCCCTTACTGAATGAGGGAGGCAACCTAGTGACAGAGGATGTGGAAAAAGCTAATGTACTCAATGCTTTTTTTGCCTCTGTCTTCACGAACAAGATCAGCTCCCAGACTGCTGCCCTAGGCAACACAGCATGGGGAGTAGGTGGCCAGCCCTCTGTGGAGAAAGAAGTGGTTAGGGACTATTTAGAAAAGCTGGACATGCACAAGTCCATGGGGCCGGACGCGTTGCATCCGAGAGTGCTAAAGGAGTTGGTGGCTGTGATTGCAGAGCCATTGGCCATTATCTTTGAAAACTCATGGCGATCGGGGGAAGTCCCGGACGACTGGAAAAAGGCTAATGTAGTGCCTGTCTTTAAAAAAGGGAAGAAGGAGGATCCTGGGAACTACAGGCCAGTCAGCCTCACCTCAGTCCCCGGAAAAATCATGGAGCAGGTCCTCAAGGAATCAATCCTGAAGCACTTACACAAGAGGAAAGTGATCAGGAACAGTCAGCATGGATTCACCAAGGGAAGGTCATGCCTGACTAATCTAATCGCCTTCTATGATGAGATTACTGGTTCTGTGGATGAAGGGAAAGCAGTGGATGTATCGTTTCTTGACTTTAGCAAAGCTTTTGACACGGTCTCCCACAGTATTCTTGTCAGCAAGTTAAAGAAGTATGGGCTGGATGAATGCACTATAAGGTGGGTAGAAAGTTGGCTAGATTGTCAGGCTCAACGGGTAGTGATCAATGGCTCCATGTCTGGATGGCAGCCGGTATCAAGTGGAGTGCCCCAAGGGTCGGTCCTGGGGCCGGTTTTGTTCAATATCTTCATAAATGATCTGGAGGATGGTGTGGATTGCACTCTCAGCAAATTTTCGGATGATACTAAACTAGGAGGAGTGGTAGATACGGTGGCCGGTAGGGATCGGATACAGGGGGACCTAGACAAATTGGAGGATTGGGCCAAAAGAAATCTGATGAGGTTCAACAAGGATAAGTGTAGGGTCCTGCACTTAGGACGGAAGAATCCAATGCACCGCTACAGACTAGGGACCGAATGGCTAGGCAGCAGTTCTGCGGAAAAGGACCTAGGGGTGACAGTGGACGAGAAGCTGGATATGAGTCAACAGTGTGCCCTTGTTGCCAAGAAGACCAATGGCATTTTGGGATGTAGAAGTAGGGGCATAGCCAGCAGATCGAGGGACGTGATCGTTCCCCTCTATTCGACATTGGTGAGGCCTCATCTGTAGTACTGTGTCCAGTTTTGGGCCCCACACTACAAGAAGGATGTGGAAAAATTGGAGAGAGTCCAGCGAAGGGCAACAAAAATGATTAGGGGTCTGGAACACATGACTTGTGAGGAGAGGCTGAGGGACCTGGGATTGTTTAGTCTGCGGAAGAGAAGAATGAGGGGGGATTTGATAGCTGCTTTCAACTACCTTAGAGGTGGTTCCAAAGAGGATGGTTCTAGACTATTCTCAGTGGTAGAAGATGACAGAACAAGGAGTAATGGTCTCAAGTTGCAGTGGGGGAGGTTTAGGTTGGATATTAGGAAAAACTTTTTCACTAGGAGGGTGGTGAAACACTGGAATGCGTTACCTAGGGAGGTGGTAGAATCTCCTTCCTTAGAAGTTTTTAAGGTCAGGCTTGACAAAGCCCTGGCTGGGATGATTTAATTGGGGATTGGTCCTGCTTTGAGCAGGGGGTTGGACTAGATG
This sequence comes from Chelonia mydas, assembly GCF_015237465.2. Lineage (NCBI taxonomy): Eukaryota > Metazoa > Chordata > Testudines > Cheloniidae > Chelonia > Chelonia mydas. The sequence continues at coordinate 121,768,081 of NC_051245.2, forward strand.
ACCTCCTGAGGTCCCTTTCAACCCTGATATTCTATGATTCTATGATTCTATGATACTGTTTGGGGCCCTGGGTAGTTGCCCTGCTTGCTATTCCCTAACGCTGGCCCTGGCTTTTATATGCAGAAAAGCCGTTGTTGTGGCACAAGTGAGCCGTGGAATTGTTATAGCATGTTGGGGTGGGGGAGCTCAGAAAGAAAAAAGTTGAGAACCCCTGGAATATAGTACACGTAACCCATGCCCCCTCGGTGTGGTACGCTGTCCCCCTCTAGTGGCGGCTGGGCTACACAGACTCATGACTTCACAGAAGTAGGGTCTCTTGCTCAGTAGAGGCCCCAGGTGAGTGAACAATGTGATCGATATGGGCAAGCGTGTAACTAGTCTCTCATTTATTGTGCTCTCCGCCGGGTGAACTGGACCCACAGCACCCCAGGAAGGGGACGCTGCCCCCAGGCTGCTTCTTGGGCTGTCCCCGACCATGTTGCTTGGGAGGCAAAGCCCAGCAGGAGTTTTCGGAGGGGGCTGGAGAAATCCCTCACAGCTGGGGGCGAACCAGCTGCCACTGCCCCTAGTGAGGCTCCAAACCTTACAGGGTTTGTTCACAGGGGGCTGGCGAGTGGAGAATCTGAAGCCCTGCGGCTGCTGTTCCCTTTGGCTCCTCACTTCATTAAGTGCTTTGCCAGGGCCGCCCGACGGCTGCCAGGGGTTGGTCCAGACCAGCCTGAAGCCGCCTGGGGCTTTACACAGGCTCCCGCTCTTGTAAAGTTACCCAGCCCCCGTGCCTAGTGCTTAGAGTGGGACTCAGGACACCGCTCGTTGCAGCAGCATGACCACTTCCTGCGTGACTGCGAAGGGCAGAGCCGCGGCTGGCAGCTGTGCATAGTGGGAAACATGCTCAGCGCTTTGTGCTTGGTTTGGGAAAAGTTTTCATGTTCCAGTGTGACGAGCTGGGGCTAACCCAATGGCTCCCTGGACAAAGAGGAAGGCCCGGGAGCCTGACTGCTGCTGACGTGCTTCTCTCAGCTCGCTGTCAGAAATTCCTGCCATCCATGGCTACTTGTCATGCTGAGCGGCCGGCGCCTGCTAGGCCGTGCGCTCAGAGCGGAGAGGAGATGGTCTATGGGGCTGTGGAGACGTGCACAGAATAGTTTGTAATGGAGGAAGGAGATCAGGGTTGGAAGGGACCTCAGGAGGTCATCTAGTCCAACCCCCTGCTCAAAGCAGGACCGATCCCCAGTTTTTGCTCCAGATTCCTAAATGGCCCCGCTCAAGGATTGAACTCACAACCCTGGGTTTAGCAGGTCAATGCTCAAACCACTGAGCTATCCCCCCCCCTGAGATCGGTCAGAGCAGAGAGACTCAAAGCAGAGAGGCGCCTGCAGTGATGAGCTGCCACAATCTTAACAACAGGTTCCCTCCTCACCCCACAAGAGGGTCGTTGCCCACCCCTGCCCCCTGAGACTCCTGCCCCATCCAACACCCCCCCGCGTTCCTTGACGCCCGCCTCCCCAGGACCCCTGCCCCATCCACCCCCTCCCCTGTCCCCTGACTTCCCCCAGAAGCGGGCAGGAGGGTCTCGTGGGCCACCGTAGCGGGTGCCCACCCCACCCCTAACAGCCAGAGGCACCTGCCGGGGGGCGAGGTGGGCAGTCCCGGCGGTGCTTACCTGGGGCAGCTCCCAGGAAGCATCCGGCAGGTCCCTCTGGCTCCTAGGGGCGGGGTAGCGTAGCTAGGGGGAGGAGGGGGAGCGGCCGCTTCCCCCACTGATCACATCAAAAGTGGCGCCTTAGGCGCCAACTCCCTGGGTGCTCCGGGGCTGGAGCACCCACAGGGAAAATTGGTGGGTGCAGAGCACCCACTGGCAGCTCTCCGCCCCGTGCCCGGCCCCAGCTCTGCTCCGCCCCCGCCTCCACCCCTGAACACACCGCCCTGCTTCTCCAGGGTGGCGGAGGTGAGCTGGGGTTGGGAGCGGTTCCCCTGTCCCCCCTCCGGGTTGGAGCACCCGTGGAGTCGGCGCCTAAGGTGCCACTTTTGGCCGGTTACATTTAGAAGCCCTTTTAGAACCGGTTGTCCCTCGCGGAACAACCGGTTCTAAAAAGGCTTCTAAATTTAACAACCGGTTCTCGCGAACCGGCTCCAGCTTACTACTGGGCGCCTGCCACAACCCCTGCCTCCTCTCCCCGAAGCGGTGTGTTTTCTGCCCACAGCACAAAACCCTGTCAGCCCGCCAGGCCGATGTGCCCCCCTGCCCCCCCCAGGAAGGGAGGGTAAGTAGGAGCCTACAGGACTGACTGCCCAGAGTTAGGCTGGGCAGCAGTGAGTTCTCACAGTACCAGGGGAAGCACCAGCTTCTGGGAAGCCATATGCTGCCAGTGAGAGCTGCAGCACTGGCTGCCGGGGGCCCAAATCCCCACTGCCCTGCACCCTGGGCCATCAGTTAAACCTGTGCACAGGGTCGGTGCATGCCACCAGCTCAGAACAGGGGCCGTGCACACCCACTGTGCACTGGTGCAAAGAGAACCAGGCCCCTGTGCACAGGAGCCATGGCACCTTACCACCTCAGAACAGGGCACGTGCCAGCCTGTACCGACTGGGGGCACATCCGTCACCTTGCCAGTGTGCTCTGGGCATGTGGCATCTGTCTGGCAGAGCAACACTCGCACGACTTCCTGGAGCAATGCGCTACCCCTATGTCGCGTACGCACATGGTTTGAACCCAGCCACAAGCTGTTTAGCCCCTTATTGCCTCGTCACCCAGGCCATGTTCTTTCTTTGCGGCTCAGAGCAAGTCCGGCTTTACTAACCCAGCCCTACAAACCGCTGGCCTGCAGGTCCCTGCTCCGTTATGTTTCTTTAATCTTGCAAAGGTCACCCGGCACATCCACGCATCCCGGAATTATTGACGAGACAGGTTCAGGCAGCTGTGATCTGCTTCCCCCCAGTGCCAGCAAAATGGCCACTGAAGAACAAGCCTAGCCTCTGCATTTCAGGGGCGCAAAGGCCTAGGAAAGGGACAGAGGTAGTGGCAGGGTCGACAACCACAGTTAGTAAATTACTGACGCAGGGCCACATATTAGCTCAGCGCTGCCCATTTGTCTTTACTGAGTCCCATACAAGGTGTGTGGAGTGGATAGATAGAGCTGCACGTATCTGGGTAGCTCTTGTCCTACCCTTTGGGACACGTCAGAGCTTTGCCATCTCTCCTGGAAAGCCAGCTCACCCGGTGATGTGACCCCGGGTGTATTTTTATTTGATCTATTCCAATAGTGCAGCCAGGATGGGGGGCTGCCGGAGATTCTGCTATCATCCAAGCCTGAACACTGATTTTAGAAAGAGGCCCTGTAATGGCCAGAGCGGTGCGGGAAAGCTGCAGCCAGGGCTAAACCAGGTGTTTTGCTGGAACGGCAAAATGAAAAAACAAAAACCAATAAAAGCAACACTGACAGCTACTGTTGGACTCTTCATCAAGGCCTCCAGCCAGCAAAGCACGTCAGCAGGTATATTGTCCCATTGACGTCAATGGCTTAAAATTAACCACGCACTGAAATGTTTCAATGGTCAAAGCCTCCAGGGGCTTAAAAGCTGGGAGTCCAAGTTCTCAGCCAAGGCCAAGCCTCTTTGGGGGAGGTTTAGGTTGGATATTAGGAAAAACTTTTTTACTAGGAGGGTGGTGAAGCACTGGAATGGGTTCCCTAGGGAGGTGGTGGAATCTCCTTCCTTTGAAGCTTTTAAGGCCGGCTTGACAAAGCCCTGGCTGGGATGATTTAGTTGGGGTCGGTCCTGCTTTGAGCAGGGGGTTGGACTAGATGACCTCCTGAGGTCCCTTCCAACCCTGATATTCTATGATTCTCCCCCAGACACAGAAGAGGAAGTTACAGGTGCAGGCTCAACTGATACCAGCCAGTATAACCCAGCGTCATGTGTTACTGTTCATACCCAAGTTGCACCATTTTCACACGAGCCCTTTCGTTCGACCTGTTCACCTCCGTGGCCAGATCTACATCTCTGGAACTGAACGCAGCCCTTTTACTCATTTATTGCACAGCCGAACCCAGAAAATATACCCCCACCCCCATCTTTCTCACAGCACCCCATGACGCGCTGCGCCCTTCGTCTCGTCTCCCCAGGACGCCCGGGACAGGGGCGCCACATCGTTCTCTAGCAGCACAGTCCCCATGCAGATGAGACACGAGCTGCTGCTCTCCACGGCTGGGTGGCAGAAAGAGGGTGTTGGGGGTACCAGCCCCCGGTGGCCAGCCCAGGGAGTAGCTGCACTGGGGCAGGTGGACAGGCAAAATTTCCACGTGCCCCAGCAAAGCTCCTCCCTGAGGCAGCACAGTCTAGTGGCTAGGGCACTGGGGCAGGAGTCAGGGAGCCCGTGGTCTGTTCCCAGCTGTGCGCTGGCCCGCAGGGTGAGCTCAGCAAGTCACTGCCCTCTCTACGCCTCACCGTCCCCTCCCACGCTTTGTCTGCCTCCGCTGCTTTCGCTAGAAGCTCCCTGGGGCAGGGCCTGTCTCCCTGTGTCTGTGCAGGGACTTGGCCCATGGGGACCTGCCACGGGGTTCCCTCACTGCTGGGGCGCCCTCTCCTGGCTGCTGTGGGGATTAGCTCAGTGCTTCCGGGGGACAGAGGAACAGTGGAGCAGCTCAGCAGGAAGCTGGTGCAGGAGGAGGGCGAGCAGCTCTCCTGCCAGCCCTATGCCCCAGTCTCACCTGGGGCCCACAGGGACACTAGGTAGCAGAGTGTATGTGTGTCTTTGTAGAACAGCCTGCCGATTTTATTGTGTACACGGCACGCTGTGATGGGCCCCTACCCAGAATAACAGGCCTCCTACCCCTTGTTGATACACTATAACACTGGTTCTGATGTCATTATAAACCCGAAACCTAGGTACAGTGTCTGATCAGAACTCCATGGTGAAATGTTACCCCTAATTCAGATACACCCTGGAGCTACCTTATCTGATGTCATGCTGGGAACCCTCAGAGGTGCTGCAATTCCATGGGTGTACCTACTGCCACATGCTAGATCTGAATTTAAAGCCCATGGAAGCACGGGACAAACACCAGGACTCAGATCCCCAGCTGGTGTAAGTCACCGTAACTCAGGTGAGGTCAATGGCACCACGCCAATTTACACCAGCTGAGCCTCTGGCCTTTGCTCTGTGACACTTTGTCCAATTTTGGCTTTATGTCTGTAAATTTTGTAGCTGGGAAAATCCTGGCCTGTGTGGTTACTGTCCTCCCTGCACTGTTGCCTAGCAATGGGTGTTCAAATATATGGGGCTGAGACGACATAAATAGGGCATACTCTCCATTGGCTCAGTGTTTCTCTAGCACTGCATGGCTCAGAGAATCGGTACTGAGCTGTAGACCCTTTCACTGTGTGGCTACGGGGTCAATTCAAGAGTGGCTGAAAGTTGTTACCATCTAACAGCTGCTGGTTGGACTATGTGAAGCTAAGCGGTGTCTAAACCCTGTAACTGCCAATGTCACATCAAGCCCCACCCTAAATGAACATCATTGGCTGGGTCCTACCAGCTCCACACTGAGTAATCCCACTGAACTCCAGGCCAATGACAGAATAAGCGGTGAAGACTGACCTGTCCTTTCAGCCTCAGACTGCATCTATGCTGGCAGCTCCCACCAATGCCAGTGTAGACCAGCAGCTGACATGGGTACTACTGAGCTGACTGGACCTACATTGGTGTTTTCTGCTTCATTCAGGTCTAGACAACATGTCAGTAAAAATTCCAGCAGTTGTATACTATGCCTCTCGCCATTGCTAGTGCCCAGGAGCAGCCCCAGGACTAGCCCACCAATGGACGGCAACTACTTGCACTACACTGATGACATCTTCATCATCTGGACCCATGGAAAAGAAGCCCTTGAGGAATTCCACCAAGATTTCAACAATTTCCATCCCACCATCAACCTCAGCCTGGACCAGTCCACACAAGAGAGCCACTTCCTGGACACTACGGTGCTAATAAGCGATGGTCACATAAACACCACCCTATACCAGAAACATACTGACCACTATTCCTACCTACATGCCTCCAGCTTTCATCCAGACCACACCACACGATCCATCGTCTACAGCCAAGCTCTACAATATAACCGCATTTGCTCCAACCCCTCAGACAGAGACAAACACCTACAAGATCTCTATCAAGCGTTCTTACAACTACAGTAGCCACCTGCCGAAGTGAAGAAACAGATTGACAGAGCCAGAAGAGTACCCAGAAGTTACCTACTACAGGACAGGCCCAACAAAGAAAATAACAGAACGCCACTAACCATCACCTTCAGCCCCCAACTAAAACCTCTCCAACGTATCATCAAGGATCTACAACCTATCCTGAAGGACAACCAATCACTCTCACAGATCTTGGGAGACAGGCCAGTCCTTGCTTACAGACAGCCCCCCAACCTGAAGCAAATACTCACCAGCAACCACACACCACACAAGAGAACCACTAACCCAGGAACCTATCCTTGCAACAAAGCCCGTTGCCAACTGTGCCCACATATCTATTCAGGGGACACCATCACAGGGCCTAATAACATCAGCCACACTATCAGAGGCTCGTTCACCGGCACATCTACCAATCTGATATATGCCATCATGTGCCAGCAATGCCCCTCTGCCATGTACATTGGCCAAACAGGACAGTCTCTACGTAAAAGAATAAATGGACACAAATCAGACGTCAAGAATTATAACATTCAAAAACCAGTCGGAGAACTCTTCAATCTCTCTGGTCACTCGATTACAGACCTAAAAGTGGCAATTCTTCAACAAAAAAACTTCAAAAACAGACTCCAACGAGAGACTGCTGAATTGGAATTAATTTGCAAACTGGATACAATTAACTTAGGCTTGAATAAAGACTGGGAGTGGATGGGTCATTACACAAAGTAAAACTATTTCCCCGTGTTTATTCCCCTCCCCCCCCACCCCCTGCTGTTCCTCAGACATTCTTGTCAACTGCTGGAAATGGCCCGCCTTGATTATCACTACAAAAGGTTTTTCCCCCGCCCCGCTCTCCTGCTGGTAATAGCTCACCTTACCTGATCACTCTCGTTACAGTGTGTATGGTAACACCCATTGTTTCATGTTCTCTGTGTATATAAATCTCCCCACTGTATTTTCCACTGCATGCATCCGATGAAGTGAGCTGTAGCTCACGAAAGCTTATGCTCAAATAAATGTTAGTCTCTAAGGTGCCACAAGTCCTCCTTTTCTTTATGATGGGGTGTGCACTCCACAGCAGGCCTGAGCAGGTTAAAAAGCACCAATTAACCTTATAGGCAGCACCCGGAGGAGAGCCAGGGTGGGATAAAGTCTAACTGCAGATGAAGCCCAGCTGGGCAGGACAGGCTGGGCTTGTCTAAAGCCAGGCAACTGAGAGCAGGAGAGGGCTGCAGGGAGGAGCACTGCCGTCCGTCCCTGGAGAGGAGTTGGCTAAGGACAAGGACGCGTTCTAGGGGCAGAGTAAACCTGGCATCCAGATTGCACTACAGAGCCTGGCACGTGGCCAAGAGTGGGGAGTAGCCACTGGGAGTGGAGGAAGCTGGGGCTGGTAAACCCAGCGGTGGGTCAGGCAATAAAGAAGTGAGGTAGGACGGAGCCCAGGGAAACAGCCTCAGGGTCTGAGACTGAGCAGACCGTGGTTGCTAGGCGTAGGGTCCTTGGCTGGAACCCAGAGTAGGGATGGGCTTGGGAAAGTGGCACTGGACCTGGACTCGGACCGGAAGACTGCCTGACCCAGCGTATGGACAGCTTGTCTGGTGGGCCTGTGACACCCTGGAAGGGGATGATGAAATAATGGCCTGACTGGAGAGCTGAGTCACAAAGAGGGAGAGAGGGGCCACGTTCCGAGCAACTACTGGAAAGGGACGGCAGACTGGGCAAGAGCTGCTCCCCCAGCCCCAAGGAGGCGGCCCAGTGGTGAATGAACCCCAGTACAGCTACCCAAGAATGGCCAGAGCAGGTGAGACGCCCGTGGTGATCTCGGCAGAGCAGGGTTGAAGCGCATTAGTGACATGGGAAGAAGGACCTGGCATCTTTGCTGCCTATGCTATTTCTTCTCACTGCGTAAATACGGAGCAGCAGGCAGTGTCTGGACCACAAAAACCAGCAACAAAAAGGCTTGTTTTACATTGTGATAGTCACATCCACACAGAATCAGAGACACGGTGCTGTAGTGTTTCCCTTGATGTAGATAGCTGAGGTTAGCCCCAGGCGGGAGATAGTGGGTTGACCTCAACTAACTCCCTCAAAGGAAAAATTACCTGTGTTTTGTCTCCACGGGAGTCCTCCAGCACAACAGCTACCTCAGTGTAGAGAAGCACGTTGACAGCCAGGACACAGCCGCAGCGGTGGGTTTGGCACTTTCATTACCACAACATTCAGTTACAATTTAAACAACAAAAACTTGCTTCTGTATTTTTCCCAAGATTAAAAGGAACAGCCACGCAGACAGGAGCATCCTGACATATGTTGTGACCAAATGAGTCCCTTTCCCACAAGCATGAGAACAGAACTCTGGCCCTCCTGTGTCCCAGATGTTGCGGAGCATGAGAAGAATTCGAAGACGCCTGCGTCTGAAACAGACCCACTCAGCCCACTGTAATCTCGTCTCCTATCTCAATATTCACACCAGAGCCTGCATTAGCTTTTCCCAGGGCACCCTTCCAGTGGGAAGGGCGAAGCAAAGGCATTTTGCACTGAGTCTGCCAACTGACAGTCCCTTTATCATGACACTATCCCTCCCCCACCACCCCAAAGGTGCATGAGGAATGATCACACCCAGCACTTAAGAACTGATCAAAGCCATTGTATTGTGGAGATTGAAAGATACAATTAAGTAGCATGTGATGAAGGCAGAAGGATCCTCTCATCTGAGAGAAATCTGTGTTGTGTGGTGGTATATGTTCCTTATACAGTAAGCTACTTCCAGCACTTGTGTGTGCTCTTGATTGATATTGTGTGTGTCTTGTCTTGTGATCCTTTGCTGTGGCTCATTTGGAATACGTCAGGCTGGTTTAGCCGTGAAGTTGCTGAGAGAGATTTTATTTTCAGGCATGAAGTTTGTTGGGTGGCTGTAGGAGAACTCAGCTCTCGTCCCCTAATGCCCCTACTCTACTTGCGCTACATTGATGACATCTTCATCATCTAGACCCATGGAAAAGAAGCCCTTGAGGAATTCCACCAAGATTTCAACAATTTCCATCCCACCATCAACCTCAGCCTGGACCAGTCCACACAAGAGAGCCACTTCCTGGACACTACGGTGCTAATAAGCGATGGTCACATAAACACCACCCTATACCGGAAACCTACTGACCGCTATTCCTCCCTACATGCCTCCAGCTTTCATCCAGACCACACCACACGATCCATCGTCTACAGCCAAGCTCTACAATACAACCACATTTGCTCCAACCCCTCAGACAGAGACAGACACCTACAAGATCTCTATCAAGCGTTCTTACAACTACAGTAGCCACCTGCCGAAGTGAAGAAACAGATTGACAGAGCCAGAAGAGTACCCAGAAGTTACCTACTACAGGACAGGCCCAACAAAGAAAATAACAGAATGCCACTAGCCATCACCTTCAGCCCCCAACTAAAACCTCTCCAACGTATCATCAAGGATCTACAACCTATCCTGAAGGACAACCCATCACTCTCACAGATCTTGGGAGACAGGCCAGTGCTTGCTTACAGACAGCCCCCCAACCTGAAGCAAATACTCACCAGCAACCACACACCACACAACAGAACCACTAACCCAGGAACCTATCCTTGCAACAAAGCCTGTTGCCAACAGTGTCCACATATCTATTCAGGAGACACCATCATAGGGCCTAATAACATCAGCCACACTATCAGAGGCTCGTTCACCTGCACATCTACTAATGTGATATATGCCATCATGTGCCAGCAATGCCCCCCTGCCCTGTACATTGGTCAAACAGGACAGTCTCTATGTAAAAGAATAAATGGACACAAATCAGACGTCAAGAATTATAACATTCAAAAACCAGTCGGAGAACACTTCAATCTCTCTGGTCACTCGATTACAGACCTAAAAGTGGCAATTCTTCAACAAAAAAACTTCAAAAACAGACTCCAACAAGAGACTGCTGAATTGGAATTAATTTGCAAATTGGATACAATTAACTTAGGCTTGAATAAAGACTGGGAGTGGATGGGTCATTACACAAAGTAAAACTATTTCCCCATGTTTATCCCCACCTCTCCCCCCACTGTTCCTCAAACGTTCTTGTCAACTGCTGGAAATGGCCTACCTTGATTATCACTACAAAAGGTTTTCCCCCCGCCCCGCTCTCCTGCTGGTAATAGCTCACCTTAAGTGATCACTCTTGTTACAGTGTGTATGGCAACACCCATTGTTTCATGTTCTCTGTGTATATAAATCTCCCCACTGTATTTTCCACTGAATACATCCAATGAAGTGAGCTGTAGCTCACGAAAGCTTATGCTCAAATAAATTTGTTAGTCTTTAAGGTGCCACAAGTCCTCCTGTTCTTTCTGTAGGAGAACTGAAGCAGAAATGTAATGTGAAACTATGCTAACGAGAGAGCATGTGAATGGTCAGTGTGGTTCAGTCACATGTCACTTGATGTTCTATGACCTAAACAACATGACTGCAGTACCTACCGTATAAGGTCACAGAGCTCTCCTTAGCTCTCTAAATCAGGGAGTCTTGGGCAAGGACTGCGAACTGACCACGTCTGAGAATATTAGCAGGGTGACATATTGTACATGGCAGCCACAGAAGGGATAGAAAGTACTGTGAGCTACTTCACAGGCCATGGCTACAGGTCCACTGCTGTAAGCTCGTTCCTGTAGCCACTCTATGCCGACGGGAGAGAGCTCTCTGTTGGCTTAATTTCTCCAGCCCCAACACAGCACTGGACATGCCGGCAGTGCAATTTACATCACTCAGCGGGGTGGTTTATTCACACCCCAGACTGACATAAGTGGAGGTGTAGACATAGCCACAGTCAACACCACCCACTTACAGGCAGGATTAACTGGACCAAAAGCTACTTTGTCAAATGGCTCGGGCCAAATGAACCTGATAAATGGCCATAACCCAGGCTTCTAACCAAGGGTAATCAAAGGGCCAGGGACACTTAGCCAGGTAAGGGCCAGCCCTTTGCATGCCTTCACTGGACTGGAGAACTGGTGTCGCTGCATATTTTTTAAACAGCCAAGAGAACGTCATTGTGGTACGTTGTGCTGTCTACGGGCAGCCCCCAGGCTCTGTGCTGTATGAGAAGGGTGACCAGTCAGCAAGTGTGAAAAATCAGGACAGGGGATAGGGGGTAATAGGCGCCTACATAAGACAAAACCCCAAATAACGGGACTGTCCCTATAAAATCAGGACATCTGGTCACCCTGGGTACAGGAGACAAGGCCCATGTGCCAGGGGTTACTGTCTAAGTGAGACACACAGAGCAGAGTCCAGGCAGCTCCATGGTGAAGCAGGGTGGATATTTCTGGGGAGGTCGGCTTTCTGGGGCTGTACCAAAGGGGTGGGCTTTCAGAAAGGACTGGTGGGGAGACTGTGTGAGCATGGGAGGCTTAGAGGGAGGTATGGCCACACAACAAGCAGCTCAGGAGGAACCAAAAGAGGAAGGCCAGAGATGTTGCTGGAACCAGGAGGGTGAGCTCAAGCCCCCTGGGTGGGCCTGAAGCAGGAGGAGCAGGGCCTGCAGAGGAGCGGAGAGGACCAGGTGTCCGTGACAGCGCGGAGGAGCCCATTTAGAGATGGGAACGAGGCTGCTTGGAGCAGACCCTGAGTGGTGAGGGGAAGAACATCTGGAGGAGAGGGAGAAACAGGGAGAAGAGGGGCTGGGAGAGGTGTTGGCGGAGGGGAAGGGCATGCGGCTGAGGTTGGGAGGGGAAGAGGCAGACAAAGAGGAGTGAGAGGGAGCAAGGGGACAGGGTGGGAGCTGAGAGCCGGGATATCTGCAGGAGGCCCAGAAGTGGCAGAGAGGCCATGCCGCAGGAATCCCCTTTGTTACAATATCAGGAACACAAGCCAGACTGTGCAGTAACTGCGGCAAGAAATGCCCTTGTCTGGGGCAGTCCCACAATGCACCTGGCACCAGGGATTATGGTCGTCTGACATCCGTCCGGTGAGAGGAAGGACAGGCTTGTGGCTAGGGCTTGACCTGCTCCACCATAGACTTCCTGAGTTACCGTGGGCAAGGCACTGACCCCTCCATGCCTCCGTCCCCGTCTGGACCATGGTCCTAGGCTTGAGCGGGCTGCCAGTCGAGGCACCAACGCCAGAAAACAGAAAGATATTGGCTCTCCCCAGCCGTGGGTTGGACACAGGAGCTGCGTCCTGTGTTTGTGGGATGGCTCTTAGTCAATGTCTCCAGCACTCGAACTAGAAAGGCTGCTTGCTGCCTGCTGGTGTTAATGACTGCAAAGGGCAGGCTGACTCTGACTCCATGCCCAGCAGCGCCATCCAGGGTGCAGACTAATCCCCTGGAAATGCAGTGCCCAGCATTGCCGACGGCTTAATTATGCTGAGCTCCTTTATGACTGGCCCGGGTTGGAATAACTCATCCCTGGGAAAACCCTCCGACGAGATTGTAGCACTGATTTTCTCCTGCAGCCCACGCGTCACCTCCCGGCTGGACAACAACCTGAGCCCAGGGTCCAGACAGCAGCAGAATGCTACGGCCCCCCTGGAGGATTGGGGTTATGTAGGAAGCAGTCTCCAATTTACACTCCGATTGGTTTGTGCTGAGCCGTTGAAGTGGCCCCACCAGCCCAGCACCCGGCGGGTGTCAAGATATGGGGGGATGGAGGTATTTTTTTTGCAACGTAGGTTGCTGCAGGTCTCCTGCTGCAAAACCTGCGACTTCTGCACTGGGTGGCATATGAAACATATGTCAGGATTTCAGAGGGGAGACTATCCATCATGTTGACGGACAGGGCAGAGCCTTGCTCTGTCAATGCATGTTCATGTGAAGCTTTGCATCCGCATGCAAATGGATTTTCTCCCAGGCCGTTTTAGCCTGTGGTCCTCACTTGGCCATGGAAAATGAAAGGTTGCCGTCCGATTAAGAAGCTGTCTTGTCACCTGTCTGAAGCACTCGTCCAAAACAGCTCTTGAAAAATGTCACTGTCACTTGGAACATGAGGCTGGATTCGTCGGTAGCCAATCACTCAGCGCAGCGCGACATGCATGTGATTTTTTCATTACCTATTATGTTCTTCTTCTAATTAGGCTCCAAAGGCAGCACAATATTTACCTTCTTGACAAGGAAGCCACATAGATTTCCTTGACTTAGTAAATAACATCCGGTGGTGCCATCCCTGCCATTTGGTGAGGCCTGAAATCACGAGCCGAATGGGGTGCCAGAACGGAACACTGACAAGTATCTGTAACCCCTGGTATTTAAAGGGACGCTGCTTGCTCAGAAACGGCCAATAAATCCATTCAGCAAACTCGCTGGTTCCCATCATGCGCTTTCTTTGCATTCTGGTCTATGAACTTTGTAATGCGCAGCTGGGAGAGTTAGCCGGCGGTGAGCACATTGGGCAGTAGGAGCAGCAGGCTGCAATGGGTGGGTCTGAGCCCCGCTCAGGCATGACCCTTGTGTCTCTGTCACGGTGAAAACATTAGAACTGTGTGTGTAAAACTGAAATAAATGAACACTTCACACGGCTACAGAGTCTGTCTTCTCTGCAGAGTTAACCTGGGCTCTTATGTGGTGAGCTCCCTGCAGGTCCACACACAAAACCCTCTCACCGAGATTCAGGGGTGCTTTCATTCTGGGCTAGCTGGTCCTTTCGGGGGGATGGGGGGCACTACAGGCTGGAGCCTGAGTGAAGCTTTCCTTCAAGCTGGTACCCCAAGGCTAATCAGCTCAGGTACTGACAGTCCTCCAGTGCCTCCCACAATAGCCCTGAGCAACATTTTTTGCCTGCTGATGCAGGACCTATCATAGCTCAGTGACTTGAGCATTGGCCTGCTAAACCCAGGGTTGTGAGTTCAATCCTTGATGGGGCCATTTAGGGAACTGGGGCAAAAACTGGGGATTGGTCCTGCTTTGAGCAAGGGGTTGGACTAGATGACCTCCTGAGGGGTCCCTGCCAACCCTGATATTCTATAATCTCAAAGCACTGTACTAACTTTCATCAAGTTAGCATCACAGCACCCCCAGGAGGCAGGTAATTGTTCTGAGCCACATTTTACAGGCACTACACTGGTGAGTGTCTTGCCCAAAGCTCATGCAAAAAGCCCATGGCAGACACAGGAACAAACCCCTGACTTGTAGGCTTACGCAGATCACTGGAGTCTGGGTCTCCACATTTTCGCTCAAATAAAAAATGGAAGTGACTTAACTTTTGCCCTCTCTTTGAGTCCATTTTCTGTGACTAACCTGGCTAACAGGCTTATTGGCAAAACAATTTCTGACCAACAGCAAATTGTAAGCTAATATTAGAAAATCTTCACCAGAAGTAAGAATAAGAGACCCCAAAGCCCGATGATATCAATTGTACACTCCCCCAGTCAGGGAACAGAAACACTGTCATGCCATCTGTGTCCAATCAAAAGTAACCAACGCAGCATACATCCCAGATTGCGAAGAACCGCAGCACGGTGCGGACAAATAGAGCTGTGGGCCATTTTTCAAATTAAAAAAACTTGCAATAAAAATGCCTTGAAAATGTTCGTGAAATCTGGAAACAATTTTTTTTATCACATTGGTAGATTTTGGGGGGCTGTGTTGGTTTGAATTTATTATTATTATTTGGCTTTTCTTTGCTTTTGGTTTCCCACCCATTTGCTCTGCCATATCGCACAGCTCCAAAGTACACAATGCTGACATGACGTGCGTGACAAGAAGATTTAAGTGACCTCTCCCAAGGTCCAAAGTAAAAGCAAGCCAAGATATAAGTATACAGAGGAGTGTTTTCCAGTTGCCATAGTTTGTTAAACTCTCTCTGGAGAGAGAGACAGCCAGTGATTATATCCACGAGTGCTCAGGACAATAATGTACAAATCCAGCTGGGAAAAGCACAGGTATGGAACAGAAACAGTCCTCTTCCATCATTATAAGGGGCAATACCCTGCATCACCCCCACCATGAGATTCCTCCCTCCTCCCCCAGCACCCTCCGAGACAGGGGGAAGTGCCTTCACCACAGGGCTCTGAAGAGAATACACGGGATCAGCTGTTGTTCTCAAATTGGTTATTCATTCACCCAGGTACATCTCTGCTGCCTGGGTGTTGCTTGGGAAGGGAAACAGCCTGTGTGCTTGAGAGCGGGTTGTGAATCTGGACTTTAAAACACAGGCCAGACAACTGCCCCATAATCCTTCCTAGAGCAGATCTATTTTTTAATCAAGATTGGATGTTTGTCTCATTGTCAGTGATGGAGAACCCACCACAACCCTCGGTAGATTGTTCCACTGGTTAATGACCCTCACTGTTACAAATGTACAGACTTATTTCCAGTCTGAATTGGTCTAGCTTCAGCTTCCAGCCGTCGGATCATGTTAGACCTCTATCTGTTAGATTGAGGAGCTGATTATTAAATATTTGTTCCCCATGTAGGTAGTCATAGACTGTAAGCAAGCCACCTCTTAACCTTTTCTGTGTTAAGCTAAATAGATGGAGTTTTTTGAGTCTATCACTATAAGGCAGATTTTCGAATCCTTCAGTCATTCTCATGGCTCTTCTCTGAACCCTCTCCAATTTACCAACATCCTTCTTGAATTGTGGGCACCAGAACTGGACACGGCATTCCAGCAGCAGTTGCATCAGTGACAAACACAGAGGTAAAAGAACCTCTCTACTTCTACCTGAGATTCCCCCAGACTCAGATTACTCACAGGGTTAGCCCTGGGAGGTTCTGGCCCTGAATTAGACACGCCAAGATCCTGGGCAACGGTCCAGGGCAGGGCGGGTGGCTGGCAGGCTCTATGCATCGGGCCTCATGGCGCCTGGGACCTTTTGCTGCCACGTACCCGTTAGCTGGAATAACTGACCCCACCTCCCTTCATGCCGCGGAGCACCAGAACCTTGGTCCACTCCAGCCTCTGTGCCTCGCTTGGGCAGCACAAAGGGGTCACAAGAGAATTCCCCCAGCGGAAGAGAATTCCCAGCTGGCGTAAAGCCAGGAGAAGTACCTCCTGCACCAGCCCCGCCCCGCCTGGGGGCAGGAAGGGGGCAGCTGGCCTGGGCAGGGAGGAGGGCCTGGCTGCTCTGGTCAAGGCTGCTGTTCCTCATGAGCAGGCCAACAAGTGCAAAATCAAGGAGCTGGAGCAGGCTACCCCCCACTCCCCCCAGTGCTAAGTGCAGCTTGGATGCCGGGGAGAATCGAGCCCTCTCCCCGCCTGGAGCATTACGGAGCTCATGGCTCAATCACAACCGTGGGCAGAGGCCCAGAGCAGTCCCTGCTCAGCCATGCCTCGAGTGCAAAGAGCCCGACTCAGCCGTGGCCTCGCGGCCTTGAGCCAGCCAGGCAGGTTGAAGGCCCCGAGGAAATCCCCGCGGAGCACAGAGCCCACGTGCTGCCCCACAGCTGTCGAAGGAGCAGGATGACAGAGGGCTGAGCTAGGCCTGCCCGTGCAGCAGGGGCACAATGGGGCTTCAGCAGGTCCAGCCCTTCAATCAGGCAGGCTGGTCAGTCCCAAGCCCTGCACGAATCAGCCCCTGGGGCAGTTCTTGTGCCACTGAATTCCCACTGCCAGCCCTTGCGAATGCGGACAGGAGTGTTCCTGGGCGAGTGAACTCTCCCTTCCCCCATGTGCCACGGGCACTCGCTCTGCACTGGGCCACTGACCCTGCCCCATAATCCCCTTTGAATGAGGAGCAGTGGGGATTAATTTGACATGTCAGCACAGGGCGGGAGGGAGGTGTTTAATTCTTCCCAGCCCAGGCCCATGTTGGGTTTATCTTTCATGGCGCGCAGAACCTGTGTCCAGGGCGAAATCACGCCGGAGCGGGCCGCGTGCAGCATGACTCCGAATGAACGGCAGCCCCAGGGGACCAGAACTACTCGCAGCGCTTTGCCCGTGAAGGGCCAGGACACAGAACAGCCAGAGCTGGCCCTGCTGAGCGGCGGCACGGCTGGGCACCGCAGGGCTGGCACAGCGTTGGCACAGGGAGCCTGGGAGAGACGCAGGCTCCACTGGACTCAAGGTCTGACGGCCCCTGGAGCTGCCCTAAGTGGCAGCCCAGTTGCAGTGTCCCCTACGGGGCTTTGCAGGGGAGCAGAATCATGGGGGCTCAGGCCCGCCCCAGGCATGTCCCCCCACCTCACAATCCCCCCGGCACTCAGGGGTGGTGCAGGGAGGACAGAATCAGCTCTGTGCCTGGCCAAGGGGCCTCCTGGGCCGGGGGAATTCCCTGGCTGGGGCAGGGCTGCCAGGCAGTGACAAATCGGGTCCCTGCTGTGACAGGCCCACCCAGGGAGCTCCGCTGGAGGTCCCGGATGACGATGTTCCCCACACACTGCCCTTTGCTGGCAGGCTCCGACGGTTCAAAGCACAGGCAGAGTGGGAAGGAGGAGGATCAATGACTGACCACGGATCAGTGATGTATTACTGGCAAAAACAGGCATTAAAAGCAGGGCAGCCATGAGAAGCGCTGCTCTATGAACTCAGGCAAACATGTGCTGCCAGCTCATGCGGCCCTTTTCAGAGAACATCTGTTAACTCCTGCCTTGCTGCAACCTCTGCTCCGGTGGAATGAGACCGACTCATTGCAGGCGCGCACAGCAACACTGGCCCAGCCGGCGTGACGGCAATGGAGGGGGAGAGAGGCCAGCCGAGGAGGTCTGTGAGGCCTGATGTACATGCTACTATGACACCGAGAGTCAAAGTCCAGAACCCCCCAGCACTCGACCCCCCTGCAATTCTCTCGCTAACCCTGGGGTGCCGGCACCTGGACTGTGACATCCAGCCCTGGCAGTGCTGATCTGCAGACAGACTGGCAGGGGAATTGCGCATGTTTCTCCTGACTTTAATCGTTGGCTCTGAGGCGTTACGTTATTCAATTAGCTAACGGTGCTGTACGTGTAACCAAAGCATCAGGAGGGACCATTATGAGCACCTAGTCTCACCTCTTCCGTAACACAGGCCAGAGAATTTCCCCCCGGGACTCAGCCCATAATGGATGGAGCTCTGGCAGATCTTTTAAAAAGCTACCCAATCTCCATGTCCATGTTACGGAGAATCCTCCTCAGCCCAGGGCAATGGGTCCCACGGCGAATTCCCATTGGTGTTACAAGCTTGCACCTTATGTCTAGTCTTGGTTCAGCTCCCAGCCATGGGATTTAATCCCGCCTTTGCCAGCCTTTTCTCTCAGATGTCTCCTCCACATGTGGTTTCCCCAGGAATTGAAATTGGGCGGGGGAGTTGAATTTACAGGCGGGTGTCAGGGCTGAGAGGGGTGAGACTGTGAGGGTGAAGGTGGGCTGTATGGCACCATAGTAAAAACTGAAAAATGTTTTGTTAGGATATAGATATTCAGGACTGTCTGTAAAGGCCTGTACTCTAAGAATTTAGGTGTATTCTTATCACTTGGCTAGTTCTAGAGGTATAAAACACAGAATCAAAATCACTGTCTGCCGGTGTAAGGGCCTTCTCTTACTGTGACAGTCTTCAGAGTAACAGCCGTGTTAGTCTGTATTCGTAAAAAGAAAAGGAGTACTTGTGGCACCTTAGAGACTAACCAGTTTATTTGAGCATGAGCTTTCGTGAGCTACAGCTCACTTCATCGGATGCATAGCATATCGTGGAAACTGCAGAAGACATTATATACACACAGAGACCATGAAACAAAACTTCCTCCCACCCCACTCTCCTGCTGGTAACAGCTTATCTAAAGTGATCATCAAGTAGAGCCATTTCCGGCACAAATCCAGGTTTTCTCACCCTCCCCCCCCCTCCCCCAACACACACACATACAAACTCACTCTCCTGCTGGCAATAGCTCATCTTACAATGTGCACAGCAGTAATCCAAGTCTAACCAGAACGTCTTGGGGGGGGGGGGGGTTTGCAGGAAAAAAACAAGGGGAGACAGGCTACCTTGCATAATGACTTAGCCACTCCCAGTCTCTATTCAAGCCCAAATTAATAGTATCCAATTTGCAAATGAATTCCAATTCAGCAGTTTCTCGCTGGAGTCTGGATTTGAAGTTTTTTTGCTTTAAGATAGCGACCCTCATGTCTGTGATTGCGTGACCAGAGAGATTGAAGTGTTCTCCGACTGGTTTATGAATGTTATAATTCTTGACATCTGATTTGTGTCCATTTATTCTTTTACGTAGAGACTGTCCAGTTTGACCAATGTACATGGCAGAGGGGCATTGCTGGCACATGATGGCATATATCACATTGGTGGATGTGCAGGTGAACGAGCCTCTGATAGTGTGGCTGATGTTGTTAGGCCCTGTGATGTGTTAGGCCCTGTGATGACAAATCAGATGTCAAGAATTATAACATTCATAAACCAGTCGGAGAACACTTCAATCTCTCTGGTCACGCAATCACAGACATG
Organism: Chelonia mydas; assembly: GCF_015237465.2. Lineage (NCBI taxonomy): Eukaryota > Metazoa > Chordata > Testudines > Cheloniidae > Chelonia > Chelonia mydas. The sequence continues at coordinate 121,787,653 of NC_051245.2, forward strand.
AGGGTCGCTATCTTAAAGCAAAAAAACTTCAAATCCAGACTCCAGCGAGAAACTGCTGAATTGGAATTCATTTGCAAATTGGATACTATTAATTTGGGCTTGAATAGAGACTGGGAGTGGCTAAGTCATTATGCAAGGTAGCCTATCTCCCCTTGTTTTTTTCCTACAAACCCCCCCCAAGACGTTCTGGTTAAACTTGGATTATTGCTGTGCACATTGTAAGATGAGCTATTGCCAGCAGGAGAGTGAGTTTGTGTGTGTGGTTTTTGGAGGGGGGTGTGTGGGCGGGGGGGGATGAGAAAACCTGGATTAGTGCTGGAAATGACCCACCTTGATTATCATGCGCATTATAAAGAGAGGTTTCAAAGAGGGATGGGCTATTACCAGCAGGAGAGTGAGTTTGTATGTGTGTGTGTTGCGGGGGGGGAAGGGTGAGAAAACCTGGATTTGTGCTGGAAATGGCTCTACTTGATGATCACTTTAGATAAGCTGTTACCAGCAGGAGAGTGGGGTGGGAGGAAGTTTTGTTTCATGGTCTCTGTGTGTATATAATGTCTTCTGCAGTTTCCACGATATGCTATGCATCCGATGAAGTGAGCTGTAGCTCACGAAAGCTCATGCTCAAATAAACTGGTTAGTCTCTAAGGTGCCACAAGTACTCCTTTTCTTTTTGTGACAGTCTGAGGCCCTGTTCTTAGGCTAAGGCCTCTGGCTAAGCAGCAGAGGCAGCCATAAGCTGGGAAGTGAACGGTCACATCCTCACATTTCAACCTAGTCACATTGAAAGAAGGTGCTAATGGGCTGTTAGGAATACACTCCTGTCCTATCACCGCCAGAGAAAGGGAAGTGCCAAGAAGATGTAAAAGGAAACTTCGTTTGATAGCATCCTGTATGGCAAGAAGTCACTTACTCTGAAACTTATCAATAGCTGGGATTTGAAATCCCCATTTCTGTGTTTGTTCTATCACTATAGTCCCCATTTCCCTATTGTTTGTCTGTATAATCTCTGTCTGGTTCTGTGATTGTTTCTGTCTGCTGTATAATTAATTTTGCTGGGTGTAAACTAATTAAGGTGTTGGGATATAATTGGTTAAATAATCATGTTACAATATGTTAGGATCGGTTAGTTAAATTTCAGTAAAATGATTGGTTAAGGTATAGCTAAGCCGAACTCAAGTTTTACTATATTGTCTGCAGTCAATCCGGAAGTGTGTGTGTGAGTGGGTGGGTGAGTGGGTGGAAAATGGGAACAGGGAATGGGGGTGGGGAAATTGGAATCATGTTTAACTAAGGGCAGGAATGGGAACAGGGACACAGGTGGGGCTCTGTGGTGTCAGAGCTGGGAAGGGGGACACTAAGGAAGGAAACTGGAATCATGCTTGCTGGAAGTTCACCTCAATAAACATTGAATTGTTTGCACGTTTGGACTTCGGGTATTGTTTCTCTCTGTTCATACAAGAAGGACCAGGGAAGTAAGTGGGTGAAGGAATAAGCCCCCTAACATGTGTCATGACCATTTTATTAGATTTAACTCATGTTTTAAAATCATCACACAAATTAAAATTGGCTATTCAAGCCTTCTATGAAGCACTACGTCTACATCCTTCTTGGTTTCTTGTTATAATTTTGCACAACTCTGTTAATGAACTTCTTGAATGCAATGCATTCATCTTTGGTGGCTTCTCGTGTGTCCGGTACTTCCATTCCTTCAGTTGATATGCTCATTAGTTCATTCACATGATCAGGCAGAAGGCGACTTCTTTCAGAACATAAAATTCTATTCAATGATGAAAAAGAACACTTAACTGTAGCTGTTGTGACTGGGAGTAGCAAGAGATGAATTCCTACTTCTTTCAGCCCAGGAAACAGAGCACAAAGATCAGGTCGAGCCAATAGTGATGATAAAAAAGAAGTTGAAGTCAAATCTTCATTCATTCGTCGTATGATATTCTACTCTGTGTTCAAATTCCTTATTCTGTCCTGAGCATATGGCAGCCCCATTGCTGGAAGTGCCTCACTCCACTCAACTGTCGGTGTTTTATAGGACAGGCATCTGTAAAAGCTACGTGGCAGTTGAGTAGAATCTAGAAGTCGCTGTTGTAGATTTTTAAGAATCAAGTCTGTGTACTTTTTCAGTTGTCTTAACAAACACTTCTTGTCTTCTTCACTTAAGGATTCAATATAAATGCCTTCATTAGTCAACTTCTGGACTGAAGTCTTTGCTTCTTCAAGTACTTTTTCAATGGATAGCTCTCTGATTGATCCAAATGTAGCTTCTATTGCTGGACAAAGATCTACTACTGTTGTAGCAGATGCCTGGATGGCATGGTTTAATGACCCAAGTGGTTTCAACAGTAGACTTACGAGAGAGAGTGGCAATGGTCTTCTCTGAATGTAGTAGCAAAAGTAATCCACCAGCCTCACTACTTAGATCCATCCCATCTTGGTAGATACTTTCCAAAGCCAGTAATAATGGCTGGAGTAATTTTAAGACAACAGCCAAGGATCGCTCATGAGAAAGCCAGCGGGTTTTCCCAGGTTGGACTAATTTGAACTTCAGTCCCAATGTATCTTCTATATTTTCCAAGATATTCAGTCTTTTTGGACTCTTGCTGAAAAAAGACTATAATGAAGACATTAAATTTATAGCTTTTAAAATGTCTTTTGAAGATTCTACAGCTCGTACTAGTGCTAGTTGGAGTAGATGGCCTCTGCAGTGTGTATAGGAGAGATTAGGGTTACACTCTTCTCTGAGCAAAGCTTGTACTCCACCATGTCTTCCAGAGAAGTTTGCAGCTCCACCAAATGCACAAGCAGCCAACTGTTTGGGGTCCAACTGACTAGCATTTAACTCTTCTAAGACGTGGGTTGTCACCAATGCAGCCGATGTGTCTTCTATAACTTGAACATCTAGAAATGCATCTACTGGCCTACCCTGACATCAAGATAACGTATACAATGGCTTAATACTTTGATGCCCATTTGCATCGGTGCATTCATCAGCCATGTATGCAAATTTTTTGAATGTGGTGAGAGAGTTCTTCACTTTTTCAACTGTTGAGTCTTTCACTGTTGTACCGCATGCTTCTAGCCAGTCAGTTGAGTTTCTTGCAGAAAGACAGTGAGCATTTGCTGGTCTTGTTCAGAACCAGTGTTCAACTTCAGGATGAACAAGTGACAATGCACTTAACATTGGCCTCCAGTTTGTAGTGTATGGTATCTCTTGCTTAAATAGAAAGTAGGATGCCACAGCCATGTTTGTTCGCATGAACTGTGTTGTGTCTCCAGCATTCTTAACAGCCTCATTAAGTACTTCTAAAATTGGGTTTGAAAGTGGGCTTATAAGGCTTTCTGCATGTTGATGCACTCCAGAGGCGTGGTGTTTTGCAGCCTTTTCACATAGTTTGTCAGCATTGGCTTTGCTGATCGGTTTGACAAACCAAGCTCCTCCACTTTTACCAATTGTAGCATTGGAAAGCTTTCCTTATTTGTAAGCTTTTTTGTAAGAGGTTCACCAGTAGCCATCTTTTGTAACTTCAATAAATGGGAACACTTTGACCGACAAACATCAGGAACTGCCTTAAGGTTTTGGAGACACTGTTTCTTCAATAGGTAGCTGTATTTGTGCTTTGGGCTGGTTGGATGTAGATACACCACTTGAAGCTTCAGATAACATGTTGATATATTCTTGGTTCTTGATGTGTTCTTCACCTTGGTTAGTTTTTGAGGCCTTTGAGTGGAAAAATTGTTGTACTGGTTTTTGTCTTTTCATTTTCACTTTGACCTGCAACATATAAAAGAAATCTGAATAAAGTAAATGTTTTGTTAGGATAATGCAAATTTAACATAAGGATAATGCAAGTTACACCAAAACACATAACAGGTCTAGATTTCTAAAAAAATATAATTTTTAAAAAAAAAAATTATTTAATTTAAATTGACTTTTGAAAAGTAAGCCATCATGGGATAAGAGGGAAGTCCTCTCATGGATCAGTAACTGGTTAAAAGATGGGAAACAAAGGGTAGGAATAAATTATCAGTTTTCAGAATGGAGAGAGGTAAATAGTGATATCCCTGAGGGATCGGTACTGGGACCAGTGCTGTTCAACATATTCATAAATGATCTGGAAAAAGGGGTAAACAGTGAGGTGGCAAAATTTGCAGATGATACAAAACTATTCAAGATAGTTAAGTCCCAGGCAGACGGCGAAGAGCTACAAAGGGATCTCACAAAACTGGGAGACTGGGCAACAAAATGGCAGATGAACTTCAATGTTGATAAATGCAAAGTAATGCACACTGGAAAACAATCTCAACTATACATACAAAATGATGGGGTTTGAATTAGCTGTTAACACTCAAGGAAGAGATCTTGGAGTCCTTGTGGATAGTTCTCTGAAAACATCCACTCAATGTGCAGCAGCAGTCAAAAAAGCGAACAGAATGTTGGGATTCATTAAGAAATGGAGAGATAATAAGACAGAAAATATCATATTGCCTCTATATAAATCCATGATACACTCACACCTTGAATACTGTGTGCAGATCTGGTCACCCCATTCCAAAAAAGATAAATTGGAATTGAAAAAGGTACAGAGATGGGCAACTAAAATGATTAGGGGTATGAAATAGGAGGAGAGATTAAAATAATGGGAAATTTTCAGCTTAGAAAAGAGACGAATAAGGGGGGATTTGATAGAGGTCTATAAAATCTTCACTGGTGTGAAGAAAGTGAATAAGGAAATGTTATTTAATCCTTCACTTAACACAAGAACTAGCAGTCACCCAATGAAATTAATAGGCAGCAGGTTTTAAAAAGACAAAATGAAGTACTTCTTCACACAACATAAAGTCAACCCGTGGAACTCTTTGCCAGGGGATGCTGTGAAGACCAAAACTATAACAGGATTAAAAAAAGAACTAGATAAATTCCCGGAGAATAGGTCCATCAGTGGCTATTAGCCAGGATGGAGAGGGATGCAACACCATGCTCTGAGTGTCCCTAACCTGTTTGCCAGAAGCTGAGAATGGGCAACAGGGGATGGATCACTTGATGATTACCTATTCTGTTCATTCCCTCTGAGGCACCTGGCCTTGACCACTGTCAGAAGACAGGATACTGAGCTAGATGGACCACTGGTCTGACCCAGTATGACAATTCTTATGTAAAAATTAATTATAATAATAAAAATGTTTAGTACAGAAGCTCCCCAAAATTATGACCTCTCAAGATAGCAATGATGTGAGATAACAACCCTGGCAAATAATGCCTTTTAAAAATCTTGGCCTACTAGGAAACATATTTATATAAGTTTCCATTCCCAGTCACACATCTAGCATTCTGGAGCAAAGTCACTAAAATATAGTCCAACAAACAAATGTTTATTTAATGTGCCCCTCACTTTTCCCTCCACCGCACCCCACTCACCGGTGTTGTGCTTGGTCAGTGGAGACTCAGAGTTCAGAGGTGCTTTCACGTGAGTTCACCTCCCAGGTGAGGGGCAAGAAGGCACCTTGCTCATTACTCCAGCTGCTCACTGTTTGCTCTGGCCACTGTTGTTCGTTGTGTCACCATTCACTCCACCACTCTGTTGCCAATGCCCCTGCACCATCACCTTCTGCTGCCACCTGCCACCAGGACCTCTGCGAGTTGGTCTCTTGAGGTTCCACCCAGCTCTCAGTGATTTCAGCTGAGCTCTCAGTGGGGGAACTAGTCTACTAGTGCAGACTGGGCCGTCTCTTCCACAGGAACACTGTCCCACAGCAGGTCTAAGCACTTAGACCGGATTATCAGTGATTTCAGCTGCAGTGGTCACTTAACAGAATAAAAGACTATCTATGGAGCCTAATCAGCTCTGTCTTTAAACAGTGGAGAGGGACAGGTCCCCACCCTCTCTCTTGATGCCCTCAATCAGCACAGGCTAAGTACAGTTCTACCGCCCTTTACTCATACAATAAGAACAACATTTCATTCCTCCCCCCACCCTCCCTCCGCATTCAAGTGATTTGTAACCCAACCCCAGCCAAAATCTATCACTTGGGCAACACAGCTCTGTTTGCTGGATACCTAGGTAGATTAGGTGTGAATGTAAATACAATCTGCTCCTGAAGCCTTTCCCCCCAGCCCCAGCTCATCACACGAGCTGTCAGGGACAGCTCATTTAGACTTTGCTTACAAATCATCATTTGAAATTATTAGGTTGGCCAACATCACCGAAATGAATGCACTGACATTGTCATAAAAAACAACAGCTGTATAAGGAAGCTAGTCTATGTTCATACTTTTCAAATCTATTATACTTTTTCAGATATACATGTTTTATCATACACTGTGTATGCTTTTAAAGTGTGTATTAATGTTTCAATTTCAATTCAAATTTCCAAACAGTCACTAAATTGGCATGTAACTAGTTCACAAAACTGCGGGGGGGGGGGGTTGTTGGGGAAATTCAGGGGGGGTGTAGGGAAATCACTGGGGCCTCAATCACCTCCTAACCTTCTCTTGGCTAAGCTAAATTGATTGATCTCCTTCAGTTCAGCAGATACACAAAGTTACTGGCATGTGCCAGGCTCTGAAGGACCAGGGTGCGCTAGGGACTCCCCGAGGGCCACGCGGAGAGTCAGTGATAGTGCTGGGATTAGAGCTCAGGAGCTCTTGGCTGCCAGCCCCGCACTCAGGGAGTTAAAAATGACGCTCGACTGAACTAAGCTAATTGGCAGAGCACATTACTTACGGATTCAGCACGCGCAGTGTGCCAAGGCCGGGCCTGGGCTGGGGCTCCCCGCACTGGCAGGCTCAGGGTCATGTCGTGAGCTGCTGTCTCTCCTGCTGGCAAGCGATTCCATCTTCTTCCCATCTTTAATCCGGGTGTGAAACAAACCCAGGCACTAACAGATCCCCTCTCCTAGGGGATGACGAGTCCTGTAGCATGAGTGACCATGCACTCGAGCCTGAGACAGCAGGAGTGAGACCCTCCACGCAAACCATTCCTGCCTGCTGGTGAGAAGCCGGAAGACAGGGAACCTCCCAGAGAAGGAATTGAACGTTTGCTGCCAAGAGGTGTCTGGCTTGACGGGACCATTTCAAGGCTGAGCCCATTCCCTGTGTGTGGTTGTTTGTACAGATCCCAGGCTACATAGAATCATAGAATCATAGAATATCAGGGTTGGAAGGGACCCCAGAAGGTCATCTAGTCCAACCCCCTGCTCGAAGCAGGACCAATTCCCAGTTAAATCATCCCAGCCAGGGCTTTGTCAAGCCTGACCTTAAAAACCTCTAAGGAAGGAGATTCTACCACCTCCCTAGGTAACGCATTCCAGTGTTTCACCACCCTCTTAGTGAAAAAGTTTTTCCTAATATCCAATCTAAACCTCCCCCATTGCAACTTGAGACCATTACTCCTCGTTCTGTCATCTGCTACCATTGAGAACAGTCTAGAGCCATCCTCTTTGGAACCCCCTTTCAGGTAGTTGAAAGCAGCTATCAAATCCCCCCTCATTCTTCTCTTCTGCAGACTAAACAATCCCAGCTCCCTCAGCCTCTCCTCATAAGTCATGTGCTCTAGACCCCTAATCATTTTTGTTGCCCTTCGCTGGACTCTCTCCAATTTATCCACATCCTTCTTGTAGTGTGGGGCCCAAAACTGGACACAGTACTCCAGATGAGGCTTCACCAGTGTCGAATAGAGGGGAACGATCACGTCCCTCGATCTGCTCGCTATGCCCCTACTTATACATCCCAAAATGCCATTGGCCTTCTTGGCAACAAGGGCACACTGCTGACTCATATCCAGCTTCTCGTCCACTGTCACCCCTAGGTCCTTTTCCGCAGAACTGCTGCCTAGCCATTCGGTCCCTAGTCTGTAGCGGTGCATTGGATTCTTCCATCCTAAGTGTAGGACCCTGCACTTATCCTTATTGAACCTCATCAGATTTCTTTTGGCCCAAACCTCCAATTTGTCTAGGTCCTTCTGTATCCTATCCCTCCCCTCCAGCGTATCTACCACTCCTCCCAGTTTAGTATCATCCGCAAATTTGCTGAGAGTGCAATCCACACCATCCTCCAGATCATTTATGAAGATATTGAACAAAACCGGCCCCAGGACCAACCCCTGGGGCACTCCACTTGACACCGGCTGCCAACTAGACATGGAGCCATTGATCACTACCCGTTGAGCCCGACAATCTAGCCAGCTTTCTACCCACCTTATAGTGCATTCATCCAGCCCATACTTCCTTAACTTGCTGACAAGAATGCTGTGGGAGACCGTGTCAAAAGCTTTGCTAAAATCAAGAAACAATACATCCACTGCTTTCCCTTCATCCACAGAACCAGTAATCTCATCATAAAAGGCGATTAGATTAGTCAGGCATGACCTTCCCTTGGTGAATCCATGCTGACTGTTCCTGATCACTTTCCTCTCATGTAAGTGCTTCAGTATTGATTCTTTGAGGACCTGCTCCATGATTTTTCCAGGGACTGAGGTGAGGCTGACTGGCCTGTAGTTCCCAGGATCCTCCTTCTTCCCTTTTTTAAAGATTGGCACTACATTAGCCTTTTTCCAGTCAGCCGGGACTTCCCCCGTTCGCCACGAGTTTTCAAAGATAATGGCCAATGGCTCTGCAATCACAGCCGCCAATTCCTTCAGCACTCTCGGATGCAACTCGTCCGGCCCCATGGACTTGTGCACGTCCAGCTTTTCTAAATAGTCCCTAACCACCTCTATCTCCACAGAGGGCTGGCCATCTCTTCCCCATTTTGTGATGCCCAGCGCAGCAGTCTGGGAGCTGACCTTGTTAGTGAAAACAGAGGCAAAAAAAGCATTGAGTACATTAGCTTTTTCCACATCCTCTGTCACTAGGTTGCCTCCCTCATTCAGTAAGGGGCCCACACTTTCCTTGGCTTTCTTCTTGTTGCCAACATACCTGAAGAAACCCTTCTTGTTACTCTTGACATCTCTTGCTAGCTGCAGCTCCAGGTGCGATTTGGCCCTCCTGATATCTTTCCTACATGCCTGAGCAATATTTTTATACTCTTCCCTGTATATACTCATTGTGGGGTAGCCACAGCCCTGAGCAAGGGATGGTGCCCAGCAGGTAGCCAGACTCCAAGGCACAGTTCACCATCCATTTCCCTGTCGCTGCAGGGACGGGCACCCTCCCACCACCTTCAGCTGAGGAAGCTGGCATAATGTGGGGGAGGAGGGGGGAGATAAGGCTCCACCCACTCCCCTCCCCTCCCAGCTCCCCGAGGTGGAATGGTTGTGCCAGAATCCAAGGTCCAGGTAGCCTACCCAGGGCTGTGAAGAAAGTTGTCATTGCCCTCGCTCTCCTGCACGGAGCCACCGCTGGCCCATGGCACCACACCATTCGATGGTGCAAGGGTCTGTCGATTTCTAACTGGGAGGGTGTTTTCCCATTCCACGTGCTGTGGGCGAGCCGTGCTCTTTCACACTGGGCTGTGCAGCACGGTTTGCAGGCTCTGGATGGCTTGCAAGGTTTCTCAGAGGCCGGAAGGGGCTTGTGGGCTGTTCTCTGAGTGGAAACGGAGCTTTTCCTACCCGAAAGAAAAAAAAATCCACAAAACCCAGTTTTGTCAGTTCTTTTTTATAAAAAAAGAAGAAAAGAGTCAATTTTTTGGGGGGATGAAAACAGATTTTTTTTCCCACCAAAAACTCTACTGAGTCAGAAGTGGGGAGTTTCCAGGTGTAAGCCCCACTCCTAGCCTGTCAGGTCTCAGTGAGTCTCTGCTTTCCGAAGGGGCGTAACAATTTCTGCAGAAGAACACTCTTCACACTCATTGATGTCCCTCTCCTGCATGGCAATTCAGACAGTCACAGAGTCCTCACACGACACCCTCTCCTATATTACATGACCACGTGGAACACAGATAATACAAGTGAGATCATTCATGCGGCAACTCCCAACTCTCACTAGAGCCTAAACAAGAAATGCTTGATAATACTTATTTTATCAATATGAACCCACGAATGAGCCAGGCAGATTCCAGCTCTGCATCTGTCAGTGTCCAGTTGAGACAGGGGGACCTTGGCATGAGCTAGCATCACAAATTCTGTCTGTCTGTAATACAGTAAACAACCGCTCCTCTTCAAAAGCAAAGTACTGTCCTTTTATCAGTGTGTGATTCCCCTAAAAATCAACACACTCCAATTGCAAAGTAACACACATTGGAGGGGAAAATCTGCACTCATACACTCTACAGAGTTCTAAAGTAACTGTAGCCACTCAAGGAAGAACCCTGGCCATCAGTGTAGACAGCTCAATGACAATCTCTGCTTAATGAGCAGCTGTGGTCAGAAAAGCAAACGAAGCATTATAGATTCTAAGGCCAGAAGGGACCATTGTGATCTGACCTCCCATATAGCACAGGCCAGAGAACTGTCCTAAATAATTCCTAGCGCAGACCTCTTAGAAAAACTTCTAATTCTGATTTAAAAACTGTCAGTGATGGAGAATCCACCACGACCCTGGGTAAATTGTTCTAGTGCTCACCATTAAAGTTGTACACATTATTAGAATGCATAAGGAATTGGATGGAGATTAATTCCAAGACTGTTTTAGTGTGACTATATAGAACAGTGGTGTGGCCTCACCTGGATACTGGGTGCAGTAGTGGTCATCCCGTATCTAAAAGCGTATTGCAGAAGTGGAGGGGTTCAGAGATGATAAAACGGAAACTGGTCTAGAGGAGGTACACCAGGACTGTCTCTTCTCCCTGTTTCATAACACAAGAACAAGGAGACAATACATGAAACTGAGAAGTGAGAAATTCAAACCCAAAATAAGGGAATAATTTTGCATATAACATGTAATGCGACTGTGGAACTGACTGCCACAGGAAGTCATTGAGGGCAAGAATTTAGCAAGATTCAAAAAGGGATTGGACGTCTATATGGAGAACAAGAATATCCAGAGTTATCATCGATAATGACACAAAAAATTCAACAAGGGTTATAAAACCTCATGCTTCTAGGCTTAAGCCAATCTGTAACTATTAGAAACCAGGATGAGACATAACGTGGGGGACACATTATCCCACATCAGTTACTGTGGGGTTTTTAAACCTTCCTGTAAAGCATCTGTTGCTAGCTACTATCTAGACAGGCTACTGAGCTAGATGGACCTTGGATCTGAACCAGTCTGGCAATTCCTATGTTCCTATATACACCAAGCAATAAAGATTAGAAATCTGTTTCAACATAGTTTGAATACAAGCAATGTGATTTCCATAATGGTGCTAGTGATTTGTACAGGCAGGATATTTAAAACAAACAATAGGAAGTTACTTCACACAAAGCGCAGTCAACCTGTGGAACTCATTGCTATGGGATATTCTGAAGGCCAAATGTATAACTGGGTTCAAAAAGGAAATAGATATGTTCATGGAGGAGAGGTCACTAAAGACTGTTAGCCAAGATGGTCAGGGATGCAACCCCATGCTGGGACTGGATGACAGGGGATGGGTTACTCAATAATTGCTCTGTTCTGTTCATTCATTCTCTCTGAAGCAGCTGGCATTGGCCACTGTTGGAAGACAGGACACTGGGCTAGATGGACCTTTGGTCTGACCCAGCATGGCCTTTCTTATGTATGAAGCTGTGTGCTCTGCATGGAAACCAATGGAAATCAATTCACCCCATATAAATAGCAACCTCTGTGACAAACCAATTTTTCGTAACAAACCAGTTTATAAGAAATGCAAAGCAGTCTGCATCGCATTGGAAACTCTGTAGTAAATAATATAAACTTGTGGGTAAAATACAGCCCAGAAGTAGAGAATGCCCTGTCTGGCATTTCCTTATACTGAACTAGCTTGTAGCAGGTATTAGGTCCAGCAGACTTTGGAAAGAAAATGCACATTATCCATATTTTTGCACATGAAACTCAAGAGACGTCACAAATTGTTCCGATGAGCCAATAAAAGAAATGGCTTATTGATTTCCCTCCGTTGGCTCAGAGCTTCCTCTGCACCCAATATAGAGAGAAAGGACATAGAGGCCTCCTCCTCTTCTAATGTCCTTACTTGCCTAGTGATGCAAATACAGAAATCATTTGGCTTTAAAAGATCTCCAAAGATTAGTTCTCTGCTATGACAGAGGTGCCTAGTAGATAACACCATATGGAACTTAATTGAATGGACATAATGGCTGCGAGCCAGCTCATTCTGCTCGTAAGGAAGAGCCTAGCCCATAGCCAGGGTAATGTTATTGACAACCTAGTCGTGTGGAATTCTGGGCAGCCATTCATCTGCAAGTCTCCCCAGCACGATAGCCGAAATGTTAACCCTCCCCTCTCGCGTTCGTCCATTTACAGCTCCTCAGGTGCTTGCGAAACAGAGGCGAGGAGCGAGGAGAACTTGGAAGAAAATCAAAACCAAGCTCATAAGTAAAATGAAGCCAGCAGAGGCTCTAGAAGGGAGAGATGGACTCAAGCAAATAGTCATCCATCACCGTTCCAAACGATTGCTACTAGCCCAACCAGCTGGATTCATCCCCCCGACCCCCAGCAAATGCTCTCGCCTGTTGGAAAAACCATGTGCTGTAACCTGCCACAGCCACGGGGACTGCATGAGGTGTGGGCAGGAATGAAAAGCCCTGTGCAGACCTCCTAAGCAACACGGGAAAATCAATCAAAATGCTCTCAGGTGCTGCCGGGACATTTGTTGGTGTCAAAGCAACAGCGAGTCAAACCCAAGGGAACCCTTTCGGGAAAACAAGAGCCCAGGCATCGGGCACTGCAGCGTGGTCACCTTTCTCCAGCGCAGTCCTGCCGCCCCAAGCAACCACGTGCTGAGTGGGGGATGCCGTGCAGCTGGCTCAACGCTGGCCCACTGACAGCTTTGCTCCTGGCGTGTTACGCAGAAAAATAGCAACCCCCGTCCCGCTTCCTCGACTCTTCATTAATTTGCCGTGTGTCACCATTACCCAAGCGCTGTTAAGCACAGAGCTGGTGCACAGGGTTACGAATTACAGCCCTGACGTGAAGCGAGCACCAGGGTTAGCATGGCGACAAAGCCTCTGACATAGGTGGATGAAACCGGCGCTTTGCGGGGAGCTTTGCTAATACTCCAGCAACGCGCTGGAGAGGCACCGCCCCACATAGGCGCTGACTCCGTGGATGCTCTGGGGCTGGAGCACCCCTGGGGGAAAAATAGTGGGTGTTTAGCACCCACCGGCGGGCGCCTCTTGCCAGCTGCTGATCAGCTGTTCAGTGGTGGGCAGGAGATGCTGGGGGGGGAAGGGGAGGAGCGGGGCCAGGAGGAGGTGGAGCAAGGGTGGGGCACGCTTGGGGGAGGGAAGAGGCAGGGTGGAGGTGGAGCGGGGGCAGGGGTGGGGCCTTGGAGGAGGGGGTGGAGTGGGGGGCGGGGCCTAGGGCGGAGCGGGGGTCGAGCACCTATGGGGAAATCAAAGTCAGCTTCTGTGCCACCCCATCTCCAAATCTAAGATGTCCACAGCCACAGATGACGAAGGAGAAATCAGGCTCTGGTGCTGGTACCTTTTCGCTGCAGCCAGGGGACTTCTGAGAGCCATTAGAAAACAAGGCTTTGATCCAAACAGACCAGCTTACAAAGGAAGGAGGTGGCAGCAGCTCGGAGGGAGAGTTCAGCTTCGCTGGGTGCCATAAGTGGGAATGTCCAGAGGTTCGGACACTGAACTCTGAGTTTCCTAGCTCTCCAATGGCGGGGTTTGGTTTGTTAGCAGCATCTGCCTGAGGATCTTTACCAACGAGTCACTGACCTGTAGCATTAGCATTCATTTCATTTTAAAGTGTCCGCTCTGGAAAATATTGTATATTGTAAACAGAGGTGACGCGTAACTGTGGGTAGTGGAGGGGCACAATTGAAAGGGTCTGGGGGGCACGTGCCCGCCCCATGCGTTGCCTCTGCCTCCAGCCCCTGACTCACCTTGGCGGGCCCCTGCAAAGCAGGCAGCAGGAAGCACTGGGACTCCAGCAGCAGGGAAAGAGAAGCAGCCGCATGCAGCGGGGTGGGGGAAGCTCAGCCCGCAGCCAGCCACCCTGCTGCTTCCTCCCGCCCAGTGCTGCATGGACACGCCAGGGGGAGCCGCTGTCTCCTCGCTGCTGGGCGTCCCGGTGAGAGGTGGCTTGAGAAATTGGGGCGGGGGGGGGGGTGAGGAGGACCCCACATGTCCCCCCCACATGCATTGCCTCTGATTTTAAAGATTTTTTATTGTACCCCTTTCACAAGTACTGAGGGCTTGTGGTTATCTGGACATCACAAGTGAAAATCTCCAGGGTGGGGATGAGGTCTAGGAAGTCAGGCAAACTTACAGAGGTGGTACCTACTTCTTAAAGGGCTCCCTTAAAACTCACTGTTAGATCCCAGGCCAAGTAACACGACAAGGATTCCTCTCGTCAAGAGACTACCACAGGCTGAAAAAATGGTTTCTGACAAATCTAACAACGACACTGGCAGGAATTTGTAAGGTCTTGCACATGCATGAGGAGCAAATCAAACCTCTGCATAGGGCAGAGGGATGGAAGTGACTTGCAGGGTCTCCAAGTCAGTCCAGGCTATTGCAGGCAAAGCTGTCCTATCATCCCATTCAGAAACGTAGCAGGTTCCATCTTAAAGCTAGTTAGTCTGCCCTCACTGGTCCTATGGGGAGGCTGGTCCAGACCTTCACCCCTCTGGTGGCTAGAAACCTTCTTCTCATTTCCAGCCTGAGTTTGTTCATGGCCAGTTTACGTCCATTTGGTCTTGTAGCAACATCATCCTTTAGCTTCAATAGCTCTTCATCACCCCCTGGTGTTTACCCCCTGCTACTAACGTATGTATAGAGAGCAATCAGATCCCCTCTCGGGCTTCTCCATGTGTCAGACAACGCTTGCTGTCTCTCTCTCTCATTGATTTGTAACGTAAGAAGATGCAATGCAATGACATTGCCTCTAATTTTTATGTTACCCACTATTGATACAATATAATGAAACTGTCTCACACAGGGTTTATATAGCATGAAGAAAGTTGTTTTATTCTCTTCCTCAGAATGGATTTCATGGTAAATGTGAAATTGGTTGGTTGCTACGGAAAGCATAAAATATCCATGGAGAACACACGGAATTCAGAACTTTCAGCATTTTTCACTATTCAGAACCCTGAGGGAAGCAATGAAACCAACCAGAATCACATCAATTTCACTCCGCTGCTGCTTTGCAAAGCTGAGATGAACAGCAACGGAAGCAGCTGGAGCTGGTCTAATGAGGACACAAACAGGATGTTGGATGGGGGGTGGCATAGCAGAAACCCCATTCCCACAGCAGCCAAAAAGCTGGGGGAAGAAGTTAAGAATTGGGGATACAACACCCCCTCCCTTGCACTCTGCAGCTGTCTATATAGAAACGTATTTAGATGTTCTGAAATGCACTTCTCACACTCTACATGCATGTACAGTTAAAAGCACAACTCCACATCAGTTAAACAGCTCAAAGAGTCTCCCTCAAAAACAGAAAAAAAACAAGGAAGAACTCGTCCCTCAGAACAAGGCCTGTGTAAATGGAGGAGGCTGACACTTTGCCCTGAGGGTAAAGAGGCTCTGGCTCTGGTCAACAAAAGAGTGTGCTCCCCAAGCATTAGCCAGTCACTGATAAATGAACGGACAGGGACGCTGTTAGCCTGGGTGCCTCGGATGAGCTCAGCTGCCAGGATGGAGCACGCAGTGAGAAGTGGTTTCTAGACAGGATGTAAATCGTGTAGGGCTGAATGCACCTTGAACTGCTCCCAGCAATGACGCAAAAGCCACCCCAGATCCCATGCACAGCAGCCATATGCTCCTTGTTTGTGAGGGCCCTGGCTAGATGAGCAGGCAGCCCTGCGCTCACCGTGTCTGCTTCATTGCATTGCAGGTTAGAAGCTTTGTGTCATTCTCCTGTGTTTCATCCTTTCAAGCCCTCCCCCCTTCTTTCCTTCTCCCTCTTATGCTGGTCCCTAACTTTTAAATTACTCTTCATGCCTTTCCCTAGGACCTGTCACACCTCGATTCTTCAGGTGCACAGGTCCTGCTTGAGGCAGGAGGAAGTAGCAGGATGAAAATATGGCAGTGAGCACATTGCCTTCTGCCGACACCTGAGAGTGACTGTGGGAAGATGGCTGTCTTGGGGCCAGATCCTGCACTCATTTAAACTCTCATTGCCTGAAGTGGGAGAAAGTCTAGGCCTTGGTGTATAGGGCTTCTGTGAAATGTTTTTAATTCAGACCCTTGATTTTCACTGTCAGACCGGATCTGCACAAACTTCACATCAGCCCCACGTGTCAAACAGTGAGCACTAGCAAGCTTTTCAGCCATCCTGACGGGCTTTGTACCATAAAAAACCCATAACCAAGGCAAGTTTCCAGGTCCATCTGCTTAGCTCCTCGCGGACGGGACTAGAGCGGTGCTGCACTTCCATCGGGAAATAGACATGGCCAGCGTTCAGGTTTTATCTCCAAGCTTTCCTCCACTGCAGTGCGGAGCCAAGAAATATGCCCGGAACCTGCGCACTCCACCCTTCCCGTGTGTAGAATCAGCAACCTCAGCAGAATCTTGCAGAGACCACGATTCCCCGGGCACGTTAGGAGACTCTGCTGGGAGACACGGCTGCTGCACAGACAGAGGCTTCAGAAGAACATGGGCAGTCTCGTAACAGAGCTCAGGCTTCTCTTAGCTGGCTAAGCACCTGAGGCTGGGGGGGCCTTCCTCAGATACCCTGGGATTTCCAAAGGCACCTAAAGGGAATGCAATTCGCAAATCCCACTGAAAGTCAATCAGTTGGATTTGGGTGCTTAACTCCCTAGAGTCCTGTAGCCATCCCTCCTTGTGTTATTTGGGATGTTTGTACAGCGCCTAGCAGGTGTTACTCATGCCCCACACACGTCTCCATTTGTGCTTCCCAACGCGGGGCTGCAAAGCTGCCGCTTGGTGAGCGACTCTCACAGGGCAAATCTCTGCCAGCTTGGTTTTAAACAGGGAGCCGAACAACATTCTCTTCCTGCCGGCTGGGCCAGGGCTCCAGGTGCTGAGTGCAGGGCGCAGCGAGGGTACGTGCCCTTTCAGAGACCACGCACAGAAAAGGAGGAATCTGGCAGCCAGACTCACATAACAGTCGCCTTTGTGTCTTTTGTGTGTGTCAGGCTGGCCGGCCTCCACTCTCCCCAGCGCAGGAGTGTGGCACAAAGGGGAGAGAGAGACACACAGAACAGCCTGGGAGCTGCTGCTGCCAGGTGCCAGACAAGAGTGTTTTGTGCAGGCTGGTGCTGGTAGCGTTGCTCCCAGAGAGCGGGGCCGCCCGGGGCCCAGCGGGAAGGAAGGCAGACACAGCCGGCCGCCGTCTTCTCTTGTCTTCTCCCCACCTTGCCTCCCTTTCAGACACAGCAACAAAATCTGTCTGTCACGGCAGCTGTCTAATCTGCCGTATGGCACGTGGCTCTTAAAGCAGCGAGTACAGAAACCCCGACCTTCCCTCCCTGCTTCTCCCCTTACCAGATGCCCGCTCTCTCTCACACTCTTCCACCCAAGACGCCCCAAGCATGCTGCAGGTTTGAGCAGACAAATTGCTTGGCTTCAACCTCTGCCATTGGCTGCTGCCACTGACCACCCTACGGGCACCTCTGCGTCATGGAGGCGTAGCAGTCCTTTCACCTTTGCTCTTCATGGCCCTAGTGCGCAAGCAAACAGAGCGGCCTTGTGCATCCAAAGGCGCCTCTCCCAGGCTGTGGCAACTGAAATCCCCAGCTTTCCTGAAAATCTCTGTGCCTCAAAGACCCCATCTGCATTCCACAGATAACTGTGTTGTGCGGCTCTTCCCCCAGTTAGCACAGTTACAATTTGCAGCAAAGGGAGGGTCTAGCTGTGTTGTGAGTAGACTGCCTAGCTTTGGCTAGTGCAGACAGACCCACAGAGATTAGCCCAACGTCCCCATGGCCAGCAGTGGGTCCCTGCAGAGTGTCAGTGAATTGGCACTGAGAAAAATTATCTGAGCAACACGGGAAATGGAAAAAGAGAGAGGACAGATGGGTAGAAAATGGGACCCGGCTTCGTTAAAAATAAAAAGTATTTCACAGCTAATTACTAAAAGTAATAAAGAATATGCTCTGTCTGTTGAAAATGGTGTGTTATCATGAGCCAAAAATCTGCTATTCAGTGTCTGGAAAGAGAAGTTTATCCCATCTGTCACCCAAAGCTGAAGAACCCTAATGAATGCATTTCTATAGGATGAAGTTTGCCAGCTTCATTCAGGCAACAGCAGCACAAAGGGAGCTGTGATTGGGCCTCATAGAGACATGGACTTAATTGTGCCTTGCTAATGAATCTAGATTTCATCTAATAGAACTGAACAATGGACACAACTCCAAGCTGCACAGGAACGTGTCTGCAGCATGCCCGGCTTAGAGGCAAAGAGCAACTGTGCACATTTGCGTGGATGGGGTGGAAGCAGGCAAAACAGCCACTGGAGTGTTTGAAATACTGGTAACATCTCTGTAAGCACAGACTGAGTGAATGTGCTCCCTGGCGTCTCAGAAACAGCCAGAAAGCCAATGGCGTAGAGCGCTGGGCAAACATATACTAGGGAAAAGCTGGTCTGGGTCCTCTCTGTGTGTGCTCATCTTAGAGACAATTGCCCTTTCAGCTACTTCCAGCTCAGGGAAGTCTGAAGCTTGGCTCTGCCTCCAGCCAGGGGCAGCCTAAAAATCCAGGAGGAGGAAAACGCAGACAAATCTCAATGTGTAACAAAGGTGAGCTCTTCAGTCTCACAGCACTCAATGAAACTGGCAGTACTCTGAGCAGAAACAAGACCCTATCAATATCCCTCTTTCAAACACACACACATAAAGGTATGTGTATTTATATACTGTGTCGGGCCAGATGGCTATAGGAGAGTAATAGAAGGCAGCTATATTAGCCCCAGGTTAAGTAGGTCCCTTTTCCCTGGGTAAGGTAACAGGGAAGGTTCCAGAACAATCAGGAACCTTCTGGAGACAAGACAGACAGGCTGATTAGAACACCTGCAGCCAATCAAGAAGCTGCTAGAATCAGTTAAGGAAGGCTAATCAGCGCACCTGGGTTTTAAAAAGGAGCTCACTTCAGTTTGTGGTGTGCGTGTGAGGAGCTGGGAGCAAGAGGCACTAGGAGCTGAGAGTGAGAACGCGGACTGTTGGAGAACTGAGGTGTACAAGCATTATCAGACACCAGGAGGAAGGTCCTATGGTGAGGATAAAGAAGGTGTTGGGAGGAGGCCATGGGGAAGTAGCCCAGGGACTTGTAGCTGTCACACAGCTGTTCCAGGAGGCACTCTAGACAGCTGCATTCCACAGGGCCCTGGGCTGGAACCCAGAGTAGAGGGCGGGCCCGGGTTCCCCCCAAATCCTCCCAACTCCTGGTCAGACACAGGAGGAGTCGACCTGGACTGTGGGTTCAGAAAAACGGCCAAGCTGAGGGATGCCGTGAAGCTCCAAGGCGAGCAAATCTGCCAATAAGCGCAAGACCCACCAAGGTAGAGCAGGAACTTTGTCACAACTACTGTCAGAAGTGGGATCTGGTGTCCACAGTGCGGTGGAAGAAGGAGGGTGTTTGGAAGGAAGAAAAAAAAAACAGGAAGAGGGTCTATTTTTATTTTTTTCACCACAATGGAGGAGGTAGTGCGGGCACCGATACAAGCCATGGCTGCCCAGCAGGAGGCTACTCGTGTCCAGGCAGCCTCCCAACAGGAGGCAGTGCGGCTGCAGCAAGAGACTAATCGCCTGCTGATGGACCAGGCTGTTCAAGACCGGGCCATGTTGTGGGAACTGGTAAACAAGGTAAAGGCCCTTACAGAGCTGAACCACGGCCATGATGGGACGCAGATCATGCGGGCCAGCAATTGGCTGCAGAAAATGACGCGGGAGGATGATGTAGAGGCATACCTCCTGGCCTTTGAGAGGACAGCCCTGCGGGAGGCTTGGCCCCAAGAACAGTGGTCTGGCATCCTCACTCCATTCCTGTGTGGGGAGGCCCAGAAGGCCCACTATGATTTGCCTGAAGAGGCTGCGGCAGATTACCCCCAGCTGAAAGCAGAGATCCTGGCCAGATCTGGGGTAACGACCGCAGTGCGGGCCCAGCGATATCATGAGTGGAGGTACCAGGATAACAAAACCCCGCGGTCCCAATTATATGACCTCATCCATCTCGCACGAAAGTGGTTACGAACTGAGTCCCGGAGTCCGGAGGAGATACTAGAGGTTCTGGTCATCGACCGGTACATGAGAGGACTACCGCCAGACCTTTGCACCTGGGTAAGCCAGAACGAACCCTCCACCTACGACGAGGTTGTCGCGCTGGTAGAAAGGCGAAGGACGGTGAGGGAGCTGACCCGACCAGTTAAGGAAGAAGGACCCCGAGTTAAACTAGCAGCACCAAGCCCTCGAGCTTGGGTGACTGGGCCACCAGGAGAGCCCAGGTGGAAAAAGAGGGGGGCTGAAGGCCCACCAGAAGCCACAAAGAGTCGGAGCACTGGGGGGGAAGAGGATTGTGATATTAGACTACCCAAACCAAGAGACCGGGGAATGCCTAGGGCTCCATACAGATGTTACGCCTGCGGGGAGTGGGGACACATAGCTGCACAGTGTCCCAATGCCGAGGAGCCGATGCAGTGTAACCTGGGGAAGTGGGCAGACCCATGCTCCCTAATCCACCTTGTGGGGGCTTCACTAACCCCACATATGTACACTAGACCAGTGAAGCTAAATGGGGTAGAGACCACAGCACTGGTTGATTCGGGGAGTGCTATCACGCTTGTCTCTGGGAAGCTCGTGAAGCGTAGTCAGCTGCTGTGGGCTAAGCGTACGGGGATAACATGCGTCCATGGGACAGTTGGTTATTACCCCACCATCCCAGTAAAAATCGAGATTCAGGGGAACACTACTGAGGTAGCAGCAGGTGTAGTCCCTAAACTCCCATACCCAGTGCTCATAGGGAGGGACTTCCCAGGGTTTGGAGACTTACTCCTGGTAGGGGAATTGGAGAAAGGGGGAAGCCCTGAAAGTAGTGAGGCATCCACAGTAGACTGTCAACCCCCAACCTTCTCTGAAATATCCCCAGATTTGTTCTCCACTCCCAGACAGTGTAGAAAGACGAAAAGGGAAAGAAGGGCAGCTAAGGCCTTGGGAACCTGAATACTGGCCCAAAGCCAGAGGGTCGCTCTCGTAGGTAGCTGGATCCAAGCCCTGAAAAGGAGGCCACCCAGGAGGGAGAAGCACCCAAGTGTGATCCACACCCTAATGCCTCTGAACCAGTAGAGGCAACAGAGACTGGCCCCCTAGATCTCGGGCAGACTAGCCCCGGGAGAGGAAATTTTGGATGGGACCAGGCTGAAGACCCAAGGTAAGACAACATTAGGAAGGAGGTGACCAAAATAGATGGGGTCCCCGTGGAAGGGAAAACCCAGGGACCAGGACCCTACTTCATAATGAAGAAGAATCTCTTATACCGGGTTCCACCAGTACAGGGGCAGAAGGTACAGCAGATCCTAGTACCTCAAAAACACCAGAATGCTGTATTAAGTCTGGCCCATAGTCATCTTTTTGGGGGGCATTTGGGGGTAGAGAAGACCCTGGCACGGGTCCTGCGACGATTCTTCTGGCCCGGAGTACATGAAGAAGTGCGGAGGTACTGTGCGTCCTGCCCGGAGTGTCAGCTGCACAGTCCCCGTCCCCACTTGAGGGCACCTTTAGTACCCCTTCCCATCACAGAGGTCCCCTTCGAGTGAATAGCCATGGATCTAGTGGGACCCATAGAGAAGACAGCCCGGGGCCACCAATATGTACTTGTCGTTCTGGATTATGCTACTCGCTACCCAGAAGCCGTCTCCCTGCAGAACACAGCCTCTAAAACAATAGCTAAAAAGTTGGTGGGGATCTTTGCCCAAGTGGGGCTACCAAAGGAGATATTAACAGACCAAGGTACCCCATTTATGTCAAAGCTAATGAAGGACCTCTGTACGCTGCTCCATATACATACCCTGAGAACTTCAGTCTATCATCCGCAGACCGATGGGCTGGTAGAAAGGTTTAACCGAACCATCAAGGCAATGATAAGGAAAGTGGTAAGTCGAGACGGGAAGGATTGGGACACCCTACTACCCTACCTTATGTCTGCAATCCGGGAGGTACCTCAGGCCTCCACTGGGTTTTCCCCCTTTGAATTATTATATGGACGCCACCCCCGTGACTTTACTAGATATTGCAAAAGAAATCTGGGAAGAGGAACCCAATGAGGGGAGAAATATAATTGACCATGTGTTGCAGATGCGTGAACGGATAGCCCGGCTCACCCCGATTGTACGGAAACATTTGGAAAAGGCGTAGGAGGCCCAGTGAACCCATTACAATCGCCAGGCAAAAGTCCGACAGTTCCAACCAGGGGATAGGGTGATGGTGTTTGTACCCATGGCAGAAAGCAAGCTTTTGGCCCAATGGCAGGGGCCCTATGAGGTGGTTGAACCCGGGGGGAAAGTAACCTCCAAGGTGCGGCAGCCAGGACGCCGGAAACAAGAACAAATTTATCACATTAACCTCTTAAAGCGTTGGCACCTACGAGAGGCATGTGTAGTGGCCCAAGAGACCCCGATCCAGGGAAATAATATGCAGGGGCAGATCAGGATATCCACTGATCTGACACCAAACCAGAAGAAGGAGGTAACTGAGATGATCAACCAATACCAGGACGTGTTTTCAACCAAACCTGGTCAGACCACCGAAGCATATCACCACATTATCACAGACCCTGGGGCAAAAGGTAACTTTAAGGCCCTATTGGGTCCCAGCGGCAAAAAGGGAGGAGATCAAGGCAGGGTAAAAAGGATGTTGGAGCTGGGAGTCATCGAAGAGTCCCACAGTCAGTGGTCAAGCCCGATTGTGTTGGTGCCCAAACCCGATGGCACCACTAGGTTTTGTAATGACTTTCGCCGGCTGAATGAGATATCCAAATTCGATGCATACCCCATACCCCGTATCGATGAGTTAGTTGACCGCCTGGGCAATGCCCGATTTTTGACCACCCTTGATTTAACAAAGGGATACTGGCAGATTCCCCTTGCCAAAGATGCAAAAGAAAAGATGGCATTCTCTATACCAGAGGGTCTGTTTCAATATACTGTTCTTCCTTTCAGACTGCATGGGGCACCTGCTACCTTCCAGCGTCTTATGGACAAGCTCCTACGGCCCCATACCAATTATGCAGCGGCATACCTGGATGTGTGATTATTCACACCTCCGACTGGGAAACCCACTTAGGAAAGGTGGAAGCGGTTCTGGACACGCTAAGGCAGGCTGGCCTCACAGCAAACCCAGCCAAGTGTGCTATAGGGCTAGCTGAGGCTAAATACCTTGGCTACATTGTAGGAAGGGGCATGGTCAAGCCCCAACTAAACAAACTAGAGGCTATCCAAAATTGGCCCCGGCCGATCGGAAAAAGCAAGTCCGGGCATTCCTGGGTGTGGTGGGATACTACCGACGATTTATTCCCCATTTTGCTACCAGAGTAAGTCCCCTGACAGACTTGATAAAAGCCCGGGGTCCAGACATGGTGAAGTGGACAGATGCCGCAGAGAAAGCATTCATGGATCTACAGACAGCCCTCTGCAGTAACCCCGTGCTTATAGCCCCAGACTTCAACAAAGAATTCATTTTACAAACAGATGCATCTGAAGTAGGATTGGGAGCAAATCCGCCAATAAGCACAAGACCCACGAAGGTAGAGCAGGAACTTTGTCACAATACATATACACACACACACTCACAGTCAAGGGCAGTGCGTACTGAATGGTCTGATTCTCCTCCCAGACGCCATCCCCCTCACTTGAGTTATTTTTTTCCTTGGCAGGTTTCCAAGGCTTGAAGATGAACCATTTCCCCCACAATTTCTATTTAAAATTGCACAGGCCCAAAGGATCAGAGTCTACTCTTATTTCCATGTGTCAGTGGGACTGCATGATTACAAGGACCCAGGGAATTGCAATAGCAGACACATTTGGTCAGAGACTCGGTACTCTCAAACAAGACAACTCTTGACAAGGGGGGATGTTTTTCTCTCTCACTTGTTGCGCTAGGGCTAATGCACTAGGAAGCGGCAGAGTAGCCGGGGGTTCTTCACACATGAAAAACCAATGTTTCTTGCAGATTCTTCTCTGTGCGATGGCAACACGAGTGAGTGTTCTGTGGTCGGGCACTCAGCTGGCAGCCTGTCCAGATCCAGGATTTTCACAGCCATCCCGCCCCAGGAGAACAGGCAAGGTTCTCCCTGGTCAAGACCTTCTGGAGTTGGAGGAAAATTATAGGTAACCTGCTCTGCTCTACCTACCTAATCTCAGCCAGCCCTCAGGAAGTGCAGGGTCCTAAATTTCTCTGAGCATAGACGGTCTACCAAGGAGTAAGCAGGGTGGGTACAAGCTCTGATCCAGCAGGAAAGGACATATCTGGAGGTATTTCCCCTCCCTTAGCCAGACCCCTTGAGGAGGACAAAGAGGGCTCTGAACATTCAGCAGGGCATGATCCAGGAAGCTGACCTTGAGAGCTATCCCCATGTGCAAGGAATTCACTGAATTTTCAGCCTGGTTCGGGGTAGCTGTTGGGGAGGTTGCTCCTGGCTGATGGGGAATGTCCAACCCACTTTAACAGTATTGTGCAAAGAGCCACCCTCTCTGTGCATCACAAGATTTTAAAGGGTCACAGGCCAGGACTGCGGGTTGGCCAGCTTTCTGAGTTCCAGTGACAGCCCCCCGGAGGGCCAGGCTCAATGACAGACAGGAGTGCAGCATGGAGAGGATTGGCTCCAAGTATTTGGAGTGAAGGCACCTTAGCACTAGGCCGAGGCTGAGGATGTGAGTAGCTGGGGAGGGAGCTGCAGGGTCTGAAGGAACCGCCTGATGGCCCTCCGCTTTAGGACATCGATGTGAAACTTTAATTCCCTCACTGGAGACCTTGAAAATGCATCTTCATCATCATGGGGGATGTGTGCAGCCCCCAGTCCAGAGCTGGTGTTGGCTGTGTGTGTGGGGGATAGCTGTCTCCTGCTGAGTGGGGAGAGGACAGCAAATGTCACATAAGAACTAGGTCCTGCAAGGACCCTGGGCATGACCGGGCTGGCTGCAATTTTTATGATTGTTCTGAGATGCATCATGTTCGGAAGGAAGTCCGGGAGTTCTCCCTGAGTCACCATCCAGAGAACCAGTGCTGATGTATGTGCTGGCAGGAGCTCAGACCAGCCAACCATCCACACAGAGAGTTACACAGACCCCCTTCCCTCCTGCCACAGTGACTCCCATGCTCTGGTGAAGGCCAGGGAGCCGGAGGCCCGGACGAAGGGTAGGGGGAGAACCTGAGCAGTCTCTGGTGGTTCTACAAAGTGCTGATGTAAAGATATGCATCCTTCTCATCAGTGCATGTCATCCCTTGGGTCTGTGGCTGCCAGGATGGCCTGGGGAGACTCCATCTGGAATTTCAGGCACTTTGCAGATTGATTCAGCCATTTCAGATCCAGGGTCCGTCTCCGTCCTCCGTATCCCTTGTGGGCCCTATGGGTCACGTTTGCGGATGACACAAAGCTAGGGGAGGTTGGCAACACTTTGCCGGCTAGAGCTAAAATTCAGAGGGGTCTTGCTAAATTGGAGAACTGGGCTATAGGCGACAAAATGAAATGCAGCAAAGACAAATGTCAGGAGCTACACTGAGGGAAGAAAACCCAAATGCACAAATGCAGACTGGGGGATACCTGGCCTGGCAGCAGCCCTGCTGAGAAGGATCTGGGAGTTGTGGTGGATCACAACCTCAACATGCGTCAGCAATGCCACGCTGTTGCAACCAAAGCAAATGCAATGTTAGGTTGCATTAACAGAGACACAGCGTGCAAGTCACGGGAGGTGATCACACTTCTCTGCCTGGCGCTGGGTAGGCTGGAGTACTGTGTCCAGCTTTGGTCACTGATGTAACGAAACTGGAAAGGATCCAGAGGCAAGCGTCAAAGATGATCAGAGGGATGGAATGCAGCCAGATGAGCAACGGCTGAAGGAACTGGGTAGGTTTAGTTTGGAAAAGAGGAGATTAAGGAGGGACACGATAGTGGTCTTCAGATACTTGAAATGCTGCCACACAAAAGATGGAGGAAAGTAGTTCTCTCTTGCCACCGAGGGCAGGACAAGAGGCAGTGGGTTCAAACTGCAGCATAGCAGGTTTAGATGAAATCTCAGGAAAAACTCCCTAATGGTAAGAACAGTAGACGGGGCCTGGAAATCCTGGAACTGGACGGGCAGATGAGGGGCAGAACTCACACACTCATCCCGAGGGCTGGCAGCGAGTGGGAGCCAGGCTCTAGGATTGTGACTCCACGCAGCGGCAACAAGCTCTGGCTCCATTCAACCAGACACTTACCTAGACCCCTGATCCCTTGTCTATGAAAGCCTCTGGGTGGATGAAGATCTGAGGGAGTTCCTGCACAGCAGTGCTCTCCGCTGCAGTGGACCCAGCATCCTACGTGCTAATGAACCGGACTTACATGTGCATCGGGAACACTCTCCTGTCCGTCTGCCCTCCTGTGGGAACACCCCCTCTCCCCGAAGTGAGATGTGTAATGATGAGCCTGTCCTTCTGAGCAACACTTACATACGTAACTGCTTTCAGTTTCTGAAGGCTCTGCGTGTTCCTGCAGGATTGGAGAGCTTGTATGAAACCTGCCTGGAGATGGAATGGTTTATGGGGCAGATCCTCCTCTCAGTCCCCCAGGTGTAAATCCATCCGTGGAGTTCCTCCTGGTTTCTGCCAGGGGGCCTGAGAGCTGAATTGGGCTGGAGGTTTTGAAATGGCTCAGGAGAAGAAGAAAGGAGCGGCATCAACATGGAATGTGCCAATGAGCATATCAGTGGCTGATCCTCGTCACTAGGACACATACAAAATACATGCAATGGGCGGCTGAATGTTTGTGAGGGCTCTGTCGCAAAAAAGATACTGGGCTCATCCAAGGTTACCCCTAGAACACGTTTACAGGCTGCCACTGACATCCTCCCCTCCCCCAAACTCCTCTTTCCTAACCCCGCCTCCTTGCCTTTAACCCCCAGCTAGCCCCTGGACTGGCCTCCTTCCTGCGCTGCGTCTCTTTCTGCATGGCTGGACAGTGCCGCAGGGTGCTGAAATAATGGCGTGACTCCTCCAGCCTCACCTCCCTACTGCTTCCAATCTTGTTTTCACACATTGTTGCTGGTAATTGGGTGGCTTTTCACAGAGCAGGTGTGCCTCAGCCTAGCAATTGCTGGGCACTCGCACTTTTCAGAGAGGTGAGAATTACCCGGCACAAAGGGTTTCCGCGTTGCTCAGCATCCCTCCGAAGGCCGCTGAATGCACAGTAGCTCAGTGGCAACAAGAGACCAAAATGCTGCCCCCCGCTTAGGGATGCATGTTGGGAGGAAGGTGGAACAAAGGTCTGAGCTGGCTGCACAAGTGAGCTTCTCCTTGCTTTGGCAAGGAGATGAGCACTGTGGCAGTCATAGGGCTTTAGTGTATCAAGCAGACATCAGCTTGACATTCGAGTCACAGCCCTGCGCAGCGAGAGGCAGATATAATAGCCATGGGTAAAAGGTCCCTGCACATTCACTCCACCACATTTCAGCTCACGGCCTCAAGGAACCCACTTGTCCCTCCATGGAGAGCCGTCCTGACAGCTTTCACTTGCTTTGTGTTACGAAGGGACTGGGCCTCAACATATGCTCGGAACAGCTGCCTCAGCTGGAGCCTAGCTCTCGGGCAATCAGACCGCAGTGCAGCACGGGGGCAGGGGCTTGGAAACTAAGGCTAGAAATGAGGCTGAAATGAGAAATCAAAACCCAAAACCCAAGCAGAGGGAAAAGGGAGATGTACCAGAGGCGCCACGAAGCCCACCAGGGACTTTGCCATTGCTACTGATCTTACATGGAAGGCGCCCAGACCCCAGGGTGATAAAGCTCTAAGCCAGACAGAAAGCTCGATGAAGTTAAGAGACAGAGACACATCTAAGGCTAACAAAGCCGTAGGCATCTTTTCAGAAACTCCCTCTCTGGGACTGGAGTAGCAGAGAAGAGAACAAGCGATACTCTGCAACAAGGGAGCTTCCGTAGCAAAAAGACGTTGGCTTGTGTAAATTAATCCCAGGGAGGATGAGGAAGACAAAGATGGAGAGAGTTTTGTTTGGGTCACTGAAGCCCAGCTGCCAATGGGATGCTCAGTCACTAAGCACTAGGCTGTTGCCTTTGGGAATAAGAAAAACAGGAAGGATGTGGTGGGGTTTTTTGCTGGTAGATGATGTTGCTCTGACCCTTACCACAATAAAGGAAGGGTGTATTAGCAAGGATCTTGTGTTTTGGGGGGCAGTTGGGTTTGTTTGTAGTTTTCTTCTGGAGCACTGAGCATCCACATTAATCAGGTAGATAGATGTGGACATCACCCCATGATTGCTGGCAGGGCAAACATTGGTAGAGTCTTTTTCTTTCTTTCTTTCTTTCTTTCTTTCTTTCTTTCTTTCTTTCTTTCTTAGAAGGCTCAGTACATCAGCTAGGGACTGGAAAGAAAAGAATCAAAAGTTCAACCATCTGTGTGTGTCTTTAGGGAATTCCTGTTATGCTTGATCAAGAGACATAAATACGAGCACAGTGGTACCAGAGTCCTCAAGCTCCCCTCACCCATTTCAGCCATTGGACAGTGAAACGGGAAATAGAGGAATAGTTGCAGAGATTTCACTGACAGCTCTTCTTGACTTTCCCAAACGCTGTGCTGCTTTTAAAACGATGTCAGAAAGCCAGCGTCCCCCTCTGCAAAAGGCACCATGGGAGGTGGTGGGGGGGGGTTGTTTTGCATAATTCTGAAGCCACTCAAAAATCATGGGTTCCGTAGTTTGACTTGAACTCAAATATCATGGTGGTTGCGGTCTCCTTCGGACCAAAGGAGGAAAGGAGCAGAGAGGAGGATACGCCGAAAATCCAGGGTGAACCTTTGAGCAGGCAGGAGGGCGAGTGAGTAACAGAAACAGAGAGCTTGAGAAAAGAAGCAGAGATTGAGAAGAGAGACACATGCTAATGGAAGTTAGCGATGGATCTAGATTTGTGCCAGCCCAGCTTTCTGGGTGTCGGTGATGAGGTTCGTCTGTCCCCAGTGTGTGCCATCAGCTTCCCTCCAGGGACAGGGAAACAGATTCATAGGCCAGATGGGGCCACTACACCTATCTAGTCTGACCTCCTGCATAGCAGAGGCCAGAGAATTTCCCCCAGGCCCACAGACCTACAGCAACTCTTCTAGCAAGGGACACCAAATCTGGATTAAAAGATTCCAAGTGATGGAGAATCCAGCACCTCCCCACTGAGTTATTCCGGTTACTCTCACTCTCAAACACTTGCTGCTTATTGCCACTTTGAATTTGTCTAACTGTAGCTTCCAGCCCCCGTGGGCTCCTGTCTGCTACTGCAAGGGTTAATCTACCATCTGGAGTATTTGTCCCACCTAGCAACTACTGGACTGTGATCAAGCCACCTCTTGGATAAGCTAGTAGATTGAACGCTTTTAGTCCATCACTGTACGGCAGGTTCCCTACACCTCGAATTACATAGGTCTTCTCTGAACCCCTTCCAATTTGTCAGCGTCCTTTTGGAAGTGCGCCCCCACCACCCTCCGAACTGGACCCAGTGATCTCACCGATGCTGTAGAGAGAGCGTACCACCGCCCTGCTCCTACTAGATGCACTGTTGCATGTTCTGTGCAGTGCTTAGGCAGCTACCCTGAAAACACTGGACATGGAGAATAGAAGGCAGTAGATGAATGGCCATCTGCGCTTAGCAAAAATTATGGGCAAAGAACAGCATCTCCGAGCATGCTCCGTGAGAGCCGGGCTCTGACAAAGGAATTCTACGGTCTAGGCCCCATCACAAGAATGCCATGGGGATGGCAAGGTGCCATACATGGGACTGTCACAGAGCTTTGTCTGAGACAATGGTATGCAAACCATTCCCGGGATTAGAGTGACTGGCACCTTGAGTTCCACCTGGAGCTGACATGGCAGCCAGTGCAGAGTGGAGCTGTGGTGTGGGAGTACCGGGAGGCCTTGCCCTGAAAGTTGGCAGCAGCTGACTGCCCTGGAGAGTCACAGGAGCGCTGGTGGGAGATGCCCAAGGCAGCCACGGATACCCACGGGATATGCACTGAGCAGTGGGCACCTTCTTTAGAACAGGAACATCTGCATGCCACCACGGATGCCAGGGGCAGAGGGAGATGAGGATGGTGTATCACTCTGACAAGTGGCATGCTGGCACCTCTACCCAAGGGGCGCCTGCTGCTTCCGAGAACCCCTCCAAATAGGGCCCCCTGCTAACAAGCATCGCCTCAGTTTACCCAGACAGACTTTAAGACCACTGGCTTCCCTCCAGGCCGGTGTCTCTACCACAGATAGAGAAATGGCACTGCATGGGGCAGACAGAGGGGACACAGGACAGAGTATCAACCTCAGCTCTCCACGGCACACAGAGCTGAAGCATTCCTGTGAGCCCGGGAAAGAACTGCGTGCGTGACAGCCGGCATCCAGCCCAGCTCTGCCAGGAGGCTAGCAGCAGCTCAGTCTCCATGCCCGCCGAGTCTCCAGCCTCTCCACTGAGAGGGCCAGTCCCGCCAGCTCCTGCCCACACATGCCACCGAGGAGGCAGTGACGTCCTGCCTTGCAGAGTCATGTTCCCCAGCACCTTCACACGTTCCACCACGCAATATGCCGCTGTTCCCTCTGTTCCTTACAACCTCTGCTTTCTAGTGACCAGAGAGGGGACAGGAAAGAAGAGGTGGAAATGTGCGCTCCTGAGGGCTACCAGGCACCAGTGCAGTGGCTTTCATGTATGCCCTTGCTCAGCTCAGACCAATCTACTGCAGAGGGACTGGCTCCAGCAGGTCTTCGGGACTCCATAATCCCCCTCGGAGGAGCGAAAAGCTGCTGTCACACTCCTCTTGCTTGGCACCTCTGCCTCACTGCAAAATCTGAGCATGCCCAAGTCTAAGCGGCTCACTCTGCCCAAGCCCCACGGGAGCTAAGCCCACCTGTCTTCTCCTCCTTGGGGAAGGACAGCCTTCTCCCCACCTCCTCCAGGAGGTCCCTGTCCCCACTGTTGTGATTATTGGACCTAAACTTTTACCCTAAGCAACTGGTAAAAGTATGTGGAAGTTTGCAAGATGTCACAATTACTGAGGACTTTTCGCCTGCCGGAAAATTAACCGTGGAAAATAGGTCAAGTTATTTTCAATAAATAAACATTATGAACAGGTGCAAAAAAACCAGACAGGAAAACTAAATGAGTCCAGACAAAAATGGCCTGTTGATATAAGTGAAGAACTATAGTGAGATCAGACCTGGTAAACAAGAAAATGTGGGAATCAAGTTACCTATGCCGAGTTTGGCCTTATGGAAATGGATTTAATTGACTGACAATATAATGAGGATAAAATATGCCACCCACATTTACTCCTTTGTGAGGGTCTTAAAAAGAGACTTTGACAAAAAGGAAGAATCGTCTTTCCCCAGCTATCCCCCAACCCGCCAGGACTGCAACTCAGCTCAGGCCAGGAGGAACAGACTTTCTTCCCTAGAGGAAGGCCTGCTGGCCTCACTCTTATTACTTTGTTTTCACCAGTGAGTGCTGAAAGTCATCACATCATCATGACATCCAGTCCTCAGCCCACCAGTGGGGACAGCTAACTGCCTGCCCTGTACAGGCACGTAAGGTCCATATTGTTTTCCCTTCCCTTGTTATGTTGCTTTCTGCCCCCACACACCCCTTTCGTCCTATCCTAGCTCTCATTCTCTTGGCTTTTCATTGAATCCTCAGATCAACTCTAGTGCAACCAGCCAAGTCTGCCTTCTTTAAGGAGAAAGGATCCAGCCATATGATGTCCCTGTTCAGAATGTGAACCAGCGTCCAAGCAGCAGGCATTGTGGTCAACCAACCAGCCAAAGCATCCACTCATAATTACCCAGCGGTCCTGTGCTCAAAAACATCAGCCAAAGCCAGATTTAATCCATCTTCTCTACCCTGTCTCTCCTCCACCATGTGTCTGTCTGTTTGTTAAAAACAGGACAGGCAAATGCCCTTCACATCAGGACAGGGAGTAAAATCAGCCCTTTCCTTTTCATCAGAGAAAGGTTATTAATGAAAAGAAGAGACTCTGATAGTTCTGGCTACGTTTGTTTTGCGTAGTCACTCAACCAGTTTCAATCTAAATTCTTCTTTTAATTCCTTGTTCTTCCTTTGCGTTTAAATCGATAAACGTTCAACTTGAATGAATGCTTTTGGGTGTTTGCCAACTCACCAAGTAAATCCTACGTCTGTGAAAAAAACAGCCCTGAATGTATCTACCGTTGTTTAATGCTGGACAGTCAGAGAGTTATAAATGTAGAATCATAGAATCTTAGAATCTCAGGGGTGGAAGGGACCTCAGGAGATCATCTAGTCCAACCCCCTGCTCAAATCAGGACCAATCCCCAACTAAATCATCCCAGCCAGGGCTTTGTCAAGCCTGACCTTAAAAAACTCAAAGGAAGGAGATTCCACCACCTCCCTAGGTAACATATTCCAGTGCTTCACCACCCTTCTAGTGAAACAGTTTTTCCTAATATCCAACCTAAACCTTCCCCACTGCAACTTGAGACCATTACTCCTTGTTCTGTCATTTGCACCATTGAGAACAGTCTAGGTCCATCCTCTTTGGAACCCCCTTTCAGGTAGTTGAAAGCAGCTGTCAAATCCCCCCTCATTCTTCTCTTCCGCAGACTAAACAATCCCAGGTCCCTCAGCCTCTCCTCATAAGTCATGTATTCCAGTCCCCTAATCATTTTTGTTGCCCTCCGCTGGACACTTTCCAATTTTTCCACATCCTTCTTGTAGTGTGGGGCCCAAAACTGGACACAGTACTCCAGATGAGGCCTCACCAATGTCGAATAGAGGGGAACGATCATGTCCCTCGATCTGCTGGCAATGTCCCTACTTATACAGCCCAAAATGCCATTAGCCTTCTTGGCAACAAGGGCACACTGTTGACTCATATCCAGCTTCTCGTCCACTGTAACCCCTAGGTCCTTTTCTGCAGAACTGCTGCCGAGCCATTCGGTCCCTAGTCTGTAGCGGTGCATGGGATTCTTCCATCCTAAGTGCAGGACTCTGCACTTGTCTTTGTTGAACCTCATCAGATTTCTTTTGACCCAATCCTCTAATTTGTCTAGGTCCCCCTGTATCCGATCCCTACCCTCCAGAGTATCTACCACTCCTCCTCGTTTAGTGTCATCTTCAAACTTGCTGAGGGTGCAATCCACACCATCCTCCAGATCATTAATGAAGATATTGAACAAAACCAGCCCCAGGACCGACCCTTGAGGCACGCCGCTTGATACCGGCTGCCAACTAAACATAGAGTCTTTAAGTCTTTAGGCCTTGGAGATCAATATCAATACACGCCCCCAGCTGCATTTGGAGGGGCGGAGACAGGGCATATGCTCTCCTACCCCCCTTCCTACCTCATGGCCCATTGGAGGTAGGGTGGAGGAGAAGGATCTGCAGCTGTTTGGACCGGCTGCCCCTGTGCCTTTCAGCAGGAACAGCAGATCACTCCTGCTTTCTATGCACCAGCTGACGGGCACCCAGCACGTGGGAAGGCGGAGGCTCCTGAGAGGCAGAGGGAACATTCCTGCCACAACAGCTGCCTGGCGCTGGCAGCACCAACCACCTAGTCTGGGACATCAGCGAGGAAAGTCAGGTGAGGCAGGTCCACTGGGCCAAGGACCCTAGGGCTCAGCCTTATGCTTAGGCACCAAGAACTCCACTTACATCCCCAAGGCCCCTCCCCCAATGCATCTTCCCAGGGGCCCCCCCTCACCGCTGGGGCTTTGGCAACGCCATGCGGCTAAGTGCAGACGAGGCAGGTGCTGCGGGCCGGTGTGATCCACAGTGGAGCTGCAACTGGGAGCTGGTACAAACCAAAAGCAGTCGCCCGTCCTGCAGCTCATGAGAGCCAGCGACTGTCAGGATTGCAAGGTGCCTTACCTGGCCCAGCCAGGCCCGCCCCTGCCCAGCACGCACACAGAGCCCAGCTGCCTCTCTGCTCGTTGGCTTCGTCTAGTCTAGTGGCGGGCCAGCACATTCCAGTATAGAACTTCTCGCCTCCGTTCGCTTGCTGCGGCCTCAGCCTAGGACATCTCCACCTCGAGGGGGAAGCTCCCCACTGACAAATTGGGAGGGGAGGGCTGGTTGGTTTCGGTTTAGCAATCAACAT
The DNA here is from genome assembly GCF_015237465.2 of Chelonia mydas. Taxonomy (NCBI): domain Eukaryota; kingdom Metazoa; phylum Chordata; order Testudines; family Cheloniidae; genus Chelonia; species Chelonia mydas. Next base: position 121,821,953 of record NC_051245.2, read on the forward strand.
GAGTGACTGACGTTCAAGTGGACACCCAAAGAAAGGGGGGGAGGGAGGAAAACTGGAAGAGTCTTTAGGCAAATTACTCATCTGCAAAAAGATGTCTTCTGCCACACTTCATTTCTGTTAGCTCTGGCACTCATCCCCTGGGCTCGGTCTCTCCTGGGTGCCTGGTGTTCTCTTTGAACTATGACATTGCAGAGAACTGAGAGCAACAGAGCTGATTGCACATCAAGCCCTCACTCAGAGAGCAAGACAGCTTGGGAGGATTATCCCTGCTGAGCGGACATAAATGGATATTGTACGAAGCCTTCCTGGAGCAATGGTGAGAGTCGGAGACACCTACACTGTGTGAAGCTGCCTGCAGAGGGAGGCATAAGATGCACACTCCCCATCTCCCACCCCCTTTGCTTCCTTTTCATCTCCACATGCCCTGATCCCCCTGGGGAAACTGAGCAGTATAAAACAGGCTTTTAAAAATGCTTTTTAAAAACATGGGTGGGGAAAAGGAGGGGATAAAAGCGCATAAATGCATCTGGCCACAGGGGAACTGAGCATGCTCAAGTTATAAAAAATGTACTATCTGGATTTTTTAAATGTTAGATCCTATCCCTCGGAAGAAGGTTAAAGTATGAATACAAATGAATGCTGTGTGTAAATCTGCAGAGAGCTTTGGCTTCTGTTCTAATGACTGCCAAGCAATCAGCTAGGGGCATGCCTGGGAGCTGTGGGATATAAGTAAGATAACACAAATTAAAGTTTAATGATAGGAAAAAATTGCCTGTGAGATCTGTTAGAACATGGAATCACCAATTCTAAGGCCAGAAGGGTCCATTGCGATTCTCTAGCCTGTCCTGTCTGACACAGGGCAAAAGTACCTCACCCAGTAATTCCTGCATCTGGGCCAATAATTTAGGAAGTGGCAGAAGCCCGATTGCTTGAAATAAACAAGAGAGGACAAATACAGAACTGTTGTACCCAGGAGGGATGTTGTGGGTTCCTCTTCTCTAAATCTGGTATACCTGTCTCTCAGCGATGGCACATTAAACCAGGAAACCAAAGCCAGAGGTCTTGATCAGCTGTCACAGTTACAAAATACATGAGAACAGAGACACAGAGCACTCTAACAGATGACTACAGATGGTATCGTACTTTAATCCTGGCATCTAAGAGCTGAATTCGCCTTCTGAAAGAACAAGAGCACTGCACGTATATTCCTCAACTCCCCAAAATGCCAAACCACATTGGTACAAGAATCTCCGTGTGCAGAAGGAAAGAGCAGCTAACTCTGAAAGAACCAAACTGGGCAGGGGTTACTACTTTTGCATCCACATTGGCAGCAGAGGTGCATCCACCAACAATAGCTATACTTTAAGGCTTGAGGCTTGTCTACACAGGGACATCCAGGAAAGTTGATCTGAATGAATTCAAGGTGTGAATTTGAAGCGGATTAGTTAAACCACATTAAATCTCTCTGTGGACGCTGTTATTCAGAATTAAAGTGGCCTTAATTTGGTTTATCTGAATTCACTTTGGAAGTGAATTAAAATAAACTGAATTAAGGCCACTTCAGTTCTGAATGAGGGTGTTCACACAGGGTTTTAATGTGGTTTAACTAATCCACTTCAAATTCACACCCTTAGTTAAGTCAGATTAATTTTCTTGGATGTCCCTGTATGGACAAGCCCTAAGATCTTCAAAGCTGCTTTGGAAGTCCGGACATGCAGTTCCATTCATTTTAATGGGAACTGAGCATCCTTAGGTACCTTTGAAAAGCTCAGCCTAAAATCCTTCACTTCCAATACACAAATACGTGGAGTGAGCACTATGGGGCTGGAGCCCCACTCACAACGTGCATGTTCGGTGCCTAGCACAATGGGGTCTGGATCTTATTTGGGGTTTCCAAGCACTCAGTGGTATAAAGAACAATCCATTTGCTGTTGGGGATGGACAGTGAGCCGGGACAGGCTGCTGAGGGTCAGGTGAATCAGATGCTGGTGGAGAATCACTCTCCATGCATGAGACTGTCTAATGGACCTGCAGGCAAGCCTTGGGTAGGTAAAATATATCCAGTAACCTGTGGGAAATGAATACTTCCGGAGAGTATAGAGTAGTATCTCTGTGTGCGAGGGGTATTAACCACTAGCTACAGGTGACATGATACGATACAATCTCAGTGTTGGACATCGCAGCAAGGAAAGACTTCTGAAAATGCAGAAAATCCTCGCCTCAAAAGGAGGAGTCCTGGAACTGGATTCTGGGGGCTACACTTGCATGTACCGTTTTCCTTTCAACGGCTGTCACGCTGGCTTCTCTTTCACCCTAGCCACAGAGCCAACAGCCACCGGTGCAGCTACTCCAGGGTCTGTCAGCATTCGGCCGTCTTGGTGCCAGTCTAGTGCTGGTTAACACCACGTCCACGAGGGTGTGTCCATGTGTCCCTCCGACATTATGATTTTCTCACTGGTTTTGTACAATTTCCAATGGGGAATAAGGCAAACTAACCCAAGCTCCCTGCCCTCGCTGCGGGGGTTCTGAGAAGGGAGCAGGTCACAACCGACACCAAGGTCAGGGACACATAAAGGCAGCCACCTTCCTCTCCAAACTGCCCCCAAGGGCTTCTGGAGACCACTGTGGGCTCAGTTTCAGGCACTGGTAACCAAACTAGGGAAAAAAGTGGAATCAATGATTAAACAGAGGTGGACTAGCAGTCTGAGGCTGGCCTGCACTAGAAAGTTTGACTGGCATAATTTTGAGCCATGTTGGTAAAACCCTGACTTTCCGTCAATGGCTCCATGAACAACATTTGCAGCCTAAAGGCACTATTTTACTGGTATTGCCAATGTGGATGCTGCTTTACCTGTCCTGGTGAAACCAGCCCTCCCGGAACAGTCCCACAATGCCCCTGTCTCCATGACAGTGACCACTCTTGTCACAATTGCTGCCCAGAGGTCACAGTCACTGAACGTCACCTCCCCTTTAAAGCCACTTTTAAATACCTTTAAAAACCCATTAAAATAGAAAACGCAAGTATCAGTTTTGAAATTGGCTCCATCTCTGATAAATACTAAAATACCAACACAGCCCTTCTATCAGGACAAGCAGAAAATGTATTCCCTTCATTGAGGCAATTGCACAGATGGAGAGATAAGGGCGGTAGCTTATGGGCATATAGATTATGAACAGAAAAAGCAGCTAATCGCATTACCTTTTCACTGAGAGACGATGGAATGGTAGTTGATCTAAATTGCCATTTTAGAAACACCCTCCATATCTGAAAACATATTTACTGAGGAAGGCTTTGATCACTACATGAACATAAAACGGCCCTACTGGGTCAGACCAAAGGTCCATCTAGCCCAGTATCCCGTCTACTGACAGTGGCCAATGCCAGATGCCCCAGAGGGAATGAACAGAACAGGTAATCATCAAGTGATCCATCTCCTGTCGCTCATTCCCAGCTTCTGGCAAACAGAGGCTAGGGACACCATCCCTGCCCATCCTGGCTAATAGCCATTCATGGACCTATCCTCCATGAACTTCTCCAGTTATTTTTTGAACCCTGTTATAGTCTTGGCCTTCACAACTTCCTGTGGCAAGGAGTTCCACAGGTTGATTGTGCGTTGTGTGAAGAAATACTTCCTTTTATTGGTTTTAAACCTGCTGCCTATTAATTTCATTTGGTGACCCCCTAGTTCTTGTGTTATGAGAAGCAGTAAATAACACTTCCTTATCTACTTTCTCTACACCAGTCATGATTTTATAGACTTCAATCATATCTCCCCTTTTCCAAGCTGAAAAGTCCCAGTCTTATTAATCTCTCCTCATATGGAAGGCGTTCCATACCCCTAATCATTTTTGTTGCCCTTTTCTGAACCTTTTCCAATTCCAGTATATCTTTTTTGAGATGAGGTGACCACATCTGCACACAGTTTTCAAGATGCATGGATTTATATAGAGGCAACATTTTATTTTCTGTCCTATTATCTATCCCTTTCTTAATTATTCCCAGCATTCTGTTCGCTTTTTTGACTGCTGCTGCACATTGAGTGGATGTTTTCAGAGAACTGTCCACAATGACTCCAAGGTCTCTTTCTTGAATGGTAACAGCTAATTTAGACCCCATCGTTTTATATGTATAGTTGGGATTATGCTTTCCAATGTGCATTACTTTGCATTTATCAACATTAAATTTCATCTGCCATTTTGTTGCCCAGTCACCCAGTTTTGAGAGTTCCTTTTGTAGCTCTTCGCAGTCTGCCTGGGTCTTAACTATCTTTAGAAATTTTCCATGGATAATGGAACTTTAAAACCACTTATCATCTGAGCAAAATATAGAGCAAGATGCAAATGCGCACCAGAGGACAACTATCCCCAAACAAATTAGTAAGGCTGGATGGATTTCTGGCCAAAAACCTTTCAAATATAATGACTGGAGAGTATTCAGGGCTCTTTAGCTCAGGCATCAAGCCAAAAGGATATGGAACCAGCTCTAATTAGTCATATTAATTTATTTTCAAATAGGATAAAACAGGAAATAAAAATGTAGCGACTGCCAACAAGTACCTTTGCTTTGCGTTTTCACCATTGTCCATTGGGATCAAGTCATATCATGTTAAAATTAGAAAGCAATAACATTCAAAGGCCCACAATCACAGACTGAAGGCAGGAGCAACAGGAATACCAGGTCTAAATAAACATATACCAGGCAATGTTCTTCTTGTGACCAAAGCACCTAATCAGTGTCATCTATAGCAAAGATCAGGTACTGGGTAGAAATTAACTGGGGTCAGACTAGTTTTTACTAGAAACAAACCAAAGATACAGGATTTCATATCAACAGTGCATCCCAATTATAGCATGTAATCCAGTCATTTGATTGGGAATTAAATGCCAACTCCACTCACGTGCACCATGTGAAATAAAGGATGGAAGATCTCACTGACAGCCCCTTGTCCTGCTGAGTAGGACAGAGGCTGTGGGAATGAACGTTGGCCCAGGAATTAGTTATGACATAGACGGCTTGAAACTTTAACCAAAACTTACTAGCCCAAGGGTTAGACAGTGTGCTCGGATCTCTGTCAGGATGGCTTCCCCTGGAGCTTCGTCCTCGGTTACAGCTTTTGTACCAGGCTCCAGCTGGTAGGCGTCAGCAGGGCCAGATTACAGTTATGAGGGGCCTAAGACTAATGGGGGGAGGGCCTAAGTATGAATGACAAGTTGCAAAAAAAATTATGACATCATCAAACATTTCTCTAAATACATATTTACATATTATTTATTTATGTAAAATGAACAAGTTTATTCTACTCTCATGGCACTCAATCCTTCAAACAGATACTTCTGAGTAAGAGGTAGCAGGATGGATGCTGCACTGTCCTTCTCTTAGGCCTCCTTCCTCGGAGGTAGTGGAGTGCTCCTCTGTCTGAGGGTGAACACTGCAACATTCCCCACTCTGCTCACCTCTTTCCACCGTGTGCTTCTACCTTCAGCTCTCCACGGGGCACAGTGCAAAGCCAAGCCCTGCAGGTGTTTCCCCCAAGCTATGGACTCTACACCAGTGGTTCTCAAAGCCGGTCCACCGCTTGTTCAGGGAAAGCCCCTGGCAGGCCGGACCGGTTTGTTTACCTGCCGCGTCCGCAGGTTCGGCCCATCGCGGCTCCCACTGGCCGCGGTTCGCCGCTCCAAGCCAATGGGGGCTGTGGGAAGCGGCGCGGGCCAAGGGATTAGCTGGCCGCCCTTCCTGCAGCCCCCATTGGCCTGGAGCAGCGAACCGCGGCCAGTGGGAGCTGCGATCGGCCGAACCTGCGGACACGGCAGGTAAACAAACCGGACCGGTCTGGCCCACCAGGGGTTTTCCCTGAACAAGTGGTGGACTGGCTTTGAGAACCACTGCTCTACACCACATACCCTGTCTCGCTCTGACCGCAGTCTGGGAGGCAGCCAGCTTTTATTATGTAAAAGAAAACCACTCTGGTGTAAAATCCACTGATGTAGAGGAAGTAGTAGTGGGAAAATTACATTGGGTGGCATTGTATTTTAGGCTGTCTTGCTCTGAAAGCTGCCTCCCACTGGCTGAGGACAATGAATTACTGTTTTCACATTGAACCCAAACATTATTTGGGGGATGATACCCGGTTTATGTAGTTAACCTCCAGTGATTCACCACATCAGGCCACTCTGTCACCAAGCTCTTCCACAATTGGAATCGTAGAACTGAAAGGGACCTTGAGAGGTCATCTAGTCCAGTCCCCTGCACTCATCGAATATCAGGGTTGGAAGGGACCTCAGGAGATCATCTAGTCTAACCCTCTGCTCAAAGCAGGACCAGTCCCCAATTTTTGCCCCAGATCCCTAAATGGCAACCTCAAGGACTGAACTCACAACCCTGGCCTTAGCAGCCTAACGTTCAAACCAGTCAGCTATCCCTCGGTATTAGCTATTCTAGAATGTGTGATCAGCAACTCTACTTGAGGTTTTTTTAAGCATGTGTGTTTAAGTTTAAGTTCTGTGTGCACCAGCCCCCTATAGTTTGCATTTGTTTGTTTTAAGCTTTCTGTAAGAAAAAGGTAACAGCTAGAAGGGACACAGATCTTTAGATGGTTACCCAGTCATAATATTTAACACTTCTGTACTATGTTAGCTCTTCAGAATCACTGTACAAACATTAAACAAACTTAATCTAAAGCCTTCAGCTTTTGAATGACTAGGCGTTGACAAAACAAACCTATTCCCTGTTGTGTTCTCTTTCCCCCTGAACAAAAAGACTTCACTGAAAATCAGCATCTTAAAAGAACCATTAAGGATCTTTCAAAAGAACAGTCCAACCAAGGCTACTATAGCGACACCCTTGTTACATCAGATCTGGTGTTTGTTTAAGGCTGGCGTTCCTGTTTCATTTGCATGTGTAAATCAAGCAGACCTTGCTTATTTTTTTTTTTCCTTAAAGTGCCCAGAGTTTAGGGGAGGAAAGTGAATGAGATTCTGCTTATACCAGATGTGAAAAAGCAGAAGGGATCGAAATCTAGTCTTGTGCAAAAATCTGTTCTTCCTGAAGTCAATATGGCTACACAGGTGTAACGGTCAGCAGGAACTGGCCTGTGTTCTCATTCCCTTCTCGAATCACATCCCATGCTTACCCAACAGTTTCCGCATGGGGAAGAAGTTAGTTTGAGTTGGGGCAGACAAATGAGGACTAACTTCAGATTTAGCTTTAAGTTTTTGGAATGAAACTCAAAAGATATCAAATGTGAGGTACTTTTATGATGGATTGAATGGCTAGAGAACCAGCAAATGGACAGAACCTGCCTTTAGCCTATTCAGCCAGTCTTTCTATCATAGCCTGCTAAGAAGTGTATTTAAAATCCTTGAGGGAAAGGGGAGGGAGGGAGAAACCTACAACATTGTGTGTTGAGCTTCCTCCAGTGCTTGTGCAACCCCTTAAAAATACAAAGATGCGTTGGCCTGTGGAACTGGGCTGAGCATAAGGAAAGAACTTGGTGGCCCGTGCATCCCAGCACAGAAAAACACATCAAAGGAAAAAATTGGATTTCTTTGATTTTTAGTACAGTTCAATGCAGTATTGAACACAGCGCATCACCCAGCTGAAGCCTCTTGATGGAAGCTTCTGTAAAAGTTAAAGGACTGGTATCCAGAATGGGATGTTTTGTTTTTCCTACAAACGTGTGGGAATTCATTCCGTATACACGGGCGGGGCAATCGTTCTGGCTGGAGCTGGACAGAGAGTGTGCAGGTTCTGTGCATGCTTCCCATCCCACGGCTCTGGTACTGCCTCTTCCCACCGCCCCCACCACAGGGCACTCACCAGTTGTCCAGAAACGGGACCCAGCGCACATAGAAGATGATGATGATGGGCGCTAAGACCCAGGAGGCAGCATCCTGGAGCTGCCTGCCAGCCTCAGCCCAGGAGAGGGACAGAGGGAGCCTCTTCCCTCCCTGGCAGCTAAGCAGAGCTCCAGAGAAATCGGTGTGGGGGGCATAGTGGGGAGACAAAGCCGGCTCAAACTACACCCATGGCTGACAAGGGTTCCCGTGGTACCCAGATTTTTCGTGTCCGGTCACCAGTGTTAACCGGATCCCTGGCAGTGTGTTCCTGCAGCGCGGGAGACGCAGATGGGAGGGAGCGGAGCGGAAGCAGCTGGCTGCCGGCTGGGCTCCTTCCAAGCCTCAGGGGGCTGCTTTGCCTTTCCTGCTGGCGGGAGTGCTCCAGCAGGGCTGCGTGAGCAAGCTCGCTCCCCCTCACCCGGCCCCGGCCGTGCCCCCTGGCTGACCAGTAGGGCCTAAAAATAGGAGGGCCTAAGGCTATAGCTTTATTAGCCTAATGATTAATCTATCCCTGAGTATCCGGTGTGGGGTAAATATTTGAACTCCGTCCCCCTGACTCCCACACGCCGGTCGGACACAAGGAGACCCCATGAAATTTTCTCCCATTTTTAGAAGCCAAACTTCCAACCAGCTTCTTGAAGCCTTTGGGCAAAGGTCAGATGCTTCCACTTCCCCAGCGGGGTGGAGAGCACAGCCCCAGATTCCTCCTCCTAGCAGGTTAAAATGCCACCCCAGCAGGTGAAATGGGGCCCCCTGATCACGCCTTTGGAAAGGCAGGCAGGGATGGGGGGGGCGTGTGCGTTTATTTTATAATAAGTCCCCCAGCAGCAATTCCATCTCTGCGTGGCAAGCGTGGCGTTCTATGATCTGAGTGTGTGAGCCACATTCCCCTGCATGTCAGCTCAGGCTCCTGCTCCCAGGAACAAAGCAAGGGCTACCAGTGGAGAGATTCTGGTCCCTCCATGTGTCTGGCAGATACTAATCCCAGCTCTAAGTGGGGACGGTAATAATTTTGTTTTACTGGCCAGGATTGCTAAGCATCCCATAAATCCAGCAGCTGCAGAGGTCATCCTTCAGTGACATCGCATGAGGCTGCCTCGCTCGTAATTTCATCTCTAAATGGAAAATATGACCATTTCATGTTGGAGGCCAGAGCTTCCTGCCTGCTGTTAAACCAGCACATCAATAACGTGTCAGAACTGGAGAGCACGTTCCGGGGCCTGGAGCTGGATTCAAGGGGAGGGGGTCTAGGGTTGCTCCCCTGAGGAAGATGTCTGTGCATTGAAGGAGCAGCTGGAGCAGACTGTCTTTGCTGGACCCCAAAAAACCCAAGAATACAGCAGGCCAGTCAATCTCCCTTGAAGACATCAGAAAGAGGAGCTATTGTTCCACACCTCTCCAGAAACACAAAGGCATGTCCCAGGGCCTGCGTCCTGTTTATCTGTGTAGTGACCCAATGGCTTCCGCTTAGTTTTGCTTTCAGTTCTTGATTTCTTGATTCAAAGACAGACCTGGTGAAATTCCCGTGTGGTGTGAACCCACGAGAACAGGAAACACTAAAAGCATTAGCTGAGCCAGGGGAGAACAAAAACGGCCAAGGAGCATGCAGGTCCAGGCCTGGAACAGAGAATCAGAACAATGAATGACACTAACGCAGAATGGAAAATCAACAGGTGGAAAAGTGAGACATCCAACAGCAGATTTCAGTGACCATCTGTCTTAGATACGTATGGCCCTGATGCTATAGTATGTGAGCACCTCCCTTTTTCTTTCCCACATCTGAGCTTAATTCATCTAAAAACAGCAAGTGAGTTTCTAGCCCTTATAATTGCAGAGAAAAGCTATTGCATTAGGGGTCACATTACAGCAATACAACTCAACTTTTTCTATCCAATCTCCTGTCCTGCAAACCCTTACAACCCTCATTAACTAGATGGTTGGGTCTCAGCTGGCTCGCTCCTCTTGGGAAGTTCCCCAGATCTTGGTCTCTGGAGAGCACTTGGCCAGGAATTTGCACAGACGGCTGGATTCACTATTCTAGTGGCTCGCTGCTGACATAAAAGACATTAACTGCATGCCATTATAACCAGTGCTAAGTGGGCAGTTTATGGGCAAACGTCATAAACATTAGACTCTCTGCTCGTGCGAGGTGTTTCAAAGTATCTATCTCCTAAATAATGGTAGCACCTAGGAACTCCAGTCAAGGTGCAGGTCCCCAGCGGGATAGGTGCTGTACAGACTGACAAGGACAGCCCTACCCCAGAGAACTCACACTCAGACAGGACACAGCAGGTGGAGGAAATGGGGGTGGGGGGACAGGTTGACGTACCCAAATAAAGCAGAGTTTAGCAGGAGAATGGAAATCTCAGCTGGCCACTTGGCTGACCAAGGCCAGGTGGGGGTGGTTGGGGGCAGCGTAGCAGAGTTAGGGTCTAAGGAGGGAATTAAGGTGTCAGGTTTATGGATGTCAATGGAGAGTTCTCCCCATGCGGGGAAAAGCACAGAAGGGCTTGATAGAGAAGTGGGCAGAATCATAGAGTTTAAGGCCAGAAGGGCCCACCAGATCATCTACTCTGACCTCCTGCACATCACAGGCCACAGGCAGGCGATCAAGACTGGCATCCTTGGCAGAGTGAAAACCTGGCAGCTGGAGGGGAGTTAAAAGGCTACCAAACATGCTGGAAGTATACTGGCCCACAGGCCACTCAGCCAACACCTCACACCCACTGTACAGCCAACATCAATGTATCTTCTGGGCCAACACAGAGCCTCCGAGAGCCTCTGCGTTGTGCTTAAACTCTGCTTGTCCTGCCTCCCGAGCGAGGTGTTCTGAGCCGCCAGGACTCAGCTTTCCTACCTGTCCAGCAAAGGAACAGGTTCCCCAAAGAACTGAATGCCAGCCGCCAATCCCCGCAGAACTGACAGCACTACACCAAAGGGAATAAACAACAGAAAGTTAAATGACAAGACCCAGCACCAGGATGAATGGCTAAACTCATTGAAAGAACAGCATGAGCTCAATGAAATCATTGCCCATATGTACAGAGAGAACTGATGCCCTAAATAAGTGGATTCATTACAATGCCTGGTTCTGTTTGGAGCTGTGTACTCTATATCATATAAAAGTTACGGTACGGATCCTGCCATGCAGTCTGCTAGCAGAGACCCCAGCACCCATATAAAGTCCTACTGAAGTGAACCTGAACACCCCAGATGCATAAGGGAGCCTGTATTGGTGGATCCCATTGCAGGATCAGGGCCTAAGACTCATTCCTCCTTTTTTAAATAGTACTTTGCTTTGTACTTTTTTCCATGTATAATGAAATCTTAGGTTGATGCCAGCTGGACAGAAGACTATGCTGCTTGATCACTCAGATAACTTGCCCACAGTAATCTTTTCTTCTCTGAAAAATTCCCTTGATTGTGCTATATGTGAAGAAGCTGCATGAAGAAAAAAATATTGGTGAGTTTTGTTTTAGAATCATAGAATATCAGGGTTGGAAGGGACCTCATCTAGTCCAACCACCTGCTCAAACCAGGACCAATCCCCAATTTTCACCCTGATCCCTAAATGGCTCCCTCAAGGATTGAACTACACAACCCTGGGTTTAGCAGGCCAATGCTCAAACCACTGAGCTATCCCTCCCCCCTTTTGGTATGAGCGGTACTTTAACTTAATGCTGATGACTTGCCGAATAACACTTTTTTGAATCATCCAAGGGGATTTTTTTCCTTTGAATTTATGGTTATTTGTAGATATTAATGTTTTAAAGAGGATTAAGTAAAAAAAACTGGTATCGCAATGCTGACAATTCTAGTTTGTGACTAGATCTTCACGTTTAATAAAACTCGCAACATTGGAATGAGCGTATCATATCATAAAAATGATATATGTATATTTAGAAATACGTTTCAATGTGTCTTATTGAACAGACCAAGACACTAATGAAAACAAAGTAAATAAGAAAGTTCTCAGCACCACTGCAAGACCCTGGTGCTACAAAGCCATTAAGCACGTTTCCCTTTCGTTGTTTGATGTTCCAAATGGTGGCTTGTTTTTCTGAAGCTGTTTTTCAAAACGTTTGGCCATAAATAACAGGGTCGAGCTTTCCAAAGCAGTCTAGGCAATTTAGAAACATAGTCCACAGAAATGGATGGGAAGTATGTCTCTTTAGTACACAGGGTGGGCCTTACTGGAAATCCTGGGAGGTGGGCAGGTGCAAGCCCACCCCCATCTAAAGGTCCCTCCCCCAGCCTGGAGAGAGGGACCACTGGACCCGGGAACCAACTGAATACGGGAAACAACTAATGAATAACAGAGTCGGGGTGAAGGTTACAGGTTCAAAACTAGGGATCCAGAGGGGGATACCGAGCAGAGAACCTCAGAAAGCGCCCACTGCTCCTCAAGGTTGTCAGGTGGTATGTGTCTACACTCACTAGACTGCTTCAACATTGTAACCAACACTTTTAAATTCCAGGGATGTCTCAGAGGAGACCCTCAAGAGACCTTGCCAATATCTCCTACTTATTCTAATTCCTACATCTACATATCTTCTGACCCAAATCAACTAGGTCTCCATTTTGCAGCCTGCTTCCAATTTATGGAAGAAATTCTGCCATACATTTCAGCTGATTAACATAAAAATATTAGTCTGCCTGCTGCTAGCAAGAGGAAGATGCTGGGTAAGTGTGAGGGGAAGTCGATAGCTGGGAAGTATCAGTGGAGAGTGATGGCTTCTGTCTTATGCAGTGAAGTGATGTGTAGTACCACAAACTACTAACCATCACCAGGCTTTCACCCTTCACAGTTATCCGTGTCACACGAGCCATTGTCAGTATCATAGCATATTGGGAAGACTCTGTCCTGAGCTACATATACACACACACACACACACACACAGAGTCAGTAGGAGTGCCCACTTGTGTATGTATTCAGGAGGGTAGAATATAACCCTCACAACAAAGCAATGGCTCCAGGCCTGCAAGCATTTATGCATGTGAACAAAATGGGACTGCATCAATTCAGCACAGGCATAAGTGCTTGCAGGATCAATGCCTCAGTGTGTGCATGACTCTACCTAGCCTTCCCCACATGCCCCTAGCACGAGAGAGTGCAGCGCTGGGACGAGATCAGCTCACGCACAAATAACTAGTTGAGGTGATGCTGACAGCAGAGGGAAGCACTCTGAAGCGTTCGCAGCCGTGGTGCCGTCTCCTTTGGTTGAAGGTTCACACCCACAATTGGCCAATCCAGCCCATAGTTTAGGAGTGCTCTTGGGTTCCTCGCAGAAGCTGGGTGCTCCCATTGCCGCGCCCACGAGTAATGCTCTCCTGCCATCCCCACTTGGCTAGGAGACTCCATCCCATCCTGGGGATGATGACCTGGACTCAGCTATGCACACCCCGTCACCTCTTGTCTGGACTACAGCACAGCGATGTGCCTGGATGTAAAGCCATCTGCCCACAGGAGACGTCAGCCAGTGCAGATAGAGAGAATGAACCACACATGACAGACAGGGTGAAAAGTCTGGTGGTAGAACCCACACAGAAAACAACAGAACAAGACTGAAAATGATCTGGGAAAAACCACGAGGGGCCGATCACCGATTTCTTTGGATGGCCCCTGAGTGAGATGTTTAGCTCACCTGCTGCTGGTGGGCTTTGCAGCAGAATATACAGGTCCCATAACTACTGAACAATATGTGTCACTTTTAGCAGGGAAACCATTTCCCAGCACAACCTCCTCTTAGATAAGCTGCATAAAAATATACCTGCCACCGTTGGGTTCTTATCTATGTTTTCAAAGCCCTATGCCAATTCATCACTTATAAATGGCTTGTAATTATAACAAAAAGAACCGTTTTCTACCAGCAGGCAAACTGATATTTTTTACTCTCTTTTGTAAAGTTAAAACTACTCTTTGTTTACGTGTCTCCTCTCCTAGCCATCTCCAGCACGAGCAGTAACAAGCACAGCGAGGGGCGGACCTGTCAGCCATGCTCTGCAGCTGTGCCTATTTGGGCTTCACTATTAATTCCATCCATACAGACAGTACTCTGGAATTGGATAGAGAGTGTCTTCAGAACTGATTGGTAGCAGGAGAACTAGCCACCTGTCACTTGCCTACAAACACAGGGCAGGACTTTGTTACAAAGCTGCCTCCCACCGACCCCACTTCCAAAGATTCACCAGACAGCTCACAGTGACTTAGCCCCTGATCCTCACTCAGATCCAAGCCCGCTGAACCCTGCACCCATTGAAGTCAGTGCGATTCTGCACAGGCAGGAGGTGCTCTCTGCATGGATCTGACTGCAGGACTGGGGCCTTCATATCATCGTGGTTGTTCCTAAGAACAGGCATGGGTTAACCCGACTGAAGGCTTTTTACTACATCAGTTAACTATTGATCTCAGCTACACTGCAGCTGTGATTCAGTGTCCTTCAAACAACACTGCATTTGTCTTAGCTCCCTGGTTGTCCACACTTACTTTGCCAACTGACGTCCTTTGACTCTCTATCCTCAGCAACTCACTGCTTTCCCTGACCCTAAACCAATTAAATTTGGTTTTGTACCCTGTAGCATGTCTTTGTTCTCATTTGGAACAATTATTTAACAGCAAGGGAGTTGGCATGTTTTTCACCCTGGCTGGAGACAGCTCCATTTAATAATTAACATAATGTAACTTTACTTAAGAGGACAGTCCCTTTCAGCTTCCAATGGCTGGGCTGCAGAAACTTCAAAACAATTCTCTGAGTATTAAGAAACAAAACTAACAAAATTCTCAGCCAGCAGGACAGATTCCCCCATTTCCCTCTCCAAAACACAAAGCGCTTGTTTCTCTGGAGAATGTTTGTTTGTGTTCCTTAGTGATAGCTATCAATAAAGTTACTATGGAACCAACTTCAGATAGCTTAAGGAGCTAACCAAATGACAACTACAAGGAAAATGGCAACACCTGCTCTGTTTAGGGCTAAGCACCATGGGTAAAGTTATCGAGAACGTTGACGATAGAAGCCTGAGTCTCCTTGACTTTCCTGGCGTTCTTGGAATTTTGGGGCAGGAGGGATCAATAGAGTTGATTGCTGCAAAAATGGAAGGAGAACAACAACACAAGCAGGAAAGGTTTGCTAGCAGCCACAATGTATCCGTTCTTTCATGGGCTCATTCCAAGGCCAGGCTGGCAAGTGTATTTACTTGGCTTTTTTGTTTTTAGAAGACACTGGCACAGCATGGGAGATCCAATTGTCACTCCAGACCAACAGCTGCATTGAGATGATCACGTGGGAGCTGTGGTCAAAAAGGTATATACTCACCTCCGCCTACCCAGAAGAGTTCAGCATTATCTTTTGGATATCTTTGCTATCCTCATCCGTGCCTTTGTCACCTAAAGGTTGGACTGTTGCAATATGCTCCACATGGGGCTATAGATTAAATCAGTTCAGAAGCTGGAACTGGTACAGAAGACAGTCACTTGCTTTTTAAACAGGGCATCTTCAAGACAACATCTATCTGCCTAAGGAATTTCTATGGTCCACCACTACTATACAATCAGAGCTCCTCACAGCCGTGAATGTGTTTATCTGAATGCCTGGGTGATGCAGGGCATTGCTGTTATCCCATTTTACAGATAGGAATGGAGGCACAGAGAGACTAAGGGGCTGTCTACACAGCAACTAGACACCCACAGCTGGCCCGTGCCGGCCGACTCAGGCTAGCAGGACGCGGGCTGCGGGGCTGTTTCATTGCAGTGTACACGTTCTGACTCAGGCTGGAGCCCGAGATATGGGACCTTCCCACCACATGGGGTCCTAGAGCCCAAGCTCCAGCCCGAACCCAGAAATCTACACAGCAATGAAACAGCCCCGCAGCCTCAGTCCTGCGAGCCTGAGTCAGCCGGCCTGGGCCAGCTGCGGGTGTCTAGTTGCCACGTAGACAGACCCTTGGTGACTTTCCCAAGGTTGCACAGGAAGCCTGTGTGGAGCAGAGAATGAACTGAAAACTCACAAGTCCTGGACTACTGCCCTAGCCACTGGACCAGCCTCTGTCTCCAGCACCCTAAAGTACCTAGGCCACCAGGGGTGCATAAGCCAGGTCTAAGCAGGGTCTTTTGCCCTAGCCAGTGAGATATGGGTCTTTTGTGTTCGGTGTTCTCCCTTGCAGCAGCCAGTACATTTATCCAGGCATTTATTTATATGATGCTCAGCTGAGGCTTCTCAGGAAGGCAAACGATCCACAATGCACATAACCAGTTGTGCTATGCAGTACATGAAGGAGAAAATCCCTCTTAACTCCTATGGCAACGAGCTTTCACCCTGGAGGGCAAGAGCTGATTACCCTTATTATCTTAGCCTGTGTGACTACACATGGAATGATCTCACCCTTTGTAAAACCCAGCCCCAGCATCTGACTTGATGCCCTCCTCCTGCTCAGCTGTGACAGAGCACTCCACGGAGCTGCTTCCAGGAAAGAACAGCTCTCTGTTTGGAGTGAGACAAGTCATAGTCTGAGGCCAGAAGGGCCCCCTCAAAGCCTGACCTCCTGTATATCCCAGGCTACTCAACGTCCATGCTGTCTAGCACACTGCTGTAGAATAATACAGGGGACATCTGTACACAAGTTGTTTTTTCAGGTGAAGTCATTACATGGTACATTTGGTTTCAGAGTAACAGCTGTGTTAGTCTGTATTCGCAAAAAGAAAAGGAGGACTTGTGGCACCTTAGAGACTAACCAATTTATTTGAGCATAAGCTTTCGTGAGCTACAGCTCACTTCATCGGATGCATGTAGCTCACGAAAGCTTACGCTCAAAGAAGATGGTATATTTGGGTAAATACATTTAGAGCGGTTATACGTCAGCAAAGGGAAAGTGACCAAAATGAAAGGCCAGGGACTGATGAAATGGGATGCTAGGGAGGGTAAGTGGTGAAATACGGTGGCATCTGACTGCTAATTTGCAGGTCTCCCATCAATTCCCACCACTTTCTAAGATAATGATGAAGCCAGCTGTGTCCCAGTGCAGCCTGAGGAACCGAGTATCTTCTGAGTCATTGAATATTAACACAAACCAATGGCTCTGCTGACTTCACTTTAAGGTTATGAGCAATATGGAGGTCTTGAGCAGAACTCAGAGATTAATCATTTCCAGTGTTCTATTCTATATAGGTTTTTATACCATGCTCATCATCACTGTATTATCCGAGCATCTTCCAGTAGTCGATTAAGCAACGTGACTGCACATCCGTCATGTGTTGTTTGTTCTCTCATCCCCCGCAGAGAGAGAAGTGCTTGGAGCGGAGTGTCTTGTTTGGGTAGGGTTCTTTTGTTTGTTGGGTTAAATATCCCTGTTGCTATGTGTGTATATTAGATAAGGCAAGGTCAGAGAAACGCACCTTGCACTTGGAAAGAAAAGTGGCAAGGTCTGCCATGGCCCATTGTTCCCGGGGGAGTTCAGTGCACAGTTTTGGACCACCCCCAAAGAAGGTTCTGTCTCCTGCACAGAGAGGAGTGGTCTCTGTCCCAGCGCTTTAAACAGGCTTTTAGGTATCCTGGGCCCAGGTCATGGAGCTCTTTGAAGAGAAGGATTGAGATTTTGAACTTGATTCAAAATTCTGTGGGAGGCCAGTGTAGAGAGTGGAGGGCAGGTACGATGTGCTCACAGTAACCTGTGTTGCTGAGGAGAGGCACTGCAGTGTTTTGTACAAGTCAATTTCCTAAGTGCTGCAGGTTTCATGTCCAGGTATATGGAATTGCTCTAGTCCGGCTGAGAGGTGACAAAGGCTTGAATAACTGAGGCCGGGTCTTTGTCTGTCAGGATGGGATGGATTCTCTGAGCCAAGCAGGGGTGGTAGGAAGCATTACTCATGCCCATTGTGATGTAAGACCTCACTGTTAGTGGGAAATTGCCTAGACCAGTGCTTCTCAAGCTATCTGATGGGGGGGACAGGCAATTTTTTTCCCCAATGTGCGTGCAGACCGGCAGCCAATGGCTCACAGACTGGCAGCTGATGGACCACCACTTTGAGTAGCACTGGCCTAGACTATGGACTGAGCTGACTGATTGTGGTTGTGAACCTTCAACCAATGGAGGCTGTGAATGCGTCGAAATACTTTCCTTTGCCCAGCAGCATCACCTCTCTCTTGCTGAGTTTCAGCTTCAGCCAAACGTTCTTCGTCCATGAGCTGATTGCATTGAAGCCCTGGGTCACATTGGTGGTAGTGATGTGGTCATATGTGGTGAAGGAGAGGTAAAGCTGTGTATCATCTGCATACTGCTGGCACCTGAATCCAGGTCCTCTGACCAGCTCACCGAGCGTTTGCATGTAGATGTTGAAAATGACCAGAGACAGAACTGATCCTTTTGGAACCCCACAACTGAGAAGTTCTAATGGAGGAGGTGCAGGTTCCCAACTACCCACTGGGTACATCTCTCCAGGAAGGACTCAAACTATTTTAGCGCATTACCTTGGATCCCTGCCCCCACTCTTAGGTGAGAGCGCCGAATTTCATGGTCAGCAGCGTCCAATGCTGCAGAGAGAGCTAGCAGGATGAGAATGGATGTCTGTCCTCTATCCATTGACAAGAGGAAATCATCCTTCGGTGTCACTAAAGCTATTTTAGTTTCTTTTCCTGGCCTAAATCCAGAATGTGCCAGGTCTAGGATGTTGGCGCAGTTAGATGAGTTTGTAGTCAGCCTTTGGCTAGCTTCTCTGTGAGCTTGCACAGAAAGGGGAGGGTTTGACACTAACTTAGTTGGGTGGGACTGACGCATCCAGGGTGTGTTTCTTCAGTGTTGGTCGGGACTATTGTGTGTTTGAAGGAGGAAGGGAAGATCCCTTCTCTGTATGAGGCGTCGGCAAGTTGGATCAGAAGTGGCACCCGTTGTTCATTACTCTCTGTCACAAGCCAGGAAGGGCCTGGGCTGGATTCACAAGTCTTGGATCCAGACTCCTCTAGAGTGTACTGAACTCTGGGAATGCAGGTGGGCTGTTGGTTGGCGGGTAGAGGCAGACCATACCCAGGCTCTCAGATGTGCGTGACCTTTTCAGGGAAGCAGTTCTTTGCAGTGCCTGACGCTCAGCTCTGGGACAGGTTGCAGGATTGCTGACGTGATTTACCGGGCAGCTCCTTAAGGTGGGATTTGGCAGCCCCATTGGAGGCTGATAGGAAGGTGCTCTTGGCCTGTAGAAGAGCCTCAGCCCAGGCTTGGAGGAATTGTTATGTTTCATCCTTTCGCAATCAGCCTTCGTTTTCTGCCATCCGCGCTCAAGTTTCCACCCCTCGCTCTTCATCCGGCACAGGCTGTCAGCAAATCCAGGAGATCTTGCTGGTTTTAATAGGTGGGTCACTTTGAGAACAAAGTGGTCTTGTGGTTAAAGTTGTGAGCGAATGAGATTGAGACCTTGATTCCAAATGTCCTGTGCAATCTTGGCCAAGACTAGAGTGGAGGGAGTGACTGATGTTTTCGGTTCAGGGGAGGAACTGAAAAATCTGGGGGGAGGGGAGGGAAAGGTTCCTTTTGAACGAAAGCTGAATTTTTTCATTTTTGCTCAATGAAACCCCCACCCCCAAATGTTAATTCAAAACAAAATGCCAGTTCACATGGACTTTTTTTCCATTTTCTTTAGAAAATATCAATTTTTTCAGAGGAAACTAACTGAACGTATTGAACTAGATGCCTAAATACAATGGGAGTTAGGCACCTACATACTTTTGAGAGCTGGGCCCTGAATTCCTAAATCACTTTTTAAAATGGGATGTAGGCCTCTAAGCCACTTAGGTGCTTTTGAAAATTGGCTCCTGGATCTGAATACTCTCAAATGTTGAAGAAGTTCAGACCCTATGGTGAACTTTACAAGTCCAGAGTCAACTGTTACTAGTGGTGTTCTATGTTGCCTGAAGGGTCACCAGCCATCCGTGCAAAGTAGGCCTAAAATGATGCCCACCTTCTTTATTTTCCAACCTGGGCGTTTGCATTCTTCCTGCAATCTTTTTTGTCTTCTCCCATTTTGCAAGTAGGCAGGGTATCAAAATCAGCTAGATTCCTATTCCAACGCTGAGTGGTTTTTCTAAGGCACCTATTCTGCCGGGGGATCTAATTGTCATACCACAATTATAGATGGCTCCGTGTGCAGGTTAATGGCTATTCCCTCACAGCCTCCCCTGTTCCCAGAGTGCTTATACATCTGTTGTTGTTTGGGGGAGCAGGGGATAGTTTGGGGTGTTTTCTTTTTGCTTCCTGCTTTTTATTTCCTTCTTGACATGTACTTGGAGCCACTGCCAGGCGCTGCAGTGGTTGGTTGCTCCTAGGAAGTGGCCAAAGGACAGGGTGGGAAGGTGGAGAGGAAGGTCAGTGAGACGGGCACGTGTTTAGAAGAAGGACCGACAAGTTATAAATTTTAGCCCAGTGGTTAGAGCACTTGCCTGGGATGCCGGAGACCCAGGGTCAATTCTCTCTCTCTCTCTTGCCTAGGGACTATTTAACTATCCACAGTGGAACAGTCATAGGGCCGGAGAGAGAATGGCGCTGTAGCCTGGTGGTTTAGGCTCCCACGAGGGAGGCAGGAGACCCCAGGTCCAGTCCCCCTGCTCCAATCACTCTTTCTGTATTTCTCCACAGTGGAACAGCTTCAACAGGAGAGACCAGGGGAGCCCCCAGCAGCACATCCCATAACCCAGTGCTCAGCACGCTCTGCTAAGAGGTGGGAGACGCTGTTCAGACCCTTTCTCCCTCTATGGCAGAGAGGGAGGAATTGAGTCTGGGTCTCCCACATCCCAGCTAAGCACTCTGACCACCAGGCTGAAAGTCATAAGGTGGCATCTCCTCCTCCTGCGCCTGTTTTGTGTGGAGCGAGGCAGACGCCTGACTCACCCCCGCAGGAAATGCCTTAGGTGCCCGAGTCACCAGACTCCAGGCGGCTGGGGCCTGCTCACGGGTCGCTAGCAGAGATCAGCACCTCCCTGCAGCCCAGACTCAGGCACCGATCTCCCTGGCAGGGGCGGGGCTTAGCACACATCCCTCTCATCGGCATCTCCCATTGGCTAGTTGACATGGCTCAGCATTGTGCCAGCTGTGTCTGAATGAGCTCTCCCCTGACAGCTAGCTGGGAGGGGGAGAGACTTTGGGAGCAAACTGCATTTACATGAACTCACCTACTCTGCCTAGATAGAGCAGTCTTGCTCAAAGTGATCAGCTTTGGCTGGTGTTGGGTTACAAATCACTTTGGTACTGAATGCAGGGGTAGGGAAATGTTATCTGTGTTGTTGTCTTTATTATATGAGTAAAGGGAGCAGAACTGTGCTTAACCTGTCCTGACTGAGGCAGTCACCCTCAGCTGAAAGGAACTCGCTAAGCCAGGAGCTCAAATGCCAGATCCCTGTGAAAGTAAGAGGTGGTGGGGAGATGTGGGCTCTGCCTACGGGTTCCTGGTCTGGTTTAACCTGTTCCTCCCCACTGTTCAAAGATAGAGCTAAATAGGCTCCATTAGGAGTCTTGTTTTGTTAAGAGCTCACTAGAGCTGAAATCTCTTGTGGTGGGGCAACGTTTCTGCCCAGCCTGCTACAGGTTCCCCCACTCAGAGCTGACAGTCACTGAGAGCTGGGTGAAACCGCAAGAGACCGACCTGCCGAGGTCACAGCAGAGAAGCAGGTAGCCAGTGAGAGGGAGTGGTGTCTAGCGAGGTGGCCCGCCAGAGCAAGTGCTCAGATGGCAGAGCAGCAAGGTGCCTTCTTCCCCAGGTGGGAGGTGAACTCTGAACCCTGGGGCCTCACTGGACATGGACAACCACTGTGAGTGGGTTGGGGTGAGGGAGCAGAGGGGCACAGAAAAGGAACTTTTGATTGTATAACTCAAGAACATGAGACGGAAGGCTCTGCCCTATGCTCTCTGGGGTGGGTATCTGGCTCACAGGTTTTTATTATGAATCCTACTTGTGGCATTTTCCCTAATTTAATGTCGGGTGACTTCCCTTCTTTCATTAAAAGTCTTTTTACTACACTCAGACTCTGTGCTTGTGAGTGGGGAAGTATTACCTCCTAGAGGCACCTTGGGGTGGTGTGTAATTTCCCCAGGTTACTGGGTGGGGGCTCAAGCCGGTTTTGTGTTGTATTATTGAAGAGGAACCCCGAGATACTGAACCTGGCCCTGGCTGCTGCCAACTGCATCTGGCAGAAGGGTTACAATTGCAACACTGAAGTCCCACCCTTTGTCTCTATGCCTCAATTCCCCGTCTTTGCAATGGGGATAACAGCAGCCCTGCCTTGCAAAGGGGCGGTGTGAGGACAAGCACACTAAAGATGAGAAGCGCTCAGATGCTGTGGTCATGAGGCCAGATAAGCACCTCAGAATGATGATTTTGTCTTCCAGCTAGAAGGTTTCACCCATGGAAAAATTCCAGTGACCTTCCAAGGAGAAGTCCCGGTTTGCCCAATGTCTGCAATGAATATAGATCATCATCTCTTCCGCTTTGGGCTTATGGCTGCTCACACTGGCCATCTGGGCTGCCTGGTTCATTTTGCAGCACATATTGTTCTTCATTTCCGAGGGCTGGAATCTCTCATAGCCACTCACAAGAAAAGAACCATCGAGGAGAGCAAGAGGATAGTGCTACCAGCACATGTCCAGGTGGCCACAATGGTGCAGGAGCAGGCAAGGCAATGTTTATTCAAGCATCCATTTGGAGGGATGATGAAGAGACATTTGAAACAAATGATTTGGGGGAGGGGTGAAGGGAAAGGAGTGGGAAAGGAATAGGCAAAGGTGTCTGATCTGAGTGTAAGGGGCTGTCAAACTGGATTGTGCAGAAGGGTGTGTAGTGATAATAAATTCCTATACGAGAGTTCCCGCAGCCCAGCTGGAAAACTTTACGTGTGTTGCTAATAGAAAAGTAAAAATTAGACCATGACCCCCAATTAGCAATACCAAACCAAAGTGCCTTTCCTTATGTATCTATATATGACATGCACCTGTGTTTAGAAATAGCCACATTGTTGGACTTCCACAAAATAAAGAACAGTTACCGCTAGATATTTATATGAACATGCGGGTAGCCAGATTCTAAGGAGCACACGGTGTGTAACTCCATTCATTGGTGTGTGTATACACCAGGGCTCAGAATACTATGGGGGCCTCAGAATCTTCTTCTACCCTGGGTTTTTATTAGAATATTAATTAATGTTAGGAGGGCAGTTAAATTCTTCATATAAAAGAGAAATGCAAAAGGATTATTAATAATTCCCAGTGAGTTGAATATGATGATGAATATTATTGTTGTCTCACTGGTTATGTTAACAGGCTATGGTATAAGGAATTGTGATGATACTAGACTTAGATTTCAAATGTGCACACATGATCCCGCCATACGGTGAGATTTGTTTGCAAGAGCTGCTTTTTCTCCAGATTATGTAACCGTACTAACAGCTTCCCATATGCCATTTCTCTCAAACCCTCTCATCTTCACTGTAAGGGGAATTGCTTGATATGCCATAAATTAACAGTTCGTACTACTGACTGAATCCCTGTTAATCTGAAAGACACACACTGTAGATGCCTGATAATGAGAGGCAGAGTGTTTTACCTCTAGGTCCCTGGTTCAAATCCAGCTCAGCCCAATTCAGCTAACAGCTTTTAAATTGCACATTTGGATGGTCTCAGCCAGGTGTCTAGTGGAGCCACACCACCAAAAATATGTGCAATAGTTAGCTGCCTCCGCAGAAAAGACTAGGACCAAATGGGCAAGGAAACTCAATTACTCTCCCTCTCCTAGAGAGCTTCTCTCAGGCACATTACGGGTCTGGTCCACTGTCAACTAAAGTCAATGGCAAGAATTCACTGGATTGGCCCCCCAGTGGATTCTATAGCATTACCATTGTCCATCATAGGTAGTGCACTACTGTAAGAACATAAGAACGGCCAGACTGGGTCAGACCAAAGGTCCATCTAGCCCACTATCCTGTCTTCCGACAGTGGCCAATGCCAGGGGCCCCAGAGGGAATGAACAGAACAGGTGATCATCAAGTGATTCATATTGTCTTCGCTATATGGCTTAACAGAGGGCTGTAGTCTTCAGGCTACCTCTCTGGTTCCTTTCAACAGAACTTTAATTCATTTTTATTTTAAAATGACACACTGCTGATCTCACATCTCCTCCACTGCATCAGCTCAGACAGATAATGATTCATCTAAACCCTGTCTACAAGTCAAGAACAGCCTCTGTTCATTTAGACCTTTCATTAAACATGCAAAGCTGGGGAAATTACTTCCGTTTGCTTTCTCCAAACTGTCAGAATTGCCACCTGTCTAGACTAATCCTCAGGCAATCTCCACATGAGAAAAAGGAAATATTGTTGAGTTAAATCTGATCAGGGCAATGACAACCAAGTCCAGTCTCTGGGAAGCTGTTATTTCTTCACAGCCAGGATCTTTGAGTTTAATGACTGACAGGCAAAAGCTGTTTTTCTGTTTGATATGCAAAAGAATGTTTAGTTAGTATCCAAAAATCCAAAGGCAGGGACTGGTGGCTCGTAGATTCCCTGTCAGAATCACTGACATTTCCGACTTCAAGTATATTTCCTCCTCGGCTGAGATTTCCAAAGTCCAATTCCCATGTCATGATCCCCAGGCTGCAGTCACCTCCATGGGGAGAGAGAGTGAGTGGGTCTGAAACTGAGCTGGGCCAGCCAGACCCCCTGATTTGCATGAGCCCCCTTCAGAAGCTCAGTGGATCCAGACCAAACTGCAGGTGCAGAGCTCTTCTGTGACGATCCGACCCATGGGAGGATTGCTCAGGTGGGAGTCAGGGCTAAAGCGTAGATCCTCAAAGGCATCAGATACCAAAATACCTTTGAGGATCCAGCCTAAGGCCCCCTGAGTTTAGGGTTGGTCCCTTGCACTCTGCCACTGCCGAGAATGTTAAAAATCAAATGTATTCTTCACCATTTCTATGCTTTGTTTTGCATGTCAGACAATGGAGCTAGATTGCTCAGCAGAGTCAATCCCGTACCCCCTGCGGTGGTGTCTGGGGATCAGCAGGGCAGGGCAATGCTTAATTTATATAGATTTGCATGCCCTTAAATATATGGAAACAACTCTGTTCATAGGAGGCTTGTAAGCCCACCCCCTTCTTTTTTACAACACAAAGAGAAACATCCTTAGCTGCTGTTCATCAATGTAGCTCTGCTGAAGTTAATGAACGAAGCCGATTTATACCATTTGAGGATTGGGCCCACCATCTACATGGTTACTCCTTAAGCCATTGAAAGAGAGAGATTTTGGAAGACTGTAGCACAGATGGATGCCCTGATCGTCGGAGCCCTGGGCGCCTGGGACCCCTGCAACGAGCATGTGCTGCGGACCTGCGGGCTCGGTCGACGCTACACACGGCTCATGCGGTACCTCATGGTCTCGGACACCATCCGATGGTCCAGGGACATCTACATCGAACACATCACCGGCCACCGACAGCACCAGGAGGCATGAGCCAGAATGACATCGTGCTATGAGAAAGGGACAGAGAGACTTTTTCCGTTGGACCATATGAACTGGACCCATAAACTCACTGAACATTAAATCTCACCAAATGAGGGTAAATCCATCCTCATCATCGTATCCACTCATTATACTCCACACCTGAACATAGCCATTAAATGAACAACATACCCCCATATCGCAATGTCTGTACTTTGACCCGTTAACCTTTTACCTCCAATTGGAGATACTGCAGATTATGTATTTCTTACGCCATCCGATCCTAAACTGAACTTCGCACCCCTTGATAATCTGTACCTTATTCCCTGGTAACCAGAAATTCTATGCTTAAACTCTGTACCATTTTTTTTATTTTAACATCATCTTAATAAAATTATTACACTCTCGTCAGTACACAAATTGTTCTCTGCACAGTCCCTCCCCACCCCCCGCACAAGGAAATGAGCATAGAGAATTTGGAACAGAAGAGTTAAAAGAACTTATTAGGCAAGATGGTCCTGCCCAGACAGCGACAAGACGAAATCAGACTTCCAAGCATACAAAAGGCGCGAACACATCCCTCGGGAAATCAGCCCAATTCAATATCCTTTGAACCCAATTAGTCCTGCTTGATGCAGAGCTGAATGGAGTGTGCTCGGCTTTTTATTTCTTAGCATGCATTCCCCGCACAATTCCCATCACCAGTGGACCGGGGAGAGACTTCGCAGAGCACGGAGCGCCGTCTAAGCTTAGACCGCGCTGGCGGGATGGGGAGGCCACTGCATTCACACAGCAGCAGCCGTGGCAGCGGCATATGTTTGCAAATTCTCCTCTCCAAAGCAATGGAAATGCTGGAGGATGGGAAAGAAAGGAGAAAGTGAACCCTGGAGGGGATAATGAAAGTAATTAATAGAGTGGCCAGCCCTGGATGCTGCTCATGCGCTGGGGCTAATAAGTGACTCAGCTCTCTTGGGGTCCCTTGGACAGGAAGCGTTTATGAAATCAACATTCACTTGTAAGGCGAGCAGGCAGGGCTTCCTAGAGCGCCGTGTTTGCACAGGGCAGGCTGCTGTGTGTCTCTTTGGAGCCCGTGCCTGGCCACAGCTAACACCCAGACAATGCTGCACTCCCCGCTCGGCTGTGAGCCTTTGAAGCCAGGCCTGAAACCTCACGAGAGCCCCAGGGGAACCCTGAGCCTGGGGTCTAGGGCGGAATTCAGCCCTTTGTCTGGTACCGCTTGGCCTCCCAGCAGGAGTTCAGGCCTCGCCAGCTGCTGTCAGGTGCACAATGGTGTTTAATGCACACAGCATGTTGTCATCATGGAAATGGCTTCAGCTGTTTAACCTAGAGACACTGGACCAGCCCCCCAGCTGGTGTAAATCAGTGTAGGTCTATTGATTTCAATGGGCCAAACGCAGCCATGGTGCAACCAGGTACCGCTCCACCGCTGTGAACGGAATGGCAGCTACTTACACCAGGCCTGAATCTGGATCCGTGTCACCAACTTGCATCATACAACAAAACCAGTAACTGCATCACCGTCATTCAAATGACTTTATTGGTCAGAGCTGTCTGCCGGGTTTACTGAGCTGACACTTCGACATTTCTTCTACCAACTCAGTCTGACATCACCACCCTCTAAAGAAAGCCCTGATTGACACCCGTCAGCTCACACATGGGATACAACCCCCATAACATTCACCAAATAACCCCCCACCTGTAGGCTAAAGCATGGGCCCTGCACAGAGCATAAGTGAGATCAACTGTCAGAAATCCTGCCTCAGTAGGCAGGGCTGTACCAGAGACACACCAGAGCTGAGAAAACCCCCTGGCTACTGTGTGCCCCCAGTGGATTTACTGGTGCATCAACTTGGCACTGCCCCTAGTCTCTTTCTATGCATTGGGGCTGCCGAACACCCCACGGAGCACACAAGGGTAGTAAACTCCTCGTGTGGGCTCCCTGAATCCTACTAGCCGTGCCCTAGATCACTGAGACCGGACTGCGACCAAGTAGTTTCCTGAACCAACAGCATCAAGGGAGGCAATCTGGGCGCTGCCCCGCTGGGCAAGGAGACTAGGCTGGACGAGCTTCCTGTTTGCCCCTATCCTGTTTGCCCCTATCTGCAGAGTTTGCAGCATGACAGAAGGAAAACCAAAGCACCTGACTATAAAATATCACAATTCCCAGAGGACTGTTTTCATTTCCTGTGTTCAGATCCACCTTCTC
This sequence comes from Chelonia mydas, assembly GCF_015237465.2. NCBI lineage: Eukaryota > Metazoa > Chordata > Testudines > Cheloniidae > Chelonia > Chelonia mydas. The sequence continues at coordinate 121,849,476 of NC_051245.2, forward strand.
CTGCTGCCAGACAGAAACCTCATCCGGGGAGGGGGGGAAAGGTGTCCCAGACAAATTCGTGTTTCCATCTAGAGAGATGCTTTCTGTCCCCGTTTCAGAGAGTCAGCGCTGAGACCAATTTCCATTGTTCAGCAGCACTGTGGGAGCAATGTATGAATGGATATTCCAGACATCAGAGGCTGGCCCTGTGCCCCTACGTCATCCAGCCTGAAATTGGTGACATTTCAATATGCTACTTCTGTATTTTTGACCTTGAATATAGGGGCCCTGGCACAAAGCTGATCTATGCTGATTCTCTAGAGCCAGTCTATACTCTACGTACTGTCAGAACACACATATCCCTTAGTCGGAGTGTTGCATATGATTGACATATTGAGTGGGTTCTGAGAGGAGTTGGCAGGAGAAGCTACTTGATTACTACGGGCCAGACTGTTCTCTTATAAAGTCATAGACTTAGACTTTAAGGCCAGAAGGGACCATCGGGACCATCTAGTCTGACCTCCTGCATGTTTGAGGCCACAGAACCTCACCCACCCACTCCTGTAATAGACCCCTAATCTCCGGCTGAGTTACTGATGTCCTCCAATCAAAGACTTCAAGTTACAGAGAATCTACCATTTACTCTAGTTCAAACTATCAAATGGCCTGTGTCCCACGCTGCAGAGGAGGCAAAAACCCGCCAGGGTCTGCCAGTCTAACTTGAAAAATTCCTTCCCGACCCCAAATATGGCACTCAGTTAGACCTTGAGTATGTTGGTGAGACCCACCAGCCAGACACCTGGGAAAGAATTCTCGGTAGTAACTCGGAGCCCTCCCTACCTAGTGTCCCACCTCCGGCTGGTGGAGATATTTGCTGCTAGCAGTCACCAATCGGCTACATGCCATTGTAGGCAATCTCATCATCCCATCAGCTCCAAAAACTTCTCAAGTTGAGTCCTGAAGCCAGTGAGGTGTTTTCCTCCCATAGTTCCCCTTGGAAGGCTGTTCCAGAACTTATGACCATCAGTGGCAAAACTCAACAGCGTTGATGCTAATTTTCATCAGTAAGAGGGTCCTACAAGACCATAGATATGGGTGGGTGGGTGTATATATAACTGCAGAAGACATCTCAAGTATTGCAAAGTTAGTCGTCTTGTACACTGGATTTATCAGCACTGGGATTTTGAAAAATCATCCAGTTGCTGTGAGACACCAGGTGATGTGACAGACAATCGGTAAATGAAAACGTCTTGTTTTTCCCTGAGGATTCCATCCATCTACACACACACACTGAGTTTATCAATGAAGCAGAAATAATTTAGGTAAAAGGAAAGCTGTCTGCACGTCCCACGAACTGCAGCAAACTTCCTTGAAGGAAGACAGGGTAAGGGAGAAAGAATGTAAGCAATGGTATAAAGCATGGTTCCGCTCAGACAAGTGTTTAGCTTAGGCTTTGTGGAGATCCATATTTCTTGTGTCTTGATGCCTTCCAGATCAAATGTGATAATTTGGGACCAGATCTGGATTCCCTTGCTCAGAGACAGTAGCACCAAACAGCCCCAAATTGCTACTCAAAGTGATTAAGAATATTAGAACCTGACCAGGGGTGAAAGTAACTCAAAGGACTTACCAGTACTCCGGAGTCCTGAGCAGGGGGGCGTGGCCTCAACCGGAAGGGACGTGGCCTCAACCAGAAGAAGCGGGGCTGGGCCCTTTAAATCAAGATTTAAAGGCCCCAGGCTCCAGCTGCGGTTGGGAGCCCCAGGGCCTTTAAATCACCCCCAGAGCTACCAGCTGCAGAGGCGGCTGGGAGCCCCAGGGCTCAGGGGCGATTTAAAGGGCCACGGGCTCCAGCCACCGCTACCACAGTGGAGCTCTGGGCCCTTTAAATCACTGCCGGAGCCCTGCCGTGGCTACCCCAGGGGCTTGGGCAGCGGGGCTCAGGCAGCTCTTTAAAGGGCCCGGGGTCTCCGGCAGCTGCGGGGAGCCCCAGGCCCTTTAAAGCGTCCCCCAAGCCCCACGGCCGGAGCCTCCGGCCACTGCAGAGAGCCCCAGACCCTTTAAAGTGCCAGCCTGGGGAAGCCGGTCCGGACCGGCTTACTTTCACCTCTGAACCTGACCCTTTACAATCTGACCTATTTTGTAACCATCACCCCCGCAAATTCAGACTGAGCTCTCAAAGTCAGGCTACGTTCTCTCCAGCTTACTCATCAGCGCTGGTTGGCCAGCCAGAAAAATGTATCTACACACATCAAGAATCAAGGTAACTATCCCTAGGTTCATGTGTGTAGCAACCACACCTATTACTAGACACTGACGAACAAAACTATACAGCAAAATTTTATCCAGCCAGCAAAGACTAACCATTGCTGGAGTAACTCTATGTGTCCAGCTATTAAGGCACAGAGAAGCTGGCTACTAGAGATTAAGTTCACATTAGACTGGAATGAGAACAAAGAGTGGGAGGCTTACAAAACCAGAGAGGAGAGGAACTGAAACTTGGCAGTTAAGGTGGAAATGAGCAACCTGCCTGATGAAGGCTTAAGGAAATGAGCTGAAACATTCCAGAATTAAAAAGCCCCTACAAAGAGCACTGATAAGGCCAACTAAGGAAAACAGGATTAAAATGCATGGAATTCAGAGCAATAAGAAACATATTATTTCTGTGTGCTGAATGCCCATCCCCATTTTGTGTGTGTGTGTGTGTGTGAGAGAGAGAGAGAGAGAGAGAGACACCCACTCCTGAGAATGGCTAGGCAGCAGTTCTGCGGAAAAGGACCTAGGGGTGACAGTGGACGAGAAGCTGGATATGAGTCAGCAGTGTGCCCTTGTTGCCAAGAAGGCCAATGGCATTTTGGGATGTATAAGTAGGGGCATAGCGAGCAGATCGAGGGACGTGATCGTTCCCCTCTATTCGACACTGGTGAGGCCTCATCTGGAGTACTGTGTCCACTTTTGGGCCCCACACTACAAGAAGGATGTGGATAAATTGGAGAGAGTCCAGCGAAGGGCAACAAAAATGATTAGGGGTCTAGAGCACATGACTTATGAGGAGAGGCTGAGGGAGCTGGGATTGTTTAGTCTGCAGAAGAGAAGAATGAGGGGGGATTTGATAGCTGCTTTCAACTACCTGAGAGGGGGTTCCAAAGAGGATGGCTCTAGACTGTTCTCAATGGTAGCAGATGACAGAACAAGGAGTAATGGTCTCAAGTTGCAATGGGGGAGGTTTAGATTGGATATTAGGAAAAACTTTTTCACTAAGAGGGTGGTGAAACACTGGAATGCATTACCTAGGGAGGTGGTAGAATCTCCTTCCTTAGAGGTTTTTAAGGTCAGGCTTGACAAAGCCCTGGCTGGGATGATTTAACTGGGAATTGGTCCTGCTTCGAGCAGGGGGTTGGACTAGATGACCTTCTGGGGTCCCTTCCAACCCTGATATTCTATGATTCTATGATTCTATGAGTGTGAGTTACACGTCACTTTCTGTGCTTGATCCACACAGGATGGGTCTGAGACTGGTAAAGCTTCCAGCGCGGGGACTGAAGGCCTGACCACCCCCTTCAATGGGAGTCTTTCCATTGATCCCTAGAGTAGCCCTTTGGGTCCTACTGTGACAGGAAGCAGCGTTGGCTTTGATGGCTACCCTCCCTTTCTGTCAGCAGGGCTTTCGAGGGACCAAGCCGCCAGTCAGGCCTCACAGGAAGGGGAGATAGAAGCAGGCCTGTTGGAAGAAAAGGGCCATGCTGGGAGAAGAAAGAAAGTGACCCAATTTCTCCCCTGGAACATGACACATGGTCAGGGTGTGAGGGAGCCCTGGCACCCGGAGAGGAGGGGAGCCTGGGAGAGAGTTGTGGGACTGGGGGGAGCAAAGAGATCTGTGGGAGTAGGAAGGAGGGGAAGCAGCCTGCTGCAGGCACACCTATGTGAGGAGCCTCTGAACTTCCTCTATGTACTGTATTGGAGGTTGGCTTTGAAGGATTGTGTGTCCCATGGTGCAGTGGTGGGCAGGGCTGAGCTTCCAGGGTCAGACTGCTGCAGGGCGTCGGTGGTCTTAATTTGCGGGGCAGGGAGCTGGAAGAGAGAGCTATCAGGCCACTCCCCGTTGGTCTGGGCCGAGGAGAAGCTGCGACCGAGCCGTGTTGAGTTGCCGCGGTTGAAGACACGCAACCAGGATTAAGGCGACACGACAGTTGACCACTTGTTCGCACTGAGCCTTAGCTCGTGGACGCCTTCTCCACAGCGAGGCCCTGAGGGCGGAAGCTGGGGGTTGTGCAGCTCTGAATCTGGCTGACAGACAGTTGAGGAAAGAGTTAGTTCCCCTGGGCGATTGCTCTCTACCATGACAATTGCTACTGCCAGCTAGCGTCGTGCGGGTCACGGTACCACACTGCCTCACTCCTTGTTCCAGCTAGACGGCCTTTTCCGGACACACAGAGTGCTGGCCTGCACTCCCGCTCACCCCGCGAGGGGCCCAGGGCTGTCTGCTTAGGGGACACTGGGCACGCAGGGATGGGGTGAAGCTGCTTAAGGGACACTGGGCACGCAGGGATGGGGTGAAGCTGCTTAGGGGACACTGGGCACGCAGGCATGGGGTGGAGCTGCATATAAAGCCCAGAGTGTTGGTTAGGTTTACGTTCCCACTTGCTGTGGAAAGCTGCAGCCATCAGCTGAGCTGTTGCAGCACCACCTACTGGTCTAGTATAGATATAACACCTTAGTCTGTATTAACCTGGTGCATGTTCTATTGTATGCTGCGAGGGTAACTTTTAAGTCAAATTCTGTTGGTTTTATTTTGGGCGTTTGCTGCCTGCATAGGATCCATTATTTAGATTTTTGTACCCACAGCTGTCCAATTGGAGGCACCGCCAACTACAAATATTCATAGGAGTAAGAGGGCTACTGCAGCGGGGGGGCTAGCAAATTCCCAGCTAATTCCCCATCTCAGCTGGGACCCCCCAGGATCTCCACAGTCCTTAACGGCATAAGGAACCAAGGCAGCAGGTGAATGTGTCCTGCTCCTGAGTAACCCGGGAAGGAAGCGGGGGAGGTGGGGGAGGGGTGTTCGCTGGTTGGAGGGACAATGCTTCAGTGGCATTCTTCTCTTCACGCAACGCACAGTCAACCTGTGGAACTCCTTGCCAGAGGATGTTGTGAAGGCCAAGACTATAACATGGTTCAGAAAAGAACTAGATGAGTTCATGGAGGCTAGGTCCCTCAATGGCTATTAGCCAGGATGGGCAGGGATGGTGTCTCTAGCCTCTGTTTGCCAGAAGCTGGGAATGGGCCACAGGGGATGGATCACTTGATGATGATCTGTTCTGTTCCTTCCCTCTGGGGCACCTGGCATTGGCTGCTATCCGAAGACAGGATACTGGGCTAGATGGACCTTTGTTCTGACCCAGTCTGGCCGTTCTTATGTTCTGATTCAGAGAACTTTGGGCTGCACACCCGAGTGTTTAGTTGTTCCTCTGACACAAAACCCAACCAAATATGAAGTAAATCCAGATTGCTCCTGTGCAATCAGAGCCCAGTAATCCAGCATCCCAAGAAAACAGTTTAATTTAATGTGGAGGCTGATGGTGGATAGACCTTACCAACGTCACAGGCTGAGTTTGACTCTAAACCATCTAAACACCAGATTACCCCAATTCCTCTTCCTCACCAGATAAAAGCTGAACAGTACACATCTCCCTGCCCCGACACCACCCTCCTCATGTTTTTTTGACAGACCCCTGTCTACAGCTCTCAGGCAAGCCCTTGGCTTTCTCCACAAAAGCCACAGTTGCCAAGATGACGTCCAGATTCCCAACGGCTTTCCTCCCTTCACTGCTGCCCCCAGAGGCAAGGCCCACGCTGCTCCTCTGTGTGCTGTGGGGTTCTGTGAAGGGCGCCGCTGTCTCCAAGCCACAAGTGTCTCCATTGCTCTCCATCTTCAGAAGCTGCAGGTGGCACAAAGGACACCCAAGCCAGCTTGAGGTACAGAACATAGAAAGACTTCAGAGGCTCCTCAGATACATGTGACAACAGACCCTGAAATGGATTGTGTAGGGCAGGAAGAGCCACAGCCTGAGAGGAGCTCAGGTCTAACTGATCACCATATCTGGGGTTGGGAAGGAATTTTCCCCCATGTCAGAATGGCAGAGACCCATGGGGAGGGTGGGGAGGAGTTTTGCCTTCCTCTGCAGCATGGGACATGGGTCACTTGCTGGTTTACACTGGTGTAAATGGTGGATTCTCTGTCATTGGAACTCTTTAAACCTTGATTTGAGGGCTTCGGTCACTCAGCCTGAGCTTATGGGCCTGTGACTGGAGTAGGTGGGTGGGGTTCTGTGGCCTGCAATGGGCAGGAGGTAGGACTAGACGGTCACGCTGGTCCCTTCTGGCCTTAAAGTCTGGGGGTCTATGAGGAGATCATGATGGGGTGGGCAAGTAGAGCCAAAAAGCCAAGTGGGGAAAACCCAAGTCTTGTGGAGCAGCCTGAGGAGGGGAAGGAGGCCCAGTGGTTCGAGCAGTACCCTAAGTCTTGGGAGACCAGGGCTCAATTCCCTGCTCTGCCATAGGTTTCCTGTGTGAACTCGAGCAAGTCACTTAGGGCCGGATTTTGCAGATATTTGGGCCCTAAAGATGATGATAGGTGCCTTGTGGGATTTTCAAATGGGCCTAGGCACCTAACTTCCTTTGAAATCAGTGAAAATCCCTCAAGACACCTAAACAGCTTTGGAAAGCTGGCCCTTTGCCTCTCGGTGCCTCAGCTCCCCTCTGTACACTGACCCTGCCCCGCCTCCCAAGGTGCCTGGGGATAAATGCATTGCAGATTGTGAAACACTTAGAGACTATGATAATGGGCCCCAGATAAGCACCTCAGAATGATCCCAGGGCTGGGTGGTTTGATTTAGGCTCAGGGAAAGAGCCCTGCTGGCCCTGAGTTTCAAGTGTGTGGCAGTATTTGTTAGCAGCGCTGTGGTGAGCGGTGCTGCCATTTCGATGTCTGATAAGGCACCATTTAACCAGTTCTGAACTCAGGAAATGCTCCACCCCCCTTTAGTGGATCCAGTGCCAGCATGGAGAGCTTGCAGCTCGCCATCCCGACAGCTCTGAGCGGCCACTCGTTGAAAATAATGAGGCACACAAGGCCGCCCGATTTTCATGCAGACTGGTATTGAAAATAATAATAATAAAATATGGCAGCCGTTGAATCCGCCCTCTCATCATGTACTAATGCCTAAACCTCCCATGCCATGGGTGAAGGAATCCACAGCATCATGGAGTGAAAGTATGAATGCACACTCGTGTCCAACAGCAGCTATTCTGGGTCACCCGCCGTGTCCATTCCCTGCCTCTGGCATGGCTGCACATCACCAGCCATCTCAGGAAAAATCTGCTCATGTGCTCAACAGCAGAAGCTGAATTTCCAAGGCATGTTGCACTGTGTGCCTGTATCACTGAGGGGAGAGCCAGGCCCCTGCTGGTGCAGAATTGCAGTCCAGCTTAAACCACTCAGCCGGTTTTTCCCAGGGTAATGCAGCTTTTAGCAGACTCTTCCCTCTAGGAAGCTTTCCCCTCCCAGGACCAGATGTCTCAGCAGGCTGGTGACAGGATCAGGCTTTCAGTCTCCAGAAGCCTGGGTAGAATGTAGCAGGAAGAGCCGTCACTAATTACCAGTCGACAGCTGTTCAGTGATCAGGGGGAAATGAACGAGTCTGGTGATTGGTGATGTCAGTGCTGGCCCCAGTGGATGGGGCTTCCCAGCTCAAACGCCGATCTTGTGAGCACGCTCAGCAGAAAGGCTGGGGTTCAGAGCCAGGAGCCGAGAGTTAAGCTCCTAAATCCATGTCTGGACCCCGGTCAGGACATGTGTCTGGTTACAAGCGCTCAACGCTCCAACAGCTCCCACTGAGCCAACAGCCATAAAAGTCCAAACTCCCCTCCTGCCCCTGCAGGGGGGGCTCTCCAGAAGCGGCCTGAGGTGGGGATGGGGACTGCTGGAGGGGTTCCAGTCTCCAGCACTGCCAAACTGGCGCAGGTGCAGGGGAAAGGGGGCACCTCCAGGGAGCCACTGGGTCCTGCTCATCCCCAGCTGCTGGAATGACCCTTCGGGGGTCATAACAGCAGGTGTAACTTCGAGCTCCCCTGAGCATGCTCTAGGGCGTGGCTCAGGACCAGACTTTCAGGCAGTGGCTCCAGAATAAAGGGGTGCAAGAAGGGGCTTACTAACACATTCATGTCCTACCACTGCCTTCCTGAGCTGTGCTGGGCGTGGCAGAGCCTATCATTGTTGCTTCGAGGTCCTCTCCTTTTAGTTCAGTGCCAGTCTAGTGCTGGTATTTCCAGAAGCACCAGCCTGGAAACGGAGCCTTCCAGAGATGACAGAATTGTGCTGCTCAGAATACAATGCCTGCAGAAAATGGCATTATTTGGCTAAACATATAGGAGTTGGATCAGATATTTCAGTCCAGAGGCTGCTTGTAATTTATAGTTTAGTCCTGGTCATCAAGGAAAACTAAAGATCAGCAAAAACAATTTGGAAAGCAGAGACCATTTTCACTGATTTCTGCTGCTGTTGTAGTAAAATGGCATGGTCCAAAACCGCTCACACATGTCCACACTGTGGTAGATGGAACAATGCGACTGTAGGTTCTGACCTCTCTTCCACCACACCCTCTCAGGGAGTTGGGTAGGAGAAGCTTGGAGATATTACTGTTGCAAGGGCCGTGATTATGGATGGAAAGCCAGCACACAGCGTCCTACAACTGTATCCAGGAGAGGGTCTTTACCCCTACAGAAAGAGTCAGTTAAGGGTGCTTGACAGGTTGGCGATGGAGCAATTGCCTCCAGGTCACTGCCTCAGATACAGGTCAGTAGTAGCCAAAAGTAACTGCCATATTGGGCTTGCTATAGGAATCGCAGCGGGGTGAACTTCTCTGGGCTGCGTTACCACTCATCGGAAGGTGAGTGGTAACACGCTGAATGTAAAATCAGCGGGTGGCCTAGAGAGAATTGCTAGTGACCCCATTGTCAGCCTGAGCAGCAAGGCTGGGGTTGAATAGGGCACGCAGACTGAGTCACTCTCTCTGAGCGGCCCTGTTTGAACAGGGATGAGGCATGCAGGCCGAACAGTGCGGGAAAGCCTGCACTGCCGCCCTACCTGTTGAACTCTGCTATTACCTTGTCTGGAGACATATCCAGAATCCTGGCCTCCCACCTTATGAATCTGCTACATTGCAGGGCGCTGAAATTCACTCAATTTAACATACCGAGGGAACAGGATTTTACTCCAAGGACATGGAGATTAAACTGACTGATGAAATTCTGAGATCAGTGCAATTACATTTGTTCATAGTTCTTCAATGAATTTTTGGTGCTGTTCATTTCTGTAGATCTCCTTTTAATCTGAAGAACAGCACCAAAATCCATTTGCTTCCACCCTTTCAGCGCTATGAACAAATGTAATTGTTGAAAAAAATCTGCTCTATCTTCAAACAAAAAGAAACAAGTTGCTGCAAATCTTGTGTGGTGAGTGGAGATTCTGCCCATCGATAATTTACCTGGCTGACCAGAAAATAGATTATTTTTATTAAATGAAAATAACTACAAGAGAGTTTTAATTAAATTCCCACCTGGGCATTGAAGCAGGTGAATGAAATTTGCCTCATGAATGATCAGGCAAAAGGCCAGAAGCCAAACACCATGAATACGCTGTTCTCCTTATGAATCGCACCACTCATCTCTTTTACTTTTGCTGTAAGAGCCCTGGGAGGGCGTTGGGAGGATGGCTATGCAGATGGAAGGCACTGCCCTGATAACGTACGGATTACTTCATCCTGCAAACACGCAGCACTACAGACACACACAGGCTCTTCATTGTACTGCAGAGGATCATTGTTCCAGGGATACCATACAGGAAAGGATTTGCAGATAAGGGACCTGCCTTCCTCGCTTCTCTTGCGATAGACTCTGGGTGCAAGGTTCCTTTTGTTGCACAGTAAAAGACTGAACTTGGCCATGCTCTTGGTGTGTCTGAGCCCAAGCATCTCCTGTGTCTTTAAAATACCAGATGTGGCAGAGACAGAGACTGCCCAGGGGTCCTTGGAATGATGAGTTTTTTTCATACAATGGATGCCACTTAAAAATGACAGCTACTTTCAGCTCTGCCACTGACATCTTTAAGGTATGCTGTCAGTTTGGGGGAAAGCAAAGGGAAGTGAAGGGAGTAGGCCCAGAGGTATTTAGCCACTTAACTCCCACTGAAAACAATGAAAGTCAGACACCTACATTCCTTTGAGGATCTGGACATCAGTTTTCTAATTTTCTATCTTATATTTTGTAATGAATTTAAAATGGTAAGCTCATTGTTACATTTTGTAAAGCAAACCCCACCCTCGGACAACAAAGGAACCCTTCTTAGCCCTCCTCTCAGTCTCTGACCTTCAAAGGGGGGTGTCAATGAGCACAATCCATCAAAGGAACTCAATTACTTGAACTGTTGCAACATCTCCTGCAGGAGAACACCGTCAATGACGTCACCTCTGCTCGCACAGTCAGGAGGATGAGAGCACACAAGAGGATGTTAGAGGAAACACAGCACGGCTTTTCATTGGAGAGGTCACCCGCTGGTGAGCATGGGTTACGTGTCCGCCTCTGTGCCTGATCCACAGAGGACATGAGTTTGTAATGGCTGCTGCATGCGGGGCCTGCCTCGTTAACTCCGGCTGTAGAGACTCAAGTGTTTAGCTGTGGAGGTTCCTGGGTTGGCAGAGGTGGTGGCTGTCACAGATACAGCTCAGCAAAGTTACGGGTGCTGCTTCTCTCTCTTTAAGAGGCTGCCTCCAGGTTTCTGGTATTACAATGTCTGGAGCCACTCCTCATCCTTGTAAAGAAATGGAGGATGGCAGGCTGAAAGGACCCCCCGATCTTGGGCCTGTAGCAGCCCATAGAGCTTAGCTACAAGAAACCTCTAAACTCCAGGTTTCTCCCGAGCTGCCCTGCTGGACCTCAGTTATGCCATCCCCTGGGAACTGGGATGTGCCCGGTTGTAAATGCACCTCACCTTCCTGGTGCTACGGCTCACCACGCACTCTTAAACAGAGACCTGACTTCAGCCTCTTCTCTGAATCTCTTCCAGGGCCAGATGTCTCTTTCAGTGTGGTGGAGACTACAGTTCTTTGCAAACATCCAGGTGGGTGTACCAGGAGCAGTACTCGCCCAGTCAAAGTACACGTTCCCTCAAAACATCATGACACCCTTTAGTCTCATAATAAATGTACAGCTCCATTTGACAGCTATTGCCAGGTGCTCGTACTCACCTACAGGTCTTCCCTAAGCCCAGAATCCACATAAAAATCCAGAAAAAACTGACTATTTCTGCTGAAATGATCAGCAGTGAAATAGTTATGGCTTACATGTAGCTAGTCATCACTAGGCTTCAGGGTTAACAGCCCAGTGAGGTGAATGGACAGCTCATATTTCCCAGCTCTATTGTTTCAGGCTCTCCATCTGCAGCCTCAATGAGACAGCACTGCATCAGTTCACACTCAGACAGTTTTCTTTACAACCATAAAATCTCAAATGGGGTCATCAGGGTTATGCTCAGTTATGTACAAAGCCCTGGTTATTGCTGACATTAGTGGTTTTATTCGTTGACTTTCCTATGAGGATAATCTCTCTCTCCGAGTTAATCTCTCTGAAGAACTCAAAGCTGTTAGCCCGATCAGCTCAATTCTAAAATGACTGGACATGGTTTTTGCTTGATTCTTCTGCTTTAATCAACCTGTTTGTTTTTCTTACACCAGCAGATAATTTAACTTACCATGGTGGTTTCTGACACTGTTGATCCACAAAGATGAAATAGGTTTCTCACAGTCAAGTGACCTAATCGTGTGTGTGTGTTAGCATGGACAGTGCCCTAGGTACCATAGTTAAGCACAATTCAACACAATAGACTGGATTAATTTGCTCCTTTGAATCAAGGTTTTAGTACTTTGTAGGCAGAGTAGAAAAGTGGACACATACTCTGTCTCTTATGCTGTATCTCTGCTACAATCTACACCAGAAAGATTCCTCTACCAGAGAGCAGTGATTTTTCAAGTATTGTTGGAAAACAGTGTACTCTACACCAATGGCCTTACTAAATCACCCAAGTTGCTAATCCTGCCACCAGCTTGACACAACTGAATGCAGATACTCTGGCTTTGCAGCGTTATAAATGCCAAGGACCGCGCGCACACTCCTCATGCTGGAAGAGAAGGGATTCGTCTTTTAAATTTCAACACGTTTCCCCACTTTTCCATAGTGGCATTCAGCAAGATGAGGAATGCATCTTATTACAGTCACCTCCGAGCCCAGACATCCACGTGAGTAAACTGTGCTGTAAAAGGAGACATACCTGCCGTAGAATCAGTCAGCCAGCTCACAGAGACCAGAATGGTCCAGACAGGGCACTCACTATATTACACATCGATCTTGACTGAGTTAACAGTGGCGAACGCTAATAACACCTAGCATTTTTCATCAGCGCATCTCAAGGTGCGTTACAAAGGAGGTCAGGATCATTGTCCTCACTTTACAGGTGGGGAAACTGAGGCACGGAGACGCGAAATGACTTGTCTAAGGTCATCATGCATGCTGAAGGCAGACTGGAAATAGATCCCAGGTCTCCTGAGTACCATTCTCTAGGCCACCCTGCCTCCCATAAAAAAAGCCACATAACCAGAGGGATTTAATTCCTCAACACCTCTCCTTAGGTTCACTTAATGGGAGCACAAACCCTGGTCTCCTTTCTCAGGCAAAGCTCCCAGTTGCGTCCATAGGAGTTTAACTTGTCTAAAGGCTAAGTCATGGAATCTGGGCACCTACCTGCCCCCTTTGACAATCAGGGATTTGGGCCCCTCGTAACAGGAAAACAGAGAAAGGAAAATAGTACACAGCCTTTCAGAGCTTCTCATGTTTCAGTTAAAATGAACTGGCTTTAGATTTTCTCTTTTATAAATTGTGGCACCTGATCTGTTCAGAAGTTTGCTATGTAAATAGGCCCCAGCCTGCAGCCATTCCTCACGTGAGTAATCCCATTGACCCCACTGAGACTGGGAGTGACAGGATCGGGGCCTTTAGGCATTCACAGATTTTAAGGCCAGAAGGCACCATCATGATCATCTAGTCTGGCCTCCTTCGTGGCAGAGGCCAGACAAGCTGCTGCTGGGGTTGCTGCCTGTTCGGTTTTTGGCTTCTGTGTCTGGGTACCATTTTGGGTTGCCAGGTACCCCCCGACCCTCCATGCACTTCGAGCAGAGCTGACAAGGGAAGGTTGACACTGCAGGCACCTGTTGGACATTTCTCATGAGCCAGCCCAGCACCGGGGGGTATCTCCTTTGTGGGGCAGCTGTGAACAGGGGATGCCCTGGGGGCAGGGCGTGGGCCAGGCTCTGCTGGCTCAGCAGAAAGCTGGACAGGACTCTGAGCATTGTGTACACGTGCTAATTTCGGGCCAAACTCCATGACACCGCCCCCACCCCCAATTCACCAGTTCTTCCCCCATTCCATCAGCTCTCTCCCGCTGCAAGCGCATTCATTCTCTGAGCCCCACAAATTCCACCCCTTCCAAGAGCACACAGCACACTGCCTCCCTCCCCTCCCAGCCTGTTCGCAACCCATCCTCCCCTGCCCCACACCTAGTCCCTCACACAGGCTGGGCCGGGCTCCTTCCTCTTCACAGCAGCTGCAAAACTCCTACGGCTGAGCAAGCCAGACCTGCCGCTCCCTTCCACTCTCATCCCTGTCGGCTCCTCCCGGACCCCAGCCCACTCTGGCCCCCTCACCACAGCACAGAAGCTGAAGGTCAGGCGGTCGCCTGGCTGGGGGTCAGGGGAGGGCAGGGAGGAAGGGTTCTGAGCCTTGCCCTCGCCCACCCTGGCAGCAGACCCAAAGCCAGAGACTCGCTCAGTGGCAATGGAGCCAGGGGACAGGCCGCAGAGTCGGCAGTGAGGCCGATCTCGGTGGCTCGGTGCAGTGGAGAGGATTCTCCCCCAGCCAGTGCAACGATTCCCTCCCCACATCGGGTTAATCTGAAGTTGTGACAGAGCCTGGGGGTGTGTCAAGGTTCCTTCCCCACTCTGAACTCTAGGATACAGATATGGGGACCTGCATGAAAACCTCCTAAGCTTACTTTTACCAGCTTAGGTTAAAACTTCCCCAAGGTACAAACTATTTTACCCTTTGCCCTTGGACTTCCACTGCCACCACCAAACTTTATCTGGGTTTATTTTTATTAGGAAAGCATTGTTTGGAAACGTCTTTCCCCCCCAAATCCTCCCAACCCTTGCACCCCACTTCCTGGGGAAGGTTTGGTAAAAATCCTCACCAATTTGCATAGGTGACCACAGACCCAAACCCTTGGATCTTAGAACAATGAAAAAGCATTCAGTTTTCTTACAAGAAGACTTTTAATAGAAGTAAAAAAGAATCACCTCTGTAAAATCAGGATGGTAAATACCTTACAGGGTAATTAGATTCAAAACATAGAGAATCCCTCTAGGCAAAACCTTAAGTTACAAAAAAGACACACAGACAGGAATATTCATTCTATTCAGCACAGCTATTTTCTCAGCCATTTACCTAGCTAGATTACTTACTAAGTTCTAAGACTCCATTCCTGTTCTGTCTCCGGCAAAAGCATCACACAGACAGACCCAGACCCTTTGTTTTTCTCCCTCCTCCCAGCTTTTGAAAGTATCTTGTCTCCTCATTGGTCATTTTGGTCAGGTGCCAGCGAGGTTACCTTTAGCTTCTTAACCCTTTACAGGTGAAAGGATTTTTCCTCTGGCCAGGAGGGATTTTAAAGGTGATTACCCTTCCCTTTATATTTATGACAGGGTGTGTCACGAGGTCGCAGCGGTGAGCCAGTTTGGACAGAACAATCGCGGAGCCAGACCTGCACCCTGCTCTCAGCCCAGGACCGCTAAGCTCTGATCCTGCTCGCTGACCTTTTCAGGCACGTATTTTACAATCTCTGCATGATGCCGAACTTCCTGGCTTCAGCCAGGGCTCCAGACGGGCGGGTGATGCCACCAGGCAGGAGCTGTGATTAGGCTGAAACCAGACAGCAACGGCAGCCAAACCACAAAGCCTCATGGCAGCACATTTTGCGCCCATTCTGGCCTCAGCCTGCACTGACAGCCACGGCTAGCTGTACGCTCCGGGAGCAGGCAGGAGCCAGGCCTTACAGACCCTCTGAGTTCTGGGTCGAGCCAGTTCTGCCTTTTGGGTGCTTCTCTGAACTGACCCTGCCACCTCTCTGTGGTTCACCCATCCCCAGTCCTCCCTATTGCTCTGTTGTGGGAGTGGGAGATTAAAATCCTACCCCCAAACCAAGAAACTGACCCCTGATCTGAATCTGACTAATCCCCTTCTCCTGCTCTTCCATCCATGGCCATCTTCCCTCCCAATCCAAACACTGTCCTGCCCCCACCTTTGCCAATACTCCCCCAGACGCACGGCAGCCTCTGCTCTTCTTGGGCTAATTTCTTTTTTCACCTATCGCCCACTGCAGGGCCTCTTGTATCTCGTGAGCTTTGGCCCTGCTTTGACCTGCTGTTATGGTCTGTTACATTCACAAACCCCACTTTCCGCAATAGCCCCGCATGGGAGTGCACTACAGCTGTGTAGTGTACAACCCTAATTTCAAAGGGCCCCCACGTACAATCAACTTTCAGCCTGGCTTTCACCATGCCTCCATTTTTGCACCTACAGGTTAGGATCCTGAGATATTTAAGTATCTGAGTGCGTTTGTAACTCACAGATGTCATGGATACAAACATCTGCAACTGTAACGTTGGGCCCACAATTATTTGCACCTGTAAATTGTCGACTCAGAAGGAATCCTCAGCTGGTGTAGATCACGAGATAACAGAAGACCTTCACCTGGCCCACACATCTCAATATCTGCTATCCCCTACGCCCAACACATCTTGCAGTATATCAGCAGCAGTCACACAAGGCAGACCCCAGCCATTCTGTCAGATATTGATCCAAGCAGTTCACAGACCTAGGGAGAGAGGACTCCAGGCAACCCGCAGTAAAGTAGACATCAATAAGGTGGCCCTACCGCTCTATTTATATGCCAGCAGTCAATAGTCTGCTATCTTCTGAATAAATCCTTTGCTGCAGACCACACTAATTAAACTAGAAAAAAGAACAAATAAAGCAAGCTGACAAAGTGGAGCACAAAGCCCATCTTTCTTTCTACAAAGCCATCAGTAACCAACCAACACTGATATTCTTTTCAATTTAGAGACACTCTCAATGTCAGTAAGCCCCCAAATGTAATCTACTTTTTTCTTGCATCTGTATGCAAACTCCATGTAATTCTTTATACACAGCTTTGGAAAGCAAATAAATAAATGCTTCAATGATCTTTATTTCTAAGAACAAAATCAATGCCTCCCACCCAGCACTGGAGAAGAGTGTGATGGAGGGAAAACATTTCATTAAGGAATCAAATTTCGTTTCCAAGCTTCTGGGGCATTTTTATCATTACAGACATTAAGAAATAATTATTGTAAAAATATGATTGACTCCTCTTAATCACAATATTATAAGATATTTTAGAGCAAATTATTCTGAATTATTATTATTAGCGAGTCCATGATGTAGATTGATCTAAAGCCATGAAAAGATCAGAAGATATCTCTCGGTATTATTTTGGTGAATTTAATCAGGTAGGAAATTATAAGAAAAATATCCTTACCACTGAGCTGCAGCAGGCATTTGTGGGACCTCCATTGTTCATGTGGAATACACTTTTGGGGCCGGATTGTTATCATTCAGTGTTAGGTTTCAGAGTAGCAGCCATGTTAGTCTGTATTCGCAAAAAGAAAAGGAGGACTTGTGGCACCTTAGAGACTAACCATTCAGTGTTCGTAATCCATAGGCTTGGAAAGATTAGATTTGTTTTTGTAAATGTCGGTGAACGTTGATTTTACCATACACGCACAAACCAGTGAAAAAATATTTCCATTGATAATCATTGACATTTACAGATAGACAAAGTAAAAAAACAAACACCAAAACCAGCTGTTTGAGAACTAATTAGAGTTTGATTTAAGGATATTTACTTTCTATATGTCGGTGTGATGTCGACAATTTGTGTTTTAATGGTTATAAATGTTTTCATTTTGAATCTCAGCCTCTACTGTCATTAAGTAATTATTGTCTGCTTCCCTCACCATCCAATCCCCCCAGAACTCCCCACAATGGTGAAAACTGAAATTGATCAAAATTAAAAAATGCTCAAAAATAAACATCGATATTAGCTGTCAAAATTATAAAAAATAAAAACGGAACTCTGCCAAGCCTAGTAATGCAATATTGCCTGCAGGCTCCCGGCCCAGTCAGCCCCCAGTGTGCTGGGAGACGGAGAAAATCCTCACCCAATTAGCTGACAGCTAGCAGAGGCAGGACGATAGCAATGCCATTTCGCCAGGGCTCTCGAGGTTGTGAAATTTGTTTTCGTTCCAGCTTTCCACAAAGATCCGACCTTTCAGATGCCTTCATGCAAACAGCATTGGGTTGAGATGAGCGTTTACTGTTCAGGGAAAGGGTGTTTCTCTCGCCTAAGGTGTGGGAGCGCCACGTGAAAGCCGCTCCTCTGGCTGATTCAGAGCCGTTTTGCGTCCTGGATCATTCTGAATGATGCAAACCTGGGACTTGAGCCTTGGATTTGTAGCTAATGTTAAAATAGATATAGGATAAAGCTTGATATAAGTAGGATAGCAGTACTGGGGTATAACAGAGGTGTGTATTTGCTTGTTGTAGGCAGTTGGGTAAAATGTTGGGACTGATTAAGTCCTTCAGGCCCCAGGCCTGTAACATATTTAGCTTAGCCCAACAGGGCCTCAGGCCTGAATTAGGCTGGCCTGAGTAGCTGACTGATAAATCAGCTACTGGTACCCATACAAATTTTAGGTTACAGTGAATAGATGGGCTAACTGCTGATCTTTAGAAAATATATATTGCAATGTGCCAGTTAAAGCTGGTTAGCATATTTCTGGGATTTTTGCAGCCTCAGGATACCAGCAGTGTGCTACCCACAAGTCGTTATGTAAATGTTAATGAGTATAAGGGGGACTAACAGGTTAGCCTATGAAAAATGCGGCACCCCAAATTTAGTGGGGTTTGGAAGTACAGATACCAAAAAGGGGTTAAAACCTTCATGAACAAGTCTGAATCCCAGCTGGTGTCAGCATAACTCATTGGCAAAGATGTTGCCTGGCCTGTGCGCTGTGGGAGACACCAGGATGACAATCCCGGTGATGAGGAGGACAACGAGGATGAGAATGATGAAGAGAATGACTGACATTCCTGGGGAGTCCCTAAGCCAGGAGACGTGACTGATGCAAGTACCAGTTTGTATTATCGCCCTATCTTCTGTTCTGTGTCCGTGTTTGTGGCATGGTTTATCTGCCTAGGGACATTACTACTAAATGGATGTGCAATCAATTTAACCTGCTTCTCGCATGCTCCTCCAGGCTCTTATTCTAATGATATTGGCAAGAATCTTCCTGATGCAAGAGACTGAACCCTTACCAACCACTGTAACCACTGTGGTCTGAGGTATCAATCTATCAGTCATATGTGGTCAATCCCTCAATCAGGCTACAGTCGCCTACATCCCAAGCCAGGGACCTTAGCCACCAGGGTATAGAGACAGACCCATCCGTTATTACACCCATTGGGCATTATTCCGGAAGCACAGTTGGGGCTCCCTCTGGGGATCAGGCCTGGAGGGGGATCTGTAACACACACTCACCCATGTGCATGTAGGAAAGCCCCGAGAAATTAATTCCTCCAGTCTGAAGAGCAAAACTGAGCCCATTTTGGCACTCAGAGATTACAGAGCCTTATTCCGATCTGATTTACAACACTGACGTCAGTGCAATTAGTCCTGAGTTACAGCAGTGTGACAGCCCAGTTCCTTGACGATTGGGTCGTGAATATCTCAGAATATGGATCAGAATGTATTCATTTAAAATGTTGTATAATGATAATACCTCTGCATATCAAGAGCTCATTTCCCCTGGAGCCCTGGAGCAAGAGTCAATAACTGCACACACCGAGAGTGTGCTGTAGTGTACGCAGAGGGTCCATAACAAAGGGAACGGTGCTGATGTTGGGCTGGAACAAAAGAATCCCTGGATTTTAGGCTTCTAAGGAAAGTGGTGATTTGCTGGGCTGTGTGGTGTATACTAAGCAGCATTTCAGCTACAATACAACAGGCAGGCACCTAGAGAAGCAAAATATTAAGGACAAAGTGACTGGGAAGGCTGGGTGTTTCCTCTGTGACAAGGGGAGAAAAACCCTTTGAGCGGACAATGGAGCTAAGGAACTGTTGTTAATCAGGGGGTAGGAATCTATTGTCATTTAAAGCAGCTGAGATAAGAGGATATGATTGGGGCGACAGGGCCCCATTCTGCATTCAAGCAGCAATCATGCTGTCTCACCACCAGATTTCTGAAGAGAAAATTGGCCTTCCATTCAAACTGACTGGCAGGCTCATTATTTTTACACACACGGCTGTGCTTATATTTTGCTTCTTGCCACCAAGTCAGTCACCCTTCCTCATCATCCTGGGGCTTGGGTTTTCTTTTTCCATCACAGAGTAATTAGAGGGGATGATCGGGAGACACTGTGCTGTCTGGTCCTCCATGCTGCCTTTCAGACCCATCCCAAGGGGTCTGTATCCTTTGCCTCATTCTTACTGTGCAAAGATGTTGCCATCAGGCCTATAACGGTAAGAGAAGAGGAGTCACTCAATGCAATTACCTCCCGCACTTGCTACTTGCTCCTTCCCCTCCCCCCGAAAGGAGCCTCCGATGTGACATCTCAAGGGAAGAATTGGTTTCTGAAGCTCAGCTAAATTGCCGAATAAGATGAATCATGTTTGACTAAATACCCATGCCCCTTGTTTTTAAATTCTAGTTGCAGGCCTATTAATTAGTAGATTTCATCATTTAGTAGGAGGAGGAGTTTGTGGTAAGACCTGCAATCTGCTAAGCATTTCCTAGTCATTCAAGAAGGGACAGTCCCTGCCTTAAGAAGCAAAGAGTCTCAGGATAGACAGAAAGACAGACAAGCAGACAGAGGTCAGGGAAAGGGAACAACTAAAGAAATCAACATGCTGGGCAGCAAGGCAGGAAGGGTCGGGATGTGGGTGTTAAGAGTGTTTTAATATTGGCATAGTAGACTGCTGGCAGATGAATTCAAAGAGGTCAAGCCATGCAGGGGGAAGCTATGTGAAAGAAGGTACAGAGGTGATGGTGTGAGAGATGAGTGTAACAGCAAACAGGTGAACATGGACAGAAACATTCATGGAGCAGATTTACATGGCTAGTGAGAAATTACTGGGATGTTTATTATATTTTTTTCTCTCTCTTAGTTTTATTTTTCTCTCTGGACACCTGTCATTCCATTCAGCCTTATGCAAAATTTCTAGACTTACCCAGCAAATACATTGTTCTAGCTTAGCAGGTCACGGGGGTGAAGTTACTGGACACACAAAGGCACTGCCTTTGATAATGGATTTGGAGATTTGAGTTCATGTGCATCATGGAGATGCTGTAATGTAATAGAGACACGCTTCTGGTCAATAATTTATCTCCTGCTTCCCGCTGTTATTTTCTTTGATCATTATGCTTCTCTGCAAAAGGTGCTAACCTCGCAAATGTTTGGAAAGAATCAATTGCAATCTAATTCTCTGCACAATATTCTTGCGAGCACATGGCACTTACTGAACAGAGGCGAGCCAATTCTCTCTGTTAGATGCAGATTTTAAAACCACCATGGAGCCTGTCTGCTCTTCCTTCTGATCTTTCAGAATGTATTAGCACCTCTGATATTTTAACCATATTTTAACCCTGCATGTCATTATGAATGGCTCCTTGTAGCTGGACTTTCTGTTCCATTAAAATCTGCTTAATGGAGACAACAGATGCAGTTTTAATACACTGAAGACACTGGCAATTTTTCATGGTCCAGTGGCACTTCACAGCAGAGAGCCATGCAGTAATTAGTACTTGAGAGGAGCAGAGTATATCCTTTCGATGGTGATTGCTGTTGTGTAGTGTGAAGACCAGCTCTCCCACGCAAGCTCGGATGGCCAACAAGACTCAGGCAAGGGCCCTTGTGGCAGGGCTGTCTTTGAAGTGCAGCACTTGATGTTGTTTTCTGCATGTGCCTTTGTCCTGGCCATGGACAATGCTGTTTTCTTCTAACAATGGGACACCTTAGTTCATTCCCACCCTCCTTCAGGGTTTCCCCAGCTGGGCCGAGACGAGTGGCCTTACAAAGGGCCATATAGTAACCCACAATGCTGCTGAACTGTGCCGCTACCTCTCTCCGGCGGCGGAGTAATCCATGTCCTGTTCCGCCCTACATCCATGTTCGCTACCACAGCTTCCTCTGCTATCGCGCTGGCTTTCTATCTGCGCTGTTATCGCAGAGCTTGTCTTCACCCACCTCATATAACCGCTCGTTTTCGTTGTTTGAGCAAGAGCGCCTAACCCATGCCTGCACACGTGGGGGGTGGGATTGCCACCATAATAACACCAACCTTGTCAAGGGACCCTAAAGGGGTAGGGATTAAAGGATGGCAGGCCAGAGCCTCGTTAGGAAGCTCTCAGCCTTGCCCAGCAGGCCACTAGGCTCAGCTCCCAGCCCCCCACCCCAGCAGACCTTGCCTATAAACTCAATCAAGGAGGCACACGGCAAGCAAGCACCCAACAAACGGCCCCCACCCCAGCGTCATGCAGTTGCTCCTCCTTCTCCTGGAGAGCTCCCTCACAGCACTCCCACTTGCTGCTCCTTCTCGCTAGCCAGTTCACAGCAGCCTCACTTGGCCAGGCCACAGAAGGGAAACTGGAGGCAGGAAAGAGTTGTTGAGGTTCTTTGAGGAAGTGATAGCGCAGGGGTGGCCAACCTGAGCCTGAGAAGGAGCCAGAATTTACCAATGGACATTGCCAAGAAGCCACAGTAATACGTCAGCAGGCCCCCAGCAGCTCCCACTACCCGCTCCCAGTGTCTCCCAGCCACCGGCAGCACTGTTCATCAACACCTCGCCCTCCATCCCTGTGCCTCCCGCCTGCCGCAATCAGCTGTTTTATGGGGAGGAGGCTCAAGGGGAGGAGGAGGAGGAGCAAGGGTGCAGCAGACTCAGGGGAAGGGGTGGAGGTCTTGGGGGAAGAAGTGGAGTGGGGGCAGGGCCTGGGGCAGAGCCGGGGTTGAGCAGTGAGCACCCCCCGGCACATTGGAAAGTTGGCCCCTGTAGCTCCAGCCCCAGAGTCCGCACCTGTGCAAAGAGCCACCTGTTAACCTCTGAAGAGCCGCATGTGGCTCCGGAGCCACAGGTTGGCCACCCCTGTGACAATGACTTAAAACTCAAGTCATAATGGAAATTGAATCCTAACTCCTCTACCCATGGACTCACTGCTGCTGCTCCTTACAACGGCTTCCAATTTTACCTGAGAAATTGCAAACCACTTTTCTAAGCTTTAAAATGAGTTTCATGCTGCCGTAGTGTGCTCATGAACTGTGCCAGGAGAGCCCAGATAACGTCTGTTTATCCACAGAACTGGCACAGCCCAGCTACCAGAGGTGCAAGCTTACCCTACACACGCTTTCTCAACTCCAAGCCCAGTGAGTTCTTGACTTCTCAACTGCCACTTCCCAAAACAACCCGCAGGTGGTGGTTGTTTCACTGACAAAGAGTGGAGCTGAACGCAGGTTACGTTGACAAGTAGGACGTTATTAAACTCTGTGCACTGCTCTGTCCATGCGGCTGAGTTGCTTCCAGCCTACCTCCCTGTGTTCCCTCTTCCACTGGTGGTCCCGTCAGTAACTCTCCCTCCAAGGAACACAGGCCCTCTGACTCCAGGTCCACTGACCCCAGTACAGTGGGGATGGTTTCTGTGGTGCAGACCTCTTTTCACCGGGAAGTGAAGCAAGCCCACTGGACTCATTTCAGCCAGAACACCAAACTGTCACCAGATGGTAACATTTTTGGGTCCCTACCAACCTGTTCTGGATTTGAATAGCTGATATAGAGGTGAAAGATTATAGATGTCATTACCCCAATCCAAGACTGGATGCCTTTCTGGAAGATCTGTTTTAGCCAACACAAGTCATTGGCCTCAATGCAGGGGTGACGTTTTATGGCCTGTGATATACAGGAGGTCAGACTAGATGATCTGATGGTCCCTTCTGGCCTTAAACTCTGTGCATGGATGAACCCTTACTTGAGACGTGCCGTCGTCCTGCAAAGGAATATTCTAGAGATACAGTCTACACAAGCTAATGTCTCCCCACCTTGCAAATCAATGTTACTATCTAAACAAGCCAGTGTGGTGTGATTTCGTTTGACAATGACACAAAGCATGGAGACCCTGGCGTTTCTTCTGGTGTGACAGTCTTGCTTTCTGATGGCGACCGTAATATGCAACAGCAATAGCTCAAGAAATTAAGAGTTTTTATATCTCTCTCTCGTTTCCTTCGCTGTTGACCAATGTGTCATCTATTCATTTGTGGTACTTAGATGTACAGCTATCACCCTGCTTAATTATTGCCTTTATTACTTATAAGTGGCAGCATTATTACTTTAAATAAAATTATTTTCAGAATAAAATAAATGACTCAGTACAGTTCACAAATCAATGTGTCTGACACATAATCCAATGCCTTTCATATGCAGATCAATTTGACTTAAGAATCAGTGACTTGTGTTGAAGCATATTAATTACAATTCATATAGAAACAAATACCACACACACACTGTATTGTGATTTTCATAACAATAATGCATTACTCATTCAACCGTACAGTCCAATATTCCACATGTGCTACACCATCGCCTGAAATTCCCCTTCTTCCTTTTCCTTCTATCCCTACATCTCAGAATAAACATTTCATTTTTTTCTTAAATTCAGGACTAGCTCTTTCAAAAGGGTTTAGGGTTTGTGATACTCTTTATGAAGAATGCTGTCAAAGTACACTCACTTATCTTACATTGTCTCCAGAGTTTCCTGTACAAAACAATAGATGTGTTACTTGAGTCCTCGATTGTCATGCACAATCCATTTCATCTCAGCTGCCATTCATTTGCATTCATGACAAGTTACAAGTTTCAAACAGTAATGAGTCAAAGAGCATTATGGAACTTTTAGTGCATAGTAGCAGGGTCCACACAGCCAGCTGGTGTGTGGCAGGCTAGTGTTGCCGTACCTTTACACCCTGGCTTGCTGTGCATTAAGCCTCCATTTAGACAGGCTCCAACTAGCATGACCCATCACTTACTTGTTATCAAATTGATGAGGTTTTTCGGTACCCAAATCTATATCTATGTGTGAGTATAGGGGAGAGAGAGAGAGAGACCTTACATAGCTTCCCCTCTGAGAGCAGATCTATGCTAATCAAAAGTGCTAATATGTCTAAACATGAATATGAAGATAATTTTGGATGTGATGGGAGTAATATATGGGTGGTGTAATTTTATCATTATTAAGCTGTCCATCAAAAGCTTGTTATACATGGATTGGGTGACAGATCCAGGTACAACAAGCTTCAAGACAACAGCTCAATTACACTGAACGTCAGTCAGGTTGGGGCTCTGTGGAGTTAGGTGCTATATATACATACAGCAATGGTTTATTGCAAAAATGTCTGTGGTTAAGGCTACATCTTCTTTCAGGTTGGCAATACAATTAATTGCTTCAGGTGATGTGGACAGAATGGCAGAGATACCACTGGAATATGACTATTTGGGACATTGATTAAGCATTCCATGGTTTGAAGTCCGTTTCCACAGTCACAAATAGGTGTGTGTGTCAGTCCCCAACTATGGAGAAGTGAGGCACATCTGCCATGTGGTGTTGGGAAGTAATTCAAAATAACACCATATTTTCTGTGACGTGAACATCCATTGTGTTCTTTAGCTGGGTCCTTAATGAGGTGTTTATTCTGGATGTTGACATCCTTCCAACTTGCTCGCCATTCATCTTTGCGGGGAAACACTTAGTCTTTGAGTTCTTGTGCTGCAGTTCAGAAAGGTTTTCTGGATTTGAGTCAGAAACTCAGTATATTATGTAGGTCTTTGTGTATTGGAAGATCCTTGTTCCCTCGAATATGGTGGAACTCCCGAAGAATTCTCAAGTCATGGCCAATTTTGGTTGGGTGGATATGCACAAGTACAGGAAGCCAGGGTTCTGACATTGATTTTACTGTAATAACCCACATGACAGCATTAAGTTGAGAATCGACAAGTGATATGTGAGAGCTATGTGTTCAGACAGGTGAGCAGTAGAGTAGCCAAGGGCCAGTGAAGAGATCTGTAGAGTTTTTGCATCAGTTTCCCAGTTTGTTCCTGCCAGTTTCTGAATGAGACTTACATGCATCTTTATTTTGTTGTGAATAATTTTCAGATACTGGTGATATGTAAGGCTTCAGTCTAATGTTACACCAAGATATTTTGGGGTAGCATTGTGTCTTATCTTCTGGCCACAGAAATCTACATGCAGTTCTACCCTAGCCTTTCAGTTGGTCAGATGAAATGCTGACACAACAGTCTTATTAGGCTTTGGCTTTAGTGGTCAATATAAGAAATACTCTTTCATGATTTTAAGGAGCTTGGTTAGAATTTGTTCTATGGTAGGTAAATACCATGCCTGAGTAGTCAGAGCAATGTCATCAGCATAGGGAAATTTCTGTGATGATGTTCAGGGAACGTTGCTGCTGGTCCTACAACTGATCCCTGTGGTAGGCCATCCGTGAGAGTGCGTGGCCTGCTGTCCCGGCCAGCAAGGAAAATACGACCCTACAGTTGGTCAGAACTTCTCGGAAGAATTTTATCAATGCGTTCTGTGGGATAATTTTGCTGGCTTTCAGGAGAAGGCCTTTCCCTTGTAGGGTGTCGGAGGCAGCAGAGAAATCTAAGAAAGCTGCCCCAGTCTTGAGTTTTTGCTGGAATCCCACCTCAGTGTGCGTTGTCAAGGCTAATGCTTGGTCAGTGCAGCTGCAGCATGGTCAAAAACCCACATGTTCATTCAACTACACTGATCACACAAGCCACGTAATCCTTGCCAGGAATATTTTCTCCAGGAGCTTGTACAATGTGCAGATGATGGATATACGTGGGTACAATGGAGGATTACTGGTTGACTTTCCAGGCTTGGAAGTGCCAGTAACCATAGCCAGGTCCCTGGGACGAGCCCTGAGGAATGGATTTTGGAGAACAATGCTGCCAGCCATTCCCATCCCTGGGCTCTAGGGTTTTTAAGAAATTCTGGAAAGACACCATCAGGTCCTGCATCTTTCCTGGCTTTCATGAGTGAAAGGGCCTTATTTACCTCCTCAACAGTGAATGGCAATGATAAGGGAGAAGGGTAGAGTGCAGACTATTTGTCAGAGCTCTCTGCACGCGTTGAGCTTTATAGGCTTGTCCCCTGATGGTTTTTAGTTCATGAGGAGTGTTCTTGCAAGCCCATCAGCTGAGACATCAGACTTTCTTTGGGTTTGCCTCCCCAACCTGTCACAACAACAAGTTTTGCAGCTGGAGTGAGTAAAGCCCAGAGCTTCAACTGTCTTGATCCATTTTTGATGGTGCACTAAATTCCAAGAGCCTAGCAGGGACATTGCAGTGTTTGGGTCACTAGATGTTTGGTTCTCTTTTAATAGCCTTTCTGTTTCTGATTTGCAGCATGGGGTGTATCCTTTCTGATAGCCAGGAGAGATTTTCTTTGTGGTTATTCAGCTGATCTGTGTGAAATGGTTGACATTTTCAGGCTTTGGTGGAATCACATCGATGGTGTCCTCAACAGTCGCAGTTGAAAATTCCTTGAGTTTTTGCTGGAATCCCACCTCAGTGTGCATTGTCAAGGCTAATGCTTGGTCAGTGCAGCTGCAGCATGGTCAAAAACCCACATGTTCATTCAACTACACTGATCACACAAGCCACGTAATCCTTGCCAGGAATATTTTCTCCAGGAGCTTGTACAATGTGCAGATGATGAATTCCTGACCAGTTTGCCTTTTGAAAATTCCATAGTGATTTGGACCACGCCACAATTACTAGGAGTTCAATGCCAATATGGATTATCACCATTCGACGCTGACTGTGTAGAAAGTTGCTAAGAATAGTCCTGGAGGCATTCTGAGGGATCCCAAAGTAGTCTGTGGTGAGGAAACACCAATTTGGGCTGTAGTCTCTGATCCAGCAGGCAGAATGAAAAGTGCTTCAGTCTTTCTCATCAAAAAGAAGGTCTTTGATGACCATTCCACAAGTGCCTCGCCCACACTATCATCACTATGATAGCCCCACATCTGGGGTGGCTATTGAAATCACGGCCATATAGGCTGTGGGTAATGTGAGAGAAGGCCAGTCTGTATTCAGGGTTTATACACGTTAGCCACCATTATCTTGCCCATTCTTATTAAGAAGGTAAAGGTTCTGGAATTGCTCTTGTCTTCTACAGTGTTATAATCCTTGATGACCTGCTTGATGTACATGGCAAGGCCGTGTTTTGAGTGATGGAGGGAGGCAATGAAATTTTAGCTGTCAATACAGCTGCGTGGTTCTTGGGAGTGACCTTTAATGTGGGCTCCTTGTAGGGTGATGACGTCAATCATGTTGTCTTGCATATTGTGAGCTAGGTTGTGGCTTTTAGGTCGGGACATTCCTTCAGCGTTCCCCTGGCAAATTCACACAGCTGGGCCGACTGTTCTCTGAAAGGGTTCTTCAGGGAGTCACACTTTGCAGGGTAACTATTTCCATTGCTGTTCAATCCAGGACTGCCCTGAGCAATGTTCGGATGCTGACGTGATGACACTGGTTGTGCCTTAACACATACCAGGGCAGACCGTGAGAAGGTTGCCATCACTTGCCCCATTGTGTCTTTGTCACTTGTGAGTAGTGTAGCCACTCCAAACTCATGCTGTTAAAACCTTTATATCCCCACATATACTACCTCTCTCTTTCTCTCTGACACAGACACCCCACCCTAAAATGGAAACAGAGACTATTTGGCTACATCACATGAACCCCAGTGTAGGTTTTTCCACCTTCCAATGCTGGCTTGTACACTTTCCTGTCCATTATCCAAAGCCTCCAGACTGATTTTCACGGCTGGGATTTTCTCATTTCAAATCCATGCCCTGGGGTAGCATATATTTGAAAAGGTATAGACCAGGTCAGCAATTAGCATTAGCAATTAGCAATTAGCATACTCTGTATAAGACTTTAAAAACCCCCTCCGAGAAACAGCCAACTCACTACAAGATCCGAGCACACATGAAACAGCACTGCTTTCAGATGTACGCTGCCCACATAAAAGACGAAATGCTGGCCATAAATCGGTGAAGTCTCTCAGGTGAACAATACAACCTGGGCAGCAAGAAGCCACAGGCTCTTCACAGTTGGCCAAAAGAAAGGGTCGAGTCTGTGAGTGGAAGGATGGTCTTGTGGTACTGGCACAAGCCCAGGAGACCTAAATGCACGTCCAGCTTCCCGTGTAGAAATGGCATGATCTCCTGAGCACCTTCTCTTGCTTTTGACATCAGTGGGAGCTGCAGGTGCTTAGCTTTAGCACCAAGTGACATTTTTCAGACTAAACTTTTTATTTATTTTTTTTCTGAAAAATACTGATTTGGGTAAAAAAAAAAAAAAAAAAAGGTTTTTCCACAAATTTGTGTAAAATTCACCCAAGGGTTTTCTGAGGGGGAAAAAAAAATCTCCCCCACCACCCGTCACTGAAATATTTCATCGCGATATTTTCAAAACAAAACATTTTGATTTTTCTATTCAAAATGACTTTTGAAATTCGCTTCAATTTTATTTGTTTACGTTAAAAAACCTCTGAAACAAAACCTTTGGGTCCATCTAAAACAAAAGAAAAGTGACCTGTTGGTGATCCAGAAAATTCCAAAAATGTTCTTTCCAGGTCAACCCAAAACTAACTTTCTACTGGACTTTTCAGAACAGCCAGAAAAACAAAAAACAAAAAAAATCAGTTATTTGCACAGTTCTACTCTTGGAGAGCTCGAATGGAGACACCAGCGTTTGACTGCCCTGGGTAACTTTAGGCCCAGAATCTCAGAGAAAGCCAGGAAAATGCTGAAGTTACAGTCCCTGACGCAAAGTTAACTTCATCACGTTGCACATTCTGAATATTTTATGGAAAGCATTCAAACGCAGAAGCAGGAATACAGGATGCTACATCTTCAGCGAACAGCAAGCTGGGATATGAAATACTGGAACGTGGCCTAGTTAAGGTTGCTGAAAAAGATTTAACAATTGTCTTTCCTGACTTTCATTGGCTTTGAGTGTGCTTCCCAGCTAGGCGCTACTTAGGTTCTCAAAATAGGACTTCAATGAGGCACAGGCCCTGCAGAAGCCTCTGCCCATGGGTAGACGTGTTGGTTGCTGGGCTGGTTTTTCCAATGGACATTTTTGACTTTTTGGTGAAAAATTAAAACCAAAAATTTTCAGCCAAAATCTTTCAGCTGAAAACTGAAAAAAATTGATTTGGAAACACTGCAGCAGTGCCTCAGGGGCACTGTAATTCCGGTGCATCGTTCCCTCATTCTCTATGGGCAGGGTTCCCTGGCTGCACTACCGTTCTGATGACACCCAACTGGCAGAGGTGAAAGTAAGCCGGGATGGTACGGTGTACCAGCAAGAGACGGTACACAGCTGACCGTACTGGCAGGGAGCAGCTTCCCCAGGCTGGCGATTTAAAGGGCCCGGGGCTCCCCACAACGGCCGGAGCCCCGGGCCCTTTAAATCGCCCCCAGAGCCCCGCTGCCAGAGCCCCAGGGTAGCGGCAACAGCTGGGAGCCTTGGGGATTGGGCAGCAATTTAAAGGGCCCCGGGCTCCGGCTGTGGTAGTGGCAGCTGGGAGCTCCTGGCCCTTTAAATTGCCACCCGAGCCCCGGGGCTCCCAGCCACTGCCACAGCTACTGCTACCATGGGGCTCCGGCGGTGATTTAAAGGGCCCGAGGCTCCCAGCCGCCACTGCCGCAGCCGGAGCCCCGGGCCCTTTAAATCACCGCCGGAGCCCCATGGTAGCGGTTTAAATCTCGATTTAAAGGGCCTGGGGATTTAAGGGCCCCGCCTCTTCCAGCTGAGGCCCCACCCCCTGCTCAGGACTCCGGTGTACCAGTAAGTTCTTTAAGTAGTTTCAACCCTGTCTACTGGTGAGCTGCTGTGAGCAGCTATGGTGCATTATGAGAGTCCCACAGTCACAATGCATCATGGGATATATAGTCCAGCTGGGGAGTCTGGCTCATAGAGGAGAACTGGGGGCATGAGGCACAGGGGTGGCGTTTCCAATGTAAATTTTTTTTTTCAGTTTTCAGCTAAAAACCAAGGGAGAGGGGATCCGTTTTCAGAAGCTGGGGTTCCCCCCGCCCAAAAAAATCAATATTTTCCACAGAAAGCAGACACTTCCTGAAAAAATTAATTTAATCAAAAATCCAATTTTCTATCAAAAGTTGTGATGGGAAGTTTTCACCCAGGCCCTAGGGGAGACCTACTGGCTCGGGGTGGTCATCTAAACTGGGTCCACACAGCAGACTGGCTGGTTGGGTTGCAAATCATTTGGGAAATCAGTTTGCCTGCACTTCTGTCTGTCCGTTGATTGCTTTTTCTGGAACGATTTGTGGAGTTTACCAGTGTAACCACCTTTTGCCCAGGAAGGAGTATATCTGAGAGCGGTGTGTGGTGCAGGAGAGAGACACACAATCAGAAAGAAAGAAATTCTTGTGACTCTAGCTGCTTTCTAGTTTTTATTTTAGAAATAAATGGAGTTTCATTCATCAACTACCTAATTATGGCTTTTCTTTAAAGCAGGTGTTGTCTGTTATGTGTGTCGATGGGAGCCGGGTAATCAGCCGCGCTTTATCCTTCCATTGTACGCATTTCCGAGCTCCCATAGCATCCCTAACTTCCTATTTAACAAAGCCGGATTCATTATCACATTCATTTATGGTTACTGCCGTCTTTTTATATCTTGGAGGCGCTGTGAATCTGCTTAAAATGGCTTTGCAGCAAGGAGCAATGCGATTTAACCACGCTGGCAAGTGACTAGACAGGCGAGTGTGGCTGCGCTTTCCTGAACACCAGAGTAGGCCGCACGGTCACAGATAATAGTGTGTGCACTACTATGGTGCTTTCACTGCTGGTCACCGTGTTGTAGAATGGACTCAGCCCATCCACGAGCCGAACCCACCCGGTGCACCCGAACCCAACCCGTGTCCCACTGATTTCATTCATGCTGTAAGGTACTACACCGGGTACGGAAGAGGGGCAGCATCTGGCCCTGAGTGATGTTGTCACTAAAGCCAACCACGGCACACTGTCCCCTCCTACTGTTCGTGACCTCCAATCCACTGGCTGCCTCTTGTCTGTAGTTCAGTTTCAGAGGCAGCGACCCTATCTCCTCAGCCTAGCATGCATCTTCCTCCACAGAGTGAGCTCTGGGCCACCCCTGAGCCAGGCAGTGCTCTGAGCCTATTCAGAGTGGAAGCAGTCGCACACGGTGATGGGAATCTCTGAAATTATTCAATAAAAACCGCAGCTTCTGCACTAGGATAAAGTCTTCACTCAGCCAGTAATGAAATGTAGAGGAATTGGGCCAGCTCCTCGGCTGAAGTCAATGAAGGGACACCAAGAATCACCAGTTGAGGAGCTGGGGAATCATTTCAGCCACCAGAGAGCTTCTGGATTGGCTCCTGAACGTAAAAGATGGTTGGTGAAAAAACCCTTATCATTTCCCCCAGAGGGTGCTAACGTTCACCCAAAGGATTTACTTAGCTGATACTAAGATGTACATGCACCAGAAGACAGTGTCATTTTTTTCAACATATGTAAGGTAGTTTGTATTAAAGAAAACAGTGACACACAATGCCCAAGCAGCCTTCCACACAACTCAAGATCAAGCTTTGTCTTTCTTGTTTACCAGGGACCTTGCCCTGCCTTGAACTCTATACAGCTTAGAAAGGCATCTGGAGTCTGAATAATATACTGCAAATAAACATCTCATTCTACAGTGAAACTATACAAATCTGGTAAATAGGAGACCCATTGAAATGTGTTCTTGTATGTAACAGTGAGGATACCTCTTGTGGTTTTGAACAGACCTAAAGTTTCGTCAGGGCAATACCCCAGGTTCCCATCAGGCTTCTGTTCAAGTAGAAAAAGTACCACTCTTGTTACTAACCAG
Organism: Chelonia mydas; assembly: GCF_015237465.2. NCBI lineage: Eukaryota > Metazoa > Chordata > Testudines > Cheloniidae > Chelonia > Chelonia mydas. Next base: position 121,881,707 of record NC_051245.2, read on the forward strand.
ATCCCTGATCCCACAGGCTTGAACACATTACAAATTGTACACACATGTACACATATGCTCATGTGGATAACATTACTCATGTGCATACATTTTTGCAGGTTCGGGATCTTGGTGTTGGGTTTTTTACCATGATCCAAGATGATCATGAAAATTGCAGAGCTTAGACTTTCTGAGGACATCAAGAAGGTGAGGGCAGCAGAAGGACTGCAAGCCTACACAGGACAGCAGTGTCTAGTGCAGCCAGAGGCCAGGCGAGCCTCTGCAATTCTTTCCATATTGGAATCAGAACTATGTTCAAGAGGGTAGCTCAACCTCCATTGCCCATTCAGCCCTTGTCCTTTTGGCTGGGAGTGCCAACAAGGGTGTGTTTGCCATGTGCATACATGTCCACTAGGAACTGGGCCGAGACTATTCATTCATTTCACTTAGGTAGCCAAAGAGCCGCAAGATTTCCAGCCACATTGATCTGGAGTGGGCTGCAGGCACCGACCTAGAGATAAAATTTTGTGTGCACTCATCACTATATTTAAACATGTAAGGTCCAGTCCGTCCCCCCGCTCTCCCACCACCCATCCATGCTGTTAGATTTTTTTTCTCCTGAGGCCCCCTTTAAGTGACCTATTAGCATGGCTTTCTATCACTGTTCTCCCAGCCCATGGCAGCTGTGCTCGAATTCTGTTCACAGATAAATGTGTTATACACAGGGGCTGCGAGCATGGGTTTGAGCTCAGTGTGGTTGGCCTAATTTTAAAAGGGAAGCAGCTCATACTGGAACTGCATTTCTTCCACGCTTAAAAGAAAGCAAACAATACAACAGGGTGCTGGGGGCAGAGCTGGAAAGTGCTCTCGTTATAATGTGATGCCTTCCGACCCTGACATACTGGTACTGTTGGGACTCCTGCCACAGGGCTGACGACACAGAAAGCCCCACTTAATTTGGGTGCAGCTGGCAGGATGCATCCAAGCCACCTCTCTGGGTTGCAGTCTTGGTGCAGAAAGTGATGGAACTGCTCTCTGGCAGGGTTAATCTGACTAGCTCACTGCATAACCCTTTGCATGGCCTAGTGCTTGTGCCTCCGACAACTTCGGCAGTTTGCTTGGAGCACGAGCAGAACAGACTGAAACGAAGACTCCAAAGCTGGTGGCACAAGTTGTTGTGACTTGTGCCTGCACTTATGCACGGGCTGGTGCCCAGGTAGTTCCAGTGTTCATATTAGCAACTGTTCAGCCCATCCATAGTCACACGTGCTTCAAAAAATGCAAAATTAAAAGTGACTAGCTCATCTGCCAAGCACTTAGCATCGCCAGACAGGGAGGAGATAGGGCCCTCTCTTGGATAGCCTGAGCTCCAGGGTGGGGGTCCCATTCCCCAGCTCTTCTCTGAGTCCCCTCAATCCTTCATTAAAGATCCCGGCATTTGGAAGCATGCATTTGCATGTGTAAGCAGAGTCAGGATGAGCTCCACCCTGACATCTGGTGGTGAGGTGTGGCAAGTTGTGGAAAAGAACTTCAGGGACTGATCTCATTTGCATAGGCACACCCACCCCATCTAGAATGAGGCCATAACTGCCCAAATGGTCACTTTGGCTGTTGTGGGATCCCCAGTGTCTCTGTTATTGGGGCAGGAAGAATAAATTGTTATTACCCTGATTATGGGAACTGTGCTTGGAACTGTACTTTTGTTATGATGGAGGGACTCACCATCAACTAAGTAGCACTCGCTAGGCAAGGGACATGGGTTCCAAAACTGTGTGAATTGAGAGAGACTTGAGATAGGTATTAGTACCTGGTGGTGTGGGCCCCTTTGTGAGGCCCTGAAACACCAATTGTACCTCTGTCTCTCTCCACTGTGGAATGTCAGAGCTAATTTTGGGTCTATTAAGAGTCTTGCTACAGGTACTGTGCTGCATTCACTTTGGCCTTATGGTGCACCAGCACTCAGGCTCCCACTACTATGAGCTGGAATCACTGAGCACTGTGTCAAGTAGTGGGGAGCCGGAAGATCTAGCGTGCAGTGGTGCTGTTCGTGGATAGGCTGGCGGAGCGTTCGTGAGACGGCGAGCTGTGCAGAGCAGAGCCATTCATGAGACAGTGAGGCGAGCTGAGCAGAGCTGTTCGTGAGATGGCGGAGTGGAGTGTTCGTGAGACAGCGAGCTGTGCAGAGCGGAGCTGGTCGTGAGACAGCGGAGCGGAGCAGAGCCCTGTGGGGCAGTCAGCTTCAGGACACGTGAGGTGCCCCTTACCTCTTTCCCCCACACACAGGCACATTTTAGCCAGACTGGGGAGTAACACTCTGCAGATGAACTTTTGAACTCTGGGGCTGGACTTTTTGGACTTTGGGTGATTTGTGGATTGCTGGACTCAAGAGACGTTTGGGTTCTGGGACTCGGGACTCAAGAACCCAAGGGAAAGGATGTGGCCCAATTTGCTGGGGTGGGTCTTTGCTCATGGTTTGGTTAATGAACACTAGTTGTGGTGTTTCTCCAATTTAATGCTGATGTTGTTTACCCCATGTTATTAAAGATTCTCTGCTACACCGAGACTCTGTGCTGGCGAGAGGGGAAGTATTGCCTCTTTGAGGCGCCCAGGGGGTGTGTAGGATTTTCCCAGGTCACTGGGTGGGGGCTCGAGCCACTTTTGCATTTGCTTTGATGAGAGGGAACCCCTGTGTACTGAACCCGGCCCTTGCTGCTATCAACTTGGCCTGGCAGAAGGGTTACACATGGAACAGTTCTCCTGGTGCTTTGTCGAGCTGGCACTGTCCTGTTCTCCTCCTCCTCCCCACAGGGCCCAGCTTGGACACTGCCATCAGCACTTAGTCCGCTCCTCTCAGAGCACTTCCCCCACCTCCATGGGCGCCAGGTTTGTATAATTTTGGGGGATGCCTGGAATGGGTCCAAGCAGAGCCATCCTGTCTATAGGACGGACCTGGGCAACTGCCCCAGGCACCATGCTTTCGGGGGCCCTGCGCTTCAGGGGGACATGGGGTCCAGGGAAGCCTGGGGGGTTAGTGGGGGGCCAGGCACTGGCAGCAGTGAGCAACCCGGCCTCAGTGCACCCCGCACCACTGGCTCCCGGTGTCGCTCAGGGGAGGGAGTGGAAGCCGGAAGGAGGCAGGGCAGGGACTTGGGAGGAAGGGGTGGATTGGGGGCAGGGAGGGGGCAGAGCAGGGGCGGGCTGGGGCCAGGTCGCTCGCTGCTGCCTGCACCAGGCCCCCAGCAAACCTGCCAGGCCTCCCTGGACCTTGTGTTCCCCTGAAGCAGGGCCCCCCAAAGCCCAGGGCCCGGGGTGGTTGCCCCAGTCCATCCTGTGGACGGGACAGCTCTGAAAATATAAGCCCAAACATTGATGGAGCCATGCTCACGTTCCTAAATATTGGTGGAGCACGGGCACCATGGGCCCATGTAACTCGTCGCCGGTGCCCACCTCTATCTCTCTTGCTAGAAGTCAAACCCTGGGAGAGCGGCCTCCATTCCCACGGTACATTTAACCAACAGTGGCTGCACGCCGGGAGTTAAAATACCAATAGGGCTAGGCGTGGAACAGGCAGTCACCGGGGATACCTGATACCATCTGACATTATCTGTGAGTAAATGGTGACTTTGTAATAGTCACCGCCACTATCCCTGCTGGATGCAGACCTGCGGCCAGAGAGCCAGAGTGGGATTATTGTTAGTATTGTTGGTTTTGCAGTAGCATCTAGGAGCCCTAGTCCTGGAGCAGGACCTCACTGCGCTGGGCCCTGTACAGACAGAACAAAGGGACAGTCCCTGCCCCAGAGAGCTGACAGTCTGAGACAAGAGACAGACAGGCCAGCAGGGGAGGACGAGGAAACGATGAGAAAGTAGTGCCACTGCTCGGGAGGATGGGCAGTGGCTCAGCACAGCAGGACCCCAACCACTGAGTGTCTTGAAGGCATCCCGCCAAGGAGAGTTTACGGAGGGGTTTGGAGGACGAGGCTTTGGGGGTGGCTACAGGGAGCTCCCGCCATGTGCGCGGGGCAGTAAGGAGGAAAGCAGGCCGGTGCTTGTTGGAAAACGTGACAAGTGGGCGATGGAGGCAGGAGTGACCATTTCGGCACTGAATGAGCGAGGACAGGTCCGGGCAGGAGAGCCTGGGAAGGGCCTCGAAAGCGAAGATGGGTAACGTAGGTGTGGGGCGACGGAGCAAGTGCAGCCGGGGAGGGATGCAAGGAGTAGTGCTGCCCTAGGAGCAGAGTGGGGAGTGGACTGATACTCAGAGTCACTGTATGATCTGTGGTTCCCTTTTGGCTCCTGGTGTGGCCAGCCCTTAGACCCAGCATCCATTACTTCCCCCTCCCCACTGGCTCTGTGCATTGAGAAGTAGAGTCAAGGCTTCACCCATTCCCTGCCCCTGCCTACCCCCATCCAGTAGGGAGAGACCGGTCTCCGGCTGCCCTGCACCATCACCTGAGGTTAGGGCAATGCAGGGCGCTTTGCTCCCCCCACAGGTGCACAGTGCAGGTCACGGGAGGTGCGCAAAGCCTGAGCTGGTTGGACCCTCCCTACTCCCTTTCTCTTTTTGCCAACTCTGCCCATGCGTCTGTCCCCGCTGCAACCCCACCCTCCCTCACCTGCACGCGGGGCACTTCATGCTATGAAATGTTTGCTTGTATTGAATCAAAATCCCCGCTGAGCACAGCAGCGGGCTGACTAGGACAGCAGCACCAGGGTGGGAAGGAGTGCAGCCGGGCCGTGAGACAGAATGCATGCCAGAGCTCTGTGCCTGGACAGCATCTCCCCCCGCTGTCAGACTGCCCGCCAAGACCTCTCCAGCAGAAAGGGCCTGAGCTGGTGGCAGCCAAGGCCCTTTGCATTGACTTCAAAGGGCTTTGGATCAGGCCCACAGACAGCGTGCCGTTGTTTTTCTCTCTTTGTTACTTCCTTATCAGGAACTTACTTCTGAGTGTTTCATGTAATGTCTGCAGAGCCGGCCTTGACGCAAAATGCTGCCGAATAAACAGAGCTATTGTCTCGCTTAGTGTTTTATGCTCCAGCCCCTCCGCATGGTATCTGATACATCTCCTGGGGTGTGGTTAGACAGTCCCTTTTTACTGCTTGGTAAGATGTGCCCAGGTCTGCTCCGAGAGATGGGGCACCTACTGGCAGCAGGGGAGAAGCAAGAGGTTAGCTGCATTCACTGTATTGATTGGTTTGTGATTTCATGAGACCCCGATATCCTTTCAGGAGACTCGGTGGGTGTAACCCACTGTCCTAGCTATGCCGGGAGACCGTAGTGAGGCTCCTTAGTGCTGCAGAGCAGCGACACGAAGGGAAGATTTTGCTCTCATGCACCATTTCCAGGCCATGTGAGCTGGTGGGGCTGGAGCACACAGTGCGTGCTAAGCTACTAGCAAGGAGCTGCTGGTTTTGGCTGAGTCCCTGGGGAGCGGCAGAGGCAGGACAGCTGGTTGCAGGGACAGGGCAGAGGAGCCGGGCAGGAGGTTTTAGGCCGAGAAGTTTTTCCTGTGTGTCCTGTCGTTCGTTGCCGTCCCTGCTCCAGAAAACCAGAACTCGTGTACATGTAAATAAACAAATCACACGGAGCAAATACCCGACCCCGCGTCCCCGATCTCCACTCCCAACGGGAAAGTCACCAGTGGGACCCTGAAAATCTGCTCCACTTGGCAGAGGGCAACGGCAATACCCACCGTACTGCATGCCACCCATGGGAGTCCTTTACACTCATTTTAAAATTCTCTGGCCTCTTCAAGCGACTGGGGTGTCTGCTGGGATAGAAACTGCAGGCCTGGGGGGCTCGCACGCTCCTTCTCTGTAGAGACTGCCTGCCCAGATTGCAACCAGGACCAGCTTAACCTTTTGTGGGCCCCAGCACCTGAAGCATGGCCCCGACCCCACTCGGCCTGTGCTCCGCCCTGAGGCCCCGCCCCCACTCCGCCTGTGCTCTGCCCTGAGGCCCCGACCCCACTCGGCCTGTGCTCCGTCCTGAGGCTCCGACCCCACTCGGCCTGTGCTCCGCCCTGAGGCCCTGCCCCCACTCCGCCTGTGCTCTGCCCTGAGGTTCCACTCCCCCTCCACCTGTGCTCCGCCCTAAGGCCCCGCCCCCACTCCGCCTGTGCTCCGCCCTGAGGCCCCGCCCCCACTCCGCCTGTGCTCTGCCCTGAGGCCCCGACCCCACTCGGCCTGTGCTCCGCCCTGAGGCTCCGACCCCACTCGGCCTGTGCTCCGCCCTGAGGCCCCGACCCCATTTGGCCTGTGCTCCGCCCTGAGGCCCCGCCCCCACTCGGCCTGTGCTCCGCCCTGAGGCCCCGCCCCCACTCGGCCTGTGCTCCGCCCTGAGGCCCTGCCCACCACTAGGCCTGTGCTCCGCCCTGAGGCCCCGCCCCCACTCGGTCTCTTCTTCCCAAGACCCTCACACAGGGGGAGGGGGCGGAGAGGAGCGAGCAGTGGGTGGGGCCTTGGGAGGAAGAGGCCAAGTGGGGGCGGGGCCTCGGGACAGAATGCAGGTGGAGTGGGGAGGCGTGGCCACTGTCCAGCCACCAGGGTCTCCTCCTCTTGGCAACGTCAGCTCCTCTCTCCCTCTTTAAACCATGCTCCACGTTGTAGTGCTACTGTCTCTGCCATTTTGTGTTACATTATCTCCCCCTTAGAGAGCTTTTCCACCCCCCTTTCTCCGGTGCGGGTCAACACCAGGGCCCCTATTTTGCAGGTGTGGAATTAAGGCTTAGAAATACGACGTGACTTGCCAAGGATCACCGAACATGCCAGCATCAGCTCCAAGTCGTCTCACAGCCAGGCCTATGCCTGCTGCCTTTGACTGCACAGCCTTTCAGGCACGGCCCCTCCGCCCCCACCAAGCTAAGCACATGCTTATGTTTGAGCACAGGCGCCGTCCCATTGATCTCAGTGGGGCCACTCGTGTGTTTCAGTGTTCCGCTTGATGGGGCCCCCTAACCTCTCCGACTTGCGGTGTAAATGAAATCCAGCAACCTGCAGGATTTAAGATATTCGCCACTACGTGGAGGGAGAAATATAATTTCCCATTTCACAGGGGGAAACCAGCCTCGGCGCAGGACAGCGAATTGTCTATAAGGCACTGCAATCTAGTGGATTAGCATCGGGCTGGGTTCCACGATTGGATCGAACAATGATTTGCTGTGCAACCTTGGGCATGTTACTTAACTATCAGAGTCGGGTTGCCCATGTGATAAAAAGAGGGTGAGGATATCAACTGACTAAATAACGCTTGTCAAACAGAAGGCTGCTTAGACCAGGGCACACAGCTCAGGGTCACCAAGCTGACAATCCTGTACTTGAATAGTAACTTTCTTCGCTCCTGCAACTTTCCCCAAAGTTGTATTAACAAGCAGCGACTCTTTGTTTAAAGCTGCGTTTTTGGCCAGCAGAGATTTTTCAAAACTGTCTAGTGAAAATGTATTTCATTCACAGTCACTCCAAGTTTACAGCAATCTTGCAAAGCTGAAAAGAGGCATATTTTAGCCACTCTTCTTATGATATTGATCGCAGAGGTTCATTGCCGTCTAGATCAACACTAGACCGATTCATGAACAATGGTGTGTTTTCAAATATTAAAAAAACAGGTTTCCTATTTATCCCAATGAATTCCATTTCCTTACACTTCCAATAAATTGTTTCCACGTTAGAGTAAAAATGCATTTTTTCAGATATCCTGGCTTTAAACTCAGCACCCTCATTGAAAAGGCTCTTTATGTATTCAGATTCATTACCATGTATGGAAGACAAATCACAAGTTCAGGGGCTCTTCAAACCAGCATTTTTATTGTGTCCCCATGCTACAGTTCTGGCTTCAGAACGCCGAGACAGCAAGGGTTAAGAATACAAGAACGGCCATACTGGGTCAGACCAAAGGTCCATCTAGACCCGTATCCTGTCTTCCAACAGTGGCCAATGCCAGATGCTTCAGAGGGAATGAACAGAACAAGTAACCATCAAGTGATCCACCCCATGTCGCCCATTCCCAGCTTCTGGCAAAGAGAGGCTAGGGACACTTCAGAGCATGGTTTTGCATCACTGTCCATCCTGGCTAAAAGCCATTGATGGACCTGTCCTCCATGAACTTATCTAGTTCTTTTTTGAACCCTGTTATAGTTTTGGCCTTCACAACATCCTCAGGCAGAGAGTTCCACAGGTTGACTGTGCATTGTTTAAAGAAGTACTTCCTTTTATTTGTTTTAAACATGCTGCCTATTAATTTCATTTGGTGACCCCTAGTTCTTGTGGTATGAGGAGGAGTAAATAACACTTCCTTATTTGCTTTCTCCACACTATTCATGATTTTATAGATCTCTATCATATCCCCCTTTAGTCGTCTCTTTTCCAAGCTGAAAAGTGCCAGTCTCATTAATCTCTCCTCGTATTCGAGCTGTTCCATACCCCTAATCATTTTTCTTGCCCTTCTCTGAACCTTTTCCAATTCCAATATATCTTTTTTGAGATGGGGCGACCACATCTGCATGCAGTATTCAAGGTGTGGGCATATCATGGATTTATATACAGGCAATATGATATTTTCTGTCTTATTATCTATCCCTTTTCTAATGATTCCCAACATTCTGTTTGCTTTTTTGACTGCCGCTGCACATTGAGTGGATGTTTTCAGAGAACTATCCACAATGACTCCAAGATCTCATTCTTGAGTGGTAACAGCTAATTCAGATCCCATCAATTTCTATGTTTAGTTTGGATAATCTTTTCCAATGTGCATTACTTGCATTTATCAACCTTGAATTTCATCTGCCATTTTGTTGCCCAGTCACTCAGTTTTATGAGATTCCTTTGTAACTCTTCACAGTCTGCTTTGGATTTAACGATCTTGAGTAGTTTTATATCATCTGCAAATTTTGCCACCCCACTGTTTACCCCTTTTCCCAGATCATTGATGAATATGTTGAATAGGACTGGTCCCAGTACAGAACCCTGGGGAAACCACTATCTGCCTCTCTCCATTCTGAACACTGACCATTTATTCCTACACTTTGTTTCCTATCTTTTAAACAGTTACCAATCCATGTGAGGACCTTCCCTCTTATCCCATGGCAGCTTACTTTGCTTAAGAGCCTTTGGTGAGGGACCTTGTCAAAGGCTTTCTGAAAATCTAAGTACACTATAGCCACTGGATCATCTTGGTCCACATGCTTGTTGACTCTCTCAAAGAATTCTAGTAGATGGGTGAGGCATGATTTCCCTTCTCAAAAACCATGTTGACTCTTCCCCAACAAATTGTGTTCATTTATGTGTCTGATAATTCTGTTCTTTACAATAGTTTCAACCAATTTGCCTCATACTGAAGTCAGGCTTACTAGCCTGTAATTGCTGTGATCGCCTCTTGAGCCTTTTTTAAAAAACTGGCGTCATATTAGCTGTCTTCCAATCATCTGGTACAGAAGCTGATTTAAATGATCAGTTACATACCACAGTTAGGGCTTGTCTACACTACTGCTTAAGTCAATGTAATGTATGTCGCTCAGGGGTGTGAAAAAGCCACCCCTAAGCAATGTAAATTACATCAAATTAAAGCGGTGTCTATACCGTGCTATGTCAGTGGGAGATGCTCTTCCTCCAACATAACTTCTGCCTCTTGTTGAGGTGGAGTAATTATGCCGATGGGTGGGCATCTCTTCACCAGACATGCGCAGCTCCGCCGAAGTAGCACAGTAGTGTCATAGAATCATCGAATATCAGGGTTGGAAGGGACCTCAGGAGGTCATCTAGTCCAACCCCCTGCTCAAAGCAGGACCAATCCCCAACCAGATCATCCCAGCCAGGGCTTTGTCAAGCCTGACCTTAAAAACTTCTAAGGAAGGAGATTCCACCACCTGCCTAGGTAACGCATTCCAATGTTTCACCACCCTCCTAGTGAAAAAGTTTTTCCTAATATCTAACCTAAACCTCCGCCACTGCAACTTGAGACCATTATTCCTCGTTCTGTCATCAGCTACCACTGAGAACAGTCTAGATCCATCCTCTTTGGAACCCCCTTTCAGGTAGTTGAAAGCAGCTATCAAATCCCCCCTCATTCTTCTCTTCTGCAGACTAAACAATCCCAGTTCCCTCAGCCTCTCCTCATAACTCATGTGTTCCAGTCCCCTAATCATTTTTGTTGCCCTCCGCTGGACTCTTTCCAATTTTTCCACATCCTTCTTGTAGTGTGGGGCCCAAAACTGGACACAGTACTCCAGATAAGGTCTCACCAATGTTGAATAGAGGGGAACGATCACGTCCCTCGATCTGCTGGCAATGCCCCTACATATACATCCCAAAATGCCATTGGCCTTCTTGGCAACAAGGGCACACTGTTGACTCATATCCAGCTTCTCGTCTACTGTAACCCCTAGGTCCTTTTCTGCAGAACTGCTGCCAAGCCATTCGGTCCCTAGTCTGTAGCGGTGCATGGGATTCTTCCGTCCTAAGTGCAGGACTCTGCACTGTATTTCCCATTACAGTGATGGCGCGCCCAGCTTAATAGGACACAGCTATTGACTTCTCATTCATTTCCTCATATTAGACAGGTACCGCTGTTTCTAGGAGTGACTTTGAGAGGGAATCTTCTCCTCAGAGCAGGAGGATCTGTGACAGCGGTACGGAGCCGCAGCTGACAGCATGATACAGAGAGAACCTGTGCTGTGAGAAATGGGAGCTGTAGTTATGGGAGTAGCCCACCCACTCTGTGCAGCGAGCACCAGGGAAATCGACTTCACAGCCACAGCTGCCTAGAGAAAACCTGAGGAGGACCCAGCCTCAGCGAATCGTCCCTTGGAGCACGGCTTTGCCAAGCAGAATGAATGGGCGCTTTCCTGGAGACAGACAGTAAGGACGCTGGCTCCTTGTAAGTCTCAGAAACAATCCTGCATTGCGAGCCTTAGCATCCTGGGAGGCACTGAGTGTGGAGATGCTGCTGAGCTAATTGCTGGCAGAACACACCCCCCTCAGCTGTCCACAGGGCCCCAGGGTAACAGACAGGGGTGGCATGTGCAGGCAGCTGGAGCTCTCCATACTAAGGAGATGTAGGGTCACAGCTCCCTGACAGCAGCTGACATAGAGTCATAAGGCCAGAAGGGATCACTAGATAATCCAGTCTGACCTCCTGTACATTTTGTGGGGAGGGATGGCTCAGTGGTTTGAGCATTGACCTGCTAAACCCAGGGTTGTGAGTTCAATCCTTCAGGGATTGAATTTAGGGATCTGGGGCAAAAATTGGGGATTGGTCCTGCTTTGAGCAGGGGGTTGGACTAGATGACCTCCGGAGGTCCCTTCCAACCCTGATATTCTATGATATCATGGGCTACTAACACCACCCAGCACCCACACACTAAACCCAACAACAGAAATGAGACCAAAGTCAATGAGACCCCCAGGAGACTACACTATTATGTGTCACAGACAGAGAACAGGAGGGACCGAGGTGCCCCAGTGCCCGAGGCCCCTGCAGTGGCAGCGAAATGATTATAAGAGATACAGCCAGATAATCCTAGCAAGTGACCCACATGCTGAAGAGGAAGACGAAACCCCCCCAAGGCCACTGCCAGTCTGACCTGGGGGGAAATTCCTACCCAAGCCCACATATGGCAGTCAGCTAGACCCTGAGCATGTGGGCAAGAATCAGCCAGCCAACCTCTGTGCTCAGCGCCACCTCAGAGGCCTGGTCCACCCTGCCCAGTGCCCCATCTCCAGCCGTGTCCATCCTTGGTGCTTCAGAGGAAGGAGATAAGAAACCCTCCCAGAATGCACTGGGGAAGCAGGAATCCCTTCCTGACCCCTGCTGATGGCTAGCTGAAACCATGAAGCATGAGCTCTAAGAATATAAGACATAAAATGACACTAGTAAGGCCAATGGCTTGTAGCCCATGGTGACCAAAAGAACCCCTCTGTTCACATCCTACACACAACTGTAAAAATCTTTGCACAAAATATGTCTTGTGAGGAGGTATCTTTGAAAACGAATAACTCGCGGGTCAATAATATCATGGTGAAATGTATGTAGCAACATTGCCTGTAAAGCCATGAAATCCCCCTGCATAAATTGCTTAGCGCATGTTCAAACCCACACAGCCCTGCCCAGGCAGAAGTATCCTGAATGAAGAACTGTGTGTTTACCTCAATGTACATATAAGTAGTAAACAAGGGCTTCGAGATAGCAGAGAGAGGAGATGGCAGGGGACAAAGTAAATTTGCATTTCAGCAAACAAAGGAGAGAAGAAAGAACATGGAGTCTCCCTCAGCCCCAGACTCCATGTTGCCTTCTTTACTGTTTGAATAACCTTTACACTGAGGGGTAACACTCAGAAGAATCCACTTCAAAGGTTCACTGGACTACAAAAGAAAGGGGCAGAATACCCCAAAGGATCTCTCTCTTTTTCCCTCTCCCCCTCTCTCACCTAAGATGACAAAGAAACCAGCCCTTTGACTTTGGGGAAGATCCTGACCTGAGAATTTGGTCAGCCTTGTTGCTGAAATCTGTGGTCAGGATTTTAGCTGGAACCAAGTCTAGCTTGTTAAGTTTTAGTTACTAGAAAGCATTTTAGCTTTATTTCTCTTGTAACCATTTCTGACTCTAATGCCTTATATTTGGACTCACTTAAAATTTCTCTCTTTCTAGTTAAATAAACTTGTTTTATTTTCTTAATCAAAATGAATCCAGTGTTGTGTTTAAACTGAGCGGTTTGGTAACTCAAGTTAAAGTAGCAGACTGTTGAATATTGACACTTCACAGGGGCAAGGGACCAGTAATATCTGAACTGCCCAGGACAGGGCTGCACAGTGCAGAACACATGTTTTTGGGGAAATTTGGGACTGGGAGTCTGTTGGGGTCAACTTGCAGGTAGTAACCCAGGCTGGTGGGAGCCAAAGTGTGGCTGAAGTGTTGCTGACAGGCTCCTGGGGTCAGAGCTGCTGGCCCAAGGCTGTGGCTATACAGACCTGCATGCTGACAGGCTGGTTGTGAGTGGCCCAAGCTGGGAGCTACAGCAGCAAAGCATCATGAGGCACCCAGGGTTACAGAGCAGGGGTACCACAACCCCTCGCTGGTCTGGATTGCGCCCTGGAATATGACAGCCTGTTTACACTATTGAATATTTAAAGTGCCTCTCTCGCTGTCAGACAGTGAACCAAGCAAGCCAAGGCAGTTGGGGTTGCAGCTCCTGAAGTCTCAGCCAGGGCTCCTGAAGGTCTCTTTCTGCATTCATCCAGAGAGTGTGAGCTGAAGCCTCCAGGAGAGGGCACTGCCCCACGATCCCACAAAGGCATTGTCAGCCACCAGCCGTTGCTGCTGTTACTCAGTCGAAATGGGAAGGCAAGAGCCAGGGATTGTGTGAATGGACTGTGTGCGTGGGGGAGCCAGCAGAGCCCTGCACTGCACTCTCCAGGAACTGAAGCAGCCACAGCAAACAGTCCCTGGGAAGCATATGCTGTTCCCCAGGCTGACCCCAGTTGCCATCACAGCCCTCCCAGACAGAGGCCTCAGCTCTGTTGGCTTGAGGTGCAGCTCAGCTGTGAAGCTAAGAAGCTTCCCAAGGACCAAGAAGTCACACTGGAGGCAGTTAGGAAGCTACCGGGAACAGGACAGACAGGGTGCAGGATGCCAATCAAAGGAAACCCCGGTCCCCAGTTCGGGGTGGGGGGAAGCCAGAATTATCCCAAAAGTCCCAGTTGCAGCAGGAGCTACTCTGAGGGCCATGGCCACCAGGGAACTTATGGGTATTCCAAGAACACTGGGGCGCTAGCTGCTAATCTGTACAGGAGACACACCTACCACTGCCTCAAAGGCCAAAAATCATTGAGAAGCTGGACGCACAAGTCCATAGAGTAGGAATCCAGTGGCTATGGTGTTTCTAGAGAATTGTCACTCTGAGCAAACCCCTACGTGACCGTCGCACACACCACAATGACCCAGACAAACCCCAGGGCAGGATGTCGGCGGCCCACAAAAGCCGCTGCATCCTCTCTGGTAGTTAAACTAACTTCCCTGGTACCATTGGGTCAGTATGTCCGAGCAGGACAAGTCATCTGGTGAAAGCTGGTCACTCCTTTGTTTACAATAGTCAGTGCAATTTCCAGGGCTTTCTGCAGCTCGGCACAGCCCAAGGGAGGTGTAGTTCACACAACACTGAAGAGAATATTGATTTCACTCAACCAATGTATTTGTGAATCTGTTGGCCTTCCCCATGATCAATCCATGAGTGATTGCAAAGCTATCTACAGTATCCCCTCTACATAAACACACGGCCTCACAGTAAAACAAATCTGATAATAAACACCTCTGGAATATAGCAAATATGAAGACAGCAGGACGAGTCCCTATTTCAGATGTTCACTTTATCTTAATACAGCGTTATTGATTTACCAGCACTAATGTACTTCATAGGAAACATAAAGACTTGGGGTTTGCTTGGCTGCTTTTTCTCTCTGCCTTTTTTCTGATTTAATTTTTCTGTCCTTCCATCTCTTCCTGCATGTTTCCTCTCTTCTCCCCATGTCATGCTGGCCTCAAGGGCTCCCCCTTTCAAACCAGCATTGGTACAATCTTTAGATAACCCTCTGCCCAACCATCACAACCATCTTCACGTATAGCATCGCAGACAAAACAAAGTTACTGGGGCCGGGGGGGGACCAGGCAGGGCGCTGCTGCAGGGCCAGGGCCCTGTGTCCGGCAGGTGGGCCAGTACTCATTGGTTACGGCCTTCTGCTTCCCTGCTGACTGTGGCCCTTCAGCACAGCCCCGTTCACTCCCCTGCACAGGGAGGAGTGAGATGGGCATGAAATGGCAGGGTTCTTCAACTGCTGCTTGGTGAGTATCCCCATGGGTCTTGGGCATCCTCCTTTGGCCTCCATGGGTACAGGACACCCTCCCCCCCCCCATCCCGGGCCTCTGTGGGTACAGGGCACCCCTCCCCCATCACCCTAGGCCCCACGGTTACAGGGCACCTTTCTCCCTCCTCATCCCAGTCACCTGGGGGAACAGGGCACCCCTCCTGCACCTCCCCAGGCCCCAGTAGTACAGGGCACCCTTCCCCCACCTCCCCAGGGGTACAGCACACCCTCCCCCACCCTGGTCCTCTGTGGGTACAGGACACCCCTCCAAGCACCTGTGGATACAGGGCACCCTTCCCCCTTCACCCCAGTCACCTGGGGGTACCGGGCATCCCTCCCCCACCCCCCACCGCAGGCCCCAAGGCTGTATTTCAGGTGTGCATAAAGGGAGCCCAGCAGAAATCTAAACCAAGAGAAAGAGTAAAGTACTTAGGGACCCCCTGCAAGTACATCCGCCATCTGAAATGCAAGATACTCAGCTAAATCTCCGTGCTTCCATTGGTAATGTTTTCATTTTCTACTTACGCCGAACTGCACACATGCATTAGAGATATGCCTTCAGGAAATCTCAGCTCCAAGGCCAGAGACAACCATTTTCTGCCTTATTATAATTTTGATGCACATCCAGCTTTGATGTACATTATTCTCGTAAGAATAATGCTTATATTAGCCGCCAGAACTGCACCACCAGCAGCTGATCTCAAGCACAGTCAGGTAATTACGTTCGGTGACTTCGGCTAATTTCACAGACACATTACCCCTTCTACGCTTAATCTCCAAAACCTGGTCAAGTAGTTGCTACTTCAGAGGACAGGACAGGAGCAAGATCTTGATCTGAAAAACAAAAACCATTTATTTTTTTGCAACGCACTGGAGCACTTAGGTAGAACAGAAGAGAACGGAAGCATTTTACACCCACTGTGCACTGGTGTAAACGTCAACACGTGATGCAAGGCAACAGAATCAGGCCCCTAGTTTCCAAGGCCAGAATGGACCATTATGATCAGCCAGTCTGACCTCCTGCATACGTGGATTCCTGCAGTGGAAGGAATTCTTCACTTCACTGCATAAGTGACACTACCGCAAATGCCGTAAGATCATACGGCAGCACCCCCAGAAAGCCAGACGCGGTGCAGGCATTTGGAAAGACGCTCTCATTTTCTCCATCCCCCCAGACAAAGAAGGAAGCCCCCTCCCTCGCTTAGCACTTCATCTCACTTGGCCCCTCTGTGTGTTTCCAAAAGGATCATGCAAAGCCTAATAATTAAACCTTAGCTCCAAGCCCCTGCTGCTGCCCCAGGAAAAAAAGTCTGAGTGTGCCAGGTCCCTGCTCCCTGGATTAGTTGATTGTCAATATCATCTCCCTACTATAATACAGAAATGGATTCACCTTGCCTGCAGCCTCTCAGCAAAATGTCTGTTTGCATGAGGTCTGTTTTGCTGGCTTCCTGGCTCATCTGGGGAGCAGCTTGGTTAAATCTCCATGCTCACAGCCTAAAGCAGGACAGAGATGGGCCGTTCAATCGAGCTGGGGGGTCTCTCACCCAAGCTCTGCCATTTGGAAGAGAAGCCCACCACTTGCCATGATGTCAGCCACATTGCTTGTGCTAAGCCTAGTCCCCTGTGCTCATAAACTGCCACGCAGAGGGGGGCTCTGCGGAGGATGGCTGGAACAGGAATGCCGTCCATCCCTCCGTCGCTTGCTGCACCAACAGCACCCTGGCTTCTAACTGAACTCCCACTCCAGCTGTGGTGTAGACATTCCGGCTCAGGCTGGAGCCCTGGCTCTGGGAGCCTCCCCCCTCACAGAGTCCCAGAGCCCGAATGTCTACACTGCAATTAAACAGCCCCGTAGTCCGAGCCCTGCGAGCTGGGGGTATTTCATTGCAATGTAGACACCCTTGGGGATCAAATGTTTCTGGCAGGTTTTCGGGCTTGGTCCTTCCAGCGGGTGAGGGGATGTTAATGGGATTCTTCATCAGGCAGGATGATCTCTGGGATCTAGTGCGTATGCCCCAGTGGCAGCACCCCTGATTGGTCCGCCCAAGGGCGAGGGCGGGGCAGCCAACCAAGTCAAGAGTACAGGATAGAGCTACTTATGCAGGGAGATCATCAAGGGAATGAGCCAATGGGCACGTGCCCAGCGGGCAGGGAACTTGAAATGGGAGTGACATCTAGCAGCTGCCGCCAGAGACCGCGAGTCGGGACCGCTGAGAGAGTTCTGGGGCCATTGGCTTGCTGTGAGCCACTGGGCATGTTGTTTATACGCTCTGACTCTGTGAAATGGGTACATCTCACGGAGGGAGAGAGTGGCGGGCATGAATTAGGGCTTGTAAAGCATTTTATGATCCTGAGATGACAAATACAAGGCAGCCGTTATAGAAATAGTCATGTAAATATAGCTGTACATGGAAATGGTGCTCCAAGGCCAGCCTGTGCATTGCTGCCCCGCCAGGAACTTGCTACCCTTCGTGGTGTGCATTAGCCACGTTAGTCTGAGGCCCTGATCCTGCACCAGGACCTGGTCAGGCAGATCTCCACCGAAGTCACTGGGGCTCCCCACAGGGGTATGTCCATGGGAAGCAGTTTATAGACACTGGATCACTGGACTGGGACTCAGGAGACAGAGATTCTCTGCGTGGCTCTGCCTATGGCCTGCTGGTGACCTTGGGCAAGTCACTTCCCCTCTCCATGCCTCGGTCTCCTTGTCTAGAAAAAACAGAGATAACGATCTGGCCTTCGTCAGTGAAGCACTTTGAGATCTACTGATGAAAAGAGCTAGATAAGAGCTAGGGATTATCAATTATTATGGGATCAGGGCCCAGACTGGGCAGCTGTATCAGCCTCTAATACTGGCCGGTGAGCAGCGACATGGCCCTGGACACTAGACGCTAGCCTGCAGTGCTAGGGGCAGTGCTCTTCTCTCTCTCTGTTCAGCATGGCTCCTCCCCTTGCACTCGCCCCATATTCCCCATCTGAGGTACAGCAGAGCACAGAGACAGCCCGGCTCTCCCGCACAGCGCCCTGAGCTGGGAAGTATAAATGTGGCCAATCAGCAAAATGTGGCCCTTCCCCACCCTGCCCCCTTCCCCTGCATGGCTGCCCTAGGTGCTGGAACTAGGGGAGCAGGGGATGGGGGGGGACACTGCTTGAAGCAATTTCCATCCTAGACCAGGCTTACGGTTTGGTTCCATGGCTCTCCACACCCCCGCTGTACATCCTGCTGCAGCGCTCCTGCACAGCCGGGCACAATCTAGCCCTGCGTTTCATTACGCCGGCACGGACTCGGCTTGTCTTCGAGATCACAACTTTCCATCTCGTCACTTTCCTCTCCCCCGCTCTTCCCTTGAGCCGGAGTTAATGTCATTGATTGTGTTGGCAGTTTCAGGCTTTCCTTCAGTTATCTCTTTGTACCATTCTTATCAACACTGTAGAGACTGGTTCGGAGCAACAGCTGGTGAATGCAGCTTCGCCCAGAACTCAGTAAGTGCTGGACAGATTGATAAATATTTATCTTGTCTCTGCCCCCTCTGCTGGGGGTGCATGTGGGGGGAGAGGGGCAGTGTTTTAAGTGCTACCGTTCTCCTCCTCCCTGGGCCAGAAGAAGAATCAGATTATCACCAGTGCTGCCCACATCTAGTCTCAGGTTTCAGAGTAGCAGCTGTGTTAGTCTGTACCCACAAAAAGAACAGGAGGACTTGTGGCACCTTAGAGACTAACAAATTTATTAGAGCACAAGCTTTCGTGGGCTACAGCTCACTTCATCGGATGCATAGAATGGAACATACAATAAGAAGATAGATATATATAGGTATAGATATATATACACATACAGAGAATATGAAAAGGTGGAGTAAGAGGCTAATTAATTAAGATGAGCTATTATCAGCTGGAGAAAAAAAAACTTTTGTAGTGATAATCAAGATGGCCCATTTAGACAGTTGACAAGAAGGTGTGAGGATACTTAACATGGGGAAACAGATTCAATATGTGTCATGACCCAGCCACTCCCAGTCTCTATTCAAACCCAGGTTAATGGTATCTAGTTTGCATATTCATTCAAGCTCAGCAGTTTCTCGTTGGAGAGCCATGCCTGTGCAAACTCTGAATGGCAGGTCAAGAAACTGGCACCTCTTCTCCATTGCACTCAAGCACTGGCTGCCATTCCTGCGGAAGATTAAACTGGGGGTGACTGTTTGCTTCGAGACTAGGGGCATAATGGATTATTGACTGGCCTGTGAGGCACAGACAGCTATTCACTGCTGCTGCAGACCAGTGTGGCCTCAGGGAGATTGTTTGCTATTACTGAGTGTATTTGAAACGGCCCACAAGGCACCGCCCGTCATCATCATTTACTGGGAGCTAATGACACAGCTGGCCGTCACTCGAGCGCTTGAGCGGAGGCTCCGTCCATCATTTCCTGCAGGAGCTGTCACTGGGAATAACGCAGCCTCCCTGTGAGGTTCTCAGCAGGAAGTGGGGTGGCTGCAGTGGGTCAAAAGCAGAAATGGAGGGATCAGGGGGTCCCCTCGATGATTGACAGGGGGGTGTTTCTTCTCAGATTCCAGTCTACGCCAACCTGGGACGCTCAATGAACGGGCAATAACTAAGTGTGAAATAGAAGGACAGCAGCCTCAGTATTCTAAGCATATGGCAATGATATGCCTGTCTCTGCTCATGTCTTTTTGGGAGATACGTTCCTGGCTCAATGATAAAGAAGAACTCCCTGGAAAAACACTGGGACGTTCAGTCCAGATGAGAATCTGTCATAGGAGAGAGGCTTGAACGTCAAGCAGCAGGTCTGCCACATTGCCAACACCAACCAAAGCTGGCAAAAAAGCGAAAATGTTCAGTTCACTTTTAGTGTCACTGTGCAACTTTTCGCAAAACTTACCAACTGTCCCGGGGCCTCTGCCAAACAAAGAGCAAAGTCCTGAGACTGAAGGGTTTCTGCCTCTGCCAAGGTCTCCCACCAGACAGGGGTTCTTCAGGGGCGGACTGGGCGCTGGAATTGATATTTAACAATGTGGATTTCCCCAGCAATTAGTCCTGACCTACTTCGTGAGTCAGTCCCCTTCCTGGGACTTCAAACTCAGCGAGGATCAACCAATGGGGAGCACGCTTCTCGGAAAGGGGAAGGACAAAAGGGACTGGCCTGTGAGTCACAGACAGCTATTCACTGCTGCTGCAGACCAGTGTGGCCTCAGCGAGATTGTTTGCTATTACTGAGTGTATTTGAAATGGCCCACAAGGCACCGCCCGTCAAAAGGGATCTGTGTAGATGGACATATGGCGCTTTGGAATCACGGTTGGCCTTAGACCAAATGGTGCCCACTTGGATCTGGCCCAGTAAGCTGAGCATTTAGCACTCAGCACTGCTCCCTCCATACGTTGTAAATATTTTCATTTTCATTCCTGAGAACAGAAGCCGAAACAAGGCTGTGGTGGAGCGGCTGCCCCACACAGGCAGGAGAAGGGTTAAGGCAGCCTTGGAGAGGCGGCACAGAACCCAGCCAATCAGGAAAGGGTTTATTGGGAGAGCCAATCAGGAGAAGGCTTGCTGGAGCAGCCCATATATATACAGGGCTGCTCCGCAGAGCAAGGGGCAGTCTCTCCCTGGAGCGGAAGGGCTGTCTGCTGAGCAGCACCGGAGATACTGCGGGGCTGGGCAGGGTAGCAGAGCAAGCAGGGCGCTGTTGGCTGACTGTGGCCAGACTGAGGCCCTGAAGCAAGGGCAGGGAAGCTGCTAGGGCTGTGGGGGAAGTGGCCCAGGGAAGGTAGGCAGCGGGAATAGGAGGAGGCGCAGTAAGTGGCTGCCAGCTATAGCGTCCCTGGGCCGGGACCCAGAGTAGTGGGAGGGCCTGGGTCCTCCCCTCCCCTCCCCTTTACCCCTACTTGCCAAGGAGGAGAATGGCCTAAATCCAGACTGCAGTTTGCCCCTGAAAACCGGGCTAGACTAGAGACTGCAGCTGGCCGCTGACGGATGTGGAAGGACTGAGGACCGCCTTTCCCCCGAAGAGGACACCGTGGCCCGGGAGTGACGCGGGTCCAGATGGTGGAGACGGTGGGGGAAGTGGAAGTAATGGCGAGTGAGACACCACTAGTAAAAGGCACCCTGGTGGTCCAAGAAAGCTAATTCCCAGCATGACCAGCAGGAGACGCCGCTACAGAGGCATTTCAAGGCCGGCGTCAGGGGCCTGCTATTATTTGTTTAAGCATCTGATATTCAGCTAGACCCTTTAGTAAACAAACTTGTCATTAGAATTACATCCATAATAGTAACCTACCTAAGGTGAGCTTTGTTGCTCAAAACCTCTCAATGGACAATATTCCGGACATCCAGTTTATAAACCAATACATTACTCAACTCATGTGTCAGAGGTGCTCTCCCAACCAACACCCAGAGCATTGAACCAGGGACCTAAAAGCATGAGCTACTACAGCCTGAGCGAGAGTCAAGCCCCATAGGTGCGGGGAGTAACAATGAAGATCCCCCGTGAACTGGCACACCAGTGGCCCTATAACCTACTCCCCAGTAGGTTACATCACCACTCCCCCAATCCACCCCCCTAAAGCCCCAGCCCAGCTCTTTTGGCCAGAAGACAGTAAATAAATTACCCCTCTGGCCCAACTAGATCCGACGAGGCCAAGGCAGACCGCTGGCCATCACGACTACAGCGGCTCTGAAGTTATCAAAAATTTCACGTGGGAATAAAAACAAAACTTTCATTTTCCACATTTACACAGAAATTTTTACCAAAAACTCCCAAACCAAAAGATTTCAGCCCAAAGCTGAAATATTCCAACACGGACAAAAAACCAGTGTTCTGCAGCAACCAGACAAATTTCCACAAGAAATGTTCTCTTGTCAAAAAAATAATTTTCTGTAGAACGCCAGTTTTGAGGGAAAGTTTTCGACAAGTAGTTGTGACTACCTTCCTGAATGCACATCTCCTCATTCACCTTCCTAGCTGCCCCAGGCTTGCTGTCGCTCCCCGTCAACGCACACAAGGAACTGCACCACCCCACAAGAGTAAGTGCTCTGTGAAGAGGAGCAATTACCCAGCACTGCCCCCTGGGATACCCATGAAAGAAAGGAGCAGAGACACTCAACTGCTACTCTCTCTACCCCAAGCGGCTGCCATAATATATCCTCTGAGACTGTTCCTAACAACTGCTGGTACAAAGAAAGCCAGCAGATCTAGAGAATCAACATGGACGCCCTCCATCCATCCACCACCTGGAGGGGATTATTGATCAAGGCAACCAGACTAGCACAGTTTCGGTACCGTACAAGGCCTGAAGCCAGACTGACTGGGGTCAAGGGAAGTAAAGGACTCCAGACATTACCAAGGTGTCCTGGCACAATCCTTCTCAGCCCCTCTCCACCACAGAAGGAGCAGGTCAGGAATGAATCATTCCAGTTCAACCCTATGAGACCACCTGGTGCACAGGGCCGTGTTTACCGCTACTACAGACTGGCCATCACTAAGGCCATATGGCAACCCCATATTCAAAGTCAAATATTTTGGCACCCCTTCACATTTACTGCAAAAGCAAGTCAAAATGGATCAGCAATAGAACACTAAGCCTGCAGAGTGTATGTTTTGGGAGGCTAGTAGGGCGTACTCAACCTTGAAGGGAAGGGTGGGCAGGGGAGTCAGAGTTTTCTTGCAATAAAAGATTGATCCCCTTCCCTCTCCTCTGGATTGTGACCCCCAGTGGAGAAGCACTGGGCTGGATAGGACGGCCTAGCCCGGCTCGTGCTGGTGAGTCCTTCTAAGGCAGTGGCACTCCGTGTGTCATTCAGAACTCACCTTGAGTACGGTGTGGTGGGGCAACTCCCCACCTCAGTCAAGATGGGATGAAAGGGCTCCTCTGGGCTCAGCCAGCCCAACCCAGCACACAGTAATGCTCTCCAATCCTGGAGAAGGACAGGTGGCATTTCAGAAGCTAGCGAGCTGGTGCACAGAGCTCTCGGCCCCAGGGAAGAGGCGCTGTCTATGGGGGTAGACTGCTTGATAGCACCAGCTGCCAGAGCCCTCGGAGAAACCAGTTTTCTTTACTGGGGCTCAGCCTTGGCTGTTTTGACACCCCAGGGTGAAGGAGCCCAGACCTTCCTCCCAAGGACTATCGGCCTTTACCCTGCGTGAGACTCGGGGCCCTGGACTTTTGAGAGTCATGGAGCTATTTTACCTTTTTCTTTTGGGCTACTTCAGTGCCCTCAAGAAGGGCACAGATGCCCAAAGAGGCGCAGCCAGAGGGCTGTACCCCAAGTCTGGAACCCAGCCGACAGCCATGCTGCCATCCAGAGACAAACACCCAGAACAAGAAAGGTGCCCCCTCACCCCAAAGGGGCTGTCAGAGAAGTACAATCCATCACGAGAGCTGCACCATTTAACCCAGAGGGTCTGATCTTCCAAGATGCTTTTCAACCTCAACACCCACTGACCTCAGTGCATATCGAGGGTGCTAAGCACCTTGCAGGATGCATTTAGCCCCTTTCTGTCCCACGCACCCTCTGACTCAGCCCCCGTAAGTAGAACACAGGTGATGTCTACACTTGGAGCTGGAGGTGTGATTCCCAGCTTGAGCTGACACGCTCACACAAGCTCACTAAAAATGGTAGCATAGCTAGCTACAAGTGTGTACCCATGGGGTCAGGGTAGGTTCATTGCAGGCAGCTAGCCCGTTCGACCACGTCTGAGCTACTGGAGTTAAACAGTAGTGTAATGAGCTAGGAATCATCCCCCCAGTTCCAAGGGCAGATGCAACCACGGTCAGATAGGAGGCCATTACAGAACTCTATTCTGTCATGGTACTGTATTGACTTGCTCCCGGTGTGGAGTTACCCACTGCTGCCAGTGCCCCACTGCGTCATAGAGTTCTGTTAAAAAAGGCAATAAAAACAATTTTATAAAAACAGACCCCTGGGAAGTGCCAGAGTGGCTCAGACCCAAGCTCCATCTAGCCCTGTGTCCTGCCTCCTCTGACAGTGGCCAGATGAAGTGAGCTGTAGCTCACGAAAGCTTATGCTCAAATAAATTTGTTAGTCTCTGAGGTGCCACAAGTCCTCCTTTTCTTTTTGCGAATACAGACTAACACGGCTGCTACTCTGACACAAGAGGAAAGTGTCTTACCAGCCCCCATAGTTAGAGGCTGGTTTATGGCCTGAAGCAGGAAGGTTTAGATCCTTCCAAAGCTCTTTGGATTTTTTGTTTTGTTGCTCTTTAGTACTGCATGGAATAAAAGGCCCTGGGAATGAATCCTCGTGGGAGGCCAGAGGGGACGCAGAAGCCAGGAAGATGCTAGAGCATCAGCCCTTCAAACAGAGGCTATTACACCAGTTTTCTTCAGTTGCTATTAAAGAAAGATTGCCTTGCCCTGACCAGTTTCCACTGAAATCCATCACAAGATGCCTATTAATCTCACATGGGGCAGGCCTGGACATTAGCAAAGCATATGGTGGAATCCTGGCCCAAGTGAGCTTTGCAGTTGACTTCAGTGGAGCCAGGATTTCACCAATAGGCTGAGATTTTTAAGGCCACCTACAGGATTTGAATGCACGGTTTGGTTAAAATTAAGGGCAGTTGGGCATCCAAATCCCCAAGGCAGAATTTAAAATCTCAGTCTGAGAGAGTAACTACCGGGGGAAACGTGTTTCTTTTGATTAAATTTTACTGTTGCTGCAAGCACGTGTCATTGTGAAAAAGTGCGCAAAAAAGAGGACGGATACCTGTCAAAATACTTCATCTCCACCATGGCGAGCTACTGCCAGGGAGCCATGGTTGGTTTTTAAATCTGCAGTTTGCAGACAGCTGCTTGAGCTGGAAATGACTCTGGCCCACGACTCTGCATGCCAGCAGCTCCTTGGGAAATGTGTTGATTTTGCTATGTACATTCTCTGCTCTGTGGAAATGTGAAGCAAAACGGAGTGATCAGAGAATCCTAACCCTCTGATCTTAAAACTTCCAAGTGTTAAGCTCAGGAGATATCTAATTTGAGCCTTATGCATTATTCAGAGTTATGGCATGGTGTGATTTGAGATCAGCTGAAAGCACAAACCTTTAACTTCATCCAGGCTCCCTCCCCCCGCTTTTCAGGTTTTGCTCCAGCTTCCCACTGAGAGATGATGCTGTTATTCAAAAAGTCATTTTGGCAATAAATATGAAACTGTGTCAGGAGTTGTCTCCCTACATCTCTGTTCTTTGTGTTTCACTGCTGTGTGTATTACGGTGCCGGTGCAGAACTCACACGCGCCTAATGGAAAGTGCTCTTTTATTCTGATCGGTGAAATCTCGTGGAACTTTCCTTCTAAATTGGTTTGCCCATTGTTTTATCCCCATAGATTAGTATTACTGAGTAGGATGAATGTTTAAAACCACGCCAGACAGATTTACGCAGGGGAGCGCACACCATGAAAGGCTCATTTCATCGAAATACTGAAGAATAGTGTGATTATCGTGGCAAATGTTCAGTTGAGGGAATCCTAAAGGCCAAATTCAGCAGTGGAGTCTAGGGGTGTCAGTTACACCTTGGTAACTGAGTGAGAGTCTCCACTGGCATAACCTACACGTTGAGGGGGCCAAAGAGATCACCAGGACCAGATGGGATTCATCCAAGAGTTCTGAAGGAACTCAAATATAAAATTGCAGAACTACTAACTGTCGTATGCAACCTATCACTTAAATCAGCCTCTGTACTAGATGACTTGAGAATAGCTCATGTGATACCAGTTTTTTAAAAAGGCTCCAGAGGCGATCCTGGTAATGACACGCCGGTAATCCTAACTTCAGTATCAGGCAAATTATTTGAAACTATAGTTAAGAACAGAATTACCAGACACATAAATAACTCTTCCTCAAAAAATGGTGTTCAACATGGCTTTTATAAAGGGAAATCATGCCTCACCAATCTTTTAGAATTCTTTGGGGATGGGAGGACGAACAAACACATGGACAAGGGTGATCCAGTGGATATAATGTAGTTGGATTTTCAGAAAGGCTTTGACAAGGTCCTTCACCAAAGGCTGTTATGCAAAGTGAGTAGACATGGGATAAGAGCACAGATCCTCTCATGGATCAGTAACTGGTTAAGACAGCAAACAAATGGTAGGAATAAGCGGTCAGTTTTCAGAATGGAGAGAAGTAAACAGCAGTGTCCCCCAGGGATCTGTACTGGGACTAGTGCTGTTCAACATATATGAATATGATGAAATATATGAAAATGATCTGGAAAAATGTGTAAACAGTGAGGTGGCAAAATTTGCAGATGATACAAAACTACTCAAGATAGTAAAGGCCCAGGCAGACTGTGAAAAGCTACAAAGGGATCTCAGAAAACTGGCTTACTGGGCAAAAAAATGGCAGATGAAATTCAGTGTTGAGAAATGCAGTTATGCACATTGGAAAACATAATCCCAACTATAAATACAAATTGATGGGATCTAACTTAGCTGTTACCACTCAAGAAAGATCTTTGAGTCATTGTGGATAGTTCTCTGAAAACATCTGCTCAATGTGCAGCGGCAGTCAAGGAAAAGCTAACAATGTTAGGAACCATTAGGAAGGGATCAATAAGAAGACAGAAAATATCATACTGCCACTATATAAATCCATGGTTCACCCACACCTTGAATACTGCGTGCAGTTCTTGTCTCTCTATCTCAGAAAAGATATATTAGAATTGGAAAAAGTACAGAGAAGGGCAACAAAAATTATTGGGGGTATGGAACAGCTTCCATATGAGATTAAGGAGACTGGGACAGTTCATTTTGGAAAAGAGATGAGTAATGGGGAATATGACAGAGGTCTATAAAATCAGGACTGGATAAAATCATTGCTTTATATAAAATCATGACTGTGCGGAGAAAGTGTTATTTACTCCTTCACATAACACAAGAACCGGGGGTCACGCAATGAAATTAATAGGCAGCAGGTTTAAACAAACAAAAGGAAATACTTTTTCACACAATGCACAGTCCACCTATGGAACTCGTGGCCGGGGGTGTTGTGAAGGCCAAATGTATACATGGATTAAAAGAAATTTAGATAAGATCATGGAGGATAGGTCCATCAATGGCTATTAGCCAAGAGGGTCAGGGACGTAACCCCATGCTCTGGGTGTCCCTAGCCTCTGACTGCCAGCAGCTGAGATGGGACGACAGAGGATGGATCGCTCAATGATTGCCTGTTCTGTTCATTCCCTCTGGGGCACCTGGCATTGGCCACTGTCAGAAGACAGAATACTGGGCTAGATGGACCATTGGCCTGACCCAGTATGGCCGTTCTTATGTTATTATGTTCTAAATAAAGAATCACTCTGAATTTGGCTATACTTTTCTTCCTGTCCTCAAAAAAATCAGTTCATAATTTCCCCTTTTCCACTTTCATAGCTGTTACGGCCTGAGGGGACCATTATGACCATCTAATCTGATCTTCTGCAGAACACAAGCCAAAGAATGTGTCCCACTGATTCCTTCATCAAGCCCCTAACTGATGGTTGAGCTAGCCAGGTGTCTTTTGGAAAGCACCCACTCTTGATTTCAAGGCTTCAAGTGATGGAGAATCCACCAGACCTAGAACTCTAGATAAGTTGTTCCAATGACAAGTTACCCACACTGTTAAAACTTTGTGCCTCATTTCCTTAATCAAGCATCTTAGTCTTCCAGAGCAGCTTGGAGTAACCTTCCCACCAAGGAACTCTTGCGTCCAAGACCCTAGTCACCTGCTTGGAGTTACTGTAGCTCACGTTATCTTTGCCGACTGTGGGCCGCTGTCGGTTTGTAGCTGGCTGGCAACATGGTGCTGGCTCCCCATGGGTCTAGCTGCTTGGAGAGGCCCCACAGTGCTCGCTGTTTTGCAGTGAGGCTTGTAGAAGCAGCTCTTAGCAGGGCAGAAGAAAGGAAAGAGGACCCACTCCTAGAAACATGAGCCACCAGTGGGCCTGAAGATGCCAGCCACCAGCAGGAGAGAGTGGAAAGCTCAAGTGGGGGAGCAGGAGGAGGAAAGGAGCATGGGAAGGAGAAGAAGCCCAGACTGCAGGCTAAGGGGTGCTGGAGGAGACGAACAGAACAAACGGCTGAGGAAGAGCTGTGTCAATACAAAAGGAGAGAGTGGAATGAAGGCTGTGTCCCAAATATGTGCCCTCCTGCCAATGCCCCTTCCCCATTCAGTCACCATGGGGATGCTGGGCGGCTGGGACCAGCAGGGGCAGCAAGCTCTACGCAGATGGAGTCCTCCCTGTTAAATGGAGGGGGAGCGGTGGAATCTGCTACTCTGTGCAAAAAGAAAAGAACCAGTAGCCCCCAATCCTCCAACAGCTGCCTTGATAACGGTGGTGCAAGTAGATTTTTACTCTTACCAGTACAGTACTGACCGGGTGGGGGCTGGGGACGGTACAGCCGTGCCGGAGGAGCTGCCAGCATGGGGTGCTGGTTCCTTGGAGCGGCAGCCCCTCATTCTGCTCCTTTCGCCACTGTGGTTCCCGGGAGAGCCCTGCAGTTCTGAAAAGGTGTCTTTCCAGCATGGCGTACGGGCAATAAATGTCTTATTGGTGCGGCATGCCTGATCGTACCGGCTGACTTGCACCACTGCTTGATAGAAATGGTTAGGGAACAACTGAACTCGAACTATCCCCTGTGTCCGGCACCCCTGACTGGCCTACCCTCCGCCAGACAAAGGGGTGTTTGTCACCTGAAAGAGGTTTCCTGGCTTCACCTGCTGGCAATCAGGCTACTAAGCTTGCTGAAGCCGGGAGTGATATGCCTTGTGTCTGTCCACTCTCAGAACCTTCTCTGGGTTCTGTAATGGGGCTCACGCACCGGTGGGACACCTCCTTGTGGCTAGGTCTGGCAATTAGCTCTTGCCCTGTTGATGCCCTGGGGCCCCTCTCTTTCCGTGACTTAGGGTGCTCCCTCTGCGACTCATCCCTCCAGCCAGCTCTTTATACTGTCCCACCTTCCGGGGTAACAGAGTCCCAACAGACAGGTGTCCCTATGCCATGTCAGGCAGCCTTCTGTTCCAACTCCAGGTCCTGTACCATTTCGCCAGTGACTGGTAGGGGAACCAGGCCCACCCCCTGCTTTGGGTTCCAGCCCAGGGACCCTCTGACTAGCAACCATGGACTGCTCCGTCTCAGACCCTGGGGCTGTTTCCCTGGGTTCCTTCCAACTCCACCTCTCTATTGCCATGCCTAGCTCTGGGTTTACACCAGAGCTTCCTCTGTTCTTCGTGGCTACTTCTCTCCTCTAGGCCCCTTACCGTACTCTGTAGTCCAGGGCAGGAGCCAGGGCTCTCTCTCCCCCTGGATCTCCTCCTTGTCCCTGGCCAACTCCCTTCCTTTTGCTTGTAGGCCCTTGCAAGCCCAGGTTCCCCTCCAGGCTCAGCATCTAATATTACCTGGCCCCTACTGACCCGCCTTGACCTGCTCAGGGCTTGTGTGGGCAGACACTCCATCACCGGCTCCTAAGAAATGTATCTGGCCTTCTGCCTTCCCACTTATACCATTCACAAAGACCCTCAGGACTTCTGTGCGCCACGGAAATGGTCTATGACTCTGAGAGCGGCCATGTCAACACATGCTATGAGCACTACAGCCACACAGCTACGGCGCAGTAACTGGGCCGCTGTAGGAAAGGGGCATCCTACAACAATGGAAGGGTTTTCTCGGTCACCATAGGGTCTCTAGCTCCCTGTGCAGCGGTAGCTTGGTCTAAAGAAGCATTCTTCTGCTGGCCTAGCTGCGTCCACACCAGAGGCTAGATCAGTATAGCTATGGCACTTGGGGTGTGGATTATTCACACCCCTGAGTACCTAGGTATGTTGACTTAACTTTTAAGGGTAGACCAGGCCAGTGACTGCTCTCGAGACAGATGGCAAAGCGACAGCCAAGACAAGTCAAATATCTGTGCAGGAAATATCCCTCCTTTCTATAAGAAATGGGCAAAGTCTGCAACCAACTCCAAGGGTCGCCTCTCCGCTTTCACACTGATCACTGTATCATTGTGGGTATAGGGAAAGCAAACTTCTCCAGCGAAAGGTAAACAGGAGAGAAAGGGAGGCCAGGTTTGTGGCACTGCTCTGTGCATTAACAATGGGTCGGTTTGATTCTGCACAGTGCGTAAACTGAGACATCAGACAGATGGAAAAATTAGACCTTTCAGGATGGGGAGCATGTCACCACTGCCCTCTCCTGGATGCTATGGCAGAATTACCCAACTGCCTCTGACTCGCTAGAACCATGCAAAATGTTAGAACTGGTCAGAGCAAGGTCAACAGAAGGAGATGGTCCATCAGAGGCAACACAGCCTTCTCTGAAGTTCAGCATCAGTTTCTTGGCATTCCAGCTCAGAATTCAGAGTGTTTCAAGTTCTACGTTCCGCTGTCTGAGAGGGGTTATATCTAGGGCTGAGCGCAAATTTTCCGTCAAAAACGGCTTCTTAATGAAAAATTGGGTTTTCAACTAAATGGATTTTTTTGTGAAAAGTGGCTGCTTTCTGTGGAAATTTGACTTTTTATCAAAAACAAAAACAAAAAAACACCACACACACAAAAATCAGGGGAGGGGTCATTGGGGGCGGGAGGGTGCCCCTAGTTTTTCAGCCCTAAACCAAAACATTTCAGCTAAAACCGAAAAAATGCAATAAGAAAATGTCTCCCAGATGCCTCATCTCTCCATTCTCCACTATGGTCTAAGGTCCCCAGTCAGACAATTCCTAGGATGTATGTGACACTCTATACCTCAGGGGAGCACCCTGTAACCCCCATATTTATCTTTTATATATAATTGTGATATTTTCATGTAAAGCATGCCATGTGAGGTATCATGGGAAAGGTTATGATCTGCTGAAAACCCTGTTCTATCTAATATATGTTATCATTAATGCATATGAAGTTGAGATTGTGTTGTATGGTTGTCACTAAAATATGCTGTGAGTTGCGGAATCATCCAGATATTAGATCCCCAGAAACAACAACAAGGGAGCTAACCAAATGCCCGGGCCGGCATCGAACAACAATCAACAGCCATTGTCCAGCAAAGGAGTTACAATTCAATGATTCACTTGCACAAGGCCACACAAGGGGAATTGCTCGACCTTGCCTGGTGACTCAGCAATGTCCACCAGACATGCCTGGACTTGTGTTCTCCAAGCACATGGAGTGAGGATATAAAATAGAAGACAGAGGCCGCATGGTTTGTCCTTTCTCCTCCCACACCCTTGCTGAAGGTAACAAGAACACTGGAGCTGAGGGAACTGATCCCCAGGCTAACAGGGAGAGCCTGCGTATGAAAGACTGTACCCAACCTGCAGTATTTAGCGGCATGAGAAAAACTGCTTAGTCCAGATATTGCTTAGTCTAATAAGGTTGAAAATTTAGACTGTGGGCTTATCTTTTATTTTCCTTTGGTAACTACTGAGACTTTTACCTATCATTTATAATCACTTAAAATCCATCTTTTGTAACCAACAACTTATTCTAATGTTTATCCTTACCAGTGAGTTTGACTGAAGTGCTTGGCAAATCTGCCCAGGTTACAAAGGCTGGTGAATGTCCACTTTCCATTGATGAAGTGGTGCATTGCTCAAGAAAGGGTCTTGAGCAGTGCAAGACAGTATATTCCTGGGGTACAAGGCTGGGAGCTGGGGGGATTTGGCTGGTGCCTTTCTCTGTGTGGGTCATGAGTGGAGCATTCATGCAACCTGGCTGGGTGTGGGGCTCCACATGCGGTTGTACTGAGTTGTAACAGCACCTGGAGGGGTTTGCTGTTTGTCACCAGTAAGGCATTGAGATACAACCCAGATTAGTGAGTTGATGGGGCAGAGTGGTCCCACAGTCCCAGGCTGCACCCCAGGGATCCCATCACAATGTACTATGACCATGGCACTCCTATTTTGCCCAGCAGTAGCTCAGCAAGAGGAGAGACTGTAGTGCACCATGGGGAAGAAATGGGATGTGAGGCACCCAAACCACAACTTCCAAGAGGCATTAAAGGAGCATTTCTGAATCCAAATGTTTTTGGGTTTTAGCCAAAAAAATTTCAGGGTTTTTTTTTTGTTTGTTTGTTTGTTTTTTTAAAAGGAAAATCCAAATTTTTCCACAGGAAAAACTACCATTTTCTGACCAGCTGCAGCTATAAATCTTGGGGCATTTCTCCTCATTTCCTGATTGGTGCCACCTCTATATATACTCAGTCAAATCAGTGCAGTTCATGGGTTCCCAAGGCCAGAAGGAACCATTGTGATCATTTAGTCTGACCTCTTGCATAACACAGGCCAGAGACCTGCCCCACAATAATTCCGAGAGCAGATCTCTTAGAAAAACATCCCATCTTGACATAAAAACTGTCAGTGATACAGACTCCACCATGGACCTTGGTAAATTGTTCCAATAGTTAATTACCCTCCCTGTTAAAAATGTACACATTATTTTTAGTCTGAATTTGTCTAGCTTCAACTTCCAGCTATTGGATCACATTAGACCTTTCTCTGCTAGATCGAAGAGCCTATTATCAAATATTCATTCCCATGTAGGTACTTCTAGACTGCAATCAAGTCACCCTTTAACCTTCTCTTTGTTAGGCTAAATAGACTCAAAGAACTCAATCTATCAGTATAAGGCAGGTTTTTTAAACCCTTAATCAGTCTTATGGCTCTTCCTTGAACCTTCTCCAATTTATCAACATCCTTCTTGAATCATGGGCACCAGAACTGAATGCAGGATTCCAGCAGCGGTCACACCAGTGCCAAATACAGAGGTAAAATAAGCTCTCTGCTCCTACTCGAGATTCCTCTATTTGTGCATCCCAGGATCACTTTAGCTCTTTTGGACAAGGTCACACTGGGAGCTCATGTTCAGCTATCAGAGTAGCAGCCGTGTTAGTCTGTATTTGCAAAAAGAAAAGGAGGACTTGTGGCACCTTAGAGACTAACCAATTTATTTGAGCATTACTCTTTTGTGAGCTACAGCTCACTTCATCGGATGCATGTTCAGCTAATTATCCACCATGACCCCAAATCTTTTTTAGAGTCTCTGCTTCCCGGGGTAGAATCCCCCAGCCTGTAAGAATGGCCTATGTTCCGTGTTCCTAGGCGTAGATGTTTATACGTAGCTGTATTGAAAATTCACTGGTTGCTTGCACCCAGCACACCAAGCGACCCAGCTTGCTCCAGTAACACCGGGACAAATCTGCGGTAAGTCAGCGGAGAATCAGGCCTGGGGAGCTCAGAGCCCTGCATTGCTACAGGCTCTCCACTGGCCTCTGGATTCCTCCTCGCTTCTGCAGCCTGGGATCGGATATATTTTCCCAATATATAGATTCAAAACTAGCCTTTGGTCATTGTCGTCATCTTCCTTGTTTTGTTTTCTGACAGAACAATCTCCTCAGAGAGAACAATCCCAGGCTGTGGGGCCCAACCCAGCCCCACCAGTATCAATGAAGAGACTCCTATCATTTTCCAGGAGTGAGGGCCCAGGGCCAGGCCCTTACAGAACCCTGGCAAAGAGGGGCCTCAGGACAGAGCCGAGGTTTGTGCTGCAGTACCTGTGCAGAGCGGTGCATTGCTCGGGGAGACAGCCTGCCCTCGGAAAGTGCTCACACCCACTTCGCCCTGAAAGCCAGAAAATTCACCTTTCCAGGGGGGATCCCCATTCCACAGTAAAATTGCATTTCTTTGGTGCAGAATTGCTCAAAATCCAAAGGGGAAATCCTTCCTAAAAAACACTTCTGCCCCCTTGTAAAGCATTGCACAGGCTAATTGTGCCTCGTATGAAACAAAGCATCTCCTCTGCTCCGGTTCAAATGGGCTGCTTTTCAGGGTCATTGAATGACCTTGTTCTTGTACAGAGGAGAGGGTGAATAGGAACACCCCATCTCCTCCTCTAGGCCATTCCTTGTTTTGTGTCCCTCTATCACATCCCTTCTTCCTCATCTCCCTCACTACAGTAAACAATCCCGGTCCTCTGCATGGAGTGGGGGTGCTTCCCTGACACAAGGAAAAGAATAGAGCTAATGGGCAAGTGTCTCAGATCCCAGGGAGTGCATCCTCCTGGCCACCCACTAGGGCTGCTGTGAGGGGACCCCAAGGCCCTGTGCTCTAAATCCCCGGGTGTTTCAAGCTCCTGGAGCCTGAATGCCGTCCAGGTCCTGTCCCAATCTCGGGGTCCCTAGGCACACTCTCAGGACACACACCTATGTGGCACCCCTCTCCAAGTGCTAGAACCTGCTGTCCAGCCTCCCAGTCTCTCTGGGTGCAGCGCTGACCCTTCAGATACTCTAGTGCTCCAGATGGACCATTCTGAGCCTTGTTTACTGCCCCACATAGTTTAGTTGGGGGCCCCGTAGTAACCTTAATGTTTTCAGGGCCCCACTTAGTGTCCCATAGATTTAGCTGATATTCATGCCAAAATAGGGGAGGGTATTATAAAGCTATTTTAGAGAAGTTAAAAAAGACATTTATTTATGGCTGATTGCAGGGGACAAAGCTATGACAATGGAGCTAACATGGCCGCCGCATATGAAGGGGTTTTGAATTCAGCAGGTAAATCAGTATGTGTCTTTCATCGCATGTGCTGCCCACTCAGCCTAGTTGGAAAAGCTGCTGCAATGGCCATTCCCCACGTTCTTCTATTTAAAAGATTTGTTCAAAGATTGTGTACCTTGTTTTCCACTTCTACGAGTCATTGAGTTGTGTTGAAAAAGCACATTGGCATTACATAAAATGCCAATGCACCACAAGATGGTCAGCAAGGATAGAAGCTATCCATTCTCTACGAAATCGGGTTGAGGATTTCCTTGATGCTTTAAACAAGATCAAAGCTTCACACAATCTTACACGATCTCTTAAATTGGAAGTGGATAACTTGCAAACAAATATTCTAGAGTTTTTGTTTCCTGATTTAGCCGAGATGTGGTATACAAGCTCTTTGCCAGCTTTTTCAAGCAAATATTGAAGGATGACTTGATACAGTCGCAAAAGATTTTTAGATGCGAGTTTCCCTAACACAGAAACAGGACTGAGTATTTTTTGCTGTCTTTGTGTAACCATGGCAGCTAACAAAAGGAGTTTCAGCAAGCTAAAATTAATCAAGACCTAGCCAAGAACATCTATGGCGCAGGGAAGGTTAAGCAATCTGGCAGTGATTTCTATAGAGAACTCAGAAGCAAGGTGGATAGACTGGGATGAACTAATTAATGAGATTGCTTCAGAGAAGGGTAGGAAGGTGCCTTTGTAAAAGTAGTTAGATGTGATTGCAGGGGAGGACAGTTTGTGGTGGGATGGGGGAAGGGCATATTTGAGACTTTGGTGCAGGCCCAGAACATGCCTGGTACTGCACTAGATCTCCTTACCTTCTTCCTCACACAGATGCCAGGTGATTTCATTGCCAAGGGAACCTCCCCCCTGCTAAATTGCTGCTTCTGGGCAGGGACTAGCCTTTTGTCTCACGGTAACAGATTTCCAACCATTGGGTACGTAAGAGTCAACTACCCTCTACTGTTATTCTTTTGCCACCAGCCTTTGGAATGGTCAACCCATCAAGGAAACAATCAGACCAGAGAGAAGGCGAAAGGCTGTCCATCTGATATGTAGTTTGCAGCCTGACACAGACACATGGGGTTCATAATCTCTCACAGAAGTCTGTGCATATTCCCAGTTCATCACAGCAACAATGCCACATGAAAGGACTAGAAATGCTCCTACAGTGATCTACAAGGCAGCCTCATGCCTCCAAGTGGAGCTGCCTGGTATTCTGCTCATTGAGAAGGGGACATTCAGGTTAACATTGCTTATTTCAGGTGGTCCATCAAATGGATGGGCCTCAGTTCCTAGCCTGACAGTAAAAGTACTCCATTGTCCAGGAGGAAAATCACAGAGGGTTGCTTAGTTAGGCAAACTAATGGCTGGAAAGAAGTGTGCACTGGGCTGAAGTAATGGGCATTAGGCAGTGACATTTAAAGGTTAGCTCATAACACTGGCTGGGGAAGTCAATGGAAATATGCACTTATATACATTTGATTCAACCAGGAGTGTCATCCATCTGGAGCCCACAGGTCATTCTAATCTCAGGCTGTTAGTGTTTCAAATGAGGGTTGCCATATATGCACTAATTTAGAGTTAATTAAGCCATTTTAAAATACCAATCAATTATCACACACCCATATTCTTGTGGGTTAACAGCTTTGTGGCATACCTAAACATAAAGCCTCACTCAATATGTTTAATATTCATTTTATGAACCTTTAGACCTCTCTTATTAAATCTCAATCAGCAGACGTATTTGTGTTAACTTTAAATGACGCATTCCCTGAGAGGTCTGCTCTTTAGTCCTGTTTCCATTTCATTCTCATGCTACTATTTAACCTCTTTTGTCTTTCATAATAGGCAAATATTTTCATTTGCAATTGGTTTTGGTACTGTACCAGAGATCAAAACAAAAGGTCCTTTCTGGCAGAGTTGCCACAAAAGTAGTAGCCTGGAGTTTTCAGGGAGGCTGAATTCACAGCCTTCGTGAGAATGTGCCTCGAAGGGTTTGCCTGAATCACAGAAATGACCCGTTGCAGATAATGGGCGCAGATGAACTGGCGCTGAGCGTTTTGTGCACATCTGCACCTGCAGGTCAGCTGTGAGCAGCACCAGTTTAGCAGGTGCCCACTGTCAGCACCGGAGACAAACCCGTAGAGAGGGATGGAATGGGGAGGAGGAAGAGAAAGCTCAGTGCAATGAGATCACTCAGGCACTTGCTTCGGGTGTGCACACAGCCAGGCAGTTTAGTTAGGTTTCAGAGTAACAGCCATGTTAGTCTGTATTCGCAAAAAGGAAAGGAGTACTTGTGGCACCTTAGAGACAAACCAATTTATTTGAGCTTATGCTCAAATAAATTGGTTAGTCTCTAAGGTGCCACAAGTACTCCTTTTCTTTTTGCAGTTTAGTTAGTCATTGTTAAGGTGACGAATATGGAAGTCACAGTTGGACAGGCCCGGTTCTGGTACTCGAGCTAGCTGGATTAAATCTAGCTCAGGAGTGTCAGCTCAAGCTTCTGTCACATCCCATGATGGCCATTTAGATGAACCCATAGTCTCTCATCTCATAAAATTAGAATAATACTTCTCTGTAAGGATACATACACTGTGACGTTTTGAGGGACTCAGGGTATGTCTATACTGCTATGTAAGCCCAGGGTCTGAACTCACAATCAAGCCTATGCCCCCTTCTATCCGTGCAACTCATGCTAACTCAGGGCTCAGACCCAGGGTGCCAGGACCCCACAGGGGTGGAGGGCCTGAGCCGGAGTCAAGCTGGGACCCAGGGTTCAAGCCCTGTTGCTTTGCAGTATAGACACAGCCCCACTGAACCTGTGCTCTAGGAGTTTGCCAAAAGTACCCCACAACGCCATGGGATGACTTTTTTGTCCTCTGAACAGTCAAATTGTCCCACGCTGCGCCATGAACAAAGGGCTAGAGCGGCCACCTTTGGGGAAGGCACTAGGAAGCCTGGAAAATAGGTGGTTGGACTTGGGCCCGCATAATGCAGTGTAGACACTGAAGCCCCAGGTTGGGACCCAGGGTTCAACCATTCCTTTCCTGGTGTTACAAATGAGTGTAGACGCTCAAGACCTAGGTTAACAAACCCAGGGTCTGCGAACTCAAGTTCTACTACCCCAGGGCTTACATTGTCATTTAGACATACCCTCAGACACTACGGTGATAGGGGCCATAAGTACCATACTGAGTTGAAGAGGTGTCCAGGGAGTCCAGCTGTACCATAGAGGTCAGGCCTTTGGATTTTGTAGAGTCAGATGTCTCAATCCCAGTGCAGGTGGGCACGCCACATGTGTGGAAAAGATGGAGCTACTGATGCGCTACCCTCAGCACCCTCCAGCTTTTCCTACAACTCAGAAGCCTCCGCTAGCAAGTGTGTCGAACTCCTCTTCAGCTAGCAGTGCTGGCCTTGCACGGGTCAGAAGAAGCAACCTGTTTGTCCAGCTGGTTTCCATCTCCTGGTTGTTATTTCATATCATTGTACGAGCTTATTCCCTCTCAGCCCAGCTTCTCTGGCTTTGTCCTTCAAGGAAGTCACGTAGCCTAGTGTTTGTGACAACAGTCTCTCCATGAGTAAAATGCATGGACGCAGAGTCCCGTGTGAGATTCAAACCTGCAACTGCTGCATTCGGAGACCACTGCGCTAACACCCTGAGCTACGGAGCCAGGCCCCAGGTCCCCTCAGCCGAGGGAGGACACAGGTGAACGCTGAGACGAGACGAGCCACCAGCGAGGAGAGTAGCTTCTCCTCACCTTCTGAAAGATGCTTTTCTCCAGCAAATCCCAGCCCATCCACAGCACAGCTTCTCCATAGCCACACAGGCCCACTAGTCAATAATTGCTGGGGAGTGGTAGACCTACCTGCCAAGAGAATCCCTCGGTCTGAGCTCAGTGACTTGGGCTTGGCCTGCATCCCTTCTAGCCTTAGCTTTGTCATCCACCAAGCCCTTACCTGGGCGATGCGGCCTGCAGCGGCATCCTGGTGTGTTTTCCTGATTGCCCCAGCTAGCAGGAGAGACCTTCCCCTCCACACCCTCCCCTCCGATCCTTGATGAGCTGATGACATTTTAGAGCCTGAGGAAGCCCAGTGATTGCCTTTAAAGCAATCCGTCCATTTTGCCTTAGCTAAGGGGAGAGAGCCATCGAGGAAGCACAGTTAGCATACAGCTGTAACGCTGCAAACAGCCTTATTGAGTCATCTATGGCCCTGGAAAGGTGACTGCTGGACTGGCAGCTGGCCTGGAGGGACAGGTACTGCGCTCTGGACACTGCCTTTGGCAATGAAAGCTCTGAAGCTGTTGGAGCACTGAGCTGGCAGCTTGAGACCCAGAGGGAGAATGGTGTGCAGATGATGATTTTAAACAGGGTGAGTGTCGCTAACCCTTGAGTTGCTGTTTTACATGTTGTGAGAAACACATCCATTGCTACCATACCCCCCTGCTCTTATGATCTGTGAATTCAAGGTGCAAGCAAGCAAATGTGAGACCAGAAAGATGAGTTAATGACCGTGTTAGTAACACTTTGCAGCTACAGGACAGCATTCTACCTTCCAGGACTCAGCCCTGCCTTGCTGTGCCTCACAGGAAATCAAGTTCCATGCCTGCACCCTTTTTGCAGCATCCAGAGTGTATGTTAAAACTTCAGCCAGAAGGGGTCCTTTCAGCCCATTAAGTAGACGTTTATTTTGGCAGGCACTTCACAGCCCATTGCAATATTATTTTAGCAGCTGGTGGAATGTAGATACAACCATCCTGCTGCCAGCTCCCAACTCAGAGGCGCATTTAAAATACACGTTTCTTTTCGGCTCCCCCGTGCACCTGCCTGGGGCCACAGCAATCCATTTTAAACCACTTCCGAGGGCAGCGCCACGCTTCTAGATGCAAGGCGGAGTCCAGAACACGCTGGAGCGCCGCCTATCTTTGGGTAACACACAAGCTCAGCCTGTGGAGACACTTCATCCCAAAAGACCCTTCTGGAAATTGGAAAGGATTTCTTTAAACACCACGCACGCACATGCCCAGCTTGGTAAAACCCTCTGCAAGGAGGTGGTGATTTGTGAGGGTGAATGGATTTTATCTGTGTACGCCCTGTTCTTATTACAGCCAGCAGCCTACTAGATCAGCCCATGAAAGGTGCCCAGTCTTTCCCGTACTACTAATGAACATCCAGGATTGTCCAAAAGCTCTAGGGCTTGATTAATAAAGGAAATTTATCAACTTTACAGCGGTTTGCACCAATCCCAAAGGATTTACACCGTCTGCAGGCACTTAGGACACCCTCCGTGTAATGGGAATGCCCAGGTGACACACAGCTGGCATGGTGGGTTGACCAACTGGTCGCCGGTATAATGAGCATTCTCAGAAGAGAATGTGGCCAGAGCATTCCCCACCCCTGCCATTCCCAGCTGCCTGGGACTGTGGGTAGCTGGGCAAAATTAAATCAGTCCTGAGACTCTGGAGAGCTGAGGTGGCATAAAGCCCCCATCAGTGCGATGAGCATAGCTCGGCCAGACCTGAGAACACAGCCCGAGAACTCCCAGTCCCTCTGCTGCAGGGAGACAGGGCGTACACAGCTATGCTCGGAGCTAGCAAAAACTTGGGGCTTCAGGAAAAGCTCATTAAAGCTCCAGTTATAAACAGACCTGCAGGATCACACAGCCAACACCCCAGCAGCTCTCTTGTCGAGAGAAATATTATTTTAAAAACACGAGTGTGTCTCTAGGAATTATTCCCCATTTTATCCTCCTCTGTCGTATTCCTGAAGAATCACCTTTTGGGGGCAAATCCAAAACAACCCCCAAAACCAAAAACACCCCTCTGTGTTACAGGGAGAAACTCCAAGTATGACAAAGCTGTGTTTAAATGGGCCCATCTGATTGGATTTGACCTTAACACTTATTCATTGTGACTGCTTCCCAGCCCAGGATGGATTCCAAAGCAACTGCACAGACAATCTGCCGGGTATGAAATGTTCATTTCCTTTGTGCACTAGCTCAGTGTTGCCCTTGAACAACAAGCCTTGATCAAATTTGCAGAGTGTCGCTCATGCAGAAAAGGACAGGTCGTTCCTAAATGTAAACTGAAGCAGGCAGCCATAAATCACAAGCACATGCAGAAGCCCTCTGTAGCTGGAATATTATTCAAACTTTTAATTTCAGTCCCATTCATTTAATAGACAACAGATGATGAGCATTTTCCTTTAGGCAATACAGATTTGACATCTGGTGCAGATGTAAAGGAGGGGAACAGCAAATGAGTCAGTGAAGATATAGCATTTTAAAATCCAGTTTTATTGGGTTTTAAGTCAATATTGTTTCTTGCAAAAAGAGTTTCATACCTGTTAAATTTGACTTTTATTAAAATCTGAATAACCCTTGGGAATGATGCTCTGTTACTCTGGGAACACTACAGCACAGTTCCTCTCCATTTATTTGTAACAGGATTCATCTTTCATTTACCTCTACAATTATTTTTCTCTCTTCCAGCTCAGTTTCTGTTTAGCTTTCTCTCCTGTTAGCAGTTGTTTTTCCCTTCAAATGGTTACTTTCCTCTTTGTTCACAACATATAAACAGAGACTATAGCTAACAACATAAAATAAATACTCTTTCTGGAAGGTTGCAACGTCACACTGCTTTAAAATCCAGAATTCTAACACATAAGACCCAAAAGCAGAAAGAAACAAAGCAGGCTGCTCCCCAGGGCAGCCACAACTCACCCCACCTTGTTCTAGGCCAGCTCTTTGCAGCTGATTATTGCTAGACCCAGATCACGTTTCCTTATAGACTCCCTAGCCAGCAAGCAGGAGCAGGAAAACCTCTGAAATTTAAAGTGACAGTTTATGATTTTAACACATTTTTTCCGTATATTGCTTTTGACACATTTTATTTAGCTTTTCCTTTTATCTCATGGGCACATCTGCCTTTCTCCCAGCTAGCCCTCCCTCCTATTCCTTCAGGGGAAGGTTCAGGAATCTCTGCAGTTATGACATAATCTGTTCATAGAGGAAGTTTTTTTCCTAATTCCCAAAAGTTAGCAGTTGGTGTTGTATCTTTTGCTCTTCACATAACAATACTACAAAGGAAGAACACTTTCCTTTGGGGGGTCAAATAACTATGTTTACTGAATATATACAACATGCAAGGTCTACCCCCCACCCCATCTCACCCATCACCCTCCACCTCTGCTTGGGTTCTGGTACTTCTAAAACTACAGAACCTGGTGAACAGCATTAGAGGGCTCACAGACTACCTATTCCTAGTTGGCTTGTACCCTGAAGCAGGAGCATTTATATCCTTTCCTAACTAAAAAGAAAAGGAGTACTTGTGGCACCTTGGGGATGAACAAATTTATTTGAGCATAAGCTTTCGTGAGCTACAGCTCACTTCATCGGATGCATTCCTAACTACTGGCTGATGGGTTTTTTTTGTTTGTTTGTTTCTTATTCATAACTCTGGAAGGTCTCGTTATCCATGTAAATCCTTTTAGAATCCTGCGAAGGGCTTGAGCTCTCTGCTATCTTGTACCAATGACATCAGCTAACTCCCTGGGACATGTATTTTCCTGCTCCGTACATTAACATCTGAAGGTATCATGGGGGGGGGGGGGAATATTCACAATGATCATTTCCCCATGAACTGTCCCAAGCCACGAAGTGGTTCTGCTTCAGATTGGATCCAGTAAGCTGTGCAGAAAGAGGAACTCAAGGGGACTGAGCATCTGAGCCTACATTCATCATCATCATTGCTGCATCATGAACCCAGCCCACTCATTTGTCTTCATTCAGCTCCCTAACTGCAGAATTGGGTGACTGGAATAAAAGCAGCAACTCTACTCTCTGCAATATTGGATCTACAGAGATAGATTTAACTGAAACAGCTACTTAAGCTAGTCCTGGGGAGTGGGGAAGAACCATGCATTTTTGTTTTCCAAGTTACACCATCTGGACTTATAAAATTCAGAGCTAAGATGGCACTGAAGAGAACTAATGCTAATCTTTTATGAATTCCGAACTCAGTGCAGGGGAAACAAATGTCAACAGCTATATTCCATGACACTACACCAGTGCTGCTCCTTTGAAGTTTACACTGGAAGTTAAAGGAGGGAGAAGTGTCTTCGCAGCACTTGTTATCAAAGGAACTGTGTGACACTGCACACACACACACACACACTGTGAGACACTGTGTGTGTGTGTTGTTTATTTCCACGTGCATGCGGCCTGCTCTCTGAACCAGGGACGGCAACAAACACCACGACACGCAGGCAACACCCCTCGGGCTGTAACCTCCTGCCTGGCTCCCCTGCCCTGTCCCAGCACCCAGCTGTCCTGCCTCTCACAAAGGGCTGCTGGCAGCTTAACACACAGTTTCTCTGCAGAGCTTGCTTACTGGTTGCCACACACACACAGAGTTTAACATACACCCCTTACTCCAGCCCCTCAGAAAACACAGTCTGGAGACATGGCAGCTGGCCCATCAACCTTCGTCTGCAACAGCTCCGAGCTTTCATGGCCAGCCAAAGGAGATTGCTTTCGTGCATGCCTTGCTCCTCAGGATGCTCTGATTAATGATGTCTAGGTGCGAGCCATGAACCCCTCTTGAACAGGAACATTGTCAAAGGAAGCTCATGTGAAAATGAATAAAAG
The DNA here is from genome assembly GCF_015237465.2 of Chelonia mydas. Classification (NCBI taxonomy): domain Eukaryota; kingdom Metazoa; phylum Chordata; order Testudines; family Cheloniidae; genus Chelonia; species Chelonia mydas. The sequence goes on from NC_051245.2 coordinate 121,924,715, forward strand.
GCACACAACAGCTACCCACGGAGCCACGTGCAAAGCACGCGAGAGCTCGTTTGGAGCAGTGCCATTTGCAGAAATATCTGGCCCAAGAAGGCAATGACCTGTGCCTTGGCGTGGATGGAAGAGTCAGAGTTTGAGGCCACCAGAGACCACCAGAGCAATTATCAAGAAGCACGGGCCGTGACTGGCTGGCATCGTAAGGCCACCCCTTCCCAGCCATTTCTGGGAACAAACACCTCATGGGGTGCTTGTGTGCAGTGTAGTTGTAGCTGTGTCGGTCCAGGATATGACCTCGTGGGGTGGTTGTCACCTTCTGGCAGGTAAGAGGACAGCTACTGGACACCTAAAGGGAAGGTATTTCATACCCACGTCATCTCTAGTTCACAGTGTTCCCCTCTTAGGAAAATGTGTTAAGAGCAACTCATATTCCCAGCTGGGAACCATGTTCAATAGCTACATTTCTAAATGCAAACAAGGGAACAAGTGTCCCTTGCGGTGTCCTAGACCCCAGTTTCTCTCCCCAGCTCCAGGACTCCCCAGTGGGTGTGGCAAATCGCCACACACAGCCCATGTCTGTATTTCTTTCACAACAGATGTACCCAAGAATTTTCAAGTGACTTAATTGACCTATGTACAAATCAGATTTGATTTGGGGATTTGTCATAGCCCTAATTGCTGGTCCAGCTCATTCTGGCACTTCCACTAATTTAACTAATGCAGCCAGTAATGAGGCTCAAGACAGAAAACAAGATGTATCACTTTGAATCAATACAGCCTGACACAGCATTTAATTGGACTGATCCTTCCTCCCAGTCGTTAGACAGCCCTTCATCCAGACTTTGTGGCAAACCGCTCTAATTTAATTCTGAAGATACATCAGAAGGGTATCAGAATAACGATAGCCATGCAGGTTCTTATTTACAAATTGCACACTGGACTTTGCTGGTGGGAGCTAGGATAGCAAAACCAGTTGTAAATCTTTTCTGACTGACCCTCCGCAATAGGACTGTTTGCTAAATGTACATTTAGCCCAGTTTACTTTACCAAATTGTGCTAATTGCAAAAAGGCTCTGTGTTGAAGTGGGAATTTTCTGTAATATTTTCTAAGGCCTATGTGTGCCTCAGTTTCCCCTATATACAGCACTGTTACCTAGTGGGGCAGGGGAGGCCAAGAGACATAGGTATGGATATCACCTAGCTGTCTGAGCGTTAGGCCCCATATCAGTGGAACATCTAAGATGACAATGGCAAATCCAATTAGGACATTAGCATCTAGCAACCAACCACCCAGAGGGAGATGGATTTTCCTGCCTTTCAGCAGGGAAGCTGAGCCACCATCCCAGCTTGAGAACAAAGGACAGGAGAGGTGGGGGATAAGAGAAGTCAGGACTCTCACCTGGAATCTGACCAAAGCACACAGAGCTTGAACAATGGGGTTCATGACAGCTTGGCTGGGCTCTGGGCTGACCAGAATGGACTGTGCTTTAAACTTCAGTTCTCTGTGCTACCCTAAGGCCTTCCTAGGCTGTGTTCCAGTTCACTAATAACCCCGACAGTTCAGACGATGCTGTGTGAGGTGCATTAATCCCTGCAGAGTGGACATGTCTCTAGCAGGAGTCTGTCTCAATTGGACTTGCTGAACGGAGCTCACGGTGTGAAGCAGGAGTGCAGAGATGCAGTCTAAGGAGGTGGTCAGGCCGTGTGGCTTACCCTGGAGGAAGAGTGAGACCCTGAGGGGGTCTGGCCCACTGAAGGGTTCCTCCTAGAGACTATTGCAAGGCTGGGGCCATAGCTCCGATCCTGTAGCTCCAGGAGAGGTTTGCTCTGATCTTCTTTGCTGAAGTGTTCATTTACAGCACAGTCAGAATGTTTCCACGGGGCTGGGGTTGTATTTATGGAGAGGGTTTTTTATAAGCCTGTCTGCAGGAGTTATACAATACTTTGAGTTCTACACCCAATGGGTCTTGCACCTGGTCTCTACACCGGGATGAGGGCGGCCAGTACCATTCCCCTGAGTGGCCCTACAGTCACCTCATCTACTCACAGATTGCTGCTCCTCCCTAGCTGAGGCCCACAGAGATGAGATGGGGTGCTGATGTTTCTAATCTTTTTAGGAGGCTTATTTCTCAGGCACAATCATGTAGCTTCCTTGAGGCTAGGACCAATGGCCATTCCAGCACGTTGTGATTTTCTTCCCCTGACCAGGCACCTTGCACAGAGATTTCCCACCAATCTGTCCCCAAAATAGCAGGCTGGTACCTGCTGTCAGGCTCTCTCTGTGCTCACAGAAGGGGAGCACTTCGCATGGCATCATCCCTGTTCAGCCACCTGGTGCAGCAAGGAGACCATCATGGGAAGCTCATTCAGAGCACCAGCACCCGGCACAGTGCATGCAGGGCTGCCCTCACCACAGAACTAAAAGAAGGATTGGCCAAAGCATTTCCATAGGCACTGTTAGAGGGGCCTGTCTGTACTACAAAACACAGGGAAGAAAACCATGTACCGGACTAGGACCCGGCAGAGGGTGACCATGCAGCTACCCAGCGTGGAGCCATGTTGTGTGCGGACAAAACATGTTTAGAACCTGCCGTGTCGCTTGCTGCTGACAACCCCGTTAACAGCAGTGGGATAGACAGGGCCAGCGTGTTTCCACCTCTGATTTACGAGTTCAAATCCAGCTCGGGTCACTAGTGGCTAAGAAGTGGGGTGGGTGTTTGGTGACCTCAGTGAAGTGGGGGTGGCGGTCTAAATGGGCCCACCTCTCAAGAACTCATCACTGACCGCCTTTGGTGCCAGCAGTTATCTCTGTCAGCCTCCTCCCAACATCTTCTTTATCCTCACCATAGGACCTTCCTGCTGGTGTCTGATAATGCTTGTGTACATACATGGGGACCACATATTTAATGATGGGCACTTCAGTCTAGCAGAGAAAGGTCTAACATGTTCCAATGGTTGGAGGTAGAAGCTAGACAAATTCATACTGGAAATAAGATGTAAATTTTTAACATTAGGGTAATTAACCATCGGAACAATTTACCTAGGGCCATGGTGGATTCTCCATCACTGGCCATTTTTAAACCCAGATGGGATGTTTTTCTAAGAGATCTGCTCTAGGAATTATTGTGGGGCAGGTTTCTGGCCTGTGCTATACAGGAGGTCAGACTAGATGGTCACAACGGTCCCTTCTGGCCTCGGCATCTAGGACTCCCAGGAGAGCACTCTAAGCATGGGGCTAAGAGTTCTAAGGTGGCCCCCACCACCTCTTCCTCCAGCGAGGCAGACCCCTCACTCATTCACACAAGGAATTACCAGTTCATGGATCGCTAGCAGAGCCCGGCACCTCCCTGCAGCCTGGACTTAGGTCTCCAGGAAGGAGGCAGAGCTTAGCACATCAGCATCTCCCATTGGCTAGCTTAGGAGGCTCTCTGCCTAGCTTGCTAGCTTTGGTGGATCGCATTCTACAGTTCCTCTCTCCCCCTCGTTCATTGTATAGGGAGCCATGGCACCTCCAAGCTCAGTGTCACAACGCTCAGCGTTGCAATGCCAAAGTCCCTTCATGGATTCCACCCAGGCTCCGTGGGGTACCAGAGCAGGCAGGGGGCTTGGAAGTGGATTCAGCCATGTTGGTGGGAGTGTGGCTGGGGGATGCTGAGGGCATTAGCTCTGTAAAGGTACCGGGGAGAATAAAGAGCCCCACCACACGCTACGAAGGTGATCTTCATTTACATGAATAACCATAGCCTGGCCTGACACACCTTGGCCTTGGAGCTGACCTAGCCCAGGATAGCTACTGCCTCATGGACAGGTCATAGCCTCAAATTCTCAGTGTAGTACTTGCCTCACAGGTACACAGGGACCTCAGAGGCAGAGCCACCCTACCAAGGCAGGACACACCAGAAGGACTAGCTATGCCACCATTATTGCACTCACCAATTCAATCTAGCTGTGGATTGTAAAAGGCATTGTTAGAGCAGTGTGATAACTTGGGGGGTGGGAATATTAGTCTTCAGGAAGGAGGGTTTAAAGGCAACATTTTACTGTCTGTACCAGAGGCACGGACCAGCACTCACCATCTCTCTGGGCCCCATCCTGCAAAGCCCTGAGCACCCTCAACTATCACCGCTTTAAATGGAAACCAATGCGAGTTAAGAGAATGCACCTTTCAGCCACACACACGCATCTCTCCTTCCCTCCCCCCAGCCCTTGAGGATTTAGAACCTAAAGATGGAGCATTACGTGACCAAAGGTTGGCTTTTTCGCATCAGTTTATACAGAACATGCATCTCCTCTAGCAAGGGGGCATATTGGGTTTTAAAGGTTTCAAGTTAAAGAGAACAATTTAAAACCAAATAGCTCAGGCAGATGAAACCAGGCAGGCAGAGACAGGAGGGGGAAAAAAGAGTCAATACAGTTCAATCCTAGTTCCTATCGAAGCAGTTCATTACAAATTGCTCTTGCAGGGGAAATCACAGAGTCGACTGGCACCTGCTTCTTCCACAGCTGCTTTGACTGCTGGCATACAAGCCACGGCAGAGCAGAAGTACTTGAATCTATGAGCCAGTTAGCAAGAAGCACAGGTATTTGGGTCAGAGGAGGACGGCAGACAATTGGCATCTGACTGAATCGTGCCAGCTCCTTTACAAAACTATTGGGAGTAACATGTTTAAAGGACCAAGAAGAAGCTCTCAATTTTAGCTGAACCACCAGCAGACTAATTAGCCAGAGGAATTTCTCATTGGGAGGGCTGCCAGGAGACGACTATTCTGGAGCTGTTCTCATGGGGAATGCTCAAAGCACTCTATGGGTATGTCTACACTACGAAACTAGGTCGAATTTATAGAAGTCGGGTTTTTAGAAATTGTTTTTATATAGTCGATTGTGTGTGTCCCCACACAAAATGCTCTAAGTGCATTAACTCGGTGGAGTGCTTCCACAGTACCGAGGCTAGCGTCAACTTCCGGAGTGTTGCACTGTGGGTAGCTATCCCACAGTTCCCACAGTCTCCGCTGCCCATTGGAATTCTGGGTTGAGATCCCAATGACTGATGCGGCAAAAAACATTGTTGCGGGTGGTTCTGGGTACATGTCATCAGGACCCCCTTCCCTCCCTCCCTCTGTGAAAGCAACGGCAGAGAATCGTTTCGCGCCTTTTTTCCTGAGTTACCTGTGCAGACGCCATACCACGGCAAGCATGGAGCCCGCTCAGGTAACCATCACCATATGTCTCCTGGGTGCTGGCAGACTTGGTACTGCATTGCTACATAGCAGCAGCAACCCATTGCCTTGTGTCAGCAGACTGTGCAATAGCTCTGAAAACCATCCTCATCGCGTCCGAGGTGCTCCTGGCCGCCCTGCTAAGGTCGGTCAGGAGCGCCTGGGCAGATATGGGTGCAGGGACTAAATTAGGAGTGACTCGACCAGGTCATCCTCTTTAGTCCTGCCGGCAGTCCTATTGTACCATCTTATGGTGAGCAGGCAGGAGATGAGGATGGCTAGCAGTCCTATTGCATCATCTTCTGCCGAGCAGCCAGGAGATGTTGATGGCTTGCAGTCCTACTGCACCGTCTGCTGCCAGCCAAAGATGTAAAAGATAGATGGAGTGGATCAAAACAAGAAATAGACCAGATCTGTTTTTTATTCATTTGCTCCCCCCTCCCTCCCTCCGTGAAATCAACAGCCGACAATCATTTTGGTGAGGTCTGTCAGGGGCACCTTGAAAACTTTAATGGAGATTCAGTCCTGCCTGAAATACCAGAGGGAGAGATAGCTTAGTGGGTTGAGCATTGGCCTGCTAAACCCAGGGTTTTAAGTTCAATCCTTGAGGGGGCCATTCTGTGTGACAGTTGTTTTTCTTTCTCCTTGATGTAAAGCCACCCCCTTTGTTGATTTTAATTCCCTGTAAGCCAACCCTGTAAGCCATGTCATCAGACGCCCCTCCGTCCGTCAGAGCAACGGCAGACAATCGTTCCGCGCCTTTTTCCTGTGCAGACGCCATACCACGGCAAGCATGGAGCCCGCTCAGAACACTTTGGCAATCAGGAGCACATTAAACACCACGTATGTTATCCAGCAGTATATGCAGCACCAGAACCTGGCAAAGCGATACCGGGCGAGTAGGCGACATCAGCGCGGTGATGAGAACATGGACACAGACTTCCTTCAAAGCACGGGCCCTGGCAATATGAGCATCATGGTGCTAATGGGGCAAGTTCATGCGGTGGAACGCCAATTCTGGGCCCGGGAAACAAGCACAGACTGGTGGGACCGCATAGTGTTGCGGGTCTGGGACGATTCCCAGTGGCTGCAAAACTTTCGCATACGTAAGGGCACTTTCATGGAACTTTGTGACTTGCTTTGCCCTGCCCTGAAGCGCATGAATACCAAGATGAGAGCAGCCCTCACAGTTGAGAAGTGAGTGGCAATAGCTCTGTGGAAGCTTGCAACGCCAGACAGCTACCGGTCAGTCGGAAATCAATTTGGAGTGGGCAAATCTACTGTGGGGGCTGCTGTGATGCAAGTAGCCAACGCAATCAAAGATCTGCTGATATCAAGGGTAGTGACCCTGGGAAATGTGCAGGTCATAGTGGATGGCTTTGCTGCAATGGGATTCCCTAACTGTGGTGGGGCAGTAGACGGAACCCATATCCCTATCTTGGCACCGGAGCACCAAGCCGGTGAGTACATAAACCACAAGGGGTACTTTTCAATAGTGCTGCAAGCACTAGTGGATCACAAGGGACGTTTCACCAACATCAATGTGGGATGGCTGGGAAAGGTACATGATGCTCGCATCTTCAGGAACTCTGGTCTGTTTCAAAAACTGCAGAAAGGGACTTTATTCCCAGACCAGAAAATAACCATTGGGGATGTTGAAATGCCTATAGTTATCCTTGGGGACCCAGCCTACCCCTTAATGCCATGGCTCATGAAGCCGTACACAGGCAGCCTGGACAGTAGTCAGGAGCTGTTCAACTATAGGCTGAGCAAGTGCAGAATGGTGGTAGAATGTGCATTTGGACGTTTAAAAGCAGGCTGGCGCAGTTTACTGACTCGCTTAGACCTCAGTGAAACCAATATTCCCACTGTTATTACCGCTTGCTGTGTGCTCCACAATATCTGTGAGAGTAAAGGAGAGATGTTTATGGCAGGATGGGAGGTTGAAGCAAATTGCCTGGCCGCTGGTTATGCGCAGCCTGACACCAGGGCGGTTAGAAGAGCACAGGAGGGCATGGTGCTCATCAGAGAAGCTTCAAAAACCAGTTTCATGACTGGCCAGGCTACGGTGTGAAAGTTCTGTTTGTTTCTCCTTGATGAAACCCCCCACCCCTTGGTTCACTCTACTTCCCTGTAAGCTAACTGTCCTCCCCTCCTCCCTTTGATTACCACTTGCAGAGGCAATAAAGTCATTGTTGCTTCACATTCATGCATTCTTTATTAATTCATCACACAAATAGGGGGATAACTGCCAAGGTAGCCTGGGACGGGTGGTGGAGGAGAGAAGCACCGGGAGGGGTGGTGGAGGAGGGAAGGACAAGGCCACACAGCACTTTAAAAGTTTAAAACTTTAAAAATTATTGAATGCCAGCCTTCTGTTGCTTGGACAATCCTCTGGGGTGGAGTAGCTGGAGGCCCCCCCACCGCATTCTTGGGTGTCTGGGTGAGGAGACTATGGAACTTGAGGAGGAGGGCAGTTGGTTACACAGGGGCTGTAGCGACAGTCTGTGCTCCAGCTGCCTTTCCTGCAGCTCAGCCATACACTGGAGCATATTGGTTTGATCCTCCAGCAGCCTCAGCATTGAATCCTGCCTCCTCTCATCACGCTGCCGCCACTTTTCAGCTTCAGCCCTCTCCTCAGCCCGCCACCTCTCCTCCCGGTCATTTTGTGCTTTCCTGCACTCTGACATTGTCTGCCTCCGCGCATTCATCTGTGCTCTGTCAGTGTGGGAGGACAGCATGAGCTCAGAGAACATTTCATCGCGAGTGCATTTTTTTTGCCTTCTCATCTTCACTAGCCTCTGGGAAGGAGAAGATCCTTGAAACACATGCAGCTGGCGGAGAAAAAAGAAGGGACAGTGGTATTTAAAAAGACACATTTTATAGAACAATGAGTACACTCTTTCACGGTAAACCTTGCTGTTAACATTACATACATAGCACATGTACTTTCGTTCCAAGGTCACGTTTTGCCTCCCCCCACCACGCAGTTAGCCACGGGGAGGGTGGAGGGGCTAACAGCGGGGAACATTTCTGTTCAGCCACAGGCAAACAGCCCAGCAGGAACGGGCACCTCTGAGTGTCTCCTTAAGAAAAGCACCCTATTTCAACCAGGTGACCATGAATGATATCACTCTCCTAAGGATAACACAGAGAGATAAAGAACGGATGTTGTTTGAACGCCAGCAAACATACACTGCAATCCTTTGTTCTACAATGATTCCCGAGTATGTGCTACTGGCCTGGAGTGGTAAAGTGTCCTACTATGGTGGATGGAATAAGGCTGCCCTCCCCAGAAACCTTTTGCAAAGGCTTTGGGAGTATATCCAGGAGAGCCACGAATGGCAGGGCAAATTAATCATTAAACATGCTTGCTTTTAAACCATGTATAGTATTTTAAAAGGTACACTCACCAGAGGTCCCTTCTCCGCCTGGCGGGTCTGGGAGGCAGCCTTGGGTGGGTTCGGGGGGTACTGGCTCCCGGTCCAGGGTGAGAAACAGTTCCTGGCTGTCGGGAAAACCGGTTTCTCCACTTGCTTGCTGTGAGCTATCTTCCTCGTCCCCAAAACCTGCTTCCGTGTTGCCTCCATCTCCATTGAAGGAGTCAAACAACACAGCTGGGGTAGTGGTGGCTGAACCCCCTAAAATGGCATGTGGCTCATCATAGAAGCGGCATGTTTGCGGCTCTGACCCGTAGTGGCCGTTTGCCTCTCGGTTTTCTGGTAGACTTGCCTTAGCTCCTTAAGTTTCAAGCGACACTGCTTCGGGTCCCTGTTATGGCCTCTGTCCTTTATGCCCTGGGAGATTTTGACAAATGTTTTGGCATTTCGAAAACTGGAACGGAGTTCTGATAGCATGGATTCCTCTCCCCATACAGAGATCAGATCCCGTACCTCCCGTTCGGTCCATGCTGGAGCTCTTTTGCGATTCTGGGACTCCATCATGGTCACCTCTGCTGATGAGCTCTGCATGGTCACCTGCAGCTTGCCACGCTGGCCAAACAGGAAATTGAAATTCAAAAGTTCGCGGTCCTTTTCCTGTCTACCTGGCCAGTGCATCTGAGTTGAGAGTGCTGTCCAGAGCGGTCACAATGGAGCACTCTGGGATAGCTCCCGGAGGCCAATACTGTCTAATTGCGTCCACAGTACCCCAAATTTGACCCGGCAAGGCCGATTTCACCGCTAATCCCCTTGTCGGGGGTGGAGTAAGGAAATCGATTTTAAGAGCCCTTTAAGTTGAAAAAAAGGGCTTTGTCGTGTGGACGGGTGCAGGGTTAAATCGATTTAACGCTGCTAAATTCAACCTCAACTCCTAGTGTAGACCAGGGCTTAGTGATTCCTGCACCAAGCAGGTTGAATTACAGTTCTGATCCCCATTTGATCAGACACCTGTACAATGTAGTGGGTAGATATCAATAGAAGGGGAAAGAAATTAGATTTCCACTGCAACAAAATAAACCCTTTCATTTTAGTAGCAGCTTCCAAAATGGTCATGTTAGATGGTGTGTTCACGTTACATCCCCTAAATCGCCAGCTGCCAGGAGAACAGCTAACAGATCATGTAATTTTCATTCTGCTACTAGCAAGGATCTCACACAAACCTACAAACACAAAAAAGAAAGATCCACCTCAGTTTGAAATAACAAGGTGATCTCCTAAAAAGAGCTAACACTGACCTCAATTCAGGAAACCAAACTGAAATTGTGCTGAATTATAACCTATAACCTTGTCCTCTAAAATCCTATTCTAGGGCTCTCTCATTCCTTCTCTTTCTTGAGAGCTGGAGATACCAGGATGCAAAGGCTCGGATTCAACAGCGCACTAAAGGATATACTTTACTGAAGTGAGTTGGAATGCCCTTAAAGCTAAAAGTTTTTCTAAATCAAGGCCCAAACCTTTACCTTTGTTTCTATTTCTCTTAGTAATAGCTCCCTCTGCAGCCACTGGCTGACAAATCCCCACCTCCACCACTCAATATTCTCTTCCCTTTATTTAACACCCTGGAAATATATAGTGTGCAACAGTTTGAGAAAAATCAATGGGTTGTGTGTTTGCTTTTGCTGTGAGTGAACAGAATCCAATCGCATTAAAAAAAGGGGCCCAGAGCCCAGACAGCGAGAAGCAGGCTGTGGTTTTATGGGTGAAAGGAGCTGTTCCAAAATGCCAGCCCCTGATTTTTGTGGAGTTGTTGATGCCTGCACATAGGCTGGTCAGCAGCACAGTGAAGAGGGCTGCTTTCTTGATAAAGCCAGTATAAAGCTGTTGGATGCTAAAAAGGCTAATGTAGTGTCCATCTTTAAAAAAGGGAAGAGGGAGGATCCTGGGAACTACAGGCTAGTCAGCCTCACCTCAGTCCCTGGAAAAATCATGGAGCAGGTCCTCAAGGAATCAATTCTGAAGCACTTAGAGGAGAGGAAAGTGAGCAGGAACAGTCAGCATGGATTCACCAAGGGCAAGTCATGCTTGACTAATCTAATTGCCTTCTATGACGAGATAACTGGCTCTGTGGATGAGGGAAAAGCGGTGGACGTGTTGTTCCTTGACTTTAGCAAAGCTTTTGACACGGTCTCCCACAGTATTCTTGCCAGCAAGTTAAAGAAGTATGGGCTGGATGACGGGACTATAAGGTGGATAGAAAGTTGGCTAGATTGTCGGGCTCAATGGGTAGTGATCAATGGCTCCATGTCTAGTTGGCAGCTGGTATCAAGTGGAGTGCCCCAAGGGTCGGTCCTCAGGCTGGGTTTTGTTCAATATCTTCATAAATGATCCGGAGGATGGTGTGGATTGCACCCTCAGCAAGTTTGCAGATGACACTAAACTGGGAGGAGTGGTAGATACGCTGGAGGGCAGGGATAGGATACAGAGGGACCTAGACAAATTGGAGGATTGGGCCAAAAGAAATCTGATGAGGTTCAACAAGGACAAGTGCAGAGTCCGGCACTTAGGATGGAAGAACCCCGTGCACCGCTACAGACTAGGGACCGAATGGCTCGGCAGCAGTTCTGCAGAAAAGGACCTAGGGGTTACAGTGGACGAGAAGCTGGATATGAGTCAACAGTGTGCCCTTGTTGCCAAGAAGGCCAATGGCATTTTGGGATGTATATGTAGGGGCATTGCCAGCAGATCGAGAGACGTGATCGTTCCCCTCTATTCGACATTGGTGAGGCCTCATCTGGAGTACTGTGTCCAGTTTTGGGCCCCACACTACAAGAAGGATGTGGAAAAATTGGAAAGAGTCCAGCGGAGGGCAACAAAAATGATTAGGGGACTGGAACACATGACTTATGAGGAGAGGCTGAGGGAACTGGGATTGTTTAGTCTGCAGAAGAGAAGAATGAGGGGGGATTTGATAGCTACTTTCAACTACCTGAGAGGTGGTTCCAGAGAGGATGGTTCTAGACTATTCTCAGGGGTAGCTGATGACAGAACAAGGAGTAACGGTCTCAAGTTTCAGTGGGGGAGGTTTAGGTTGGATATTAGGAAAAACTTTTTCACTAGGAGGGTGGTGAAACACTAGAATGCGTTACCTAGGGAGGTGGTGGAATCTCCTTCCTTAGAAGTTTTTAAGGTCAGGCTTGACAAAGCCCTGGCTGGGATGATTTAGTTGGGGATTGGTCCTGCTTTGAGCAGGGGGTTGGACTAGATGACCTCCTGAGGTCCCTTCCAACCCTGATATTCTATGAGTCTATGAACCCAGGCTGTGCATTCAACAGCCCAGCTCCGTGGTGCTGAAAGTTGGTTTCTAAGTGGGGCTTGAGCTTGGGCCACTGGAGAAAATAACTGAGAAGAGGGACGAGGCTGAAAAAGTAACCGTGACCCTTTCCGTCCCTCTCTGCTATTGGCCGTCAAAGCCTATTGCATTGATCAGCTGAGGGACTGGCAGTGCAGTCTGCAATTGAGAGGAGTAACTGCTTTAAATCTGCCCCAAGGCACAGGGCCAGCAACTGAACTAAGTGGCTGGAGCAATCAGCAATGAAGCTTGGGTCAGACTTTTAGAGCGTAAAGTCCCCTCAAAAGAAACCTTGGGCTATGGACAGCTCAACCTGCTTCATGGTGTCTCCTTCTCTCTAGCATCACCTGCTGAAGAATCTCATATGGGTTGCTATATGCTACATCCCTAGTGCACCTATAGCTATGAGACAGGGACATCGGATAAAATCCCAGTTACCCAAAACACAGCCCCCTTCTTGTACAAGCACATGGAATGGATTCCCTAGTCTCTTCCAGGAGGTTATAAGATGAAATCTTTAGTGAAGAGGAGAGAGAAGTTTCTGGCCCAAATCCTCAAAGGTATTAAGGCCCCACCAGAGAGCCCAGCATTCTTAGTTAGTTGCCCCAAAATTTGTATTTGTTAAACAAAAAAGTGCCTTCCTTGAAGTATAATTCAGTGCAGCTCTCAGTCTGTTTTGTGAGATGATCTTCATGAGAACTCTTACAGCTTCCCTCCTTCAACCTGGCTTCATTTGGGATCTAGGTCTTGTCTGTTCTGGGGGCTAGCTCTGATTTCTTCCATTGTCCCACAGCAATCCTCCAACCTGGGGAGGAGAGCTGTGATTGGCACTGATGAAACCTATCCTGGCTTGAAATCCTTTCACTTTTAAACCGTCTGGGTTCAATTCCCAGCACTGCCACAGAGCTGGGCAAGTCATTTAATCTCTCTGCGCCTCAGTTCCTTATATGCAAAATGGGGTAGGACCTTCCTGGCTCCATACAGGGTTGTGAAGGAAAAGTTATTAGGTGTATGGGAGGAGTTCAGCTGCTTGGCTGATGGGGCCACGTGACTAGCTAGAGGATGAAATTTGTTCATTCGCCGTCCACCTGGAAATAGGTAAGGCACGTGTTCTGCACTCAAGCAACAACTGAATTTTAAAAACTGTACACAACTCTTGCCATGGTGTGAGACAGTGACAGACTGCAGCTGCTGGAGGGAGGAAGGCAGGACATTTGACAGCATGTACAGCAAGTATGACAGAATTTGGCCGATGTGTTTTTGCAGATGGTCTTGTCTGGAGTATGTTCAGATACCACCAGACAGTTCACAATCATGCCACTGTGTGTGTTTAGTTTTGCTTAGAAAGAACAAATGAGCATCCAGTGAAATGACTGAAACAGCTTGATAAGGAGGAACTGCATGTGGGCTTTGCAGAACTGCAAGACACACACTGGGATTCGGTGATTTACAGTTACAGTCACAGGAGAAGGTCCAGATGCCATGCAAAGTCGTGTCTCAAGATGCATTTTGATGGAGAGCAGTAGCTGAACATACAACTTTTACAATTTTATATTAAACCTGATTTATATGGCACAAAAGAAACAGTCTAAAAGCTTAAACCTGGAAAATTCCAGAACCCAAACCCTAGCTTCCAAAGAGCCCTTTAGAGTAGCATACTTCCCTGTCACATCATTTACAAACACACAAACATGTAAAATAGGCAAGGAGCTCAGAAATCTTACACTGCCCCCAGCGTACGTCTACACGGCAAAAATGCCAGCAGCAGCAAGTCTCGGAGGCCAGGTCTACAGACGGACAGGGCTCGAGCTACGGTGCCCGAGACAGCCGTGTAGATGTTTGGGCGCAAGCTGGAGACTGGGCTCTGAAGTCCACCATCCACCCAATCCAGACCACCTACATAGCTATTTTTGGTGCTGTAGCAGGAGTCTTGCGAGCTCAAGTCTGTCGACCCAAATCCTGTGACTCACGGACATGGGTATATCTGCACACTGCAAAAAAACCCATAGAAAGTAACACATTATTCTTATCAAATATTGGGAAGTGTCTAATCACAATACACCTTAAAGGTGACCCAAAATAAGCACGCTTCTTTCATTGCTCACCTCAAGTTATCATTGCAACACCAAACCCTTAAGAAAACAAAAATATGAGCCATATCCTCAGCTGGTGTAAATCAGCATACACCAGACAAAGATCAAGCCCTAAACAGTACAGATGCATAGATTATAAAGCCAGAAGGGACCACTGTGATCAGCTAGTCTGACTTCCTGCATAACACAGTCCAGAGACGTCCCTGCATTAATGCCTATTTGAACTAGAGGATTCTATTTAAAAAAAAAATCTAATCTAATGCCAGTGATGAAGAATCCACACCAATACTTAGTAAGTTGTTCCCGTGGTTACTCACCCAAGGAACTCAGCAAACCAAGGTCTCTGTATCCCAAACCCCAAGTCTTGTTTAAAACTATTTAATGGTTTTAACATGAACTGACTCGCAGGGCCCATATATTCCACTGAAATTAACACAGAGCCTCTATATACTGTTGAAATACAAACAAGGAAAGGTGGGTTCTCATACATCAAGACACAAACTTCTACGTTTCTCTGCTAAAGCCTCCCACAAGTTACCTTTGGAATACACAGAATTGCCTCATCCCCATTTGTGTAATTCTCATCCTTACTCATCTCTCGGCATGGCTATTAAAGACAGAGCATTATTGTCAAGGTTCCTTCCCCACTCTGAACTCTAGGGTACAGATGTGGGGACCTGCATAAAAGACCCCCCTAAGTTTATTCTTACCAGCTTAGGTTAAAAACTTCCCCCAGGTACAAACTTTGCGTTGTCCTTGAACCATACGCTGCCACCACCAAGTGTTTAAACAAAGAACAGGGAAAGAGCCCACTTGGAGACGTCTTCCCCCAAAATATCCCCCCAAACCCTACACCCCCTTTCCTGGGGAGGGCTTGGTAAGAATCCTCACCAATCTGTACAGGTGAACACAGACCCAAACCCTTGGATCTTAAGAACAATGAAAAATCAATCAGGTTCTTAAAAGAAGAATTTTAATTAAAGAAAAGGTAAAAGAATCACCTCTGTAAAATCAAGATGGTAAATATCTTACAAGGTAATCAGATTCAAAACAGAGAATCCCTCTAGGCAAAACCTTAAGTTACAAAAAGACACAAAACAGGAATATACATTCCATCCAGCACAGCTTATTTTACCAGCCGTTACACAAAAGAAAATCTAATGCATTTCTAGCTAGATTACTTACTAATTTAACAGGCGCTGTAAGGCTGCATTCCTGATCTGTTCCCGGCAAAAGCATCACGCAGTCAGACCAAACCCTTTGTTCCCCCCCCCTCCAGATTTGAAAGAATCTTGTCCCCTCATTGGCCATTTTGGGTCAGGTGCCAGCAGGGTTACCTTAGCTTCTTAACCCTTTACAGGTGAAAGGATTTTGCCTCTGGCCAGAAGGGATTTTATAGCACTGTATACAGAAAGGTGGTTACCCTTCCCTTTATATTTATGACAATTATATTCAGAAGTACTGAAATAAATTAAATGCAGTTTTGACTTCAGGGCAATAAAAGATGCAAATCGTAGAAAAAGCAGAACAAGTTTCTTTGCAGAACCTGACTGTTTAATTAACAACATTTATTTCTCCACAATGAAACATAATCGTGTGGTTGTCACAGTTACAGGTCTAGACTTTTCTGGTCTCAGAGCTCCCATCTGAAGGTTTTTGACTGTGGGTACATCTACACGGCAATGTAAGCCTGGGCGTGAGCCAACATCCCCTTGCATCCACACACCAGCTGTGCTAACACACCTGGCGTCCCAGGACCCTGCAGAGCGAGAGGGTCCGAGCCCACATTAAGCTGGAACCTAGGGCCCAAACCCTATTGCTTTCCTGTGTGCGTGTGGCCCCAGCTTGGCTCAGGTCCTGGAAGCCCTCTAGATGTATCCCGGAGTTCCCAGCAGCAGAGGAGCAGTGCAGCAGGCAGCCAGCATGGCATCCAGAAGTGCCACCGCAGTCTGGCTGAGTGCGCTCCCGCTTCCTGCTCTGGCTCCCCCTCTCTGCTGCACAGAGCTTGCCCAGAGCAGGGAGCAAAGCTGACATGCAGGAGGTGGCTCCCTGCCGCTGGGATGTTGGGGGGGGTGTCATCCTTCCCCCAGCCGTGCTGAGCCGGGAGCTCTGCTGCTCCCCCTCCCTGCAGGGCAGCCACTTGGCCTCCTCTCCACTCTGTCTGTTGCTCCGGGGCCCCCCTGGGGCTGGGTGTGCAGGGGCGCCCAGGCTGCGAGAACAGTTAGTGAGAGCCAGCCCTAAAGCTTCCCCACAGCCTCCTGGGGATCGCTTTTCCCTGCCTCCCGGGGTGGAGAACACCCTGCACCCCAAGCCTTGGGAATGCACTTCACTACACTGAAGTCACCAGCAGCCAGGCTGGGGTGTGTGTGTATATGTGTTCTTCCTCTGAAACCCCCATTCTATGTCAAACTTCAAAAACAGACAAAAATTAACAACAAACCAACCAACCACCAACACCTTCATTGAACAGCCCATGCTACAAACTAAGAATTGCAGAGTTTCAGTTTAATAGTCTGACAGCCCGGGAGACTGGTGTGCACCTGATGTGGGGGTAATTAGCACATGGGCATTTTCCTGCCACTGTGACTCAGCCCAGAGGTGCAGAGCCCAGTTCCCAGGTTAGATGGTAGATCAGTACAAAGCCTTCTACGAACTGCCATCATTCTACTCAGACCGCCACCAGAGGAGCTAATCGTGCCGTTTGTGTGCTCATAGAGTCCTTATGGGCACCTGAGTCCCATCGACAGCACCGCCAGTGAGGAAGCAGGGTGGGCAGGAAGTTTTCCCCACCACGTTCCTAGGGTGAGAGTGTAGATGGGGGGGGGAGGGCAGCAGGCACTTTGGGAAGTGTTTACTTTGACTTGGGTCTGTGCACAGCAGTGTGGACGCCAGAGCCTTAGGTTTGATCATGGGTCAGAAGATTTTTAATCTAGGGTTAAAATGCAATATAGACCCTCAGCCAGGATTCCCTGACACAGGTCAGCTGACTTGAGTCCCACTAACCCTAGGCTTACATTGCTGCATGGACATTCCCTATATCTATCTGTGGGGTGGGTGTTAAAACCAACACACCCTCCTAGAAGCCAAACATCAATCACAGTTTGGGGGAGGAGATCGCTAAGGTTCCCCTCACACCCCCACTTTTCCTACTGTGGTTGTAGCCGGCAAGTCACTCAGAGAGAGTCTCCTGGGAAAGAAAGGGCACCATTTCAGGTGCCGAGGCTGACGGTCCAGACTGGCTGTGCACCGTGGATTTTCAGACATGTGGTGCAAGAATTTCTTGTGATCACCTAGTTGTTTTCATCGCTCCAACGTTGCAGAAGAGAGTGAACACCTCAGAACTCAATGGCTTCAGTGTTCACTTGGGGTTCATGCTGCTTGTCCAAGCATGCCTTCCGAGCTGCTGGGACACTGCTTGGGGCAGAGACCTGGAGGTGCTGCATTAAGAGGGGTGTTTGGTTTTAGCCTAATCACGGTTTCATCTTGAGGTGCAGAGACAAGAAAAACGTATTCCCCGAGCATTATCCCATTGGGCCTCTATGGAAGCTTACAGCAGGGCTCAGAATGACTCCGAGGAACCGAATGCATGAATATTACTGGCGATATGGGGCATGCTCACATGTGCATGTTTGGTGATGGACTACAAAGTGCTGTCTATGGTGAAGCAGTAAAGATGAGCACAACCGAGCGTTCCATTAACACCAACACAAGTTCAAGTTCAAAGTCTCTGTTGTGAAACGCAGGCATCTGCTACCACTCTGCCAGTCAATCAGCTCCTGTCTGAGCAGGCTGGAACTGTGGCCCCTCTCTCCAGCAGTACAGGCCTGGGAAGCAATTCAGTGGGGCAGCTGAAACCTCACATGACAATTAGTTTATGAAATACCCTATCTAGCACCTAATACTGCTTTAGAGGAAGCTGAAAATGAGATTCGAATAGGCACCTGCTTGGGAGCGGAGGTCAACAAGCTAAGTGATACTGCATCTAACATGGTTTTCTGCAAAAGGGAAGTTATTAAAGATCCATTACAGAGGTGGTGCACTATAGATAAGCAGCGGAGATCAAACGAAAGTAGAGCTATTGCAACATTTAAGGTTTTGTCAGCGCTTCCAGTAGAGAGAGTTCTAGTTTCTATTTTCAAAAGGTTTGTAATGGAACTATAAGAATTATTACCTATTCTATTCCAGTAACACTAAGATGGCATCCATGATGGCACTTGGGCCCCATGATGCTCAGCGTGGCAATGCCTAATTTTTAGGATGCTAGAAAATCCCTGGAACAATACTGCAATCCACAAAGCTGAGTTAGGTGCCTACACTCCCTATGCAATGAATGGGGAGAGATAGGTGCCTTCGGCTAGGTCTGCACTAGAAGTGCTTACAGCTGCACCTTCGCCAATGCACTGTAGATGCCTGCTGTGTGGACAGATTGGAGAAAGTCCAGAGAACAAAGTGATTAAAAGTCTAGAAAAACATGACCTCTGAGGGCAGATTTTACAAAAATTGGGTTTGTTTAGTCTGGAGAAGAGGGGAGGGGGCATAATAGTCTTCAAGTACATCAAAGGTTGTTATAAAGAGGAGGAGGAGAGTTGTTCTCCTTATCCACAGAGGACAGGACAAGAAACAATGGGCTTAAATTGCAGCAAGGGAGCTATTAGGAAAAACTTGGCTATTAGGAAAAACTTCCTGTCAGGGTGGTTAAGCACTGGAATAAATTGCCTAGGGAGGTTGCGGAAACCCTGTCATTGGAGGTTTTTAGAAACAAGTTAGACAGATACCGGTCAGGGATGGCCCAGGTAAGACTTAGTCCTGCTGTCGTGCTGAGGACTGGACTAGATGACCTATCGAGGTTCCTTCCAAACCTACGTTTCAAGGATTCTACAGGGACAGAAGGCTGTTTCTGTCGCTGTAGTAAATCTCCCCCCTCAAGAGGCAGTACCTAGGTTGATGGAAGACTTCTTCTGTCAACCTAGCAGTGTCTACACCGGGGCTCGGGTCAGTTTACCTATGCCTCCCAGGGGTGTGAAAAATTCACACCCGAGCAACATAGCTAGATCCACCAGCTTTTTACGTGCAGACCAAGCCTTAGACTGCGATTCGCAAAGGGGAGCTGCCTAAGCTAGCCAATGGGAGAGGCCAATGGGGGGAGATGCTAAGCCCCACCCCCTCAGCGATAGGCTCCCGAGTCCAAGATGCAAAGAGACACCTCTCCCCGTTAGCGATCCATGAGCAGGTCGTCCACGTCCCCTGCAGCCAGGCAGCATAAGCACCTAAGGCTTTTCTTGCAGGACTGAGTTAGGTGAGCGCCAACTCCACACAAAGAGCTGGGTGAGGAGGCGGCAGCTCCCTCCTTATGTTAGCTGGTGGTCAGAGTGCTCAGCTGGGATGTTCAATTCCCACCTCTGCCGTAGCGGGAGAAAGGCTTTGAACAGGGGTCTCCTGCCTCTTTTCTCCCGTGTGTAAGGGGACTGTTGCCCCCTTACTAACATTCAGTGGGGTGTTTTGCTTGGCTAGCTCCCACTACTAAAAGGGGAAGGGTGGAAGGGAAATCAGGACCCTGAGACTGATAGTCCCCAGGTACAATGGGCAGAGGCCAACGCTCCAGGTCAGCCTGAATGACAGGGTGGGCAGACCAATCAGGGAGTCAGGAGGGTCCTGTCCCCCGTGTGAGTTGGAATTGCCTGGATCAGACGGAGTGGGGCTGAGCCAAGGAGAGAGCAGGGGCCGGAGCGGAGCTGGGGAGTAGAGCCGGGCCAGATCCAGAGGGACCAGAAAAGCAGCCTGGGAAGCAGGTCAGAGTTGGGAGCAGTCACAGAAGCAGCCCAGGGGAGAGCAGATCCTGTGCTGGGAGCAGAGCTGCAGCCACAGAACCAGGTGTGGTGAGCAACTGGGGCCAGCCAAGAGGGGACCTTGGGCAAAGGGCCCAGCACAGAAAGACACCCCCAGCCAAGGGTCCTTGCAGACCAGACTGTGAGGGGGATCTTAATCCGATGGGGGGCTGACGCTGGGAAGAAGGGTCCCACCACCCAAAGCCCGGAGGTGTGAGGCCACCACCATTGCAAGTGTCCCACCCACAGCATCCCTGCAGCACAACCAGGGCCTGAGAAGACGGCCTGGGACTTACAAGGAACAGACTGTGAAGTGCCCTGATGTTCCAGAGACACTGTTTGTGATGTTCCCTGCCACAGAGCAGGGTGATGTGTTTCCCTTTAACCTTTCCCATTTTTCCTTGTTCTTTTTTAAATTAATTGTTAATTAAACAACTTGTATTTGCTTTAATTTGTATGAAATGATCAGTGGGTCAGGGAAGTGCCCAGTGCAGAGAGAGTACCCTGGAGT
The DNA here is from genome assembly GCF_015237465.2 of Chelonia mydas. NCBI lineage: Eukaryota > Metazoa > Chordata > Testudines > Cheloniidae > Chelonia > Chelonia mydas. The sequence continues at coordinate 121,945,083 of NC_051245.2, forward strand.
AAGGACACCCTAGCCCCTGTCTTAGGTGACCACAGCAGGGTTGGGGGGGGCGAACCCCCCAGGAATCCTGGCCCCAGCCTTATCAGGGTTACGAGGACTCTGCCAGACAAGAGAGTGGAAGGGGAGTCCTCAAGGGCAGGGAGGCCTCTAGGTAAAGGAAGTGGGAGCGAGGACTCAGATCCTTTCGCTAGCTCACTTCACCGGGGTAGTGCAGAAGCCAGGAAAGTTCCCCACAATAGCGGGACCATTCCACCTCTTACACATGCCAGGAAGCAGGGAGTTGAACCTGCCTCTCCTGAATCCCTAGTAGCATGGAGGGATCTGGCAGAAGCAGGGGCTGAGTCAGAGGCTTGGCTGTGTTTTGAATCAGAGCAGAGGGGAGTTTCCGTAGCAGCGTGCGGGGTTACTCCCTGGCACTGAGCGGGTTTGGCTGGAATTTTTCTCCTAGTTTCAACCTACGTAAAAGACATTGCTCAGGGGCAGCGAAAGCCAAGGGAGAGTTAGCTTAGGTCTCTACATATTGCCATGTTTCACCTGGAGAAATTCCCTGGCCTCTGCCATGCAGGAGGTCAGGTTACATGGCCTTTTAGCCCTAGGATCAGTAACTCTGCAGCTGGATTTGGATTTTTCTTGAAAAACAGGGCGGAGGGGCAGATTCCTGGATCCAGCTGAACTGTACTTGGTGCAGGACCTGGAGTGGGGCCAAAGGTAGCTTCAGGTCACCTCTGTGCTTCTGGTCACCTCTGTACTTCCTTGCACCTGGGATCATGGGTCCCGGCTAGTCTCTGCTCAGCCTCAGGGCTGCTCTACCCCAGAACCATTCCAGCAGCCAGGCATAGCCAGGGCAGTGCTGTCCTGGCCCATCCGCCCAGCCACCCCCCTTTCCCACCGTGCCCCCATGCCGGGATGGGCTACACATGCAATAAAAAGCAAGGTATTCAAAAAAAAAAAAAAACACTTTAAAATGGAGGGGGGGTGCTATTTGGTCTAGCGCCGGCCCTGCCAGCATGGTCACCAGTCTCAGCCTGTGCTTGTAGTTTATTTACGCTCCTATTTTCCATTTTTTGTTGGCAGTTTTTATTTTCTGAGGTATTTTCAATCGGATGTTCTGTTGACATAATAATAAGCCCTTGAAGGGCCTGCTGTATGCTGTCTGTATCCGTGACTTCTTTGATATATTATTCAGTCTCAATCAGCCTTGCTAGCATCACTGGGAGCTGCTGCTTTGGCTGACAATTTTTCGTCACTCCCACTGACACATTAATATATTAGCAACTGGTCCCTGGAAGCTCGCTTTAAAGAGAGCGTCATTCGGCGCTTGGGAAGGTAAAGCTTCAGTTCCCTACCACTCAACACACTACCAAGAGTGCTCTCCCACAACTAAGGTCGGAGGTAGGGAGTATCCATGTTATTTAGCCATTTTCCCATTTGGGCCATACAGATCAGGGGAGCATGTCCTTTGGTTTCATCTCAGGTTTGGGCTACAAACACCGCAGGACAAGAAAGTCACTATAAGGTCGGAGGTCTTTTTCTTTAGTAAGCAGTGGCAGCCACATTAGGATAGCAGCAGCGAGCTAAGAAGCAGAAAGTCACAACCTCACATTCCATCTAAATTACATCAAAACGAAATGTGATATCGAGCTGTTAAGAAGGCTCCTGTCCTAACAGTACCCGCCCTGACCAGCTAAACAAACAGATCTTAAGATCTTTAAAGTAAACTTTATATGACTGCATTCTGTCTGGCAAGAAACCACTTAACAGTGATGAGTGTGAAATCTATACTTCTATTATTTTGCCTTTATGTTCCCCACTTCTCTACTGTTTATCTGTAGGGTCAGTCTGAATTGTTGATTGTCTGTCTGTTGCATAACTAATTTTTCAAGATTTAAATCAACTAAGGTGGTGGGATATGATTGACCAAAGAACTGTTTTGTAATGGGCTAGGATGGTGAAAAATATGGTTTTGTAGACCTTCAGTTTAAAATGATTGGTTACAATGTAGCTAAGCAGGACCCAAGTTCCACTCACTATATAAACTGGGGTCCAAAAGGAAGTTCTCTGGAACCAACTCTGGGGGACAGCCCAAGATCAGAGCTGCCAGACCTCACTCTGCCAATGGCACCATGCAGAAGCTGGAGGAGCCCTGGGCGACCAGATCCTGACTGGCCATCAGGAAAAATTCATCTGCCTTATTGGGATTAGTGAGCATTGTATGTGTAGCGTGTGTATTCTGTTTTGGCAACTTAATTAATAATTAGAGGTTAAGGATATTGTTGTGTAAGGCCCTTTCACTGGTAAAAGGCCCCACAAAAGATTACACCCTGAGCCCTAGGAACTTGGTACAGGTGGGGGGTGCATAAATTAACAAGGTTACACCTTGAGCCCATGCAAGGGTAAAGGTGGTGTGCCCTAGTGCATGCAGGTAACAGTCACAGTGCTGCGGTCATTTGCCCCTGGTTATTATATTCCATTCTAGGTACCGCGTTAACAGAAAGCTATAGACAAAGTGAGGAACGTAATAGTTCTCTGAAAACATCTACTCAATGTGCAGCGGCAGTCAAAAAAGTGATCAGAATGTTGGGAATCATTATGAAAGGGATCGCTAAGAAGACAGAAAATATCATATTGCCTCTATATAAATCCATGGTATGCCCACACCTTGAATACTGTGTGCAGATTTGGTCTCCCCATCTCAAAAAAGATATATTGGAATTGGAAAAGGTTCAGAAAAGGGCAACAAAAATGATTAGGAGTATGGAACGCCTTCCGTATGAGGAGAGAATAATAAGACCGGGACTTTTCAGCTTGGAAAAGAGACGACTGAAGGGGGATATGATAGAGGTCTATAAAATTATGACTGGTGTTGAGAAAGTAAATAAGGAAGTCATTTACTCCTCATAACACAAGAACCAGCGGCCACCACATGAAATTAATAGGCAGCAAGTTTAAAGCAAACAAAAGAAAGTATTTTTCACACAATGCACAATCAACCTGTAGAACTCCTTGCCAGAGGAAGTTGTGAAGGCCAAGATTATAACAGGGTTCAAAAAATAACTAGAGAATTTCATGGAGGATAGGTCCATGAATGACTATGAGTCAGGATGCGCAGGGATGGTGTCCCTAACCTCTGTTTGCCAGAAGCTGGGAATGGGCAACAGAGGATGGATCACTTGATTATTACCTGTTCTGTACATTCCCTCTGGGGCACATGGCATTGGCCAATGTTGGAAAACAGGATACTGGGCTAGATGGACCTTTGGTCTGAGCCAGTATGGCCATTCTTATGTTCAGGGCCATCTCAGTCCACTGGACAGGGTGGCCAGTGCTCTATCTCCAGCCAGAGCCAACCCTGATGTGTCAAAGGAAGGAGACCAGACACCCCCATCCCCCAAAAATATCCCTCTAGAATACATTTGGTGGTGGGAGGAGAGGGGAAATAATCCCTTCCTGACCACTGCAGGTGACCAGCTGAAGCCTTGAAGCCTCAGATTATTAGAAATACAAGATGTGAAATGGGAGGGACCGCCAGGGCAACCAAGCCCAGCCCCCTGCTATCACAAGCAGCCCCATCATACAGTCACTCATAAGTTCATCAAGTGCATCTTAAAACTGTTTAGGTTGTTTGCCCCTGCTGCTCCCTGTTCTAGAGCCTCACTCCCGTGACGGCTAGAAATCTTTCCCTCATTTCCACCCTCAGTGTAGGATTTCTCCTGCATCCCGCCTTGTCTCACCATGGCCATCTCCTGGAGGAGCCAAAATGCGTCCCCTTTAGGGCTCCACGTGTGGCTCCCGAGGAGCCAGTAGATCACTGTTGAGTCACATACACTCACAGTACTGTGAGTGGGACTCTGAGAGGCATTCGAGTCCAGTCCCCTGCATGAACGCCGTCTCCACGCCAACACTCGCAGCCTGTTGGTGCCAAAATCCTAAACACCAACCATCAGATTCAGACCCAGGTCTGTACGACTAGCACTATGCCCCAGCTATCAATCCAGCATGGCCTTTATGTCTGCCAGCAAGACAGGGCTATTCCCAGCTTTGGATCAAGGCCTAGGAAAGGTTGTCTCGTTGGGGGTTTGTTTTTTAGTCACTCCATGGAATGGAGACAAGCGCTGGCTGCAGGAGCAGGCCCAATAGCCGCAGGGGGTTGATATTCCCTAGGTCAGCGGAGTTTGACCAGTGTGCACATTACTGAAAAAGTCAGTGCACTTTTCAGAATCCCACTGCACAGCCATACATCAGTGCACATTTACTGAACGGATTCTAGATGCCACACGTAAATGCATCCTCCTAAAGCATTTGTTTGCCAGCATGGAAAATGGCCCCATTCTGAGCATTACAGACATGACCACAACAGGACTGGACTGCCAGTGTTTTGAAGGGGAAGAGCACATAACTGTCTCACCACGCTGGCTGCATTCCCTTGAATGCGGAGTATCATCGTGCTAACGAACACATGGCCTAGGACCCCACAGTTTAACAAGTGACAGCCCTCTGAGCATCTGAAGTCAAGCCTTCTTTAAAATGCAACTAGAAGCTCAGTTCAACAGCAGCTTCTCTTGGCAGCATTGTACATATTCCTGGGAAACATTTGCACTGAGAGGGATATTGTCTCTCCCCTGCCCTCCAGGAAGGATTGTGCAATGGCTCTGTCCGAGTCCCCTGGAAGTGACTGACCTGAAAACTGAGGGGTAGGTTTGGGTACTTGGATCGGGCCGGATCTCACTGACACCGAGACCCTGTCACATCACTCCTGCAGCACGAAGGGGCATGGAAGTGGGGGCCACTATAATTTCTGCCCACTCATTGGCGAGGGCACAACCCTAGGACTTGAACCTGGGACTGCCAAAGACTCCGTGAGTGCCCTTGGGCAAGTCACTTGGCCTCTCTGTGCCTCAGGTCCCATCTGTAAAATAGCTTTGTAAGGATACATACAGTATGGATGGTGAGATCGGCTGATGACAGCACTAGATAAGAACTATCCATTCTTATTCACACTGCCAGAGACAGGTAAAATGGCCCTTGTGTAAGTGAGAATCTGGCCTTTTGAGGGCTACTGTTTATAAGTCCCACTGGTTTCTCAGAGAGCAATGAGGGTACAGGAATGGAGGCTCCCCATGAGTACTGTCAAATATAAAGGGAAGGGTAACCACTCTTCTGTGTTCAGTGCTATAAAATCCCTTCTGGCCAGAGGCAAAACCCTTTCACCTGTAAAGGGTTAAGAAGCTAAAGTAACCTCGATGGCACCTGACCCAAAATGGCCAATGAGGGGACAAGATACTTTCAAATCTGGAGGGTGGGGGGGAAAGGCTTTTGTCAATCTGTGTGATACAGTTGCCGGGAACAGATCAAGGATGCAAGCCCTTCAACTCCTGTAAAGTTAGTAAGTAATCTAGCTAGAAAATGTGTGTTAGGTTTTCTTTGTTTTGGCTTGTAAATTCGCTGTGCTGGAGGGAACATGTATTCCTGGTTTTGTGTCTTTTTGTAACTTAAGGTTTTGCCTAGGAGGGAGTCTCTATGTTTTGAATCTGATTACCCTGTAAAGTATTTACCATCCTGATTTTACAGAGGTGATTCTTTTACCTTTTCTTTAAATAAAATTCTTCTTTTAAGAACCTGATTGATTTTTCATTGTTCTTAAGATCCAAGGGTTTGGGACTGTGTTCACCTGTACCAACTGGTGAGGATTATCATCAAGCCTTCCCCAGGAGAGGGGGTGTAGGGCTTGGGGGAATAGGACTCCAAGTGGTCCTTTCCCTGTTCTTTGTCTAAATCACTTGGTGGTGGCAGCGTACGGTTCAAGGACAAGGCAAAGTTTGTACCTTGGGGAAGTTTTTAATCTAAGCTGGTAAAAATAAGCTTAGGGGGTCTTTCATGCAGATCCCCACATCTGTACTCTAGAGTTCAGAGTGGGGAGGGAACCCTGACAAGCACCATGCCAGTCAGTGTCCATGGGACTGAAGCGTAGGCTGGTTGAGAACACTCTCCAGATGGCTGCGATACTGGACTGACCCATCTGGAGACTAGGTGGTCATTTGCTTTTTTGTGATCATGCTATTCAGGAGTAACTCCATCAACTCCACTGGAGTCCCCCCAGATTCCCACAGCTGCCCCTGACCCAGACACACAAGTCAGAAGGGTCAGGTTTTCATAAATATCCCCAGCTGTCACCCAACATCCACACCACTTCGGAGATGAAAAACATGCCAACCATATCCAAGTTTGAAACTAAATTGAGACTGCTCAGAGAAGCTAAGAGCTGCTAAAGGACTAATGGACTGAATTTGTGCAGCCAACAAATCCCTGAAATGGGAGTTAGAATTCTGTAGCCCCAGAGAAAGTGGCAGCTGGATGGACATAAGAACAGCTTATGCCCCATTTCCTCCCTTTTGTGGGGAAGACACACAAGGTAAATCAATCATACTTCTGTGCACCAGTTGTCTGGCATTAACAAATGAACTCCAATCTGCGCCATCACACTCAGGTTCTCTCTGACTGTGCTTGGATCCAGGATTTCTGATTACATGTTCACACCAGCCTGCCAAATGCCTTCCATATACACCCAGATAACAATCCAGGTTGGGGTATTTCTCAGAATACCCTATCACACCCTGCCGCACAAAGCAGGGTCAGCCAGCCAACGGTGGCCATGACTCACAAAAGCAAATCCTTTTATTAGGACATGGCTAGACAAAGCATTTGGAGCTGTGGAAGAGATGCACCCTGAATCAGAAATCCTAGGCCTGGCTTAAGTCAAGCTGGATTTCAACAAAGCCGCTACGGGCAACATACAGAAGAACACAACTGTCACAATCTTGGCCCTGAACTAAGCATACCAAGCAGCAATAGTGATTCTGGCCCTCCAGGAAAGCATGATGTACCAGGAAATACCTGAAGTGCATATTCATATATAACAATGCCATCCCAAGGCCTGACTACAGACTGATTCCAATTCATGTCTGCTATCCTTGTTTACATGTTGATTTGCTACATCAAGTACTGGCTTGGCTTCCTACCATGCAGGCAGCTATGAACACCATGTCCCTGGGTTATTTTCCGTTTATAGCATTTACATGTATAAATGTGTTTGAAGCAATGATCCTCATGCACCAACTCCGCTGGGCTGGACATTGTGTGCGGATGCCAGACTCTCACCTCCCAAAACAAGCCCTCTACTTTCAGCTCACCCATGGTCAGAGGAAACACTACAGAGACACCCTGAAAGCCTAGCTTAAGAAAATTGATGGGGACATCACAAGCTTGGGTACCACATCCTCCATCAGGCAATGGGCTGCTTGCAGGAGAAGAGCCTTACCCGCACAGTTGAAAAAAGACAGGGGGTGGGGGGGGGGAAACTTTCTCCCAGCAGGCAGCTGGCCTGCCAGGAAACATGTGTACCTACTGTGAGTGGATCTGCGGTTCCAGGATCAGACTCCTAAGTCATCTCAGGCTCCCTATGTAAATCTATGGTAGAGATCATTCTCAGATCATAAGATCACTGATGAGGATGATGAATAAATGCTGTATACATTTCATTTAAAAAAAAAAAAAAAAAAAACACACCTAAACAAAGATTTTGCCCAGATTTAAAAAAGTTTTGTTTTGTTTTGTTATTTTTAAAGTTGAATATAAGGCTGATGCTAGAAAAATACGTAAAGCTGGGAACCACAACAAGCTGAGATGATGTTCAGTGTTAGGTGGAGAGTGTGTTCTGCACCATTTATTTTATTTCTTCTGCAAGCTATTAAGCATGAAAACCCCTTGAAAAGAATACCGAGTGCACCAGTTGGTAGCTGTGAATGATAGAAGTATTATTGGAATGATGTTGGTGATTACGTGGTGGCTTTGAAATACAGAGACAGCGTGTTTTAGTTACCTAAAGGGACACATTCGTTTTTAAAAGTCAAACCTCTGAAAGGTGTTGGGGTTTGTTTGTTTTTAAACCAGTTATTGTTACAACTAGCACCTAAGTTCACAGTTACTGAAAGAAGAAAGGAGGGGAAAGTGTGTTTCCCGTTTACTTTGGGCACGTGAGAGCATTTTGTGTACAGTCAATTTCTCTCATTCCCTGGAACGGTCAATTTTCACCATTGCTGTGGGTCTGTCACACAAACAGTGCAGAGGAAAATATTGCAAATAAAAAACAAAAAAAATTGATTGTAAACACCACAAGCTGGCAGGGAGAGACAGGGGCAGGTGTAGTATTTGAAGTTACTTTTCATTCATTTTATTTTTTCAACTAAGTGGAATTCCAGCTGGGTGTGTCCTTTTGAACTCTAATCATTTCTATGATAATACACCACAGTGCATGCCTAACCCCAGCAAAGGTCAGGGCACTACAGCCAGATGCAATTGGGGATATGTAGACGGTTTATTAGGCATTTTACACTTGGGGATATGGTCATGTGGCAAGTTCTTCCCTGGAGACAGATTTTGTCATGTAAATGAAAGCACCCCAACCTTAAACAAGGCCATCAGAATATTAAACTCCCAACAAATGTGTCTTTGTCCATAAACTCCTCAGCTGCAAGCTTGTAACAAATACAAGTAGAATTATAAAAGCGACTCTTTAAAGGATCCTCTGGTGTTGTTTTTCTCCTTTTACCTCTTCTAACCAGGAGTCTGATATGAACAAGACAGCTGCAGAGTTTCACACCCCTAGAGAGATTCCTCAGTCGCTCTGCAAGCCTAATCCAATGCCCCCACGCACACCCCTGACAACATCCTATCCCAGACTAAAAGTAGGGGGAGGTAACGTATCCCCGGATATGTCCAGATTTCCAGAAATGGTGCCTACCCCATTGCTCCTGCTGACACCTATGGGAGCTGCTGGGCCCTCAGCCCATCTTGAAGGGGGGCGGGGGGAAAGCAGGCAACTTATTTAGGCACCTAATATAATCTGTAGGCTCCTTTTCAAAAAAAAAAAAAAAAAAAAAAATCTTGGCTTAACAAGCTAACATTGGGCCAGATCTGCCCCAGCAAACTGAGCTGTTCACTGGTAACTTAGCTGGTGCTCTTCTGTGAGCAGCAATGCCATAGTGCATACCCACTAGCATTCCCTTCTGTCCTCGAGCCACACTCTAGCCAGCGAATGCATTGCACTGACCTCTTGTACTGACCTCATGCGTCCTGACACCACAACGGCTTGAGGGAGATCTCAGAAGACCTCCTGGGAGCCCTTCAGACCTGTAGGAGAAGTCAGACTCTTAGCTCCCTGAGAAACAGCCATTTCCGTGGCATAGCCTCCAACCAGAGGCCAGCAGGCACGCTCAGAGCTTGTTTTGAGCAGGCAGACAGGGGGTTTTGGGAGCTCCTAAAACACAATCCGAGTGTCTCGGGAGGTGGCGGTGGAAAGTGCCAGCCAGAGAACAGGCCCAGCAGTGCATGGAATTCATGCTGTGAGGCTCACTCAACCTGCACCAGCCCTGCTGTAAGGGGCTCCACGCATTGCTGCTAGACTAAGTTGACTGGTGGAGCTCCCAGCCCACAACCAGGGGCGCTGGAACAGTTTGTATGGGGGGGGGGGGGGGTACTGAGAGCCATTGAACCAAGCTGTAAATCCAGTAGATAATGGAAACCACTTCAAGCCAAGGGGTGCTGCAGCACCCCCCACACCGCTAGTTCCAGCACCTGTGCCCATAACTGCACACGGCTGGGAGAGAGTTGCTCCGGGGACTGGGGCAGGGTGGCCAATGCTGGCTGGACATAGTCCTGGAGATGTCAACACATGACAATCTTCAGCTCCTGGAGACTCCCATGGATGGCATGGTAATCCCACTGGGAACCACCACGCCATCTAAGCCCGGTTCAGGTGGGGCTGGGAAGGTAGTGGCAGGTGCTGTTGTACATGGTAACGTCGAGCGCTGCAGGAACGAGCGACTGAGGTGGCCAGAGTGTCAGGGATCTGCATGCCTTCGCAGGGTTCCAGCAGGATGGAAATGGTAGTGCAATCAGCGTTAACACCCAGGGTGACAGGCCAGGTGTCCAGCACACACATAGCAAGGCGGCTGTAAGGCAGAGCCCGGCAAAGCCGCTGAGGCGGTGACTGGGTCAGTGTTGCCAGCAGCAGGTGTGAAAACACAGAGGAAGGTAATTTGGGGCCCACTGGAGTACCCTGTAGCTCCACCCCCTCCATGACTTTGCCTCAGTTTGGGATGGAGAGAGCAGGTGTTACCTGCTCGGGGTCTCCCTACTGCTTCCTTCTGGCCAGGCTCTCCCTTCCCAGCTAAGCTCTGATTGCCTAGTAGGACGTGCCCTGCTACAGACACCCCAAACTCTCCAAGCTCCTGTCCCAGCCAGAGAGCTCAGGCCTGGATTCTCAAAGGTACTGGGGCACCTGCCTCCCATCGACTTCACAGGGAGCTAGTGTCTTGTGCCCATGGGGAACTTAGGCCAGAGCTACAGTTCCTCAAACCTCAGCTTTCAACTGGGACATGGAGGCCATCCCTTCTCCCATGGGCAAGCTCGAGCAAAGATGTTTTTAAGGCCTTAGAGGTTTTTAAGGCCCAGCTTGACAAAGCCCTGGCTGGAATGATTTAGTTGGGGTTGGTCCTGCTTTGAGCAGGAGGTTGGACTAGATGACCTCCTGAGGTCTCTTACAACCCTCATCTTATATGATTCTAGGGGCTGTGCAGCTGACTTCGGGGTCAGGGCCCCAGTGAAAACCCAGTTGTTCACTCAGATATAGGCCTGACGGGCTTTGCCCTCCCATGTCTCCCAGCTCCTCCTCCCACACAGAGCACCAGCCCCAGAATGGCACGCTAGTGGATGGTCAGTACAGCATCCCATCGTCCAGCATGAGCAGTAACATGGGATAGCGACCCAGGGGAGTTAAATCTCTCAATCCCTTTAAGAATCTCGGCCAAAATGTCTGAAAACCAACTTCTCCTCCCCTCCCCCTTGAGGGCTAATTTGAAACCAAAGAGTCTCTACACCAAGCTGTGTGCTGGAGAACACTGCTTCCTTCCTGCCTTCTCAATGGGCCTGATCCAGAGCCTGTGAGAGGCTCCCACTGATCTCCTACTAACATGAAACCCAGACACATACCTCCCAGGGCACCACACCAATGCAGCACCCTGTTCATCTGCCAGCAGGATGATTGATGTTTGACAGGCAAGCGAATTCCCCCCCACACGAAATCTACCCTGCTGTCCCTTCTGAGGGATTCTCTCGCCTGTCCTGATTTGCCATCACTGCTCTAGATCACAATTCAGAAGGTTATTGGTACCTTTGCAATAGGAGAGATTGGATCAAATGCAAAGGAGCCAGAGGGCTGGTTGCTATATGCCCCCCTTTTATATCTGAGAGCAAAAGAGCCCTCACAAATAGGGCAGCCGCAAGTAAAAATACACCCATTTAAGGACAAGCTACAAGCAGGAAGGACATTCCAAACAATAGCTCAGCTGGAGGTTAAAACCGACCATGGCTGTGTCACAGAAGAGACCTGTAATGGACGTTGCTGGTGTAAGTAAGGCTGTGTCTACAATAGCACTTGTCTGTAAAACTTTCCGGGGTTGTGGTGTGATGTAGCCTCAGAAAGTTTCTCCTGAGCCTGGACTCACTCCTGCAGGATTGCAGCACTCCGACCCCAACCCAGCAGAGTTTTTAAACAGGTGAGTTCCCATCGAGCTTAATGGGCAGTCGGGTGAGCACACTTTTGCAAGTCAGACCCATGGCTAGGCACGAGTTTATGAAAACCATGATCGGTATTAGCCATTCATCACCAAAAGGTTTGATTCCACCACTCAGTGCAGCCTTAACGATGGCACCTTCATGAGAGGCTGCCTCCGTTTGAAAGTTTCCACTGTGTTTCTGTGAATGGATTCATACCATCCTAGATAAGTGGGCTTGACAGGATTAGATTAAAAAGAATCAATAAATGTTGATTTCACCTAATACAAACAGACAAAAATATTTCCATTGAAAAGCGATTGAAATTTACAAGTAGGCAGAAAAAGAAATGCTGCTTGGAAACTTGCAGTCTGATTTCAGGATATTTACTTTGTGTACATTGACAATGAGTGTTTAGCCGTTATAAAGCTTTAACTTTCTGAATCTCAACATCTTCTGCCACGAAAAATTGTCAGACCCACAGAATTTCCCACAACTGTAAAAATGTACATTGATAAAAATAAATGCTTAAAAACCAAACATTGATATTATCTCTCAAAAAAGAAAACACTGAATTCTGCCAGCCTTTATGTAAGGCTATTAACTGTGTATATACAAAAAGAAAAGGAGTACTTGTGGCACCTTAGAGACTAACCAATTTATTTGAGCATAAGCTTTCGTGAGCTGTAGCTTAGAGACTAACCAATTTATCTGAGCATAAGCTACAGCTCACGAAAGCTTATGCTCAAATAAATTGGTTAGTCTCTAAGGTGCCACAAGTCCTCCTTTTCTTTTTGCGAATACAGACTAACACGGCTGCTACTCTGAAACCTGTGTATATACAGACACACACCTAAATACCATACTGCCCTCTAACGGTCATTGTGGAGAAAGTAGCTTGATCCTAGCTAAATTAAAAAGGACATTGTGAACAAAAAGTGTCACTTCCGAAAAGCATTTCACTGCTATAGCTGTAACATCAGAGTGACAGATCCGGGAGTCAGCATCTTCCCCCTGTTTTCATGTTGTTTATGTGCATATGTGGCTGTACGTCCTGTACAGATTTTTCAAAGGGGATTTGGGTAACTAAGCATAGCATTTGCAAGGGCAGCTAAGGTCCAGCTGCTCAACAGTACCTAAAACCCCAACTCCCACAGATTTCAGCACCAAAATACCTCTGAGGACCTGGGCCTAGGTGACTTAGAAACCTAAGCCCTTTGGATTTAGGATTGCACTCCAGCTGCTAAGTGCCTAAGTCACTTTTGAAAAGGAGACTTGGGAGCCTAAATCACATAGGTGCTTTTGAAAAAATGTATCCTAACTCCTAGTCTCCTTTGAAAATCCCAACCCTTTGCCAAAGCCAGTTGCACTCTTCCCCAAATCGGGCACCTTGCACCACTGAGGGCAATCAGATGGTTGCCATAGAGGTCAGTGGGTGCAGATCCAGGCCTATCCATTATATTCTGCCCATGTGGATCTTTCACACAACAGCAAAGAATTTCATAGTATAGGAAGATGATCATCAACTCACACCGAGCAGGGGAGCCAGGGCAGCACCCGAGCCTCATTTGTTTTAAATTTGAGAGAGACAAGGGAGGTGAGGTAGCATCTTGTTGGACCGCTGTCTGCTGGCAAGAGACAAGCTTTCACACTGCAGAGTTCTTAGTCAGGTCCGACTCTTAAAATTCTCTCACATGTGGAAGAGTTAACAGTGGCACTTCAAAGTCTAAGGCCATATTCTGCACTGGAATACACCCAAGAGGGCATGCAGCAATAAACGCACCTCACTCCCCTGTAGAGCTTTCCATCAGCAGATCTGAAAGCACTTTACAAAGGAGGTCAGTAGCATTATCCCCATTTTACAGATTGGGGAAACTGAGGCACAGAGGGGTAGCAATTTACCCAAGGTCACACAACTGGTCATGAGCAGAGTCAGGAATAGACCCCAGACCTCAAGAGTCTCAGTCCAGTGCTCCATCTGCTAGGCCACACTGCTTCACATCTGGAGCAGATAGCTGCTTTTTCTCCTCAAGGAAGAGCAGTGCCCATCTAGTCTTTGCTCAGACACCTCCACATTGGGGCCTAGCTCCCCAGCATCTAGGCCATTGGCACCGTGCTCCGGGGCTGGAGCACCCAAGAGAAAAAAAGAAAGGTTGGTTCTGAGCACCCACTGGCAGCCCACCAATCAGCTCCTCCCCCTCCCCCCAGCGCCTCCCACCCACTGCAATCAGCTGTTCCACAGCATGCAGGAGGTGCTGAGGGGGGAAGGCCAGGGCATGCTCAGGGGAGAGGGCAGAAAGAGGCAGGGCCTTGGGGGAAAAAAGGGTGGAGTGTGGGTGGGGCCTGGGGCAGAGCAGGGGATGAGCACCCCCCCAGCACATTAGAAAGTCAGTGCCTCTGATCTGGCCAATTCCAGACCCACACATCAATTGCTCAAACAATTATACTGAACAGCAGTGTTGCCATGGCCCGTTTCCTGGGTGCGAGCTATTTTGTAAATGCTCAACTTTCTGGAAGAAACAGTGCTGTGCAGGGGCCTCCTCGGACAGCCTGAGAGACCCCTGCTGAATGGTTTTCAGCTCAGAGACACTGGTGCCAACTCCGCACAGTGGAGCGGCCTGTGGATTTGTACAGGCCTTACAGCAAGGAAGAGACACGGGTAGGAATGAGCGACACCGCTCCCAGACAGAGCACACAGTTTTCTGCTCTGTGACAAACATATTGCTTTTATTCTTTGCATTGATCTACTGGAGCATTACCTGGGCAGACAACAGGGTGGAAGTCACTGGCACCAACATGTGGGGACCTGACATGTTTGTGACATGTCCCTCTGAAGTCAAAGGCATGGCATGTGCTGGTTAGCCCATGGCACAGTCAAACAGGCAGCTAGCAGGGAGCCTTCAGTGTCCGCAAGGGGCATGCCACATGCCAAGAAACACTGCAGGTCTTTCTGCAGAATTTTGCAACTCCTGTAACTGAAGATTTCAAAGCAGTCTATTATGTGTATGTACAGCCCCAAGCACAAGGGGTCCTGACCTCAGCTGGAGCCTCTGGGTGTCACTGCAATACAAATACTAAACAGCCTTTCCTTCTCACAACACTCAAGAGGTACAGAAGACGTGTCTCCATTTTACAGATGGGCAAGCCGAGTCACAAAACAGATCGACAGTCTGTTTTTCTCCATCCTGCTGCTTAAGGTTTTAGCAGTTAGGAAACAACTCCCAAAGTTAGACTATAGGGTAAATTGCTGCCATGCAAGTTGCAGGCAGATTTCCTGTGCGGTATTAAATAACAGCGTTTCCAGCGCCTGGCTGAGGTTACAACTTACACCTGGATGTGTAACAAATATGCCAACTCCTGTGGACCAAGTAACCCAAGCTGGGCATTAGTGGGTTACTAACTCATCCTCTTCCTAAGCGAAACCTGACCCTATTAGAGCAGCTGCCAGGGATCTCTGGAGAGAGGCATCACTAGAAGCTGTTCTCCAGTGGACAATAAACCTGAGCCTTGGAAAGATAAAGAACTCTTCCCCTAAGAGCCTCCTCACCGGGAGGCAAAACGGGACACTATGCAACCAGATCCTCACCTGGTATCAGTCAGCATGACTCCACTGCAGTCAGAGCCGAACACCCAACATTGACCCAAGTGTTCCGGCAGATTCTCAGCTCTGTCCATGGACCTGGATGTTTGGGGGAGGTTTGACACCAGAGGAGGAAGTTTCCTTCTAGGACTAGGATTTTTAGCATACCAAATGGAAACTCATCCCTCCGCCCTCTTTGACCCTGGGCCCCAGCAAATCTACGCCAGCCCTAGTGACCCTAATAAAACAGGGTCATGACCCACAGTTTGAGAACTGCTGAAGCCTATCTGTAAGGATGGGTCACTATGACATTCCAGGGGAATGGGGCGTTTCTCTCCTGATCAGTAACTTGGTGGAGTAACTTTTGATGGGCACCTGCAGAGGTTGTGTCAGTTTTAACATGCTAATCACTGAGGGGAGAAGGCCCCAGTCCCGAGAGACCCTTGAGCGCAGGCAAGTGTTACATGCTTGGCTGGATCAGGGCTCCTTTGAACTGGGATTTTTAAAATCCCTAGAGCAGCACTGGCCAAGCAGGCAGGGGAAGAAGCTTCTTACCAGCCAGTGTAACAGGTGATAGATTCCCACTGCCAGGGAATGGAGGTGGTTAGGTTCAGAGACAAGTGGAGCCGACACACCAGCTCCGACAGACACTAACGGAGTCGGCGTGCCCTCCACAGCCACAGTTACTACGCAGAATGCTCTGATCTCTCCTCCCCTGCACAGACTCAGCCTGAAAATGGGTCACGCTGGTCTACAGAGCAGCGCCAATTAATTAGCCTGGGCCACGTTCTCTGCTGGCCTACCTATGGCCAAGCCAAGGCCATTAGAGACCTTGGCAGCACGTGTCAGTGGTAAGAACCACGTTTCGCTGACTCTCTCCAAGCTGCTCTGGCTGCACACGCTGTGCACTTGTCTAAGGGTAGGAGCATTAGATCTTTCATTGCTCTTCAACAGAGGAAAAAACCCAGGAAACAAGCATGGCTGCCTCCCAAGCAGCCAGCCAACCGCAGTGGATCTCGCCCCTTTCAGCTTTTCATGTAAAATGGAAAAATGATACTGTCCCAGGGCAGCACCCTCACCACCACCACCCCCCCACAGCGGCCCTGCAGGCCCTCCTAGGTGATGCTGCACAGGCCAAACAGGCATGAGACAAAAGTTCCCGCCTGGGGTCTGCCCTATTTGAGCCCAAATAAACTAAAAAACAACAAGTCTATCCCTGCTCTCTTCCCCAGCCTCTTGCTGTCACTCAAGCTGCTCACTCTACTTGAGTGCAGAGTCCTCAGCCATCCACCACCCCCTGGGTTAGGTGCAACCTCTTCCTTTATCCCCTGTAGCACTCACCGGCAGCCTGCAACTGCTGCTGTCGCTGTCGGGGGGGGCTCCTTCCCCCCAGGTGCACACCGTCTACTGTCCTTGGCCTGGGGAGCATTTCCCCTCAGGAATTTCCTGCCCCTAGGATCTCCTTCAGCTGAGCCCAGAGAACCCTTTATCAGGCTCATTAACTAGTTAGCTGCCAACCAGCCACCTGCAAATGTAATTACTTCCAGGTGGGTCTGAGTTGGCTCATTCTCCCTCACAGGAAGGCTGGTCGCTGAGCCCTATTAAAGGGCCAGCCCATGACGTGTACATTCTGTCACAGCTGCTAAAGGCTATATAGCGTTGTGTGGCAAGCCCTGAAGGAGGCAGAAGATTGAGAATCTTTCACATGACGAAGAGCGTATGTGGGGGACGGAGATGGAGGTTAGCTTCATGCAGACAAAGGGGACGAAAGCCAGACTTGGCTCGGAGAAAGAACGAAAGACACCAGCCATGTGTCCTGCAAACCTGCCCAGCTCTGCAGCAGAGCAATCACACTGCTTGTTGATTGCAGCTGATTTGTGGAAAAGAAAGTTACAAATGTCATGAAACTATTGAACATTTTGAATGTATTTCCTCCCCTGAGTTTGGGGGGTTTTGGGGGGGGCAAGGGGGAGATATTTTTCTACAAATTTTAAAATTTCATCTCCCCGTTCTTCCTCCTTTTCGCCACTCAGTGCAATAAAACGCACAACATGCAGGAGGGTGGGAGTCAGGGGGGCCCAGCCCATTAATTTTCCTTTTTCCACTCGGTCATTTTTCCAAAGTCGGAGATATGAAAAGCAACGGGGGGGGGGGGGGGGGAGGGGAGGAAAGAAAAGGAAAGAGTGAGGGAAGAGAAAGAATGAACCTAGACCCCGCTCTGTTGGGCTCAGTGGCATTCCAATGAAAGCGGGGGGGGGGCGGGGGGGGGAACAGAGCAGTAAAAGCAAAAATCCAACACCACAAACAGCGTTTGGTTTTAGAAAGTCTCCCTTCATTTTTCTACTGGAAATGAAACAATACCACCATTTTGAAATGTCCCCGCCACAAGCAGAATCAAAGTCACGTTTCCATGTGAAATATTTCAGTTACAAGTAAACTCCATTTTTTTTTTTTTCCCCCCCGCACAAAACCTACTTCAGGTGAAGAATTTCAACCAGCTCTGGCGACCAGCCTCCGAGTCTGGTGACAGACCCCTTCTCTGAGCTCACCAGGAACAAGTAACTGCCCGAGTCTCACCATAAGCAGTGGATCTACAGATGTTCTGGCCTACTAGGGAACAGCGAACGGAGTCATTCCAAGGAGTTTTGGTGTGGTGAGAGGAGGGTTACAAACCTGGGACACGAGTGCCATCTAGTGGGATTGCTTTTTAAAATCGAACGTTGCCCACACACTACAAAAATGCAGTGAGGACATTGGACTGTGAACATAAGTCTATTTTTAGGCCTGCTAATGCCACCTTCGTGATCGTTTCTATTCTCTTCTTAGGTCACCCAGCATTGCCATTGCTAGAAAATAGTCTGGAAAAAAATCTAGACGATGCGCCGTATCCTGTGTAGCTGGGAGGACACCAACGGAGATGTCTAATCTGTACTATACTGACTTGCTAGTGGCAGCAATATTCAGCTTGGAAAAGCAGTCTCTGGGGGAAATCCAGGAGGTATTTCTGGTCCTGTTTTGAGCAGGAGACTGGACTAGATGGCCTCCTGAGGTCTCTTTCAACCCTAATCGCCTATGATTCTAAGGTATGTTGGTACAGGGCCTAGCCCAATGGGCCCAGTCATGGCTGGGCCTCCAAGCACCACTGGATTAATAATCAAACCTTTCACTGTAAACTCTTGGTTAGTTTTAGTACTGGTCCCCTGGAGTGTCCTTTTAATAGCTAAAGATTAAGGCTCCCAATCAAGGTGAAATATACCTGGCTGCCAGCATCCTCCTGCTCCAGGTAATCTTCCATAACCCAGCCCCACACACTGCTGGCGATATGCCACAGTGCCAAGCCACAGCCCTCCACACCCCCAACCAGCCCCTCCCTGCTGGTGATGCTGCACTCCAGGCCTTACCCACAAGCCCCTCCTGATGCTGGAGCACACTGCAGACCCACTGCTCCTACTCACCTGCACGTGCTATGGGGCTCTGCTGTGAGCGGCCTCCGGAGCACAGAGTTTCAGCCCCATCTCCAGCTGGTTCTCCACCACCAGGGCTGCAGCAAGTGCAGGAGCAGAGACCCAGGGGCTGTGGGGAAGGTCTGTCAGATACAGCGTTCTCCTTCCACAGGGCAGGAGCTGCCTATAGAGAGGGGGGTGTTTAGTAGTCGTGCGTGTGCTTTGCACGTTTGAGGCCCTGCATTCAATTCCCAGCATCCACAGCCCTTTCTGACCTGGATTGTCTGCCCCCACCATGTCCAACAGGGGCATTCTGATCCCAGAGCCCCGGCCAGCGCCAGTGCAGAGATCGGGGAGGGGGGAGGAAGGGCTGAGCCCTAGGAAATGAAGAGGAAAAGGACAGCTGCCGTTTTTAAACTACAGTTACCAGCTGGGGAAAGTTAATCCAAAGCTATTTCCGTCCTGACAGGGGAGACTCCTGCCCCACTAGGCTCATCTTCGCTGCCTCCCCCCCAGCACCTCAGTCTGAGCCCCTCACATCCCTCCTGGTTAAGGCGTTACCCCCATTTTTCACACAGGGAAACGGAGGCACAGGGTAGAGTCAGTCATTTGGGCGAGGTCACGCAGCGAGTCTGCTGCCAAGCCTCGTCGCAGTGCCGGGCCCTCGTCCTGGCTACCCAGCCTCTCAGCGTGAGTACCGACCGCCACCCACGCCCCGGCGGTCAGCATGCAGGAGGCAAGAGGTGACTAAATTAGCAACACTCTACACACTCGATAAACAGCAAGTGTCGCTTGCGTGCGTTTGTAACTCAGACTCCTGAGTGCTCAGCTTAAAGAGACGGCGCGCTGACAGCCCACCACCCCCACCCAAAGACGCAGTCTCCCTCACACCTACGTGCTAGAACTACCTGAAGTAATAACAGCCCAAATGAATAATTTCACCCTTCAGCATCCCCACTATAAAAACTGTTCCAGCATCACTGCCCTCACAATCTCCCACACACACACTCCCCAACACTCTCTCACACAGACATTGTTATTGTTGTTACTTCTTGGTATTTCTCAGTCAAAATGCGCAATGCACATATATTCTCTTCTTTTGAAATTCATTAAGGATTCCAGTGCTGTTATTTTAGTTCTCTTTTTTTTATTCTTTTTTTTATTATTTTATTAGTTTTATTTTTCTTGTTCTTAAATTTAATTCTTTGAGTTCTAAATGCCTAACGTGTCCTGGCTGGAGTAATTATCATTGTTACTTTTATTACCATATTGTGCTGTGTCATTCATTATTTAAAGTTGTACAATCATAGAAGATTAGGGTTGGAAGAGACCTCAGGAGGTCGCCTAGTCCAATCCCCTTCTCAAAGCAGGGCCAACCCCAACTAAATCAATTTCTCAAGCCGGGCCTTAAAAAACCTCTAAGGATGGAGATTCCACCACCTGCCTAGGTAACCCATTCCAGCGCTTCACCACCCTCCTAGTGGGATAGTGTTTCCTAATATTCAACCTAGACACCACCCCCCACTGCAACTTGAGACCATTGCTCCTTGTTCAGTCATCTGCCACCACTGAGAACAGCCGAGCTCCATCCTCTTTGGAACCCCCCCCTTCAGGTATCAAATCCCCACTCACTCTTCTCTTCTGCAGACTAAACAAGCCCAGTTCCCTCAGGCTCTCCTCGTAAGTCATGTGCCACAACCCCCTAATCATTTTCGTTGCCCTCTGCTGGACTCTCTCCAATTTGCCACATCTCTTCTGTAGTGGGGGGATCAAAACTGGATGCAGTACTCCAGATGTGGCCTCATCAGTGCCGAATAGAGGTGAACAATCACTTCCCTCGATCTGCTGGCAATGCTCCTACTAATGCAGCCCAATATGCCATTGGTCTTCTTGGCAACAAGGGCACACTGCTGACTCATATCCACACCGGGTCCACACTGCTGGCTCAAATAGTATCCTTCTAGAATGGACAACTTAGCTTGTACTCAACTTAGCAGTGCCTGTTTTAAAAAAAAAAAAAAAACCACACATTAACAGCAGACATGCAGTTTTTCCCACCAGAGCCCTGCCTCATTCAGTGCACAGGATGGTCATTGCTGACTCTGAGGAGACAAAATATTGAACAGCTGCTCACATTGTTCAGTGCTTGGCTTCCAGCCTTATTTACTGCACACTATTCAAACACTGCTCTGAACACAGAATCTAAGTTCCTCAGGGGCTTTTCTATCGTGCTGAACATGACAGTGTCCGAGTGCTTCACAAATATTAATGTATTTTTGTAACACACCTGTGAGGTGAGAGGGTCATATTATCCCCATTTTACAGATGGGGAAGTAAGGCACAAAGAGATTAAGGTCAAAAGTACCACTAATTCTGGGAACCCAGCTTGAAACGCCGAGGACTGGCTTTTTCAGAGTACTTCATGTCGTGCAGCACTTTCCATGTTCAGCACACAGCTCCCATTGGCTTGGCAGCAGGGAGCCCTTGTTACGTCTGCAAATCAGGCCCCAGGGTTTCAAGCTGGGCACCCAGGAGAAGAGACACACACAGTTAGCGATGATGCAGGGTCCTACAAACAGTCTCCTTCACTGCAAAGCCATGGTTCAGCCCCTGAGCAAGCCCGGCCTCTGCACTGAATGAGGCAGGGTGTAAGAACCCAGGGACCTAGAACCAGGGACTGAGGCAGGCGCTGCTTCCTCATCCCTCAGCCATCTAGGGCTGCTGCTGAGAAATACTGAGAGGTTAAACTCTGCTGGAAGTCCCACCCTAAGGGGCATGAGTGACCGCTCTGTGATTCCCTGAGTGGCTGGCACTGTCCATATAAACCAGGAAGCCATTTCTGGTAGTTGTCTGAGCAATGAAGACTTCTGGTATGCTTCTGCCTCAGACCGTGCTTTCTGTGATGCACCTGGATCCCAGGCTCTCCACCATGGCCCAGCTCCTGATGCTATTCCTGATTTAACGTCTTTGACTTAGGACCATTGCTAACCCCGGGGCAAGACCCTGGCCTGACATCGATTCTCACCTCACACTCTTAATTTGGAAAGAGACTTAGACTCTGAGGTGTAGACCTGGCCCCAGAGTGATCTTTGACTCTTTGGCCCAGATACTGAGCAGCACACCCCGTGCCCATAGGCCACCCACCACCCAGCCCTGACACAGGGCTCTTGTGGGAAAAGCAGTACAGTATAGGATCAAGGAATTAAGACTTATAATGCAGATGCACATGGGGGGACGTAGGAAATCTTAGTTCTTGGTATTTAATATTTGAGTGCTTGGCTTTTCACCATAGTGTTCTTTTAACAGGTTTTTTTTGTTTTGTTTTAAAGGGGATAGTGAGGGGTATATCTAAGTAATGAGAGTGTGTGAATCACTGTCTCCACAAATTGCGTCCATGGGTCTGTTTTGCTTTCGGTGGCCCTCGTTGGCTAAGGCTCAACCCTCGCTTTCAATATACAGAAGCGTTTAGCAGGAGACTGTGCATTCCTCACCCTTGCTGGTGAGCACTTACATACCGGAGTAATCCCATTGATTTCAGAGAGACTGTTTGTGTAAGTAATAGCTCCTGCCAGGAGCTGGGGTGTACTGTAGACTAGAGCCCAAAATAGCTTCCCCCACCCCCAAAAAAACCCAGCCTGTGCAGAACTTTGTAATGAAGTTATTTCCCCAGGTGAACCAAACACCTTTGCAGGGGCTGCGCAAGGCCTAAGCACCATACAAGTCCTGTTTTGAGGGTTTAAGTGTGGCTTATGTGAGGCACTGACTTTCCCAGCTGTCTGCAGAGCGTGACTTGACCCCGAGTGAACAGTGACATAGAATTTGTGTCACTTTTCTGTACTCAGGGACACTGAGAAACAGATACTATAAAATATTCAAAGAAGTCATCTTTAAGTCTCCTTAACTGGAAAGCATTTGCGCAATTGCTGCCCTGGTTTCAGAGGAAAACCTACTCCACCCTTAGTTATTACCTCAGGGTTTGAAACTTGAGGGGTCAGGAGTCAGCCTTGGTGCACTGTGGAGAACCTCTTCCACTTGGGAGAAGATGCTTCGACTCCCTGGTGCCCGTTCACACCTGGCTAATTCTAACCAGGCTAAGGCAGATCACTGCATTCCACAGGTGCCACCTCAGGGCCCAACCCTGGGGTCCTTCGTGAGGGCTTGATGCTGCTCAAAGTTAGTAGTGACTCTGCCCCTCCAGTCCTTACTCAGGCAAGCCTTCCACTGATTTCCAGATTGACAGTCGGTCTGCAGCACAGCGTAGTTGTAATGAATACATTGTGTCACCGTTCCAGCTGCACCAGAGGTCCTGATGCTGCATTCCCGATTGGGAGTTTTAGATGAATAAGGAATTCAGTATTGTGTGCGCTAAGGCAGGCGAAGAGGAGCTCTTATGACACACATTGCTCACTGAAATGACAATTAATAGCAGACATGCCAACACCAGAGCCAGGACATTAAGAATAAGCACAGATGAATAGCTCAGGCTCTGCAAATCCGTGGCCGGATACCTTTGTTTGCCCCAGGGTATCCTGTCCATCACATTAGAAGTACAAGGTCTAAATATTAATCCCAGCCCGGCTGCTAGTGGTGGGAATCTGCTGGCTAATACAGTACAATGGAAGCTGCTGAATCCAAGAGGCCATAGAATCATAGGACTGGAAGGGAGCATGAGAGGTCGTCTAGTCCAGTCCCCTGCACTCATGGCAGGACTAAGTATTATCTAGACCATCCCTGACAGGTGTTTGTCTAACCTGATGTGACGAAGCGGGACTGTTCTTAATGTTTCCTCTGAATATTGTGGGGGTGCCTCAGTTTCCCCTATGCAGTTCTTAAGTATCTAGGTTGTGGGATAAGGGTGTATGATTGTTGCAGAGCCCTAGAGGGCAGGTGCGTGCAGAGGTCTGGAAACAGGGAATGGCCAACACCCTGTTTCCTGGCAACTGATGGCCTGGCCCTGGCCCTTCCCCCCTGCAAGGTGAGAGCTAAAGGGTTGGAGAACAAAGGAATCCAGTGACCTCCTGGCCTGGGAAAGGGAAAGCCCAGAGGAGGAGGGGCTGGAGAGAGTTTCAGTTTGGGGGCTGGCTGGGGACATGGAGTGAAGTGCAAACGTGGTTGTCTGGCTCACTGCCCCCCAAAATGGATTTGGCTGAGGGGTCCTGTTCTCTGCACCTTCAAGCTCTGTTTTAGACCTTGTTCCTGTTGTCTAATAAACCTTCTGTCTTACTGGCTGGCTGAGAGTCACATCTGACTGCAAAGTTGGGGTGCAGGACCCTCTGGCTTCCCCAGGACCCCGCCTGGGCAGACTGGCTGTGGGAAGTGCACAGAGGAGCAGAGAGGATGCTGAATGCTCCGAGGTCAGACCCAGGAAGGTGGAAGTTGTGTGAGCTGTGTCCTGAAGACAGGCTGCTCACAGAAAGGAGACTTCCCCAGAGTCCTGACTGGCTTCATGGGGAGCAGTTCCAGAGCATCTCCCAGGGACTCCGTGACACCTGCTCTTAAAAATCTCCAATGGTGGAGATTCCATAGCCTCCCTAGGCAATTTATTCCAGTGCTTAACC